>NC_139538.1:4073573-4772323 GCF_965153285.1 Podarcis tiliguerta | reverse complement strand
CGAGCTCAGGATCAAAGCACTTGTCCATGCTTTGCTGCTGTGTCGGCACTTGGGCTTTTGATGGGGCTTTAAGTGCCGGTTCCCGGGGGTCCCCACCGCTGCACATGCCTTGACACACTTTCAAAGGCCAGAATGGCACACCTGGGACAAAGCATGCACTGCTCAGGAAGCAGGCTGTGGCCAAGGAAAGCAATAGAAATTTCCACAGTTAACTCGCGCCACTGGCTGCCAACAAGAAGGCTGCTGTGATTAATGAAAAAGAGAAAGAGAGAGTGAGAAGAGAAGGGGAGGGGAGGGCATAATTGAAATCTGACATATTTGGAAGCTCCTCCAAAAAAGTGTGCAAGCATCAGTGGGAAATTTCCCCAATTGCTACTTGCCACCCAAGATATGCTTGTAGCAGAAGATTGGGGGGGGGAGAGACAGACAGACAGACCAAGCTGAACCGTAGCATGAATTCCCCAAGCTCCTTCCGCTCTATGAAATGCACCCAGTCAACAGCTAGGCTGCATGGTTATTTTAATCTGAAAAAATGCACATTGTTGTGATGGGTGTGTGTGCTTGTGGCAGAAGGGATTAAAAAATAATAATAAATCAGGGCTGCATATCACAAGAGTCAAGTTCTAAAATCTGGAGGGACACACGCCATGGTGGGAGAGCACACAGAAGTCAAGGAGCCATTAGGAAAAGAAACATTGACAAAATTGGCGAGTTCCTGCTGGTGCTTGCAACATGGGCGCTCTTGCATTTTCGTGGCACACCGGGAACTCAAAATAAACAACGTGAAACTTTTCAAACAGACCCAGAAGTGGTGCAATAGAGGGAGGGAATCGTGTCCCTTGACAACAATGCAATTAGTTAGTTGGTCCAGGTGACTCCTGTCCAACCAAGTTCCATTAACCACCATGACTTCCATATTAGCCCATACGTTTGGGGGAGAGAGAGATCACAATTGTGACCAGTGTCAGAACAGTGGGTTTCCGTTCCGGATGGAATCCAGTGGTTTCCCCACAAATGAAGCAACAACTTAAGGGCGAAACACTGCATCGCACACTGAAATCTGGGTCCGTCTGTTCTCAGCATCCTGGACTCCAGCTCCCAAGTTCTGCCTTATGCAGATGCCAAAAAACAGTTGCAGACTTGAAAACATACAGATCAGAATGTTTGCATGGCAGGAAAGGCCAGTGAGGATGGGCAACTGAAGCAGAACAACAAGGTGAATTGCCTTCAAAGGTGCTTTCCTGCTGCTAAGAGAGATGGCAGGAAGAAGTGTCCCGTTTGCTCAGTCCAGCCTGATGCAATTCCTCTGGCTGCATTGTTTCTGAGGTCAGGGACATTCCTGCTTTCTAGGAACTCCATGCTCTTTTGTACTTGCAGGGACCGCCACACAACTCCAGAGCCCATTTTGGTTTTTACAGCTGCAGGCTGGCGATATTTATAGCCTCTGCCCCTGCAAGACGCGGAGGTCGCTGTTTAGTTTATTGACAACTGCTGGTTGAAATTAGCAATTTATGTGAAAAATGCACCAAGACAAACAACAGTAGCATCAAACGGTGCAAGCTAAATATTTTGCAAGCTCTCCCAGATGTCAGGGAGGACAGGCCGTTTCCCGCTGAAGCTTCCATGAGTTTCAAAAGAAGAATGAAGTGGGCAGATAGCAGACAGGGCATTATGTAAGAGGGGCTTACTGAAGCGCTGCAGGCTGGGAAGAAGAATCAAGCATGAGTACAGGTTGGAGAAGTGGGGAGAGATTAGCATAGCACTTCCATGAATGATTTAAGGCACAAGCTAAACTTCACTTTAAACATATAGTGGTTTTATGACAGTTTGACTAGCACAGCTCTTCCCACACCCAAAGATTTCAGGGATCTGTAAGAGCATAATAAGATCTGTGCTGGATCAGGCCAATGGCCTATGTAGTCCAGCATCCTCACAGTGGCCAGGATCCAAGCACAAGAGCCCTCTCCCTTCCTGTGGCTTCCAGCAGCCGGTACTCAGAATCATTGCTGCCTCCAACTGTAGAGGCAGACCACAGCCATCTTGACTAGTAGCCAATGATAGTCTTCTCGTCCACGAATTTGTCTAATCGTCTTTTAAAGCCATCTATCTAGGTTGGTGGCCATCCTTGCTTCCAGTAGCTTGACAGGGCGCAGAGAAGTCTGTTAGAGATACCTAGCCCTCCCCCACAAACAGTCCTGCAATTCCCAGTGTTCCCTGGGAAGCGAGGAAGGTTGTTAAATTGATTTAAGGCTGTAGGTGGACCACATGAATCACCACGGTTCTTAATGGCCAAAGCCCCGTTTCCAGCACCCCAGGCGGTGTTCTGTAACTGGAGTGGTAGAGGTCATGCTCCGCATGCAGAAAATCAAGTTCCAACCCTGGCAGCTTCCTTCCCAAGGAACTCAAGGAAAAGGATGGAGAGAGGGCCTCTGCTGGAGACCTTGGGCAGCCACAGCAAGCCAGACAGGGGAGCCCTGGACCAGCTGGACCAGCAAGTCTATCTAAATGCAACTTCAGAGGTTCATCAGCCGCTGCTGGTCGCAATTAGCAGGCCTATGGAGAAAGGCCAGCAGCACTGAGCTGGGTACCAGAGTTAAAGGAGGGTAGGCTGGAAAGATGCAGAGGAATAGGAGGACGATAAGGCCGCAGAAGACAAAGCAGACCTGGACTTTGCTTAGCCAAGACTGAAGGAGTGCTCTCGTTAGTGACCGCTGGGTTATTTTAAAGGTTTCTCAAAGAAAGCAGCCTCGGAACCATGGATAAGGCAAGAAGCATCGCAGGGATCCAAACGAAGAGTATTAAAACAGCAGAGGGTAAAGAAATTTAAGAGCACTTCTGCAATGGAAGAAGCTGCTCAGGGATCGTGCAGAGTCTCCCTCCACAAAGGAAAAGAAAGTTGGGCAAGGACCAGAAATGCTTTTAGGTGCAGGATGTCCTTACCAATTGGAAACCAGAATTTGAAAAGGGATTGAAAAGCACAGGGAAAAAATGCCTGGATTCTGCATTCTGGTCTAGAAAGGCAATGATCATTCTTCCCACTGGGAACTTGGGAGAAGCAACCGTGGGTGGCCTAGGAATCAGGTTCATAGATTCAGAGAACTGTAGAGTTGGAAGGGACCCTGAGGATCATCTAGCCCAACCCCCCGCAATGCAGGAATGCCTTGCTTCAAAGGCTTCTGGAGGAACTTGCCTGCCCATGGCAACCAACAGAATGCCCAGACTAACTGGGCTGCTGCCCGCACAGGGCTTTTGTCCTTATGGACTAGAGCAGGGATGGATGGGTGACCTGCCCCTCTTGGCACAATTTCATGCAGGCGGTGGAAGTCTGGAGGTGTGAGGAAGAGGTCAGATATGGGGCCAAACTTCTGGGAGATGATTTATAATGAAATGAAAAAGGTATTTAAATATACCTTCTTGAAGAAACCAGAGGCCTTTCTCCTGGGCATGGTCGGCCAATTGGTGTCAAAGGACAGATTTTTTTTTATGTATGCCACAACAGCAGCAAGCATACTTATCGCAAAACATTGGAAGACACAAGATCTACCCACCCGGGAAGAATGGCAGATGAAGTTGATGGACTACATGGAATTGGTGGAAATGACTGGCAGAATCCGAGACCAGGGAGAAGAGTCGATGGAAGAAGATTGGAAAAAATTCAAAGTACGTTTACAGAAACACTGCAAAATTAATGAATGTTAGAAGAATGCTGGAATGAAGTTATATGGTTTTAGCAGAAATGTTATAAAGAATTAAGCAAAAACTGATTGTTAATGGGTTAAAGTGGAAACTTTAAAGTTAGATTGTGTTAAGATAAATTATAGAACAAAAAATGGAGAAAGATGGAAAGGATTTGCTGAAATAGCTAACTAAACTAGAATACAAAAAAGGGAGGTGTGAGGAGGTCGATGAAACAAGTGAATGAAAAGTGGAGATATGGAGGTATTGGATGTGTTTTTAAATGTTTTTGTTTTTCTTGCTGTTTTGATGTATTGTGTTTTTTGTTTTTCTTTTATTTTTGATGTATTGCTTGTTAAATTGTTTTTTTATTGCTTCTTTTTTCCTTCTTTTTCTGTAACTATAAACTTCTAATAAATATTTAAAAAAAAAAAAAAAAAAAAGATATGGGGCCAAACCCAAAGGAGCAATGGGGAGAGGAGGAGCTGGGGAGGGAGGGGAAGTCTTCTGCCAAGGGATCCTTCTCCATTCAGTCAGTGTGATGGCCTGGGATTCGGACTCGGATGCTGAACCTGAGGGATCCCAGCCTGCACAGGATTCCCCGCCTCCAGAACCAGCTGAGCCGGGGCTGGGGCCTGAGCCTGAAGGGTCCTCACCTGTGCTGGATCCTCAGGTGCAGGCATCAGCTGAGTCTGCTCTGGCTCCTGAGGTGATAGAGGACCCATTGCCTGCAGGTGCTCCACTCTCAGCCCCGTTAGAGGAAGCTGAGGCTGCCTCTGGGTCCAGTAACCCTCCAGCCTCTCCTGAGCTGCAGAGGCTCAGGGCAGAGAGGCGGAGGGAACTAAGTTCCCGCAGGAGGAGTGCTCGCCTCCAGGCCAGGAGAGGCGAGTCACTAGAGGATCGGGGCTGCCCTATGCCTCGGGGCAGATAAAAGCCAGCCAGCCCCAGCCCCAGGTTGCGGGAGCAACATTGTTGGTTGCTAGTTCCTGCCTGAACCCGGTCCTGCTGCTTACCTGCCTGAGCTCCTGACCTGCCCTGGCTCCCTGCTTGCATGCCTGTTCCTGACTTCCCCCGACTCCCTGCCCTGCACCCAGCTTCAGCTACTACCGACTGCCTCCTGTTGCACCTTGACCACGGACAGGACTTGGACCTCGCCTCTTGGATAACCCACAGGACCAGCACAGTCAGTTCTGGATGCAGAAGAAGAGGGAGGCAGGGAGATCTGGGTGGCAGCAGCTGCCCTGTCTTGCCTGGCCTGGGCATTGTGGTCATCTCTGCTCCCCATCCTATCGGGGGCGGGGGATGTTTCCAAAAGAAACTGCTCTTTCTCAAGGGGCCAAGGCAGCCACAATAGCCACTGACACATGCAAAGAGCTGGAGGCTCTTCTAGGCAGCCAGAACCTTCTGGAATTGGCACTGTTACACATGCCACAGAATACCTGCTCCTCATTTGTAAGAACTTGGTCCTTTAGTGTGGCAGCACCGACACTTCGGAACTCCTCGCCTATTGAGAGCGCCTTTGCTGTACACTTTCCTTCGCCTGCTGGAAACATTTTTTGTTTAGACAAGCCTACTCACCTGCCAACCTAGCATTCGAAAGCACCCCCGGGTGCAAGTAGATAAATAGGGACCGCTTACTAGCGGGAAGGTAAACGGCGTTTCCGTGTGCGGCTCTGGCTCGTCAGAGCAGCGATGTCACACTGGCCACGTGACCCGGAAGTGTCTGCGGACAGCGCTGGCTCCCGGCCTCTAGAGTGAGATGAGCGCACAACCCTAGAGTCTGTCAAGACTGGCCTGTATGGGCAGGGGTACCTTTACCTTTACCTTTACTCACACATATAGGCAGTGGGTGGGTGCAAATTTTAATGTGTTTCTAGTCTATCGTTATTTTAGCCTTTCGAAAGCCTTAAATGATTGCCGTCTTATTTTTTTCTTAGTGATAATTTCATCGTTCTATCCTTTTTGTAAACCGCTTTGAGGTTGCTGGGGTACTTTATTTATTTATTTATTTATTTATTGCGATCACGCGTCGCATAATTTTTTATGAAATAAAATTAATAAATAAATAAAAGCTGAAATACATACTTGGGTTATATAAGAAATGTAGCTTGAAGAATTTGTGCTTAAACTGGCTTTCCCCCTCCTCCTTCCCATCCCTTTTAATTTGTGTGTCATTGTCTTGTTTAGATGGTGAGCCTGAGGGCAGGGATCGTCTTGATGATGGGGTTTTCCATAGAGAACCCTTTTGGGGTAAAAAGATGCCACAAACAAACAAGCCCCCCCCCTACTGACTTCAGCCACATCCACCAGCAGGATGCAGTCAGAGGCAGCAGCAATACTTCTGAATACCAGTTGCTCGAAATCGCAGGAGGGGGGGAGTTTCTCTTGCACTCGGATCCTGCTGGCAGGTTTTCCAGAGACACCTGGCTGGCCACTGTGAGAACAGGATGCGGGACTAGAAGGGCCATTGGCCGGATCCAGCAGGCTCTTTCTATGTTCTTATTTCCCCAGTACATCACTTGAGGGTAGGCAGGCTTTGACAAGGGAGAAAAAGCAGTCCCCAGCCCTGTACTAAGACCCTTGGCTTTTCCCCCCACTGAAGCAAAAATCTTTTGCACGTGCATTAAAGGGGGGGGGGATGCTAACAAAACCAATAAAGAAGGAAAAATCAGAATTTAACAAAAATAATTTATTATAGAATGCAAGGGGGGAAAGGTAGAAAGAAATATAAAGAAGTTGAATTGCTGTGGAGAGGAGTAGAGGGTGGGTGGTGGTTTTTATAATTAAGTGTATAATTATGCAGCTGTTGTAATTTAGATATTATATTTTATGTGAAGGAATCATTGGGAATTTTGGTTATTATGTATATATGTTAAAGATCTTTGGAGAAAGAAAGGGGGGGAATGCATTGAAAGACCCCTCCACCGGCACTGACATGGGTCAGTGTTTTGAGCTTGTGCCTGAAACTTCTCAGGAAATGAAAGCAGGACACTCTGCGACTCCATCAACAGACCGAAATGTTTGCCCAATTCTTTATCCAGAAGCAGCAAGTTCCTCCCACGCTTCTGAGTCGGCACACACGTCACTTCGTGACCACTTGTAATGAGTGAAGAGTAAGTTACCTGGAAAAGGACGTCACCTGTATTTAGCAAGCAAGGTGTGGCCCCACCAGACTTCAAAGCGGGGCTTCTTAGGAAGAGCATCAGCTTACCCCACCAGGCCTTCTGGGTTCCACTTCTTGATGTCACCATCCAAATTTGTTTAACTCAAAAGAAAACACACTTCTCATTCCACTTCAGTAGCCAACCAGCGGGGGAAACACAGCCCAGGAGCAGAGCCTGCCTCATATCAGCGCCCTCAAAAGAAAGGCCACAGGCATTCGAGTCTCATGAAAAAAAGGCCTAGATAATTGTCTATACAGCTCAGTATTCTCATTATGGAAAGCCAGCCAAGTGCCACCAAGAAAATCAGAAGCTCCTGGGTAACTGAAACCATCTTGGGATAAGAAAAGCCCGGCAGAATTAGACCAAACACCCACCTAGTGAGCATCTCCACACTGGCCACCGGAAGGGAAGAAGAAAAGGCAGCCAACTTCCCAAAGCATCTGCCCCAAGCATCTGGTCCTCAGAGGGAAAGTGGCCCTGAAGCTGGAATGGCAAGACTGACGTGTGTTCTCATAACCAGAAGCAGCAGAATAAAATATGCTTGCAAAATGTGCATATGCAGACCTGTGAGCACACTCAAACACATGTCCTTGCATGTATGTATTTGGCTTTCTTTGAACAGACTTTGAGATACCATGCATTGGACTTCTTAAGTTTTATTTTCTTTATGACAACATACAGATGACCATGCACATCCATGGTATCTTTTAAATTCATGTATTTATGTAAATTTATCCATCGCAATGTCCTCTGGCAAGGAGGCTAAGAGGCACTGGGTGTACAAGTACGTTTGGGTTCTCTTAAAGGCAAAGGGACCCCTCACCATTAGGTCCAGTTGTGGCCGACTCTGGGGTTGCCGTGCTCATCTCGCTTTATTGGCTGAGGGAGCCGGCGTACAGCTTCTGGGTCATGTGGCCAGCATGACTAAGCCACTTCTGGCGAACCAGAGCAGCACACGGAAACGCTGTTTACCTTCCTGCCAGAGTGGTACCTATTTATCTACTTGCACTTTGTGCTTTTGAACTGCTAGGTTGGCAGGAGCAGGCACTGAGCAACAGGAGCTCACTCCGTCACAGGGATTTGAACCGCCGACCTTCTGATTGGCAAGCCCTAGACTCTGTGGTTTAACCCACAGCACCACCCGCGTCCCTGGGTTCTCTTACTTCCCAGTTATCAATTCCAGAAGATGCCATGAGTTTCACCCATTGAGAATGAAGGCACCAATATTCCCTCTCCACACTGCTTCTTCTCAGTTACCCACAGGAGATGGTGCTGGTTTAGCTGCCCTCTGCCAGGACCGTCCCCTATCCTCCCTCAACATCAAGCAGCACATATAGGGGGGATTGTGCATGAGAGCTATCCTCTGAACTAGGCCAGTGTAACTTGCAGCCCACCAAGCCAAACACAGCCAGCCATTCTGCCTTGCCACGCTTTTGGTATCCTCCTTGCTTTTGCAATCCAAGGCAGTGAGCAAAACCAGGAGGCTTAAATGAAGATCTCCAATGAGCTTCCTACCGCACATTCAAAGCAGCATTAACATCCCAGCAATATCTTGACTTTGCTAATACAGCTGGCCAAGGGAAGTGAACACATGAATTGATTTTGTGACACTGGATCAGGGCCTTCAAGCAGAGGATTCTCAGCGACACCAGCATAGCTTGGATATCCCAGAGGCCCAGATTCACGAGAAGGCTTCTTCCTTAGTCGAGAACCCACCAAACGAGGCTCTGGGGCTAGAAAACCCTGCAGCTCAAGGCTTCGCAACCGAGTTCTAGCCTGCCACAAACCCAAGCTCCGTTAGGCACGCAGTCCAGAACTGCGCTCTCAAATTTGATTTGATTTTTTTTTTAAATCACGCCTGATTCAAATGGACCTTTTGTATATACCATTTCATCCAAGAACAAATTTTTACAGAGGACTTATAAATCCCCCTTAAAAAAAACACAGCAGTTTATAATGGAAACAGTGACGGGGCGCTGAGCTATGCACACTTAAGACCCATTCATTATTGCAAGAGAGTTGCCTCCCTCGTCTAAAAGAACTGGGAGTCCCACATGGGAGCCTTGCAACCCAAAAACAATGTGACAAGGCAGGTTCAAGCAGAAAAGCTTATGGAACTTAAAGCTCAGGATACATGTGGATAATGCGGACTTCTCAAGACTCAGGCTGAGTAAAGCAAAAGGGCTATAAGACCGTTTCTCTAATTATTTCATTGCAAAAGACCTTCCGGAGGAGAAGGTGGGGTGACAGCATACAGAACAGCGTATCTGCCCCAGTTGTTTACATTGCTTATTGAGTTGCATAAATGATTAACGGAGTACTCTATAATTACCCCGTCAATTTTATTTCATAACTTGCCCCCAGGAGCTCCACAGCTACTCTTAATATTTACAGATGGATTCCAGGTTAGAAAAGAATCATTCGGTTACCAAACAACACCTGTCACCTCGACAGGGCTCCGTGATCCAACCAGCCTTCCAGGATCCCATTGTCTATTGTATGCCCACAGCAGAGGAAGAATCAATGGCTCAAACACTGGGCTTTCTCAGATCATATGATTTGCTCTGGAAATGCTGAGAATTATATTTCTCAGCCGTGAGGAGGTTTGCAGCAATGGGAAATCCTGAAGGGTACGGACCCTCTTAGTGGCGTTCTAAAAAGATTCCAAAGAAAGGTCTGAGAAACTGGTAGGACACAGCTTTTGAAACACTTATGGCTAGAAAAACTGCTCTAATCCATAGGATACAGGTCACAGGCAGCCCAAGACATTTAGTTACCTGAGGCAAACGACAAGATGGCTCACAAACCCCTCCCATTTCACGTACAGAAGCTGACCAGAGTGGCAGCTGAATCTTGCCCCAAACACAATGGTGATGGGTTGGCACCTTCCACTGCAGCTGAAGACAGCAAGCTGCACAGAGGCCACATGACACACACAGCTCAACCCCCCAGTGCCCTGCCTTCATTCCCCACCCACCTGTACCAGCCGCCCGAAGCAGATGTCTCACTTTGCCTAACGGCAGAGTCGGCCTTCTGGGCAGGAGGAATGAGGAAATCGATTTAAATTCCAAGGTACCAGCGCTGGAATAATCAGAACCTGGGTGGCCAAGCACTTAGGATAATTTCCAGCAATGGTATCTTTTATTGTGGGGTGCAGTACCTGTACATAATTCTAAGTATCGTAGATTTCAAGCCCTTATAGCCGCCGAGGAAAATCTAGGAAGCTGCCTTATACCGTGGTATTGCTTGGGATTCTCCACACTACAGTGATGGGCAGTTGCTCTCCAGGCAGGAGTCTCCCTAGCCCAACCTGAACCTTCTGTATGCAACGCAGAAGCTCTCCCCTTTCCCCTGCAGCAATACTGAAATTCCCTAAGGACAGTATAGGATGGGGGAGACTGGCTTGGCAGTAATACATGTGGAAAAGATTGAGGTGCATTACTGGATCACAAGCTCACCTCCCACCAGATGGATTGGTGGCCACCAACTTGGGTGGTTTTAAAAGAGGGTTAGGTAAATTCATGGATTTCCATGACTGCATTCTATCTCTACTGCAGGAGGCAGAATGTCTCTGCCTACCCATTCCAGAGAAGAGGGCTGTTTTAAATGTTGCAAGCCGCCTTGAATCCCAATGCGGAAGAAAGGAAAGATTATAAATACATGAAATCGCCCTCACGCATGGCCTTGGAGGACCATTGATTGAGCTGTAGACAGTACTGGGGAAGATGAACCAAGGACCTGAGCGCCAGGATACAGCATCTCGGCAGGTTTGTAAGACAGTCCCAACAAACATCTAGGGAGCTAGCCGCTATGGTGCAGCAAAAACCTTCTCACTCTCTTTCATTTGGCACTAGTCAGCAGTACCTTCTCACTCGGTGCAAATCTGCATTGAGAATCCAATCAAAGCCAGCAATCGGAACTGACATTAAAAGCACGGACTGCTGATTCAGCAGGAGTCACCAGAGGCTTTGAATACGAGCTCGTTCTCCCTTGAGCAACACACCCACCCCTTCCATACCACCCCTGGGTTGGAGGAGAGGCCTCGCAAATGTAGTGTTCCTAATAAACCGCATGCCATTCCTTTAATTGCCTCTTACCGAAATGAATCCCCGGTTTTTATTTCACAGATGGTTGAAGAAGCTCTTTCAGCCCACCTGATCCAAAACAAATTGAGGTGGCTCCCACACCCAAGGCACACATCCGGTGGCCGACACAAGGTGGCAGGGGAACAATTGAACGCCTGGCAGTGAGCAAAAGGTTATCAGTGACGGGAGCAGCTGGCTTTGTTTTCGCTTCCGCTGCCCTATCAGAAAAGGGCACCTGTGCTACCACAGGGTGAGAAGAGCCACAGCCGGCCCTCCACTTCCCATTACGCTGCTACAACAAACAGCCGCACACCTGGATTGCAAATAAGGAAAGGCTCACATGCTCTCTTGCACACAGACAATCATGCTCGGCAATGAATAACACATCTGTGCCAGAGTGTGTGGCTGGAGGGACGTGGATCGGGGAAGAGCACGACATACGTTAAAGACGGCGGAAGGGCTAGCAAACCAGAGAAGCACAAATTTTAAAAATATATCATAAGAAAACTATAAAAAAAATTAGGCTGAAAAACCTAAAGGGAAAAGGGACACATTGGGAGAAAAAAATTAGGGAAAAAAATCAGAATTACAAAGCTGAGAAACGTGCTGTTTTGGGGTTTTGTTTTGCTCTCAACTATAGACTTTGACTGCTCTATAGCTCCATGCTACCTTATTTTGAATATCTGAAACTCCTTCCCGAACCATATGACAGGTGCTGCCTCTATCATCTTTTTGGTACCTGTTGAAAACCTTCATTTTCCAGCAAGCCTTTATCATATCTTTATCGGATCAGAAATGGTTTAAGTATGCCACTGATTATTATTTTAACTACATGCAAGTGTTTTAATTGTTGTTTTTAATTGTTAAAATGCACTGTGATGTTTCAAAGGAAGCACCTTAATAAATGAAAAGGAAATAGAACAAATAACACCTGTGGGGGAAGAAAGAAAGCTGGAGAACTGAGGTGTGAAGCCGAAGCTTAAACCAAAGAAAAGGTTTTTGTTTATGGATACACCAAAACAAAAATGCACCAGTATAAGCTAAAGAAGTACTGGGGAGCCTGAGGGCTGTTGAACTACAATGCCCATCACCGCTGGCCATTGGCCATGCTGGGAGGGGCTGATGGGAGCTGGAGCCCCCCATCTAGAGGACTGACAGCTCAAGGAACAGCACCGCTTTAGGAGGATTTGAGGGCAACTGCGTGCGATCATCATTATATGAGCATGATACAATTTCAGAGTGACGCTTTGTCAGCTGCAGAACCAAGAACACAGCTGCCCCTTTATGGAGTCACAAACATTTGGTATGCATGTTCAAGCTGCTTGGCAATGGCGGTCACCCCATGACATTGCCCACAGGATATTGTCCACCCCATTACTGAGGGACGACTGAAAACCCTACACAAATCCAGAGTGGAGCCCCTAAGAAAGTTGCATGGCACCTTGTACACCTCCTTCCAGCAACTCCAGCTTTCCTTTGGACCCCATCAGTGAGGCCAAGAGGGGGGTCTTGTCTCCTGGAGAGCCCAGGACCTCCAGACTGGGCAGCCCAGCTTGAGCGCCGGGGAGGATGCTTCAGTGCTGCTAACGCAGCGGTTTGACTTCACCCCTGGATGCGCACTCCACTGTCTCTCGAGACGGACGGATGCCAACAACCACCATCTGGCAGAGCTGCACATGGGGGATTCCCAATTCTTATACGTGCCAGCATCCAATTCTTGGGCCTCTAGGCAACTAGGATTTTTCCCAGCAGATGTCTGATCAGTCAGTTGATGAAAATATATACCAGGCACTATTATAGCTGCCCCACCACCTCCAACAAAGAGGCTGATCTCCACATGGAAAAGCATGGAAGAGGCCAAGATGCTACCCATAATCCTCCTCCTTCCCATTTCAGCATTTATACAGCCCTTCAGAGAGTTAGCACATGCATTATCTTCTTGGAACTTTTACAACAGTCCCCTAAATCTCGTATGGATAAGGCTGGATTCTGATAAAGTGGAAGTGCTGTGGGTTGGTGGTTCCTGGGAATCAAGTCCAGAGGAGAGCAACCAAAATGGTCAAAGGCCTGGAAACGATGCCTTATGAGGAACGGCTAAGGGAGCTGGGCATGTTTAGCCTGGAGAAGAGGAGGTTAAGGGGTGATATGATAGCCATGTTCAAATATATAAAAGGATGTCACATAGAGGAGGGAGAAAGGTTGTTTTCTGCTGCTCCAGAGAAGCGGACACGGAGCAATGGATCCAAACTACAAGAAAGAAGATTCCACCTAAACATTAGGAAGAACTTCCTGACAGTAAGAGCTGTTCGACAGTGGAATTTGCTGCCAAGGAGTGTGGTGGAGTCTCCTTCTTTGGAGGTCTTTAAGCAGAGGCTTGGCAACCATATGTCAGGAGTGCTCTGATGGTGTTTCCTGCTTGGCAGGGGGTTGGACTCGATGGCCCTTGTGGTCTCTCCCAACTCTATGATTCTATGATTCTATGATTCTAAGTCCTGTTCTGGGAGGGGCTGCACTCCCCCTGAAGGAACAGGGCAGTCTGGGTTCCAGTTTCTCAATGCAGTCTCCAGTAGCTTCAGTGTGGCTGGAAGTGCTTATGCCCAAGCTTAGGCTGGTTCGCCAGCTACGGCTGCTCCGGGGCCAGGATAGCCTGCCCTCAGTTGCCCTTAAAATAATCGAATCATAGAAATGTAGAGTTGGAAGGGACCATGAGGATCATCCAATCCAAACCCCTGCAATGCAGGAACCTTGCTCCGGTGACCTCCCGTTAAGCTCCCAGTACTAGCATATAAAGTTTTCAATGACTTGGGGCCCAAGCACCTGAAAGAGTGCCTTCCCAAACATCAACCATCACAGCCCCTACGATTGGCAGGTGAGGCCCTTTTGGTGGTGCTGCCGTTGGGGGCTGCCTGCCTGGCACCTACCCATGCCAGGGCCCTTTCAGTGGCAGCTCCCTGTGTGTGGAATGCCCTCCCTGGTGAAACGTGCCTGTCACCCTCATTTAAAATCATTCCAGTTTACCCAGGCATCTGACAGCAGAAAGATACAGTTCCCCAAACCCCTAAGCTTTCTGAATGTTGGGTGTTTGCTTGTTTTTAATCCTTTATCATTGTTGTGTTTGCTGCCCTCAGCAACGTTTGGAAGAACAGCAGGTTATAAATAGAATAAGGAACAAAGTAGGCCAGTATTATCATCTCCATACTGCAAATTTGGGTCTAACGCTGAGGGTGCCCTACCCCACCCCAAGTCAGCCTGTGAGTTTGTGGTAGCTGCAATAGTCAAATGAGGGACTTCCTAATTAGCATCTCTCTCTCTCTCTCTCTCTTTTTCTCTCTGTGCCATTGAAAGCAAACAGATTTACACTCTGCAGGGACATGGGAGAAGAAGCTGGTTTGGTAACTTTTGGCTTCTACGCAGCTCCCTCCTGTTCCAGTGTGCTCCACTCTCTTATGGATCAGCACAATTTCCACCCAGTAAAACGCAACGAGATTCAAAGGGTGCCATTTCTAAGAATATCTGATGAGCGCTTGAAGCTACTCCACATGCTGGGTTTATTTTAACTCAGAAACCACTCAAACACATTTATCAAGTTCTGCCCATAAAAAGAGCTGGCTCCCAAGGCTGGTCGCGGGTGCCAACTTTCTGCCCAGAACAACTTTTACAGTAGTTATACTCCATTTTCTCAGAAGATTGTAGCACGGAAAGGCTGACTAACCTCGGCTATAACCATAATGTTTATGCAAGTATGCATGTACAATATTTCACAACAGAAGCGGAATTACCTTTAAATCCTCTCCGGAGGAAAAGCAGGAATGTGCTGGCCGCGAGAAATCGTGTGCTCACCTTCACACTCTCAACTGTCATCTAATAATATCTGGCGTTTGTTCAACAGCAAAATGCCCCAAGAGTTCTTGAAAATGCTCAGCCCCTTTCTTGCTTGCAAGCTGGATTGGGAACTCCAGAAAAGTGTAGCAGGGCTAGCATAGAATCAGGGAATCCATGCATGAGACCCTCAAATACAACCCTAGGCACCTCCAGTTATTTATCAGCCATTCTGAAAAAGCACCCACAAAGTTTCTTACAGAATATTAAGACAAATTGATGGAAGATCAGGGCACCAACAGCTTCTAGCCCTGATGATTGCTTTCTATCTCCACTGCCAGAGGCAATACGCCTCTGAATAGCAGCTGGGGTGAGCGCTGTCGCATTCAGCTCCTCCTGGTTCGCCGCTGTGAGAAGAGGACGTTGGGCTATGATGGATGTCTGAATGCTCTACCAGGCCTTTCTTACAATCTTAACATTAAGGGAGGTCTCTCAGGTAGCAGATACAGAGAAGTCCTCAGTGACCCCAGCAAGACTCAGGGCGTGTCCTGCACTGGAATTGTGGCCCAGATGACTAGATGAGAGCCAGACCACATTCTCCTACCTACGAGCACCCAGTGTGGGGAAAGTCACCGTTTCCTGGCTCTCAAAATGCCAATTTGAATTGCTGGCGGAAAACACCCTTCCTTCCACGTCTCCTGAGCAGGGAAGCCTATTTGGGATGCACGTATACCATGGCTACCAGTTACACAGGTGCCTGTGACATCACCTATTACCTGCCCACTCACTCCTGCCTTCCCCACCTATAAGGACACAATTCCCAAGGTGTGCAATCAGCTCCTCCACTACTGGAGAATGTGCACATAACTTCTTCTTCTTCTTATGTGGCCAGCTGGCAATCCAACAGCTCAACTGCACCCACAAGCCACCCAACCCTCCAAACCCAGCTTTCGCCTCTGGGTACCCTTTGGTCCAGACAAGCACCATTCCAGCAGCAACAGAAACATTTGCTATTTGGAGACATCTGGATATGCCTTCAAATAAGTATCCTCACATCTCAGTAGGCTATCCTTCAGTTATCCAACCAGCATATTTTTGTCCATAGCTCATAAGCACATTTTTATATATATATAAAAGTGGGAAGACTGTGTGTGCTCTTTTCTGATGTGATTTATGCTTTCTCAAGTTCAAATAAATACAGCACCATTTAAAAAATTGTTAATGCAGAGCCCTACAAGTTCTGATCGTACCACTGGGGTTGGGGTGGGGGGGAGAGAGAGGGAGAGAGAATCACTCCAGGACTTGTTCTGTTGTTTAACTACTGATATATAAAATAAAATTACATTTAAAAAAAAAAAAAAATGATAACTGACTGATCCATTAAAAAGGAATGGTTGGGGGAACCCATCCCGATAGGAGGGGTATAAATAACAAAATTATTGTTTAAAATTATTATTATGACTAATAATAAGAGAGCCAGTGTGGTGTAGTGGTTAAGAGCGGTAGTCTCGTAATCTGGGGAACCGGGTTCGCGTCTCCGCTCCTCCACATGCAGCTGCTGGGTGACCTTGGGCCAGTCACACTTCTCTGAAGTCTCTCAGCCCCACTCACCTCACAGAGTGTTTGTTGTGGGGGAGGAAGGGAAAGGAGAATGTTATCCACTTTGAGACTCCTGAAGGGGAGTGAAAGGCGAGATATCAAATCCAAACTCTTCTTCTTCTTCTAATCTAACTGACCAACTGAACACCAAAGCCTGATTTTTCAAGGGCTCAGTCGTTAGAGCATGAGACTCCTAATCTCAGGGTCGAGGGTTTGAGCCCCACGTTGACCAAAAGATTCCTGCATTGAAAGGGTTTGGACTAGATGACCCTCACTGTCCCTTCCATCTGTATAATTCTAAACAGCAGATTGTGTTTTCATTCTGCCCTCTCCAAGCCTGGGGAAGGCTCCAAGATTCTGGGGCCTAAAGGGCACGAGAACTTCCTCCCCCTCTTCTACACACGCACACCCCAAAACAGCATGGGCACAGGACCCACACAATCCTGCATCCATTCTGCCAATCCCCTCTCCCACATGTCAGGAGTGCAGAAGAGGGTGAAGATCCTACGGAGCCCTGTGTTCACCTCAATACGTCCTTCAGCTCACCAGGGTCCCTGGGAAGCTGCCCAACCTGGTTTGATGCTGATGCCAAGCCCCGTGAATAGAGAATTAATTGCTTTGTGCTCCACCATTGTGCCACATCTGCCAAAAACGCTGCTATAGCCACCCAGGTCGCGCCAGTTAATGCCCACATGGCACTCCTTGGCCCTGCTCCTGGGTTCTCTCATGCTAGCGTGATGTGACTCGTGAGATTACACCATGGAACAAATCCCCAAAAAGGTATTTCATGGAGGTTACACGTCAATCCGTGACGCCTCTGAGTCCCCGTTGCTGGGCAGGAGAGGGCCAAGTTGACTTCTCGTGCTGCTTCCGGCTTTCCGGAAGCACGTGGAGGGAGACCGCGCACTGGAGGAGACACATCCTTGGTCCAATCCGGCAGGTCTTTTCTTACTATGCCCTGCCACCGTTGACAGGTCGAAGAAGCCAGGCTGGAAGAATTCACAAGGAAACCACTTCAGCAACTGCCGGCGGCTGTTTGCTTACCTGGAAAGCGTTTCAATTGCAAGTGACGCAATGCAAGTCACAGCACTTGGTTCCCGGCATCGCAGAGAAAAGAAACCATTGCATCACCCCCTGCTGCCATCGCGCGTACATCTGCTTATTTTAGCAGGCAGCCAAAGAGAGCATTCCAAAAGACAAAAGTGGAGGCCGGGGGTGTGGGGTGTGGAAATGTGTTCCCTTGGGAAAGGACTTCCCACCACAGGGAGGGAAGAGGAAGAATCAACTCCGGAGGACCCACAACTCACTGGAAAAGCATGCGCCTCGCAGGCTGAAGACCCCGGATTCAATTTCAGGTGGCAGCACTTAAGAAAAAGAGCCTGGAGGGTCACTGCCAGTCAAAGAAGACAGTACTAGGTTAGATGGAACAAATGCCCAACACAATATAATTAGATTTTGAATCTTTGTTTTTATATCTCATTATGAATTATGTGAGAATTGTTCACCTTGGTCGTTTATTTCTTGATGTGTTTTATTGTTTATTACTACTTTGATTATGTTTGCAATAATGCAAATATTTTCATCTTGCAAGCCATTGTGGGCATGGCTTTACCTATGAAAAGGCGTCACACAAATAAAAAGATGATGGTGATAGTTTAAGCAAAGGTTTGTTTGTCTACTCCATGCCCTTCAAAAAGATGTCCAGATAAATTAACTGCAAGAAACGCAAAGCAAATATTCGGCCTTTGTTTTAACTTGTCCTCACACCCCCACCATGAGATGTCATTGCCATTTTACAGATGGGGAAAACTGAGGCTGAATAACAGCAACTTGGCAGGGCTGCCAAATGAAACTACGGCAGTGGTGGGACCTAAACCGCATGCCTTCTCTTCTTATATCTGCAGCAACCCAGTCGTCCAATGTCCCAAATATCTCGGTGGCCTTGAGGCGGCGAGCCCCTGCCTCAAACAGTCCTCAATTCTGCAATGCTGAAATGTGCTTCTGGGTTCAACCGGCAGAGAGGCTGCTCCAGCTCCCTCATCAGATCACCAGCCACCAAAAGCTCCCCACTCCCCGTAAGACATACACATACCAACAACAACAGAAGGCGATTTGCATTCAGAGGGACCTGAACTCTCAAGTGAAGACTCTGTTCCCTTTAAGAACCTTCCAGTTCATAGCTGGAGGGGGGGGCGGAGAGGCATAGGCGTCAATCACCCTCTGCTATTTAAGAGCCAAGTCTCATCAGCCAAGCAGTCCTCAGAGCAACGTCTGTCCTCCATGGGCGCTGTCCAATGTCCTGCATCTAACATCCTGCTATTTCCACTACCAGCCACTGGCTTCCTATTATTCAGCACTCCCAGTTCAACACTTTGGGTCTCTCCCGGGATCTGGGATCTTTCTAGGGTCACTTTGGCCTAACTAGCCACACTCGCATCCATTTTGCATAATGAGAAACTGGCACTAACAATAATGTCAGCCGACATTAACAATAAAACTATACCATCAGTCCTGATTTAAGCTACCAAGAGTCTCTGTCATTTGACTAAGGTTGCTCAGTGAGGAAGCATCATGGCTTTGTCATCTAGCTTTGGAGCAAGATGGGCGATGTACATATTTACCCAGCCTGGATAATCGCACACGTGGCTTCTCCAATTTGGCTTTATTTTTGTAAAATAAATCATGACACAGTGTAATATTTCATATGCTGTTGTTCATCTGAGGTTGTATTTACCTAATTTTAAGACCTGCTAAGAAACATGGTTGTTATTATGTCCTGAGATGTAAAATTACAGAATTCAAAGAGGGTGCACTTTCTTTTTCCCATGACTGTATATTCCTGCAGTATGGGGATGAACAGCAGGACAACAAAAATGGACTTTGCAGATCCTTGTGGTTGCTAAATGACTTATACTTCAACCCTGGTATGATTCATACCCACCGTTCACTGCAAAGGTCACTCCCCTGACTACATTTGAACATATTTCATATAGACGTCAATTTTGCACGAATACCTACCTGGACATTTGGAGAGCTCATATTAACTTATAACGTTTAATCTAAGCTGCATGTACTGATGGTTATTGCATTCAGATTGTGAAATGGTTTTTGGTTATTAATTATACACTACTTTTTCTTTTAATTATTGTCTTCCATTTTTAAGTTTAGCTAAAATTGCAAATGAAACAATTAAGTTTTAAAAAGGATTTGTAGCTGACAGAGCTTGGCCAGGGCATTTAAGGTCTTCAGAAATTCTTACTGGGCCTTAGAAATTGAAAAACGGGGAAGAAAGAAAGAAAAAAAGAAAGAAAGTTAGTTTATGGTACAGAGCGTCTCAGGATCTTCTACCTGCGCACGCCCATAGTCCATTAGGCTCTCCACACTGATAGCTGTGGGAAGCGCCAGTTCAGCCAGATGCTAAAGCTGACTCCAAGATTAAGTGGTTCAACTGAAAGGCTTGCAGTTGGCCAATCAAGGCCACTTCAGAGATAAGGAGGAAACAATAAGAAATGAGAAATGAATTTTGAAAGCAGTGTTTGCCCAAGCCCCAAAAAGCTCAGAGGAAATTACTGTAAAGAAAAGCATGACCCAGCCCTGACAAGGCCACTTCCGCTCTCCCTGCCTTTCCTTTATTTAAGTTACAGTTGAAGCCACACCTAGGCTGGACCTCTGCCATATCTCAAGAACTGATGGGATGCAACCCATGGGAAGGGATGACCTCAGAAACTAGCTACAGCTTTGCTTTCCAAACCCCCCCCCCCACACACACACATCTGGGCATTACAAAATCTTTGAACAGCTCAGAGGTCGACCATCTGCTTCTGTGCTGTTTGGGAAGCCCGGCTGCTAGCGTGGCAGCTCCCGGCAGAAGTGCTGTTTTGACTGGGGATGGCGCAAAAAGACAGGGCATATTCATAAGCCGAGCGAGGGGCAAATTTGCACCACTGCATTTTCGTGGCGCCAATGGAAGCTTAAGACCAGCAGATGCTCCCTATCTCTCTCCAGTAGGTGAGAACAAAGGGCAACCAGATCTTCTAAAAAGAGGCCTCTGCTACCAGGTGATGGCCAGATGTTTTGGATTACGATTCGCAACAGCCCCAGCCAGCACAGCTGAAGGCTGAGGCTGATGAGAGCTGTCATCCCAAACATCTGGAGGGCACCTGATTGGGGAAGGCCGGTCTGAAACGACCTGATAAGCAACCCGTGGCCAAAAGATGGGCTTGTCCAGCTAGCAATCGCTGGTGGGCCCCTTTTCAGTCATCATCCCTCAGTGTCTACAAGAGAAGGAAAAGTCTCCTTAGAGAAAGAGATAAAGAGTTCCATTCAATATCACTGTAAGTGGATGTTTTCTTTTTCCAGCAAATCTCTTCTTCTCCAACAAATGCAGCCATCACGACTCACCATATCCCAGTTCAATTATTGTAATTTCCCAAGGCAAAAAAGTGGGATACATTTCCTAGGGAAATGATATATAAGGAAATGAAAAGGATGTTTAAAATAACCTTTGTAAAAATAAAAACCAGAAGCTTTTCTTTTCGGAATTATAGGGACAGAACTACCTAAAATGTATAGAAACTTATTCATATATGCTTATTCATATATGAACTTATTCATATATTCATATATGAATTTATATATGAACTTATTCATATATGAATATATATATATTCATATATGCATTATTCATATAGTGGCAGGAATTTTACTCACCTCAAAATGCAAAGAAGCAGAAGTCCCAGCAAAGGTAGAATGGATGCAAAACTTACGGAATATGCAGAATGGCGAAACTTACCGGAAGGATAAGAAATCAAGATAACAATTTTTTTAAATAAAAGAATGGAAATGGTTTATTGTATATTTACAGATAAGAACATTGGCAGGATTATTGTAATAACCTGCAGCTTCATAAAAGTATATATTTAAATAAGGTGAATAAATGAGCAAATTAAGTTAATTCGGATATGCCATTTCCATTCTTTTTTAAAGTTTGTTATCTTGATTTCTTATTCTGGTAAGTTTCACCATTTCTGCATATTCCGTATCTTTCTGTAAACCTCCAGGTTATCTGTTAACCTCCACGCTATGGGGCATCCCCTCCCATTAACCTCCAATGCAGATGGCGACCCAGCCCACTTCCCAGCTAATAAAAGGACGGAAAGGAAGTGAGAGTGTTCACTTGGAAGGACTACACCCTTTGCCCTGGGAAAAGACTTGACTTCTGCTGCACCTTCAAAAGGAATCGCAGGCCAGGAGCAGCGAGAGAGGTCAGCTGGGCTGACAACTGGTGCTTGGAAGTCACCGTCTACATCCGCACAGGCCTTTCCAAAAGGACTCCAGGAGAAGTCTTCAACGGCAACCAGCTGCAAAGCAAAGAGCACTGCATTCTCAACCAGCAGATCACAACAGGCCTCCAGATTCCAGATAGCAGCCCCCAGTCTTCACAATCCAAGGGGTGAGAAAGATTTGCAGGAAGAGGGATAAAGAGAATATCTTTAGCAGGAGGAACTCCACAAACAGGGAGTGGGGAAAGGTGTTAGAATTCCTGCTCCCTGACTGCAGTCATGGGGTTGTCTTTCACATGATGGTGTATGTTTTGACTCCACAGAGTGGGAAGTGACGGAGACAGGATGTTTGTGTTACTGCGTTCCATGGAGTGGGACTGTTGTCCTTTGTTCTTTTTCTCTTTGCTGTCTGATGCTAGAGAGAGAGGGAGCCATGTTGCAGTGCTCCGTGTGTGTTTATATGTAGATAAAGTAGATTAGCCAAAATGCTGAGTTGCTGAGGTCTGTTATGCAAGCTGCAAAGATTCTGCGGATCCCTAAATGTGCCAGTGTCCGTTGGCATCGGTCGCTGTGATGTTCGGGCTGAAGAAAGCTTTTGAAGCTCCCGAACTAAAGACCAGGAAGAGGAGAACATGCCAGTCAAGCATGTGTCTCTGCCAGGGTCCTACTCGAGTGTAGGCTGAACTCCTGACAAAAGGTCCACTTGGTTCCTCTGTGCCATTGCCTAGACCTGCTGAAAAGGCACCAAGGGCATGACTTGACCAGGGGCATGACTTGATGTAAGCCTGTGTTCCTTCACCATTCAGCCTACCAGAACTTCCAAACAAGTAGTCTCCATGCCAGTGCCAGCCAGATTCATCATCTTATTCATTTATTTACTTCTTTTCCGTTGTTTTAGGCCGCCTCTCAAGGCAACCACTCCCAAGGCGGCACACAAAATTAGAACCCTTCAAGCAACAGGCCATAAAACTGCAACGACATAATGTCTTTATGTCTGCTGGCAATTTTATGCCAACAACAGAACACCTTTTTACATTGTGGTGGTGTTGGTTGTTTGCATCTTCTTAGCATCATTTTGCATGTGGTCGTTCTGTAAAATCTTTCATCATATCTCTTCCATTTTTAAAAAATATATATGAAGCAATTAATACATTCGTCAAATAAATAAAAAGAACTGTAGCAGCAGCAAATAGAACAGTATCAGCTAAACAGACTCTCTCTCTTTGTGTGTGTGTGTGTATTCAATAAAATCCCAGCATAAACACCATATGAAAGCAGTTTGGAACGAAAAGGTCTGGAAGCCTAGGCAGAAGCTGAATGAAGCAAAAGCCGCTAAGATCAAGCAGAATTTGCTGGAACCAGGAAGGAGTCAGAATTCACCTCTCAATGCTTTTACTGGTGCTCACGGATCTTGGATCTCGATTTTAAGAGTGCTGGACGCTGTTTCTCAGGATATTGTATGAAGAGAAGGATATTGTATTGTCAGAAATCCTACTACAGTTAGAGATTCCAAGGCAATGCTTAGGACTTTTAACAGCCCGTGGAAGTAGGAAGAGCTGCAAAATAAAACTGGGGGTGGGAAGCCCTACCAAGGCAGACCAAAGCATGTTAGCCTGTTCACAGAGTCAGCGCAAAACTCATTCCTAATCTGGTAACTATCAGGGGTTTAGCTCTCTGCAGAGATGTGACTTTTTCATCAAACAATGTAGGAACTGGCAGTCCATAAAGAGGCACCCAAAGGTGCTATAGCTGAGAAAATTGCCATTCAACACAAGCAGGTCAGGGGTATCTAAACGGGAATATTGGAAATGACAAAAGAATTGCCATCTGATCCGATCTAATGTCTAAATCTAACTATCAGCCACGAAAAGGACTGCCTCTCTATTTCCAAAGGAAATAAATGATCTGTGGCAAAATATTAATCTTGAGTGTATTAACTTTATCCCGAATTCTAAGTAATGACCATCTTTCTAAATCATGAGTTATTTCTGTCATCTACTTCCAGCTCTACAATATTCTATTCTATGACTCTACTTAAATTCAATTTAATAATTTGAGAAATATGTCTACGATCCAAAACATGCCTCCAGGCACCAACAAAATTGCCAATTAGTGCATAAACTGGGTAACTTAATTTCGATTTTAACCAATTAACTGTATAGCAAGAAATTGCCTCAAAATAATTAATAAATTCTGTTAGCTCAGATGTGGATGATTCAGGCCTACTAATAAATAATAATAATAATAAATCATCTGCATACACAGCTATTTTAAATCCCATTTATTCATGCACAAAACCACAAACCTCTAGTCTGCCTAACTGCATATGCCACCACCTTCAAATATAAATCAAATATCGAAGGAGAAAGAGAATAGTTTTGCCTTGTATCTCTCTCTAAACCAAACACGCTTGAAAGAATTCAGTGTGTTCTCACCTGTGACTGAGGAGACAGGTATGAGAGTCTAATCCAATTCATAAAATCCTGAAGAACCCCAGCTCCCCCACCCACCCAATTAACAGAAATACACTGCCAATATATTTTGTTGAAATCTTTTTCAGCATCAAGAAAAAGAATAGCAGTCACATCAGTTATATTACCATATGAAGCAACAAAATCTGCTACCAACCTTACAGTATCTGCTCTCTACCTTTGACAAATAAAGCTCACCTAATTAACCTGTGTGTATTAAAGTTGCTACCACAGCCCAAAGTCTGCTAGCAAGTATTGCTGATAATATCTGCACAACTAGCAAAGTCCTTTACCAGGCTTGGGAATAATACAGATACGAGTATCGCACATTAACGAGAGAAGGGTACCTTGATCAAGAGCCTTTATATAAAGGCAAAACAAACAGCAACTTAAAAAACTGAATATACCTCCTACCATCCTATAGAAAAACCATATGGCCCCAGAACTTTCCTAGCCTTCATACTATTAATGGAATTCTTGATTTCATCCCTCTGCAAAGACTCTGAAAGAAATTCCCTTTGCCGCAAATCTAACTGTGGAAGGACTGACATTTCACATTCCATAGTCTCAATATCCTTCCTATGGAGTAGTACTTTTGAAATCTAAATTTATATCCTTTGGCGTTGAGTGCACATTATTGCATACACCCTAAATCATAATTCTGAGTTTTATTGTTCTTCTAAATGGGAAGCCAAAATCTCACCCAACGTCTCTCAGCTTTCCCGATACTTCTGGCACAAACATATCAATGCAAATTCGACCTGAGCTGAAACTAAATTATTCAGCTCACATTTAGCAAGTTGCAAGTTTTGATAAAGATCCGGGGGAAGGACATGATGCAAACTGACTTAATAAAGACTTGTTCTATCCAAATTCTTCTCTTGCAAAGCCCTGCGCTGCTGCTCATCAGAAGCACTCCCCATGCTCCTTCCCCACAGGACAAAGTGGAACCTTCAACATTTACACAATGATGCAGAGCACTGGAGGGACTCCTTCCAATCATGGTCCCCCCCAAAAAAAAACAACAACATTTTTAGTAGAAATCAAAGCAAATGTTGTTATCTGACAATTGAGAGCCAGTGTGGTGTAGTGGTTAAGAGCGGTAGCCTCGTAATCTGGGGAACCAGGTTCGCGTCTCCGCTCCTCCACATGCAGCTGCTGGTTGACCTTGGGCCAGTCACACTTCTCTGAAGTCTCTCAGCCCCACTCACCTCACAGAGTGTTTGTTGTGGGGGAGGAAGGGAAAGGAGAATGTTAGCCGCTTTGAGACTCCTTAAAGGGAGTGAAAGGCGGGATATCAAATCCAAACTCTTCTCTTCTTCTTCTTCTTCATCTTTTAATGCTGAAGAGGACATTGCTACATTGCCTTTTAATTTAAACAGTTCCTGGCTTTCTTGAAAACTAGCGGAGCAGAGTTTTCAACATGAAACGGAGACTTGTTTTCTGAACATGCAAATGTATTGCAAATATCTCAATCTTCAACATGTATATTTTGTTTTGGTTTACTTTACATTTTCCTCTCATCCTGGAAAAAAAAAAAGCATGACGCTTAAGCTGCTATTTGAACTTGAAGCACAGAACTGTGCCTTGAGCTTGTATGCTAAATCTTCAGATATCTCAGTGTGCAATGGAGTTATTGCATTTCAAGGAAACTTATAAGCCAATGAAACGCCAAAAGAGCAACTTAAATAAATCTCTCATTTTGCTTGGATAAATAAGATCTACCCATAAATGAAAACCTATAAGCGAAAGACTGTCCAAACTAGGAAGTTTTTGATCTCCTTCAGAATATGCTAAGGCACAGATTTTGAGCACTCTCAAGTGGAAGAGAGTTCCAGAGATGGGAAGCAACTCTCAGCAACCCATCTCTGCGTGAATCTCTGTAAGTACAGGGTGCAGCAGTTACAAAAATGAGAATAAAATAAAATAAAAAATTCCTTCCAGTAGCACCTTAGAGAGCAACTAAGTTTGTTATTGGTATGAGCTTCCGTGTGCATGCAGAATGGCATTCTAGGAACCATTAGGAAAGTAAATGAAAATAAAACTGCCAATTTCATAATGCTGTTCTACAAAACTACAACGCAGCTGCATTTGGAATACATTTGGAAGCTGCAGTCTACAAGCCTGGTCACCTCGCCTCAAAAAAAGGATAACAGTTCTATAACTGGAAAAGGTTCAAGAAAGAGTAACCAAAATTATCATGAGGGTGGAATGAGTGCCCTGTGAGGAAAGGATGCAGACTTTTTAGAGAAAAGGCAAGAAGGAGGTGGCATGATAGATGGTTATGATGGTTATGAATTTGTGCATTGCAGGGTACAAACCAAATAAAAAGAAGCTTTTCTTCCCCTCTTTCTCAAAAGACTAGAACTCACAGACATCCAAGGAAGCTGAATGTTGGAAGAGTCAGGACAGGCAAAAGAAAAATGCTACTTCACAGTAAGAATACCGTATTTTTCTCTATAAGACACACTTTTTCCCTCCTAAAAAGTAAGGGGAAATGTGTGTGCATGTTATGGAGCAAATGCAGGCTGCGCAGCTGCCCTGAAGAGGCTTTGCACGGCTATCCCAGAAGCCAGAACAGCGTGAGAGATCGCTGCGCAGTGTTCTCTCTTGCTGTTCTGGCTTCTGGGATTCAGAATATTTTTTCCCCTTGTTTTCCTCCTCCAAAAACTAGGTGCGTCTTATGGTCTGGTGCGTCTTATAGAGCGAAAAATACGGTAGTTAAAACTATGGAATTTGCCCCTGCACGGGATGGTAGTGATGGTGGCCACTAATTTGGGTGGCTCTGAAAGAGGACTGAACTAAAACACAAAGAATGGAGCTGTCAATGGCTCCTAGCCAAGTTGGCTGTGTTCTGCCTCCTCTGTCAGAGACAGGTTCCTCTGGAAACCAGTTGCTGGGAATCACAAGTTGAGAAAGCACTGATGCTGAACTAGGCGGGCCTTGGGCCTGATCCAGCATGGCTCCTCTTGTGTTCGTATGCTATTTCAGCACAACATGAACAAGACACACATCAACATCTAAATGATGTTGGACATAGTGGTAAAACATTTGGAGGAGGGTCTCTTGGACACACGAGGTTCATGCTGTTGAGGATTAGCTAAACACTGCTAGAGCAGGCAGTCTGTTTTGGGAAAGGAATTACGTGGATTATATGCTTCCCATTAAACTATTGTTCCGTGATTCTCTTCCTTTAGCCATTTTATCATCAGAATAGTTAGCTTCTCAAACAATTCTTCTTTGGCAGATCCAAAAGGATCCGAGAACAAAGGAACACTGCAAATACAATAGGGGCGAATTTTTAATGTGGAACATTCGATTGGGAGCAACAGGTAAGCGGACTTTTCCAAAGCGTGGATTCCAAGACACCCATACAATTCAATTACATTGCAAATGAGTCCATGCTGGTAGAAGAAAAACAATTCTAAGAAAAATTAGTTCCATGAGAACCAGAGATGCAGATAGGCACAGAAGGATAGCAGTTATATAAGAGATTGGATTAACCATAATCTAGCGTAATGTGGCCATGTTTAGAAAAAGGCTTGGAAGGGAAGGACTTAAATCAATCGTTTCACGAAGAGCTGGATGTTAAAGGAAGCAAACAATCTGTTGTACTCGAGACATCATTCCTACAAGCAAAGGGGGGGGGGTGGAGGAGTGGATGAACAAACCATAACAGAAGATTAAGTATTGTGTTGGCTTGCCCCTTGTTTTCAGATCAGTTACACCCATCTGCACTTCCCTTCGTCCTTCAAAATAGGAAGACCTTTAACTCAAATTAACTCAATCCTAATAATATTCAACTCTGTCTGGGCAAACCCATTGCCGCAGGCTTGTCCCGCACTCTCTCAGGGTGGAATTAACACCTCAACACATGGGACTGCTTAGGGAAACGAATCCCATTTCCCCCTCGGATTTACAAATTACCTAATGTTTGGTTGCTAACCTCAGGGTGAGATTGAGATATTTAATGTGCAAAGCACACACAGGCACCCAAACAAGAGTCTCTAAGCAATTATGGTCTGGGAGACAAGACGGCAAGGGCGAGCGAGCGGACAAGCCAGGCTTCTCTCAAGGTAATCTTTATGCCTGTTCAATGGCCAAGAACTCCTATCCAGCGCAGAGTCAAAAAAATAAGGTTAAGGCGGTTTAAATGCACCACAGTAAGAAAAGCAAAACCAAGCATTCAAGGGCCCGTGTAGTAGGATAAGACCACAGAATGGACACAAACCACAGTCCTCTGCCCTTAAAAAAAAAAAGCATTGTTATATTCTGAAGCAAAAAATAAATAGGAAAATAGAAAGCATTATCAGAACAAGAAGTTCCAGTTTTTTGAACATGTGGAGGGACCCACATGAAGCTGCATAAAAAGCAAAGGTACACGGAAAAGAAAAATGACAAGGAGGTTAGGGCAACCATCACCACAAGGAAAACATTGAGAAGGTGATAGTTGGCTGAACAGGCATATGAATTTGAAAAACAGCCCCATTCACAATTGCTGTGGACTCTGGGAGAAAGGGTCAGAGTCTTCTTTCCAAATAAATTTAACTGGTAAGGTTGAGCACTGACCTTCCACTGATCTTTCGGAAGAAGAGTCACCACCACGATGTCACCGTTCAGAGCTCTGTTCCGAGCAACGACGCCATCAATGAAGATATCTCGGGTGCTGTCCTAGAAGAGGCAAGGAAAGAAACGGCTCTTACATAGAGGAAGAGGGTTTGGGAAAGCTACAAGCTGGTTTCAGAATGCATCACACCTCGAGGACAACAAACCAAGGGAAGCCATGAGAGTCTTCTCAGAGCCTGCACCTGAGAAGAGGGGAAGTCAGGGATAGTCAGTCTCCACTGCCTCTTAAAGGTTCCCTTGGGGTACATACAGGAGCCAAAACCCCAAAACAAGAAAACTGCCCTTTGATCTGCAAGGACACGCAAGGATTTTTGAAGGTAGTACATGGTCTGCGACTAGAGAGGAAGCAACCACATACAGTGGTGCCCCGCAAGACGAATGCCTCGCAAGACGGAAAACCCGCTAGACGAAAGGGTTTTCCGTTTTGGAGGTGCTTCGCAAAACGAATTTGCTATGGGCTTGCTTCGCAAGACGAAAATGTCTTGCGAGTTCCTGCAATTGTTTTTCGCTCCCTACCCCCTTTTTCTAAGACGCAGGTGGTGCTGTGGGTAAAAGCCTCAGTGCCTAGGGCTTGCTGATTGAAAGGTCGGCGGTTCGAATCCCCGCGGCAGGGTGCGCTCCCGTCGCTCGGTCCCAGCGCCTGCCAACCTAGCAGTTCGAAAGCACTCCCGGGTGCAAGTAGATAAATAGGGACCGCTTACTAGCGGGAAGGTAAACAGTGTTTCCGTGTGCGGCTCTGGCTCGCCAGAGCAGCGATATCACGCTGGCCACGTGACCCGGAAGTGTCTGCGGATAGCGCTGGCCCCCGGCTTTTTGAGTGAGATGGGTGCACAACCCTAGAGTCTGTCAAGACTGGCCCGTACGGGCAGGGGTACCTTTACCTTTACCTTAAGCTGCAAATAGCCTTTTAGCAGCTAATCCGCTAATCCCTTAAGACTTTAATAGCTGCTAATAGCTGTTAAACCGCTAATAGCGCTAATCCGCTAATCCGCTAATGGGGTTGCTTCGCAAGACGAAAAAACCGCTAGACGAAGAGACTCGCGGAACGGATTCTTTTCGTCTTGCAAGGCACCACTGTATTCACATTGTAAAGTGTGCTTCTACTGGCTACTGTTTGCACAGACACAGGTAAGGCCCTCCTTTTTGCCTCAACCGTGTCTCAGAAGAACTTCCTTTTCACACTGGACAGCTAAAGCAGAGGTGGGGGGTCTGTGGCACTCCAGATGTTGCAGAACTATAAATCCCCATCATCCATGAAGACCTCCATCATTTGTGCCCAGCAGGATATTATAATTGTAATTATTTTGTATACTGCCCTATACTGCAGGTCTCAGGGTGGCTGACAGGATAAAATCACAATATAAAAACAAAAAAAAAATGCCTCATCAAAATAAAAACAATAACCCCTTGTTGACTCCCCTTGGAGAGGCTCCATAGTTCAGTGATGAAACATCTGCTTTTGCTTGCAGAAGGACCAGCTTCGATCTCCAATGGTAGCTCCAGGTAGGGCTCAAAACTGTCCCCCCCGCCTGAGACCCTGAAGAGCTGCTGCAGTCAATGTACCTAGTGACCCCATAGGTCTGGCCCCCTTCTCCCCTGGCCCCAAGCCCTTCCCAAGCAGAAGCGTATTCACCAAAACAGCCCAGGAGAGCAGGCTTCTCGGCTTCACGGTTCTGGAACGGAAGTGCCGTGCCATGCAGCCTCATGGGGCTGCCTCGTGGTGAAGCCAGAGGGAGTCCTCCGCTGCCAGGAATTCCAGGCCGCTCCCAGGCATGAAATCCGGCAAGTGGTGTGAAATGGACAAGATAGCACAGCGCTCAGGGAGAAGGGCGACCATCGCAGAGAGAAATTGGATCCCGAGCAAAAGCTGTGCTGGACCAATCCCACCGAGGGGATGAAGGCACAGTCGATGGATAAGAAGCTGGAAATGAGATGTGCTGGTGAAAATGTCTTCTGCCAAGCCAGAGAAGCATTGGAACCTGTCCTCATTCATTTCACAGAGCCACGGGGGATCTTTTCAGCAGCCGTCGCCTCTGTTAAATCTCCATTTCAGCCATACCAAAAGTGGGGTGGGGACATAAGAGAACCAAGCCTAAACTGCAGCAGTCATTTGAGGAGGCAAAGAAAGCGAGGTGTTGGGAGCAATTTCAAAAGCATGGGAGCAATTTCAGAATCACACCTGTAAAGGAGAAGTCAATATATGGCACTTGTCAGAGTAACACAAACTTTAGAGTACGACCTACCAAAGCATCACCAGCTACAATGACACATCAATGATAAAGGAAGGAGATCTTTGGTATACGGATCTGCGCTGGGGGCTAGGTAGTAAGCCTCTATGGGGCAGAATGAGACCACCAGTTACCTCAATGCACTTTGCGCAAGGACCCCCATCATTTCTATGTGCCATATGGCTCATAAATGTTTTCCTAGCACATCACAAGGCTGCCTGTCACATGCACCTGGAAGAAGAATCGACACCTGCATTAGGACAGTTGACTCTAAAAGTTGCATGCTGAAGAGCCAGATGGGCGGGGTATTTTATATTATCATCATCATCATCATCATCATCACCACAGGATCAAAAGCAGTTTTGCTCCATGTAGACTCTCCCCAGTGAAACACCCAGCACTGTGACCCAGGCCAAGAAGTTTAATTCTTACTTGGTTTTTTTGGGGGGGAGGGGGAATCCAGCACATTAGCACATCTGGATCCCTGTCTGAAATTGCTTCCGCTTCACAGAGTTCTGCACATTTCAGTGTGCAATGTCGGGAGTGGGTGACAACACATTAAACCACTCAGAACCAAAGAAAGCTTCCATCTGTTTCCAGGAGAGCATGTAGTGATTTGGATACTCTCGGGGGGGGGGGGGGGGATATTTACAAGGATGCTTTAATCAAGTTGGTTCTCGCTTTTTATCCTGATGCGCATAATGAAGCCTTTGAGAAACAATGGGATTCATTGGCCTGATTCACAAGTGAAGCTCTCACCGATCTGACTTAGTATAAGCCCACAGTTCCAAAACTCTTAGATAATCCACAGCCAATTGCAAATTGCCTGCCCTCCAAGCACCTTCACTGCTGCCATGGGCTGGGAAGTGCATCGTAATTCCTCAGCCGCCCCCCTCTCTCCCCTCAGCATTCTTTTCGGTTCATCTCCCTGCCCTACCGGAATTGCACGTTCACCGTCTCCTCACCCTAGTAGTGAAAGTCTGGAGCCGCAATGGCCTGACATCGGATGGCTTTTACATGCAGGGGCATTGCTAAGGAAGTTAAAGGCATGAGGCACAGATACACAAGGACACAAATGTGCCTCTGGGGAAATTAAGAAGGCAGAAGGCTGTGGTCTCAACAGCCTGCACTATCCACCCAGCCACCCTGAAAGGAAAGCTCTGTGTTTTGCTTTGTTTTAATGGCTTTTCAAAGGAGGGAGGGGCAAGAGATGCAGAGCCCAATCCAAAAGACTCAAGGCTCTGGTCCAAAGGGCCACCCCTGGACAACACCCCTCTGCATGCGTGTCCCCTGAGAGTAGCATGAGGCTCTCCAGCCCACCACAGCCCCTCCGTCTGTCTGATGGGTGGGCAGAAGCAGCATGGAAGGCAGGCAGACCCCAGGGAGGAGAACGAGGCCTGAAAAGTTACACCAAAGGTTTCAACAAAGAGGTGGGTTTTTGAGGGATTTAAAGAGTGAGAGTGGTGGCAATCCACATATGGAGAAGAGCGGTACACAAGTTACTGATTTCCCACAACAATAAAAGCAAGAAGATTGAAATAATGGCACTCAGAAGCCTTCCGGATTCTGAAATGAGAAGCAATTCCATCAGTCTTTTGAACCACAGTAAGATGCCACCACTCAAATGACCAAAAACAGGAGTTTATCCATGAGCAAAGCACTATTAGATGCTAGCAGTATGGAGTCTCTTATTTTCCTAAAGCAAGCTCGGCTGCTGCCTTAATTATCTGCTAATTATTGCTGCCAGCCAACAGAAGCACCACTTTCCCTTGCTGGCAATAAAAATCCTCTTTCCTTAAAATTGGTTCAAGCCACGTAGACTTGGGGGCTTGATTTAGAAAAAGGAAAGAAATTGCACTGTGAAAAAGACACCAGCATGTGAAGAGTGGCAAGGCATCAAGGTAAGGAGCAAGTCAATGGACAGCAGCAGAAGACATGCAGGTAGAAAGCTAACAGCTTAAGGTACAGAACGTCACATGTCTGACAATCTGCCTGCTGGGTACAAGTTGTGGGTGTTTGCTTGGTGCAATGAGCTCCTGGCCCTCAGAGAACAGCTTCATCTCCTTGAGGCCAAGGTGGTTGACCTGAAGAAGCTGAGAGGGTAGATGTGGCTCTCAGGAATGCAAGAGTGGGATGCCACCTCCCAGGGTGGCAGGTCCCCCCCACTGTGGGGTGGGGGAAGATGGAGTGTGGGGAGAGGCTATGGAGAACAGATTTGAAATTCACAGCATGTTGTACACTGAAAGAAAATTATATGAAAATGATGTACCGGTGGTATCTGACCATCAAGAAGGCTGATCGCCGAAGAATTGATGCTTTTGAATTATGGTGCTGGAGGAGACTCTTGAGAGTCCCATGGACTGCAAGAAGATCAAACACATCCATTCTGAAGGAAATCAGCCCTGAGTGCTCACTGGAAGGACAGATCCTGAAGCTGAGGCTCCAGTACTTTGGCCACCTCATGAGAAGAGAAGACTCCCTGGAAAAGACCCTGATGTTGGGAAAGATGGAGGGCACAAGGAGAAGGGGACGACAGAGGACGAGATGGTGGGACAGTGTTCTCAAAGCTACCAGCATGAGTCTGACCAAACTGCGGGAGGCAGTAGAAGACAGGAGTGCCTGGCGTGCTCTGGTCCATGGGGTCACGAAGAGTCAGACATGACTAAACAACAACAACAAAGTTATTCAAAATGTATAGAACAAGTTCCAATATTTGCTGGAAGTATAAAGAAAAGGAGGGTACCTTTTATCATATGTAGTTGTCATGCAAGATAACAAAGTCCTTTTGAGAACTGATATACAATGAATTGAAAAAAATGTTTAAATAACATTTGTTTAAAAACCAGAAACATTTCTATTAGGAATTACAGGCTCTGATATCCCCAAAGACCAGAAAAGACTGCCTATGTATGCGACAACAGCTGCAAGGATGCTACTAGCCCAAAGATGGAAAGAACCAACAGTTCCGACCAAGGAAGAATGGCAAGCCAAACTGCTGGATTATGCAGAAATGGCAAAACTAACTGGGGGACTCAGAAATCAAGAGATAATGACTTTTAAAAAAGAATGGGGAAAATTTAGAATTTACTTAGGAGACCATTGTAAACAAATAAAAACGATAGCTGGACTTGTAAAGAAACGAAAAATTGTAAAGACTTGTAAAGAAACGAAAAATATAGATAATTCAGAGAGATGAAAACTGTGGAGAACGTGATGATATGTAGTTTTAGAAAAATTATTTTAAGGACCCAGGCAGGGGACAGGGGGAAGTCGCGAGATTCAGAGAATCTCATATATGGATATGGTAAAAGTTTTTTCTCTTTATTATTTTGAATTTGTTTCTCTCTCTCTCTCTCTATATATATATATATGAGAGAAGACATAAGCAGAGTTATAGGGCAATTTGCAAGGCTAACTTAGGGGTAGGGATCTCTCTTATGGGTTACTGTGCTGGCTGTCAGACTAAAATACAGGATCACCTAAAAAAAAAAAGGAAAAGGAAAAGAAAGATGAGCTGTGCCTTTTCTCATCAAGATATCGCTGGGGGAAAGGTTGTCTCCTTTGCAGCAAGTGTGCCGGGGGAAGAGCTCTTGCACCACCACCACACCTGCAAGAACTGTGCATATATTACAAAGGAGTAAATTAGTGCCTGGGAAGGCCCACCTTTCCACGTGGCTCCAAGGCTGTGATTCTTCGCTGAAGAGGCAGAAGGCCGCTGCCCTGATGTGAAACGGAGGCGATTCCACAAGCAACCCTCCGTAGCAGCAGCTCAACAGCTGTGCAAAGGCTGCCTCCCATGACAAGATGCAGAAAAATTGCAAAGCTTCTTGGACTAGCGTAATTCCGCCTGGAAGCTGTTCCTCTGACGAGTCCAGATTTTCTCTTCCCCACCCCCCTCTCACCTCAACTCCCCAAGTAATCCCACCACGTCCTTAAAAAATGCTTTACATCATCATTCGGGAGAAGGGCCCTCTTATTTCAGTCATCACCCGCGCGCTGCAGCAACCCCCCCCCCCCCCCGGCAAAGTTAGCCATGCCAGGAGGTGACGGATGGCGGTTTCTTTAAAAAAAAAAACACAACCCATCATTTAGCTCTTTGTCAGTAAGGGAAGACATAAAAAGTGAGTTTGCCATCTGCCAGCTGCATTGCCAGACAGGCCATCCCAGCCAGGGAGACTAGAAAGGTCTCTCTCTTCGTTCTGTCGTTTATCATAAACAGGTTGTTTGCACAAAAGAACGGGGCCTAAGGGGTTAAATCACACGGTCCCCATACGCCCCCAAGAGTGCATGGGATTTCGGGAATGGATTCCTCCTCAGCAAAGCCTAAGGCTACAATCCTAAGCGCACCGAAACACAGCGGGAGCTGCTTCAAGGAAACTCAAATTTCAGTTTTGTTTTTAATATATTTTTATTAAAGATTTGTTAGTTTACGAAAAGTATGTGCAATGTCTCTTTTATTCAAGCTGCGCTTTATACAGATTAGTTTCATTTGCTGTGAGACGTTAGTGTTACATTAGGAAGAAAAGGGGGGAAGAGGTGGAGCGGGGAATGGTGGGTGGGGGGTCGGGTGGCAATGCTTCTGTTCTACCTAGTGTATGTGTGGGGTTTTATGTCAGCGTCAATTAAATTTCAGTTTTGAAAAACATTATTTCATTCTTTGCAGACCTCGTTTTATCCTGGCGCCACTTTAACATTTGCCTACCATCCTGTTGATGACTAAAAATTATAAATGAGCATAGGACTGGGTCTTAAGGAGAACGGCTGGCTTTTCTGGAGATGCCAGCTGACCCAGTCTGTGACCCCTTGGAAACACCTGCAAGCACTGGGACGCTGCCCACCCTGTGGTAAAAAGCAAAGCAGAGGATCGCAAGGCCTCTGCACATATCCATGCACCTGTGCTGTGTAAAACTGGAAAAATAAGCTCTTAAAACTATCACAGCTAATGAGCAACAGCAATTATCTACAAGGCTGTTTTGTCTGTTTGAATAATGAATATACAGTCCCCTCAAAATGCAAATAGGTGCCTTTTATGTACCAGCATAACTGCATATTCAAAACAGCATGCATTTCAATATACCGGATTTACTAATGCCAATTTTTTGCCAAATTATGTTGAAAAAACATGTGTGCATTAGGTGTGCATTAGATTTGATGGCACGTTTACATTTGCCAGCAATGACTTTTTTTTGTTTTGTTTCAAGGTTCTGAAAACAGAGGTGTGCATTAGATTCAATGGCACATCAGTAAATGTGATACGTCTACCGCCTAGTTCATGCATCCCTGGGCAAGTGACAAGGAATATGTGAACTAGCGCTAAGAAGAAGAACCCACTCAGCTGCCCTCTTCCACACACATTATTAAAGGGGGAAGAACCGTAAAATGTGGGCCTCTGCCAAACTGAGCACCTGCATGGGTTACCCAGCTCACACGCGACGACTTACGGGTGCTCATGTTGTCCCTCCACGAGGCAAACCTTGTTGCGCCCATCTAGAGCTGGGCAGGCTTAACATTAACTAATCATTCGATCCCTGCATCATCCCAGTCGTGGGCTGACACTATCCTGAAGTAGATGCCTTACAACCTCTCATGAACGACTTCTAGCAATAGGGCTGAGAGGTTACAATTGAAATATTACACAATGAATGTAAAACAACGTCCAAAATGTATAAAATACTGTTGGAATGGCACTTGAAAGATGAGGAAGTGAAATCGGTAATGATACATTGGGCAAAAGACTTTGGATATAATATATAGCTTGAAGAATGGGAAAGGTTGTGGAATGAAAGGATAAAATTTACAGCCTGTAACACTTTGAAAGAGAATATGATGAAAATGATGTACAGATGGTACATTACACCAGTGAAATTAGCTAAAATGTATAAGACAAATAATAAATGTTGGAAATGTAAAGAAAAAGAAGGAACATTTTATCATATGTGGTGGGAATGTAAAAAAGTAAAGAACTTCTGGGAAATGATATATAATGAGATGAAAAAGATGTTGAAATATAGATTTTTTAAAAAACCAGAAGCATTTTTACTTGGTATTATAGGTCAGGACATTAATAGGCAAGATGTTAAATTGTTTTTATATGCAACAACTGCGGCAAGAGTATTGTTAGCCCAGAAATGGAAACAAGAAGAAATTCCGACGAAAGAAGAATGGCAGACGAAATTAATGGACTATGCAGAATTGGACAAAATGACAGGAAGGATTCGAAACCTGCGGGACCAGAGATTTACAGAAGATTGGAAGAAGTATATGAATTATTTGAAGAGCAACTGTAATCAACAAATTACGCTAGTAGGACCACAAGAAGTTTTGCAAGGAGGAATATACGAAGTGTTACAAACTAGAAAAAGATAGAAATACTGGTTAAGAGTTTGAAATGTAACAGGGAAGATAAGAAATGCATACTGAGAGATTAGATTGGAAAATTTTCAGACAGGATTGATGGAAGTCAAAAATTTGAATAAGTATGTTTAATTACTGTTGAAAATGATATGTTAAAAAAACTAATAAAAAATTATATATTTTTTTTTTAAAAAGAGAGGTTAGAATGCAGGACTTCATAGAGCTAGAAGGGACCACAAGAGCCCAACCCCAAGAAAAACAGGAATCTTTACATCCAATGTGGGGCTTGAACCCGCAACCCTGAAAATTAAGAGTCTCTTGTTCTACCGACTAAGCTATCCCCCCTCAGGTACAAAGACCCACTCTGCTATAAAGCTTGCCGTAAACCTCAGGACAGTTGCCATCTCTCAGACAAACCTACTTTGCAGGACTGTTGTCGGCCGGCCTAAAAGATGTACACCACACTGAAGTCCTTTGAGAAAGGACAGGATTATAAGCAAACAAAGCAGCCCAAGGTTTGTGGGAGGGGGGAACGGGGGTTATTGTTTGGTTTCTGTTCCTATTTTTATTGCGTATTTTGTGTTTTTATCTTGTATTTTTATGCTGTGAACTGCGGGCGAAGGGGTGAGTGGTAATACAAAATTAATAAAGAAAGAAAGAAAACAAAAGCAATCTTATACGAACATAAGAAGAGCCTGCTGGATGAAGCCAATGGCCGATCCAATCCAGTATCCTGTTCTCACAGAGGCCAACTAGATGCCTATGGCAAACCAGCAAGAAGGATTCCAACAGGACAGCAGTCTCTCCCGCCTGGGGTTTCCAGAAACTGCTGTTCAGAGGCATTGCTGACTCTGATTATAGAGGCAGAGCAAAGCCATCCTGGCTAGTATGAAACGATACGATGATTCGATAATCTTTATTGTCATTGTCCCATACAGAACAACGAAATTGAAAAAATCTACATCAGACATTCAAAAACCAGCAAGCCTGCTATCTCAGCTATCCCAGCCTGGTTAGCCCCCTAAAAACTCTGATACTCCATAATTAAATACAATATACTCACAAAGAGACTACCTTACACTGCGTTTAAAACCAAAATCGCATTTGGATAAAAACTGTTTCTCAGGCAGCTAGTCGTAGTCTTTATAACCCCGTACCTTTTTCCAGAAGGCAGAAGCTTAAAGAGATCGTTTCCGGGGTGCGCACTATCCTGCACTATCTCTGCAGCTTTCTTATGGCACCTGGAAGCATAGATTTGATCCAAGGTGGGAAGAGTGCACCCAATTATTCTCTCCGCAGTCTTTACAACCCTGGACAGCGCAGCTCCCAAACCACACACAAAGCCCATAAGTTAATACACTCTCGACATTACAATGGTAAAATGCCATCAACGGGTCCTTTGAGAGATTATTTTTCTGGAGGATTCTCAGAAAATATAACCTCTGCTGTGCTCTCTTCATCAGGTCTTTACTGTTTTCTCCCCAGGTTAGGTCATCTCTCAACTCCATTGATAGCCCTCTCCTCCTCCACGAATCTGTCTAATCCTCTTTTAAAGCCATCCAACTCGGTGGCCCTCACTGCCTCCTGTGGCAGTGAGTTCCATAGATTAGTTACGCACTACGTAAAGAAGTGCTTCCTTTTATGTGTCCTGAATTCTCAACATTCAGCTTCACTGGATGAATAAGTTGGCTCCTTGGCCAGTATGTTGTAGTGGTTAAGAGCGGTAGTCTCGTAATCTGGTGAACCGGGTTCGCTTCCCCGCTCCTCCACCTGCAGCTGCTGGGTGACCTTGGGCCAGTCACACTTCTCTGAAGTCTCTCAGCCCCACTCACCTCACAGAGTGTTTCTTGCGGGGGAGGAAGGGAAAGGAGAATGTTAGCCGCTTTGAGACTCCTTAAAAAGGGAGTGAAAGGCGGGATATCAAATCCAAACTCTTCTTCTTCTTCTCCTACTAGTGTAACAACGTGCGCACCCCCTGCATTCACAAGGCACCATATAGCCGAAACCCCGGCGTCCCTAATTTCTCTTAACCAATGGCCCCACAAAAAAAGAAAAAGAAGAAAGTGGAGGCATGCACAGTCCATGATTGAAGGAGGTTTCACAAACCGCACGTGGTTTGGCATTCAGACGCAAGAACGTTAAAATGCAGCATGCACATTACTTTGATATCAAGTTCGCAAATTAGCTCATGCTGCAAACCAGCAGCAGAGAAGCACATTTGTTTGGGGGAGCTTAACTTAAAGTCAGGGGAAAATCTGTAAGCCATCTGTAAGCGTAATCATAAACCCTTGGGTTTAGAGCTAGCCGGTGGTCTCCAACCTGGGCTCAGCTGGCTTCGCCAAGCTCAGAACGAACATCACCTCTAGCACTAAAAGTTCGGATCGTTGTGTACCCGGACACCCATCTCCCCTCCTGCTATACTGGCGTCCGTTTCAGCGAGGTTTGCCTAGATCAGAGGCAGGGTAGCAGCAATGCTTCATGGACTGCACCCAAAGGTTTGGCATGCTCTGTGCACGTCTTGGGACTTAATTCCTTGGTGCTCCAGCCGTTCACCTTCTGCACATTCTCTGATTACTGTGTTACACATTACTTACTGGAGATGGAATGAAAGCCTCGTGGTATTTCTTGGGGTTTATTCTCAGGGGTCCCTTTAAAAAAAAAAAAGACAAAAGAACAGAAATTAGATCAGGCGAGAAATGAGTTGTTTTAATGCAGAGGTCAGCAAGGTTCATCTTGCCTGGGCCGGATCATTGCTGCGGAGATCCCTCCGTGGGCCGGATAGCGCCGTGTGTGCCTGTGATTTCTGGCATCTGCGCATGCGCAGACATGATTTCCAGCACCATGGAAGCGAGTCCCCGCGCCGCATTGTGCCAGTTTAGCACAGCACGCGAGCAGGCAACTCGGTTCAGGTTTGTGGGCCAGTCAAACAACTTCCGCAGGCCGCTTAGGTTGCTGACCCCTGTTTTAATGCAATACCAATAAGACTACCAGAGCCAATTTGCTGCTTTTTGCTTATTGTGATGATGCCAACTTAACCCTCCCTTCCATGTTATAGTCCTGGAAAAAGACTGAACAATAATCACACTGATGTCAGCAACAAGGGCTTTCATCAGAAATAACACCGGCAAGGAGTGGGGAAAGGTGATGGGCAAGGGAATTCCAGCCATGAAAAAAAGGCAGGTGTTTCAATGGAGCCACTCCTATCTATCCTCCAGCCAGACAAGCAAAAGGCACCATCAGAGTTCAAGGACATGTTGTAGCTCGGGAGGGAAGGATTTGGGGAGGCCACAGTGGAGGTCCTGGAAGTGTCCCGGCCTGGGAAGAGGGACATGGAATAGGGAACACCCCAAGGGCAGTTACAGGGGCATGGGTGGCTGGATTCAACCTGCAGGTCAGAGGTGCCCCATGCAGGGTCTTGACATTCCGGCAGCAAAGAATGCAAACAGCATGGTTTCAGTGGAGCTGGGTATAAGTCCAGCTCTTCCAGCAGAGATGGAGACTTGCTCCTGGCAGCACCAGCAGCCCTCAAGTGGCTTCACTGGCTTCACTGGAAGCCAGGTGAGGTCACCTTTTCCTGTTTTGCCCCTGCCCAAAATGTGAATCGCTTGCTCCCCAGAAAGTCAAAGGACTGGGCCATGCCACCAACCATCCATCTTTCACGGTGGCCTGAAGCGAGGGCCAAACCTGGCCACAGGAGGGGCATTTCTGTCCAAGGTTCAGAGCTTGAAGTAAGGAAAAGGATGTTCTGACCTCTCGCCCCAGCTACACGAGTGCTGCGCAACTCTGACCTGCAGGCCTAATTAGGCTCACCAGGCATCTCCATTTGGTCTGCAAGGCTGTGTCAGCCAAGCCATGCCTATATGTAATGGCTTGATTCCAAACTGGGGGGCGCAGGGATGGGCCACCTATCAAACTTGGCCTGCAGCAGGTGGCCAGATCTAGCTCCCCACCCCCAATCTAGAGGACCAAGGGCCACGGGAATCTGCACCCTCCTCCTCCCAGAAAGAATGCCGCAACCTCAGCCATTAGCCAGAGGAGGGGCAGCAGAGATCTTGCTCCTCTGCCAGAATGCGCCCGGCATCGACCGCCAACCGTCCTGAGGCTGCAGAAGCAAAGGAAGGGCACCAGCCAGCGGAACAGGGATTACTGAGCTGTATTGTTTTTGTGAGCTGCCATGGAGATCAAGAGGCAGGGCATCAATCTTTTTAAACAAGTACAATCCACAGCCAGAAGCAGGTACATAAAATACCCAGCTGTCATGAGCATTAGCAACCTCCTGGCTTGTATGAATCATTTTTTCTAATAACGGCCAACACTGAATGTGCCTTTTTCATGTCCGTCATGAATCAAGCAACCTCGAAACTAGACTTCAGAGAGGCATGGGGCTGTGTCTTGGTTCTTGCTGAGGGAACGGTGCCCTAAACCTGCCTTCACCAATCTGCAGGACGTTTCAAAACACCAGTTGCTGGAAAATGCAGGGGAGACAGCTCTTGAGCTTGAATCCTCCTTGCCAGTTTCCCACTGGGGCATCTAGTCGGCCACTGTGGAAGCAGCATGCTGGACTAGATGGGCCATTGGCCTGACCCGGGAGGGCATTTCTTATGTCCAGATGTTATGGACTACAACTCCCATCATTCCTGACCACTGTCCATGATGGCTGAATGGACAGAGTTGTAGTCCAGCACCTGGAAGCCTCCCCGCACCCGCTTCAGCCTCCCCACTGATCACAGAATCATAGATCATAGAATCACAGACTCGAAAAGGACCCTGAGGATCATCTAGTCCAAGCATCCCCAAATTCAGCCCTCCAGTTGTTTTGGGACTACAATTCCCATCGTCCCTGACCACTGGTCCTGTTAGCTAGGGATGATGGGAGTTGTAGTCCCAAAACAGCTGGAGGGCTGGGTTTGGGGGGGCCTGACCTAGTCCGATCCCCTGCGGTGCAGAAATATGCAGCTGTCCAATACGGGGAATCAAACCTGCAACCCCGCTGTGATCAGCACCATGCTCTAACAACCAGGAAACAAGCTGGTTTCTCCTGCTCCAGAGGATAGAACTAGAACCAATGGCTTCCAGTTACAAGGAAGGAGATTCCGACTAAACATACAAAAAAAACTATCTGACAGCAAGAGCTGCTTGAGAGTGGAACTGTCTCCCTCAGGAAGTTATGGACTCTCCTTCCTTGGAGGTTTCTAAGTAGAGGTAGGATGGCCATCTGTCATGGTTGCTTTAGCTTTAGATTCCCACATTGCAGGGAGATTGGATTAGACCCTTCTAATTCTATGATTCTATGATTTAAACTGAACTATCCAGGATCTTTATGGCTGAGTAAGGATTTTGTCTCAGCATTCAAATGCTTTTATTTTAATAAGTAAATGCCCATCTTTCTTGTCCAGAGGTGGTAGCTACTGCAAGCATCTTAGATTGGTATGTATCCACTAAACTACAAAACTATTTGGTATGTACAGTGGTACCTCAGGTTAAGTACTTAATTCGTTCTGGAGGTCCGTACTTAACCTGAAACTGTTCTTAACCTGAAGCACCACTTTAGCTAATGGGGCCTCCTGCTGCTGCCGCGCCGCTGGAGCACAATTTCTGTTCTTATCCTGAAGCAAAGTTCTTAACCTGAAGCACTATTTCTGGGTTAGCGGAGTCTGTAACCTAAAGCGTATGTAACCCGAGGTACCACTATATCTGCAAAACTATAGGACTTTTCTTGCATTCAAGCTGAAATCAAGGAGTTGAAAGTGAAGCGAGCATTTCGAGTTATATGAATCAATAGTGAAATAAAATGAGTGGAATCCCAACCCTCTGGAGAAAACCTGGGGAGGGTATGGGGCGGATGTCAGGGGGAGTCCCACTGAACAACCAGAAATCCTTGTGCTAACATTAGCAGACTAGCACCTAATCTCTCATCTTCCTTGGATTCGATCATACTCATTGCATTACTTGAGGAACCCTATTTTATTATGGGTACTTTTTAGATGTAAACTCATAAAGCATTCTGGAAAACATAGCAAGTGCCTTCAGTTAAAAACTGCATCTAAGTTTACATAAAGCATTCGTGCCAGCATTTGAAAATGGAGCCAAACTTTAATCAGAGGCATTTAAGTAGGCTTTAAAGTGGACGTTTTCATAATTATTCCATTTGCGATTGATAACAATCATGGAACAAAAACGTTTTATTCCCCCATATAAATTCACTGTAATGGGTCGGGGGAGGGTGGCATTTTGGTAGGACTTGGAATGTGGGTGACCATACACGAAAAATATGCTGATTTATGGGGGGGGGGGGAGCAGCCAGTTCTGAGATTTTTTTCATTCACACAAGGGACCCACCACTTGAAAAAGGACACATTACTCATCCTCCAGACTATACTTCTATAGAAAAGATGCTTTGTTTTGCACGGCTAAAAGTCACTTAGCAGGCACATTCCAAACCATTTGAGGAACAAAGATATTGCGCTGTAGCCTGGCACTAGACCCTTTTGGACATTTAACGTTCTTCGCTCACATGTGGAAAACAGAGCGGGAGCTTTGAGTCATGTATGCAAGGAACTGTGCTGCAACAGTAAGCATGCACAAACACACAGAGAGAAAGTGATTTTAATGCTAAGAGCACAAAGCGTTGGAAATTCCTGCTGGAACTAGCAGCAGTAGCATAAGAATGCATATGTGCCATTCTGTTTCATTCCAATGAATGGACTTGAGCCCCTGCCCCAAGGGGGTAATGTAAGGTGAGCAGCCAGCCTGTGGCCACCCCACCAGAATGCCCTCTGAATACCAGGAGGTGGGGGTCACAAATGGGGAGAGTTTTTGTTGCTCTCGGGTCCTGCTTGCAGGCTTCCCTGAAGCACCTTGTTGACCAAGCTGAGAACAGCATGCTGGACGATGGGCCTGACCCAAGATGGCTCTGCTTACGTTCTCAACCAAGGAAGCCTCCTGACACCAACAGGCCAGGAGAGATTACGTGTAACTCCCAGGCACTTCTGAATCAGGCTGCTCAGAGGCCTGTTCTTGCTGGCTACAGGCCCCCTTTGCCTTCCTCCACTTTAACTGAGCAGGAACCAGATCTGGCAGAGGCTGGTGCAAGAGAGGTTCCGAGCGAACTACCCACCAGAGATAACCAGCAGCCTTGGACAGTGAGAGAACATTTGAAAGGAACTCTTCTTTCAACCCACCATTCAATTCTAGTTCTTGATATGTAAGAAGCTTGCAGGGAGCATACCTTGTGTAAACCCCCATCACCAAAGGCCAACAATTCCAAGACTGCCATACAGTGGAGTCATAGGGGGGCCACCAGGCCAGTTGCCTCAGGTGCAAAATTGTTAGGGGCACAAAATTTCAATTATTGGTGCTGCTTCAATACAGCTACTTGCTTCCATCACTGGGCTCAGTTGCAAGCGGCTTCGCCTTGTGAACCAGGAAGCAACCTCTCCAGACAATGGAGCAACTCTTATTTTATTTTCTCTATGGCTGAGAACTCCTGGGTGACGCGGACGCCATTAGGCAGTTGAATGCACATGCGTACTCTGTCCCGTTTCCCTCCCACCCCCTCCGTGTAGCCCCGGGCACTGGCAACCCAAGCTATGCCACTGCAGCCGTATGACTGCAGCCCATCTGCGCAGCAATAGCAGGCATTGCATACGTGGCAGGCGCATACCTAACATGGCCCACCACGTGTGTCACCACCCAAATGTCAACAAACCAAAATAGAAAGGGCTTGTATACTCCGCCCCACCCCAAAGCAAAGACAGTCAGCCTCGCAACGCACGCAAATGCACCTCACTTTTTCCTCCGGTGCTTTTCTTCTGGAAAAAGGAAGGAACTCCCCACGTTCCTCCTCGAAAGCAGATGGGCCTTATTATCTGTGCCTATGAAAATCCTATTTACAACGTTGTGCATTTCACGCTGTGATATCATATCTGGAACCAGCCGCTCTCCCCATCTGCAAAGAACAACTGTTCTCACATGTGTGTCAGGGGCCGAGGCTCTGGCTGCAGAATCTCATGATGTCATCCTTAACCCACATTACTTTGCAATCACTCACAAACAATAGCTGCTATATTTATCGGCGGAGATTTTTGGGTTTTCCTCCCCCAATTGTGCAGGAAGAGGCAGGCATTCAAGAGGGGGAATATGAACTGAACTAATGTTCTTTTGACTCTTCAGAACAGGTTACCTCCACACCTGCCAGAGGGTGTCAGTACTCTCAAGACTGTAGGGCCTCAGTCACAATATTCTGACTTTCTCCTTCAAAAACCATGACCATGACCACAGAGCTGGACAGGATCCACTAGGTCATTTAAGCCAACCCCCTGAGAGTGGATAATCTACGCCTCAAACATCCTCTGACAGATGCCTCTTTGGGAAAATCTCAGAGCAAGGAGATCCCAAGCCTCCTCAATAGCTCTGTATTCTGCTGCTGATCTGCTCTTACTAGCTAGACCAGGAACTGTGAACTTAGAGGAGCTGGAAGGCTAATTTATTCCACCAGCAATATCAACCCTGCATGAATTCACCACCACTTCTGCTCCCATTAACCCCATCTCTGCCTCTCATCTTTCATACCCGGCTTCCTATTTAGACAGAAGAAAGGGGAGCACACAGAACTGGTTCCTAGCCTTCAAAATGGCTTAAGAAGTAATGTGGAGTCTGGGAAAGTGGGGGGGGGGGGGCTAACGTTTGAAGCCCACTAACTTGGGAGGTTTAGGTTTAGGTTCAAGGTTAGACAAGAGCATCCCACCTTCCTACACTATAAAACCATTTGTTCCCTGTCCTCAGGGAAGAGGCAGGGAGGAAGAGAAGGAAAAGGTTTCCCCTCTTCTGCCTGAAATAGTTTTAAATACCGAAAAGCTACTCTCCAATCTGTTCTGCTGATTAACATGCCCATCTACCAGTTCAGCCCACTGATGCCTGCAGTCCTACCTGAGAGGTACACAGGTAAACCAGCACTGAGGGGGGGGGCGGGAATACAGAAGGACTGCCTCCATCGTCACATCCCAAAATGCAAATCCACAGCAACGAAAGCTTGCTGCTTTTGCAGCCATTCCAAGTTCAAAGTACCTGGATAAGCGTTTTCCTTTTCAGTCCTGCTGAGACATCCTCCCTTGACATGTAGGCTTCAAATACTTTCTTCCTCCCCCGAGTTGGCTTGCTCCGGTTCTTTCTGTCGCCAGGGGCCAAGCAGGTGGTGTAGGGACCGCCTGGAAGAAAAAAAAAAGGTAGAATCACTGCCTCACCATATATAACAAAGCTGTTTGTTTTTACAGAGACCAGTGGCTCAGTTCAGACATGCAAAAACCATGGCTAAGGAAGCTTAATTTTCCAGCAACCCAGAATGATCATTTAAGGGAGCCCTTTCTTCACACTTGCCACCCACCCTTTGAACCAGCCACCAAAAAACCGGGAAGCCTTCAATTAACAGTTTACCTGTTCAATTAACAGTTTACCTGTTCAAAGAAAACAGGAAATGGCTGTCAGCACAAGGCATCCTGGCTAGTTCCCTAGTTCACCCAAAGGGTGGATCTCGGGGTTGTCATGGATAGCTCAGAGAGGATGCCGGCCTGGTGCACAGCTATTGTGAAGAAGCTAAATTCCACGCTCGAGATCATCAGGAAAGGGGTTGAAAATAAAACGGCCAGTATCGTAAATGCTCTTTTAAGAACCTAGAGTGCTTCCGCCCTGTGTCCAGTTTGGGTTGCCTTGATTCAAAAAGGGACATCGTAGAGCTGGGGAAGATTCAAAAAGGCCAACCAAAATGACCAAGTGGTTGAAGCATCTCCCTTATAAGGTGGTGGCATTTGGCGGGAGGGTAATGAGTGAGTGGGAGCATGAGAGAAAGTTATTGATGCTGCGGAGAAACTGACCAGAAAAAAGTTATTCTTCCTCTTTTGTGATATCAGAATCCGGGGTCATCTAGTAAAACTGAATGGCAGAAGGTCAGGGACAGACAAATGGGACAACTTCTCCACATTTAAGGCATAGTTAAAACCAGTGCTTTTTTTCTGGGGGGACACAGACCCCTAAACATTTTGTGAATCTAATTGGAGAAGAAACTAAAAAAAAATTAAAAATTCATTTGTTCTCTAGCACAGAGGATCGTCAGTTCCGTTGCTACCCCTGATGGCGGCCCCATTTCCTGTCACGGTGTTTCCTGAGTCTCAGATGGAAGCGAGCTTTTAATGTGTGAAGTAGAAGTTGAAAGTCGGAGGGAAGATGTTAGTGCGCACAACCTCATGTCAATGCGGAAGTTACTGTGAGCTGTCAGCTGTGTAATATGAGGCAATTTACGTTCTTTGTACTTTTGTCCATTTACTATATTTATTTTTCCCGATCTGAACTATGAAATGGTGGTTTTCTTGAGTCAAAATGAGAGTACCCCTAAACATTTTTTTAGGGGGGGGGGGGAAAGCACCGGTTAAAACTAAGGAAAACCTTAGGTGGTTTTCTGAAGAGATCAAACAACTTCATGGAGGATCAAGGTTATCAATGGCTGCTGGTCATGACAACAATATGTTTACTCCAAAATCAAAGGCAGCATGCTCTGAGGACAGAACTTCCAAAGCTACTCTAGGAAAGAGGGTGCTGGACTTGATGGGCCTTTGAGCAGCAGGGCGGAGGGCACAGAAAGGAGTTTGTTCATATCTTGGCTGATTAAGCTGAGATATAATGGCCGTCTTTGAACGATTGTAACTCCTTGATATTTACTCCTTGCTGTTTATCTCTATTCCATAATTGCGCCAAATGATTAAAAAAACCAAACTGCAAGTTTACCGTACTTTGCAATAGTCGGTAACCTGGACATTTTAGCAAGAGGGAAAGGAAGTACGGGGAGACATGGAAATCTGAAGGGAAGAGGAGGAGAAAATGGGGATCTGCAGGACAGGTGTTCTGCTTCCTCTACAACCATGAGCGCCAAAAATTGGTTGGCTGCCTGAAGAGAAGGAAGGACCCAAGGTTTTCATGAGGTCTGATTCTGGATTCCTGCAGATGCACAGTGACTTGCAAAGCTGATCTGAGACACCGGGATGAGAATTCAGAATCACAACATCAGAGTTTGAAAGAGCAGGCAGCCGATCATCCAAGGCGATTCCCATTTCTGAGCAGACTTCCATGCAGCTCATCTTTTATGGGCATCGAGAGCATGCATGCAGAAAGCAAGCTTCACTTTTCAAATGCGGAACCTCCCCATTCATACCTCTGGGGGTCCCCAGCTGCCGCTGGCCCATTCTGCAGTCAGAGTTGCTCATGGTGTCTGTATGTGATTCAGAGAGCTGCCGCCTCCTCTCCACATTTGGGGGGGCTCTGGCCGATTCAGAGTGATTTCTGGTCCTCGCCGAGCCTTGCTTGTGTGCACCTAGAAGAATCAAAGCACAAGGGTGGTATATGGGCAAAAGAGTCTCAGAGCAAGGCCTCTCGCTGGCTCTAATCCTGCCCCTCCTCATTAGAGCCTCTCACTGTATTGGTTTTACAATGCTCCTACAAAAACTAATGATGGCCACCAACTTGAAACGGCTTTGAAAAAGGATGAGACAATTTTATGGAGGATAAGGCTATCAATGGCGACTAACCACAATGGCCGTGTTGTCCCTGCCCTTTTGGAAGAAATATGACCCCAAATACTAGTTCCTGGGAATTGCCAGTGGGAAAGGGCTCTTGTGCTTGGATTTCCCTTGAGGCCTCTGTTTGTCCACTGCGAGAACAGGATGCTGGGCTAAATGGATCTTTGGCCTGATTATCCAAGCGGATTGCTCAGTCAGTTAGAGTGTGATGCCGATAATGCCAAGGTTGCAGGTTCGGTCCCCGTATGGGACAGCTGCATATTCCTGCATTGCAAGCGGTTGGACTGGAAGACCCTCAGGGTGCCTTCCAACTCTACAATCTATGAACTTAAGCTGCGTTTTGCACCTTTAATAATAATAATAATAACAACAACAACAACAATATTTTATTTATACCCCGCCCTTCCTGGTTCAAAAACCGGGCTCAGGGTGGCTAACAACAAATCTAAAACACTTTAAAACACTCAATTATAAAAGCGGCATAAAATACAGTATAAAAACATGAATAACAATAAAAATCAAAAATCAATTAGATAATCCCCAGGGCTAGCTCGCTGAATTGGTCCTACTTGGGTCAGCGAGGAGGCTGGGGGAGAATTAGCTGTGGGGTCTCAGAGTGGGTGATCTTCATAAAAGTGGAAGGGGAGGGAAGAGAAGAGAAGAGAAGGGAAATAAAAGATCAGGCTGAATTCAAATTAAAGGCCAGGCGGAATAGCTCTGTCTTACAGTACAGACAGAAGTAGGTTAAATCCTGAAGGGCCCTAGTCTCATGGGACAGGGCATTCCTTTGCACTTGTTGGGGGCCCAATCATCAAATTTCACAGCAAAACCTGGCTCCTTTACTATTCATTTATTTTGCACAGATGTCACACACCAACCACCACCACCACCAGTCAGCACTTTAACACATTGCTGCACTATTGAGATGTCGATTCCTGTCTTCATACATCCCCCACCAACAGTGCCACCTTAAGCAGATAAAACTTCTACCTGCAGCACAGCAGTGCCAACCCACCCACTCACCCACTTCCATGTGTGTAAAAAATGATGGGGGGAATCTCTCTTGGAAAGGAGGAAAGGAGCACACATGCGGAATCTGTGTGTCTGAGTGTCTCCTGTCTGTGTGCATGCGAGGGGTGGCTGAACCTCTTTGCCCTGGCCCTGCTGTGCCAGTCCTGTTTAAGCAGGGATGCCACGGGTTCAGCCTGGGGTGTTTGGCATGCAAGGCACACGCTCTGCCCCACAGCGACAGCTCCTCTACTGCACTGCACCTTGAGAAAGGAAGGCAACCCAAAGGACAGAAGGCCAGTCACAGGTTCCTAGAAAACCTTTCACCCGGCACACAGTCGCGAGAGACAGCAAGCCAACTGCAGTCAGAGAAAAGAGGGGAGGAGAGAGAGGTTCTCTGCCCATATACAATCTTGCAACTCAAGGGCTGGGCGTTTTCGCCTGCAGATGAACTCTCAGCTTTGTTTAAATTGCAGTTATTTATGTCTTTAACCCAGATCTCCCAGGGCGAGAGGAACCAGGCGAGAGCATCGTTAAAGGCTTGTACGGTTCCCAGGTGACTCCCTACCAAGCAGAGCAATGGATTCCGACCGTCGGCTCACAGCACTAAATTGTTCCTTTTGATTTTTAAACACAATCTGACGTAGAAGTGTTTGAAATGGGGGGTGGGGGGTGGGGGGAGAGAATGGACAAAGTCTCCCATTGTTCAGTAACTTTCCCCACTAAAACGCTTCCATCTGCAACCTTCTGAGGCTAGTCCATAACTAGGTGTCAGACCCTTTCAGTTTCTTCCACTTGCCTTCAAGTAGCGTCTCATTGTTCTCAGTGTTAGATCATAATCTAATTATAGGCAAAGTGAGCCTAGTATATGCACACACACACAGAGAGAGAGAGAGAGATAGGATTTTTATATGGTTTTTTAAAAAAGGAAAAAGAAAAAAGAAAAACTTCCCCTTTTGCTAGCAGCAACCTGGGAGGAAACAGGAGCAAAGCCAAAGAACTGATAAAACAAATTAGAAGAATTTGCTTTCAGGTAACAAGATGGTTTCGACACATCGCTCCCTAGATAGGAAGGCTCCTGCACTGTTTCCAAGTACCGTATTTTTTGCTCTATAAGACTCACCTTTTCCCTCCTAAAAAGTAAGGGGGAAATGTGTGTGCATCTTATGGAGTGAATGCAGGTTGCGCAGCTATCCCAGAAGCCAGAACAGCAAGAGGGACTGCTACTTTCACTGCGCAGCGATCCCTCTTGCTGTTCTGGCTTCTGAGATTCAGAATATTTTTTTTCTTGTTTTCCTTCTCCAAAAATTAGGTGCGCCTTGTGGTATTGTGCGTCTTATAGAGCGAAAAATACGGTATTTCCTGCAGGTATGGGGAGTTCAAAGCAGCCTAGCCAATCCCTTTGGCTTTAACTCACAGCTGTCCAAGAATATGTAGGAACTGGGGAGTGGGGTCCCTTTGTTTTTGCAACAAAGGGGTAGGATGAGGGGTGCCCTAGCCCTCCCACGGCTCCTTAAGAGCCTTGCCCTGAGGCCCAGAAGTGAATGGCAGCCCTCAAATGCTGCCCGCCTGGCTCTGCCAAGCCATGCCCTCTCACAAGGCCACACCAGTGCACTCTTGAACCATGATGCATGCTGGGATGAGGGAGGGAGGGGTGAGGGTTCGTGGACTGTGAGCGCATAGAGGCCACCGGCTTTTGGGTGGCTGGGGTGTGGGTGCACCTAGCACACATAAAGGCAAGAGTTGCACCGGTTGCTTCTCCCACTCCCCCCCCCCAACGTGTACCCCTTGTAAGTCTGCCCCACAGCAAAGGTGCTGCACCCTTCTGTTGCAGCAACTATGCCGCAGCCAAACCCCTTGTCATGACTTACTTCTGCCGTTGCTCTTAACCTTACCACGTGGAAATTTACTTATTTAAGCTTAGATAGAAATCTGCCACTCGGCCAGCAAGGCTCACAGAGCGGCATACATGAAGCAGATAAACAAACAAAGCCGTAAACGCAAGGAAATGCCTCCAACGAAAAAAGCAGCACTTATACAGCCGAGATCGCTAAACGGATTTCAAAACCCAGCATTAGAAGGCCTGGGCTAATCAACTATTCAACTGGTGCTGAGCATAAAAACAGAGACGGCACCAGGAGAGTGTCTCAGGGAAGGAGGCTCCATAAATGGGGTGCTACAACTGTAAAGGCCCTGTGGCCAGTCTCCATGGGCCTTACTGTAGTTGGTGGAGGAGCAGAGATACAGGACGGGAGCTTTGTGGCTTAAAAACTGGGCAAATCCATATGCATGAAGTTTAGGTCTTTAGGTGCCACAGTCCTAAGCCATTTAGAACTTTATAAATTTCAGAGTCCAGAAATGTTGGCTCGGTTACTAGCCAGACATAATTTGTGGCTGCCACAAGCCCTCTGCACATGCCAGGGAACTGCAGGGTGTGATAATGGTGCTGGGGCTTGCCTTCACATCATGATGAACGTGGGAGGTGGCAAAAGCAGAGCAAGAATCTCTCTGCTGCAAAGCCCAGAGCAACACGCAAGACCCGTCCTCTCTTCTGCAGAGAAGGGGCTTCCCATTCTGTGCTGAAGACAAGCTTGCACCAGACAATTGGGGCGAGGAGCAGATTTGTGGAGATTTGTTTGAGGATACTGGAAGGAAAGAAGAAAAAGGCCCAAGCAATGTAGGGGGGCGGGATAATAAACTATCCAAAAAGGGAGATGTCATGAGGATGCAAACAGGGCATGGGCAATGCAACATGTAGCCTGGTCCTCAGTTCTTAGAGCAATTCCTGGGTGGAGCATCCACTGCACTTCAAGAACGCCTTCTTGTTGGTGTGGCAAATATGCGTGTAAGCACACAGCTCCAAAATACTTTGAAAAATCCAACAACTCAGAGGTAAGAATGACACTTTACTTGTAGGGGCTGCTGGGTTCTAGAGCCCCCACCACCATCCTACATAGCAAGACCTCTGCCAGAGACCTTAGAGGCAGTCCTCGAAATTAGCCAGGTGCATTTTGAACCTTGCTATTGGCCACTTGCAACCAAGTGAAGGTGCCTGGGCACCAAGATGGCGTCTGAAATCTCCACCATCTTGAGGTGCATGCCTGGGGATCCTTGGATCTGAATTGTTTTCCCACACTAATATCACATCCTGTAGAATTCTATCAGTTATATTTTACCTGCACAATCGGAACGAATTTCAGGAATGCTTTTTCTGTGCAACTTCAGCAGGAGCAGTGAACAACGTTATTGTGAAGAGTATTCTTAGATTATGAATGGTCCTGGCGAAGGAACTGGCAAACCACTCCAGTATTTTGCCAAGAAAACTCCATGGACATAAAAAAGGAGAAGCTTTGAGAAGAAAGTGAGAGTTTCCAAGGCATGCTCTGGTTCATGGGGTCACGGAGAGTCGAACTCGACTAAGACGACTAAACAACAACAATGAATAGTCCATGTCACCCTTAAGAAAGAGGTAGGAATAGGCCAATAGATATGTGGATTGTCCCTGGATCACTTTTCTTCTTTAAGTTCTCAAAGTTCTTAACCGAGCTCAAGGTTGTCATCTGAATTAGTCAAATGTTTAACTGATAACACTGGTCAACAACAAATTTGTTGTCTGCGTTGATTTAGGATGAATCTGATGCACTGAATCCAAAAATCACATTGGTTTTGCTCAATCAGGTCAAGTTTTGAGCTATGGCCACAAGTCGTTTTTTTACGTTTTTGTTCACATGTACGCTTGTGTGGAGCATTTTAGAAGAAGTTGGTGGGGGTAAAATGCCATGTCGAATAATTGTTTTGATTGGAAATGATTATTTTAATGACAAGAAGTATTCAGGTCCGATAGTTCTGGGTGATTATGTCGAAAAGGGATCAGTTTGAAGTCATAAAACCTTGAAATCTTCCATAAATTGGTGCGGCTCCATAAATTGGTGGGATCAACAGAAAGAACCGGAGCAGCCTCAAGTATCCTGATCTTCAATCAGCACGTCGTCTTGTAGCTCATTGTGATGAAATTCCAGTGCCTATCTCCGGAGAACTTCCTGACATTAGTGACGAAGATGACTCCAGTGTTGAAGGACATGAAGAAGAAGTGGTTCTTGAAGATGATGCTCCACATCCATTTTCCCAAAAGGAGTTGAATGATCTAGTTTGCGACCTCAGCTTGTCAAAGGACTCTGCCGAACTGTTGGCATCCAGATTGAAGGAAAAAAACCTCCTCTCTGACAGCGCTCACATCAGCTTCTTCCGCAACAGGCATCAAGAGTACCTCCGTTTTTTCTCGGAAGAGAAGGACTTGGTGTACTGTGCAGATATTGCACAGCTTCTGCTCAATCTTGGAGTGCCACAGTACGAACCCAAAGATTGGAGACTGTTCATTGACAGCAGGAAGCAATCACTGAAATGTGTTCTGCTACACAACGGCAACCAGTTTGCCTCTATACCCCTGGCTCACTCGACTACACTGAAGGAGAACTATGAAGCGGTGAAGTATGTGCTGGACAAAATTGGTTATGATCAGCATAAGTGGTTTATTTGTGTCGACCTGAAGATGGTGAACTTTTTGTTGGGACAACAGTCTGGCTTCACCAAGTACCCATGTTTTCTGTGCATGTGGGATAGTAGGGACCGTGCTCAGCATTACACGAAGAAGGACTGGCCTGTGCGGGAGGAATTGGTGCCTTGCAAAAAAAGGAACGTCATCAACGACCCTCTGGTGGACAGAGACAGAATACTTTTCCCACCGCTGCACATCAAGCTTGGCTTAATCAAGCAGTTCACCAAGGCTCTGGACAAGGATGGTGACTGCTTCACTTACTTGTGCCAGGCTTTTCCAGGATTGACCATGGAGAAGTTGAAAGCTGGTATCTTTGATGGTCCTCAGATCCGTCAGCTCATCAGAGATCCAGAGTTCAGAAACACAATGAACGAAGTGGAACTGGAAACTTGGAAGGCATTTGTTCTGGTAGTGAAGAACTTTCTTGGCAACAATAAGGCCAGAAACTACGCAGAACTTGTCAACAACATGCTGACTGCTTTCAGAAACCTGGGCTGCAACATGAGCGTCAAGATGCACTACCTATTTTCACATATGGACCGGTTTCCTGAGAACCTGGGTTCAATGAGTGATGAGCAGGGGGAGAGATTCCATCAGGACATGAAAGAGATGGAGACCAGGTATCAGGGTCGCTGGGACGTAGTCATGATGGCTGACTACTGTTGGACTCTGAAGAGAGACCTCCCTGCCACTGAGCATTCCAGGAGTTCCAAGAAATGGAAGTTCAGGCCCTGAAGTTTGAAAAATGGTGAAGCAACATGCAATTTACCTGTACTTACCTTTATCAATGCCCACCATTCAGTTTACAGTAAACCTGACCTGATGGAGAGAAACGGATGCCATTTCCTGATTCAGCAGTGCAAAAATACCCTAAATCAGTTGTAGAAATCTAGACAACATTCAAAAAGTAAAAAATTGTTGCCCAGTGTAATCAATCACAGTCAGTCCATCATTGAAAAATAAGACTTTAGAGCGGTCTTGCCCCAAAATGGCAACTAAACATTGTGTTTAAGCAACCTTGGTTTAAGGAGCCATTTGACGCCAGCTTATATACTGTATCTGAGTTTCTAACACTGCTTGGAGGGCCACTCTAAGTAGTTTATACTGGGATTAATGGACAAAAGGCAGCTTCCAACATGAAATTAAATACTCTGCAAAGAAGAAGGAACAGGTCTGGGGTGTTGCATTTCCGAACCTTCCACCCGGCTCACTGCTGCTCCAGCCGTGTGCAGCATTACCTAGGGAGAAAAGGTTGCCAAATCAAAATCCCCCAATGAGTTCCCACAATTACTCGTGCGCCTGGTATGAAGGAAGCCGGCGACGTCAAGCTGCACAAACCAGGCAGAACAGCAAACACGGGTGCCATGGTCTTGAATGTGGATCGCAGCGGCACACACAGATTCTGTTTGACAGATCAAAAGTGACCCTCTTGTTTTATCAAAATAACTCGAGAGATCAAATGTCCTGCCTGAAAACCCCCGTCAAACACAGTTTTTTTGTAAGAAAACAGAGGCAGCTGTTGGTTGTGCTGTTTTGATGGGAAGCAGTCACGGAGGCAGGCTTAACCAAACCAAACTCACACACACAGATGCAGCGTTCTTGACAAATTCCACCTCCCCTCCAGCTCATGTGGTGATGGCCTCTGGCTCAAGTGGCTTTAAAAGGAGATTAGACAAGTTAATAGAGGAGCAGAATGTGTCCCAATGGCTATTAGTAAAGATGGCAGTGTGGAGCACCCATGTTCAGAGGCAGTATATCTCTGAATACTTGGTGTGGGGATAAACAGCGAGGGGAGGGGCGTTCCAGTAGTCACTGGTGGAAACAGGGTTCTGGACTGGACAGACTATTGATCTGATCCAGCATAGCTTGTATATGCTTAAGCTGCTTTCACAGTTGCATTGTAGTCTGGTTCAGATTTGCATCCCTATCAGTGTTAGAAACTCAGATATGTAAGCTGGGCATCAAGTGGCTCCTTAAACCAAGATTACAATCACCAGAACAGAATGTCTAGTTGCCATTTTTGAGCAAGACAGCTCTAAAGTCTTATTTTTCAAATGATGGACTAACTGTGATTGATTATCAGTTAAACATCTGGCTAGTTCAGATGACAACCTTGATCTATGTTAAGAACTTTTGAGAACTTAAAGAGGAAGAATGCGGCTGCCAGACTAGTGACTGGGAGAGGCCACCAGGACCATTTACAATCGGTCTTAAAGGATCTACATTGGCTCCCAGTACGTTTCGGAGCACAATTCGGAGCACAAGTGTTGGTGCTGACCTTCAAAGCCCTAAACAGCCTCAGCCTCAGCCTCAACCCCCATCGTTCTGCCAGGACACTGAGGTCCACCTCTGAGGGCCTTCTGGCGGTTCCTTCACTGCGAGAAGTGAGGTTACAGGGAACCAGGCAGAGGGCCTTCTCTGTAGTGGTGCCTGCCCTATGGAACACCCTCCCATCAGATGTCAAACAGATAAACAGAGAGCCAGTGTGGTGTAGTGGTTTAGAGCGATAGACTCGTAATCTAGGGAACTGGGTTCGTGTCTCCGCTCCTCCACCTGCAGCTGCTGGGTGACCTTGGGCCAGTCACACTTCTTTGAAGTCTCTCAGCCCCACTCACCTCACAGAGTGTTTGTTGTGGGGGAGGAAGGGAAAGGAGAATGTTCGCTGCTGTGAGACTCCTTCGGGTAGTGCTAAAGCGGGATATCAAATCCAAACTCTTCTTCTTCTTCTCTTCTAAACAACTATTTGATTTTTAGAAGATCTCTGAAGGCAGCCCTGTTCAGGGAAGTTTTTAATGGTTGGTGTTCTACTGGGTTTTAAATATTTTGTTGGGAGCCACCCAGAGTGGCAGGGGCAACCAGTCAGATGGGCAGCATATAAATATTATTATTATTATTATTATCATTGTATAAGGCAAGGAGAATAGAATCATGTGCCATTAACCATTAATGAGAGAGAGAGAGAAAATTGTCCTCCATAGCCATGCAGAAGTGTATGGCTAGTAGCCCCTGTGCTTCAGGAGGACACGGGCAACCTGAGCAAATACAGAACAGAATATTGTAGAGAGCAAGGAATTATGCAAGGCCCACAGATACACCATCCTGGCGTGCTCGGCTGAGGCTTGGCCCCAGAGCCATTTAGTAGCAGGGGGCCGAAAGTTTATCAAAACAGTTCCCGCGCTCCAGCTGAGCGCAAGGCAACATCTGCTTTGTCAGGGAGGGGCTGCGGCACGCCAATGGTTTTTCAGGACTCTCCGTGAACCTGCTCCACCCTGCTCGTGACCCCCTGGCCACCTCCTCTGCCTGCTAGCTGCTCTCCGTCGGCCGGCCGTGGGTCTCTCCTTCCAGCTGCTGCACAGGCTCCACCCCCACCACCCACCCACCTGCCCTGAGACACCAGCTGAAATTCCCCCTTTTTCTCTTTGGCCAAGGGCAGGCCCGCTGCACTATAAAAAGCCTCGGAGATGGTTCAGAATGCAAGCAAAGGAAAACATGGCCAAGGATACTTCTCTGCTTTCTTTGGACCGAGAAAGAAAGAAATAAAAAGCCTACAGGAAGCTCTTAAAAGAAGGCAGAGAAAGAAGGCAAAGGGGAGTTTAGATATTCCAGAGCACAGTGAAATGTGCAATTGTGCCGTGTAACAGGGGCAAGTGGCAGGGGAGACACACTAAAATATCATGCTCTGAAGACACATGAAGAAGCAGCTGTCTTGCTGAAAACCAAGCAGGCCTGGATCTGGTCACTAAGAGACAGCGTGGGAAACCCAAGTTTGCTGCCTGAAGTGCAGAAAGGCAGAATAAAAATCAAAATAAGTTAAATTTTGGTGGAATGGTCCAATGTTTAAAACAAACAAGCCTCTCTTTGCATGCAGAAACTTAGCAGGACAGGGACAGCCAAGATCCTTTCTCCCAAATAGCTTTCTATACTCAAGGAGGTTTCCTTTTATTTTTATGGAAAACTGTCAGCAGCATTCAGCGGAGATGACAGAGGGACCAGGAAGGCTAGTTGAAGGTCCCATCTGCTGGGAGAGGAGACAATGTGTGCCAAGAGCACTTAGATTCACCCAGAAGCCCGCAAAGGAGATGGCCATAGAAAGGAGGTATGAAGGGGCAAAGCTAGCTGAAAGACAGACGACGCCAAAGTCCAAGAAGCCAGTGTTAGAAACTCAAAAGATATATGAAGCTAGGAGCCAAATGGCTCCTTAAACCTAGGTTGCAGTCCCCAAAATGGAATGTCTAGTTGCCATTTTGGGGCAAGACTAAAGGCTTATTTTCCTACCTCTTGTTCTTAATAGTGACTGCTTCTGCTCAGGCTGCACAGAAAAAGCATTTTGATTCCTGAAATTCGTTCCAATTGTGCAGATAAAATATAACAGATATAAATTTGAACACTGTTAGGAAGGACAGATCGTGAAGCTGAGGCTCCAATACTTTGGCCACCTCATGAGAAGAGAAGACTCCCTGGAAAAGACCCTGATGCTGGGAAAGATGGAGGGCCCAAGGAGAAGGAGACGACAGAGGACGAGATGGTTGGACAGTGTTCTTGAAGCTACCAGCATGAGTTTGACCAAACCGCGGGAGGCAGTGGAAGACAGGAGTGCCTGGCGTGCTCTGGTCCATGGGGACACGAAGAGTCGGACACGACTAAACGACTAAACAACAACAACAAGTAACCAACAGTTGGGGATGATGGTAGAGACAGAGGAGGAGGAGGAGGAAGAGCAGAGAGGATAAACAAGAACTATCAGGTGTTTGGCATACTTCATGACAACCCCAGCAAACAAGGCCTTGCTGGCTAGGGCTGATGGAAGCTGTAGTCACAAAGATATGGAGGGCATATGATAATGCATCTTTCGGAACACTGGCACAAGTTCCTCCCCTTGTTTGAGACTTTCACAGGGCTCCAATTGCTGACACTGTGTTTTGAATATGTGGTTTTAAGAACGGTAGCCCTGCACAAGAGCATGATATAAGCTCCCAAGAGAAGATCTATCCACTGTTGTACTAACACTGTTCTTGGTGCAAGCCAAAAAACATCTCATCACAACTGCACAAAGTTTAGGAATGCATGCATCCCTTCCCTACCAAGAAATCAGGAGAGAAATTTGCAAAGACATTTTGAAACAATTGGAGAGTCAGTGCCATGCTATAAATCCAGACTCCCTTCTTTTCTGTATCCTATTACTCTGATTAACGTCATTTACAGATAGTAAACTGGATTTAAGGGGGGAATTGTTTGGGGCTTGAAGGTTTCCACACCAACTGGTACTCTGGCCTTTCAATAAATTGGAACCTCACAGGTCTTGGCTAGATAGATGGTTGTAGTCCCAGTTAAAAAGGCCCAGAGTCTCAAACTCCTGGGCCACCCCAGACCTAGAGATGATGTCAGGCTCAGTGCCCTCAGCAGAGTCAGCATAAGACCCCACAGATCTCAGCAGAGATCAGTTTCATGCCCACCCACCAGCAATGGAACTGAATTAAATCAGCTCCCTTTCCTAAGCACTTCCATTCGATCCGGAACCAGGATTATGATAAATCTAAACAAACACAGAACGGATTTTGGTCCCTTGCGCCAAAACATTGCTCTATAAATTACGACTCCTGGCACCTGCATGGGTTCGATAAAGCTGGGTCTGTTGAGCACATTTTGCGCAACCCCTGAGTCAACACTTCAGAAAAACTCACATTTAGTACCCGAGGACATAAGGTCCCCTGGCCCAGTTTCCACAGCAAAGAGGGCTCCACGTAATATGGCATATGACTCACCCTAAATGGACCAGAGGGGTGCAATTTTGCAATATGAAATTGTGTCCAGGGATTATTAGATTTCTGTCTTGCAAACTGTTAACAGGGAGCTCCATCACCCTGCCAGAATCAAAGTAACCCTGAATACCCAGAGCAGCCTTCTCCAACCTACTACCCTCGAGACCAGTCCTAGCTCCAAATATCTGGAAGGCACTGGGGGAGAGGCTGAGTCAGAAATCACAGCATGTTAATATATAGCAGTGTATAAGCCATCTACAGGAAACAAACCCCAAGCATTAGTGGTGTTCAAAGTGTCTGCTCACAGATGCCAAGATCTCATCTTCCCATGTGAACAAGCTATAGCTTGATTTAAAAGGGGTCAAGTTTAATCACTGGTTTAAACCAGCTTTCTAATTTGTATTCTTTATTGGGTACTGTGTGTACCAATAGGTTGCTATACGAATATATGCATGTATGTTTGCTATTAAATACAGTCTTCATTCAGCCCAGAAGCGTAACCCTAAACTTCTGGTCATACAGTCCACAGACCTACTGCACTGCACAAGCCTTCCTCAACCAGGGGATGTCCAGATATTTTGGACTTCAACTTCTACCTGGCCTAGCCAATGCAACTGTGCACTGCAAAAGGATATCCAAAGTGAGGAGACAGATTTCTGTTTGGTTCTCTATTTAAGCAAGATCACTTGAAGACCAAGTGTCCAGAACAAAGACTGTTGGTTAACAGGGTTTTTCCAAGACACAGAAGCTAAATATTGAACATGGAAGTGAACCTCCTCATATATCAAGATGCTCACTGGAGGACCCGATCCATTCCCCTCCATCACCTTACAGCGGTGGCCATGAGAGCAAAAGTCCTTTCAATAGTGGTGCCAAAACTGTAGAACTCCCTTCGTAAGTAGATGTGTCTCACTCCATCTTTCTGGCCTTTGAAACTGCAAGTAAAGATGAATCTTTGGGGCTTCAATGAGATTGTGTGCTACTGCACTTTTACTACCAGAGCAGCAGTCAAGTTAATCAGTTGCAGAAAACACAACCAAGTCCTATGGCACCTTAAAGACTACCATCTTTAACTATCACTACTGCTTTGCTAAGAACATGAGATGAGCTTCGCCAATGAACCAGACTCAAAGATTAGATTTTTGATAGACTAAAACAGGGTTTCCCGAATTTGGGTCTCTGGCTGTTTTTGGACTACAGTTCCCATCATCCCTGAACACTGGTCCTGCCAGCTAGGGATGATGGGAGCTGTAGTCCAAAAAAAGCTGGAGACCCAAATTTGGGAAACTCCAGGCTAAAATATTGCCATGATTTATTGAGCATGGGAATGTCACAAAAGTCCTGCTGGTTCAGACCAAAGAACCACCTAGTCCGACAATCTGTTCTCACAGCAGCCAACCTGATCGCCAAGGGAAACCAGCAAGAAGGCTTCGTGTGCAACTGCGCTCTCCCAATTTGTGATTCTCAGCAAATGGATTCAGAGGCCATGTCTAACAGAACATCGCCATCTGGGCTAGTAGCAATTGGCAGCTTTACCCTCTTTAAATTTGTTTAAACTCGTTTTTAAGCCATTCAGGTTGCCGGCCATTACTCCACCTCGTAGCAGCAAAGTTTTAACTACTGTATTTTTTGCTCTATAAGACTCACTTTTTCCCTCCTAAAAAGTAAGGGGAAATGTGTGTGCGTCTTATGGAGCGAATGCAAGCTGCGCAGCTATCCCAGAAGCCAGAACAGCAAGAGGGATTGCTGCTTTCACTGCGTAGCGATCCCTCTTGCTGTTCTGGCTTCTGAGATTCAGAATATTTTTTTTCTTGTTTTCTTCCTCCAAAAACTAGGTGCGTCTTGTGGTCTGGTGCGTCTTATAGAGCGAAAAATACGGTATGCTCTGTTTGGCCTGAAGCTTCCAGCGCCCAGCACCTTCATTGTTTTGGTTGCCCTTTTCTGCCACTTCCTTACTTCCATCTATTAGTTTTTGTTGCTGTGCCGTTCAGTCTTTATTTTGTTTTTCGTAAGGATTTCAAATACGCTGTAAGCTGCCTTGTGGATCCACAGATCAAAAGGTGGCAGTATTACTATTGCAATGGGCTGGAATCAAATATATTACACAAGATTTCAAGGCACTCAATTACTCAACCCTTCCCTGGCGTCATGAGAATTTCCACCTATCACCATCCTTCTGCCATTCACATCTTTTCATCTCCCTGGGTAGAACAACTGAGGACTCTCCCATGGCACTGTACCTGCCAGGAAGCTCATTTCATACCACAAAATAGCCAATAGTTTGAAACAGTCTCTCAGCATCTCATCTCCCTGTCCATCCCACAGCCAGCTCAACCTGTACAATCCACACCTCGATGTGTCTTGTGCGGAAAGCAGGAGCAAACAAGTGCCCCACCTACGCCAAGGTGCGCCTGTAGAACAGAAACTCCATGCGGCTTAAGCAAGCTTGACCTGACTGGCCACCTGCTGCAATGGAAGGCAGAAGTCGCCACCAAGCACAACTGGTGCGCCGGAATCATTGCTAGCCAATCTGAGCTGTTGCTAAGGGAGGGTTCTACAAAACATCAACAGTCACTGGTCCTAGAGCTTTCTACAGCTCTTGTTCCTGGTAAGTAGCTCTCCCAATTTTGCCACTATTTTGGGCTGATGCATTTTTTAAAAAAATAATGTGGCTGGCCCAAGCTTCTCTTTTATCCTCACACACTCTGTGTTCATCCACTTAGTTTAACCCGCTGCTGAATGAAACCTAGTTCTTATTCTCTTATAAGGGCAATCACACCTTGACCGGAAGGGCAATTAAACGCTTCCAAGTGTCTTTAAAAATGTAAAACCCCTTGAAGGCTAAAAAGCTTGGCATGTATTTGACAAATAAAAATTAATAAATATAGATGAGGAAAGAGAAGTGTTGCGGTCAGTTTACAAACTTGCCTACATCAGAAATCTGCCAATGTAGAACAGGCGGTCACACAACAAATAGATACAGCAGGCAGAGGAACTTACAGAAAAGTAAAAACCCTTAAGCAGGAGAGGCAATGAGGCTTAGTGGCTAGAAACAAGAACAGATGTGTGCCCCGATTTTGCACGTAAAATAGCTGGAATGCTTCCTTCTCAAACACAAAAGGCCCAAACTCCTAAGCAGAATTAAGCTGTGTACACATATACATTTAAAGCACATTCTTCCTCCACCCCATGAATCCTGGGCACTGTAGTTTGTTAAGGGTGCTGGGAACTGTAGTTCTGTATGTGGTAAACTGCAATTCCCAAGATTCTTGGGGGGAGGCAGGGAGGGAATGTGCTTTAAATGTATTGGGGGGGGGTTTCAGCTAACTGATCCTGCCAACAAAAAGGTTTTCACCAGCTCAAAGGAGCTTTCCCACCTCCCCTCCCCCTGTGCCTCCCCCCAAATTGGCTTGGGAGAGGGGTCAGAGAACTACCAGAACAACACACATTGGGATGACAGGGGAGATTGTTCCATCAGGAAAGTGAAAATGTTTGCGCTGGTGGCATGATCTACTTAGCACTACTCTGAATTCCTTCCATGGTGTGCAGGCAGACACCCACCCACCCCTTGCAACCAGGGCTGGAATTAGCTCATTGGGCTTGGACAATGCTTAAAAGAAGAGGAAGGGCCGGGAAGGAGAGGGAGGGAGACCCTCCCATCACCCCTGCCCACCCCAGTCATTGAGGGGAAGGGAAAAGAAAGCACGTAACAGATGCTATGAATAATTATTGGCATCTGTGTAGCACTTCAGAATGCTCCAAGGGAGTAACACACAATATTTTGTTATGACCCTTACAACAATCCTGGGAGGTAGGCCAATATTATCCCAATATTGCAGATCTGCGGGTGCTGAGAGAGTGTGTGAAAGGTCTGAGGGCTTCTAATGTCTTCATAGTAGAAGCAAGACCTGAGCTTCCCAGTTTAGCTCAGTCTCTAGGCTACTATGCTGCGCCGCAACATACCCTACGCCCAGAAATGAGCTCCTGGATTGGCCTCAAACTTGACAGCAGCAGGGTATCATATTGGGGTGAGGCAGCAGTGACAGGACCCCCTATATACAGAGGCCCAGCATCCCCTACAAAGCTGGCAAGTGCTGGGACATGCATGTAGGCCTGATGAGACCAGGGTGTGCCCCTGTTTACAAAGAGGTGCTCTGCGCACCCTGTAATAACAAGCAGGCACAAACAAGCTCGCTGCTTTGATGGCAAGCCCAAGCAAGGAATCACTGGAGCTATCTGGGATCTTGCGGATAGGTAAAGCTAGCAATACAGACCACATGGCATATGGATGAATGGTGACAGAGAGAAAGAGGGCTGAAAAATATTCCAGACACCCAAACATCTGAGGCCAACGCCTAACAATTCGGTTAGAGGTGGCTTCTAAGCAACCGAAATCTATATATAACCTATTTGTTACTGGCTGGGGGTGCCAGCAGGTTAAACCAGCTGCAAGCCTTCAGCTGCTATTACCACCATCATCCTCATGCAAGCCCGGGTAACACCAGCGATTAACACGGCACTCAAGCTGTAGCAAGATCAGGCTACACAGATAAGCCACACGCTGCTACTCGCATCAACAACTGCAACCATTTAAGACACTCGGTAGCTCACCATGCATTTGGCTGGAGAAGGGACTGGCCTTCCTGGAACTCACTGCGGGCAAATCCACGCCGAACTGTCCAGCAGATACGGATCTGTCTGCTCTCTCCAAGGCGGCAGGACCGTCACTGCCGCTGCACTTGCTCCTCCAAAACTCCTCTCTGCCCCTCTCTCCAGAGCTGGGGGTTTTCGGCAGAAAAGAGGCCGTTTTGGACAACGTCCTGTGGCCCCCCAACGCCTTCCCTCCCCTTGCAGAGGCAGCTGCATCACCGTGGCGGTTAGGAGAGACGTCATCCTCCTCTTCCTCCGCGACGTCCTCCTCGTAGTCACCTTTGCCAGCTTCGCTTGGATGGCTCTGCCTCTTGATTAAACCTTCCTCGTTCAGGCGTTCAGACTTTTCCGGCTGGCCTGGATGCAGGGCTCTGGCCAGCAAAGTCCCGGGCGCTTTCACCCCGTTTTTCGACAGGGCCTCCCTCACCAGGCCTCTCTTCAAGGACGGCTCTGCGTCCGAACCCGAGTCGTTGAGGGTCCCCTCTTCCAGCTGCAGCTTCTGAGCGATGTGGTTCAGGTAGGAGCGGAACCTCCCGCTGTGGTGCTTTTGCACCAGCCTGGCGTACGCGTTCTTCTGAGGGATGGCGGGCTTGCTGGGTCCATCCCTCGCAGCGTGGGCGGGAGCGCCTCGTGCACATCCTTGTGGTTCCATATCCCGGGAGTGTCACCTGCCATCAAAGGAGCGCAAACATGAGGTGGGCGTTGAGCAGAGGAGCAGTTTTACTTACTAGCGTCAGAACAACTACGCGACAGGACGGCAGGAGCAAATCAGAAACAAAGAAGACAGAGGCAAGAAGGAAGATGTGAACGCCACGAGGACAGAGATTTGACTTCGTTATTTTAAATGGTTCTTTCCCACCAAGGCCGCACAGCTGCTCCTGTCTCCGGGTCAGCCTGGTGCCCCCGTAGATCACTTGTACTACAACTTCCATCAGCTGTGCTAGCTAGGGTTGATGGGAGTTGTAGTCCAAAGCTCCTGGAAGGCACCAAGTTGGGGAAAGGTTGCCCCAGGTCCTGTATGAAGCCCTCATCCCACCCTTCCCTTGGTTCCTTGGCTCTCAGTTCCCCCAAACCGCCTGTCTCGCAGCCTAACCTACCTCACAGGGTTGTTGTGGGGATTAAATGAGGACAGGGAGAACCACGTATGCCACCCTGAGCTCCCTGGACAAAAAGGCAGGATATAAATGCAATAAATAAATTCATGACAAAGATGATCAACAGTCTGGAATCTAAGCCTGTTGAAAAAGGCTTGAGGGAGTTAGGTATGTTTAGCCTAGAAAAGAGGAGACTGAGAGGAAATGCAATAAATATCTGAAGGGCTGTCACATGGAAGATGGAGCAAGCTTGTTTTCTGCTGCTCCGGAGGGTAAGACCTGAACCAATGGATTGAAGTTATAAGAAAGGAGATTCTGACAGGACATCTCCCCCCTTGGAGGTTTTTAAGTAGAGTTTGGGTGGCCATCTGTCATGGATGATTCAGCTGAGACTCCTGCAAAGCAGGGGGTTGGACTGGATGACCCTTGAGGTCCCTAGCAACTTTCTATGGTTCTAAAAATAAATAATTAAAGCTCCAATAATTGTTATAAGTGCCTTCTTCTTGGGGATAGGAATATTTGCAAAACAGTTTAGCTCAAGACTTGGAAGAATGGCTTGCGTACTGGTGAAAGCCCATTTAAAGAGATGCTTAAAGAGAATGTAAGTGGAGGTCCCTATCTGGAACGCTGGGCTTGGGATTCTCCACTGCCAAACATGTTTTCCACTACAGAGCTACAAACCTTCCCTTTAGTCTTTCTCTCTTTTTCATTTGTGAGGGGAGTGGGGAGAGAGAGAGAGAGGTAGAACGTGGTAGCAGCACTTCAATAAGTTCTGTAGTTTTATTACATCAGAAGACTCACAATATTTAACTGGGGTAGGAGTGACCAGTTTATGACCCGAGCAGTGCATATGGCGGTATTCCAGAGAGGGAGAGACAGAGAGAGGCATCTGAGCCAAATATTTTCATCCTAGCCGTGCACAAATCATTTCAACCCACTCTGCTCCTAAGAAGAAAATGTGGCCAAGCTAAAGGAGCAGCCATCATACAAAAACAAAAACCCGATCATGTCCATTCTCAGCCTCTCCAAAAATAACCGTGTTTCTTTTTTCTCACTCTCTCTCTCTTTCTGAAACTCTTACGACGGTTTCAACAGGAAGGGTGGAGATTCCCTCGTAAGTGGTGGAGATAGATAGAAACTTTATTTGCATTAGCCGCTAGCCATAGCAATAAGATAAAATATACTGGGGATGGAGCTAAATAGTTAGCTATACAAAATAAGCTCTGGAGGTTTACATCAATACAAACCTCATGCGGTAAACTCCAGCAACTGAGGAGAGCACCGTTCCTCAGTCCCATATGAAGGACCACCCTGATCATTTAATCGCACAGCAGTGTCGACCAGTGAACAGGACACAGGGCAGAGAAGACAAGCAGAAGATAGTTCTCTGTCCCAAGGAACTTCCAGCCAACTTTTGATTCAGGGGTGGAGGCTGGACTGACAGGCAAGAGGGTTCGGCCAAGTTATTATAACCTTAAAACAGTAGAAATCCTCAAGGGAGCTCAGCACAAAAGCACTAAAAATGTAATTATTCATCAGCAGTTAAAACCAATACACACACAGTACAGGAGGAGGAGGCTCCAGATCTTTGCAACAGAGTCACACCAGCTAGCTATCTTCCTTCCCTCTGTCAGGAATGAGCAATCTGTGCCACTTTATATATTCTTGGACCAAAGATGCCATCATCTCTGACTGTGGGCCTGCTAGCTGGGGCAGGGGGGACAACATCTGGAAAGCCACAGATTCCCCCCCTTCCCTGGGTTGGCAGGGGGTTGGACTCGATGGCCCTTGTGGTCTCTTCCAACTCTATGATTCTATGATTCTATGATATGAAGTAAAACTAAACGGAAATGGAATGAGCTACAAAGTGAGGATCAAACTGCACACAAAACACCAGGGCTGGGCGATGTATCAATACACAGTCCAAAATCGGTTGAAGTCCACATCGTGATAACAGTTTCATAATATTTTACATGGCGATAAATCACAGGTCACGATGTGTGCCTGTGCTATGTAAAAATCGTGATATGGGAAAAACCGTGAAGCTAGTCACCACTTCTCTGGTGATTCCTGCTGCCCCTGTTGTTCTGTATTATTTTTATTAAAAATGGCTGTAACAACAGGTTAAGGGCAAGTAAAAATGTGTCCGCTTTAGACCTTAAGTCTATGTAAGTTTCACATCCTTATTTCAGACGTCGTGATATATCAGCATACCGCAATGTTCAGCGGATGATATATCATGATGCTGAAAAGCAGGTATCACCCAGCCCTGACACGTGTCTGCTCCAATCACACATAAATTGGGGGGCACCTGAGAGAAAAGAGCTGAACCCTCCCCCTCATTCCCAGCAATCTCTCACCTGAACACTCCTTTCTCCTTCAGGCACCCCTTGTGGTGCCAGGGTCAGACCCACTCATCCCCATCTGGGACTTCATGGTGTCAACATATTTCAGAGATGTGTGACGTTCAGAAGGAAAGCTTATCACATCAGCAGGTTTTTCCCAGTGACCTACACCTCTGAGCTCAACCAGCAACCACTCTTTTACTTGCACACACAGCTGCATGCGGGTAGTTATTTACAATTCCCAGGAAAAAGCAATAGGGGTCCACAGCCACACAGCCCAACACACCTGCCCCCACCAACCAAACACAGGTCCATTGGCTCACCAGCACATGCAGACCAGAGAGTTTCACAAGCAGAGTGAAAGTACAAAGGAAAAGGCCGCACCTTGCAGAGGAAACGGTTCTGCGTGTCTCACAAAGGAGTATCCAATTGCATACAAGCCATCAAGCTCCCACACAAACACACACACACACCCAGAGTCTCTATCTCATTTGACTGGGGGTGTGGGTGGGGGCAAGGGGAGGGATTCCTTCAAACCTTTAATATCGTCCTCAAGGAGGCTCAGAGTAAAAATAGAAAAGGTTATTAAGTATGGCCAGTGCTTTAATCACACCCAGATACTTAATATAAGTATACCCAAAACAAAATTATACAGAGGATGTAGTGTTGCCCCACCCAACTTCATGCTTTTATGTTGTGGCAGTCCAGGATGACCCAAAAAATGGGTGGAGTGAACACCCTCACTTGTGGTGCAAAGGAGATCAAAGTTCTTCCTAACACAGCAAGCCATTATCAATGACTAGACACTGGAAGATAGCTCCTTTTTTGTTGTTTCAAACTCAGTGAGTTTTTTTGAATCCCACAAATGGAACGTCTATATACAGTATACCTCGGAATACCAGATCCTGAAATACTAGGAAATGGGCTTTGGCCTGATCTACATTTTCAGTTCTTTGGGGATATCCCAAGCAGCACAAGGGCACACAGGCTGCCCCGATTAGGAGAAAGTTGTTGTCACTCACCCTATACCGGATGCCTGGGAGGCTGCCTGCTCCTGAGGGGGTTACTCTCCCTCTGAAGGAGCACGTAGGCAGTTTGGAAGTACTTCTGCATCCACTGCTGTCGCTTGAGGCTCAGGTGGCCTCAGTGGCCTGGAGTGCCTTCCATTGACTTGGCTGATGGCCCAGCTGTTCCCTTATCTGGACAGGGATAGCCTAACTTCTGTCCTCTATGCTCTGGTAACCACTAGGTTAGCTTACAGCAACATATTATACGTGGGGCTGCCTCTGAAGATGGTTCGGAAATTACTGCTGGTGAAGAATTTGACAGCCAGATTGCTCACCGGGACAAGACGGTTTGAGCATATTAAACCAATCCTGGTCCGACTGCACTGGCTGCCAATGCGTTTTCGGGCCCGATTCAAAGTGCTGGTTTTGTCCTATAAGCCTTAAATGGCTCAGGACTGCAGTAAGTCAAGGACTACCTCTCCTCATATGAACCAACCGGACCCATCATCTGAGGCCTTTCTTCATGTGCCTCCTCTGTGAGAGGTCCAAAGAGCAACAACATGAGAACAGGCCTCTTTTGTGGTAGCTCCCGTTTGAGGAATGCTCTCCCTGGTGTCTTCATTATACACCTTTAGGCACCAGGCAAAAACATTCCTATTATCTCAGGCCTTTGGCTAATTAAACAATATATGGCCTTTAAACTGTGGGGGTATTGTTTTTGTTTGTTATTATGGAATGCATTTTGTGTCTCTATATTGTAAACGGCCCTGTGATCTTTGGGCAAAGGGTGGTATAGAAATTTAAATAATAATAATTAATCTTTGCGTTCTCTCTCCTCACACAGGCTCCTCCATCACATATTGCACAAGACTCATATTTGCCTGCTATATTTATTTACTCAGCAGCAGCTTGTCCTGCACAGCCTTCTTTAGAGGTGGGCACATGCCCTGGAACTGACACCAATATCTTCCTTTTATTTATATAGATAGTATTTCAATTTTACAGTAGTTATTATTTGTATGCCTAGCTGTACTTGTAGCTCAAAGACATTCAGGCACACTGCTATTTAGGCAGAACAGTTTCAGAAGGAGAGGGGTAGGAAGGGGTTTGGTGTGCTCAACCGCATGTGTGAACACATTAATTACACTTTTTTAAAAAAATCACCAAAGGAAAATTAGGGACTGAGCTTGAGGTCCAGAAAACAGAGCTGTTCCAGGGACCCCTCCTCCATCCCCACAATTCCACTCTGGTCATAGTGTTTTTCTCTCTTCTGAGTTGTATTAACACCACCTTTAACATTTGTTCCATGTTTTATGTTTGACGTTTTTGCATTTCACTGCCGATGTTGCAAACCATTCCAGGCACACAGGACAAACAGGCAAAGACAAAGAAAAACACACTCTGGTGTGAACAGGGGCAAACAGGTAGGCAAGACAGACATCATGCACGCATAAGGCAATACACCACACTGAAGAGTGGCAGGATAAGAATATGCAAATCCCTTTTTAAAATAGAAAGAAAAAGAAAAAAGGTGGAGGGGCAATTGATTCGGTAGCTACGGAAGGCCCTGGGGAAGCGCATAGCTCAGTAGGCAAAGCACCTGCCTTGCATGCAGAAGGCCCTTCAGCCTTTCTCAACCTGTGGGTCCCCAGTTGTTGTTGAACTACAACACCCATCACCCCTAGCTAGCAAGGCCAGAGCTCAGGGATGATGGGAGTTGTAGTCCAACAACATCTGGGGACCCACAGGTTGAGAACCGCCTAAGTTCACCCCCTGCTCAGCACCCCCAGGTAGTGCCAGGAGAGACAGACACAGGCCCCCGCCTGATACCTGGAGTGCCGCTGCCAGTCCGTGCAGGCAATACTGGGACGAGTGAGCCTGTGGCCTGACTCAGAACAAGACATAAGAGCAGTAGCCTAATGGTTAGCGCACCCCAGGCCCAACCCCACGTGGCATCTCCAGGGAGGGCTGAGGGGGAGACCCCGGAGAGCTGCTGCCAGCCCGTGCAGGCAACGCTACGCTAGATGGGACGGCGGCCTGGCTCGGTGTGAGGCAGCTTCCCGGGGGCAACTGGGGCTGGGGGGTCGAAGCCCACCGGGGTCCTCCCCCCCCCACACACACCCGCGACCCAGCCCTGGAGCCAGTCGGGGAAGGCAACGAGGGGAAAGGCCCAGCCCCATGGCCACAAGCGGCGGCGCTCCCCACCCGCAAACGGGCAATGAGCCCCACACACCCCCTGCCCCTCACTCACCTGCCCCAAACTCCCCACTCGCATCACTGAGGAGCCTTCAAAGGTTCCCCCACTTCCTGCCTTCCCTCTACTTCCGGGTCAGGCGTGGCTCTACGGGCAGCGGCAGGGCCCAAAAGCCCGCGGGGCGCGAAGCCGCACCTCGCCGCGCGAAGGTTCGAGGAGAGCGCGCAGGCGCGAAGCCCCGCTGGCCTGGGGTGGCCTCGGGCGGCCGGGCGCCCCTTGCAAGCGGACATTACCGTATTCCCTCGAAAGCAGGGGCTGCCCAGCTCGCTTCGTTTGCACGTGCGTTGTTGTATTTATTTACTTAGCTTCTGTCGGTTTATTTGTGCGTTTACGTTTAATTCGTTAGCTTCCACTTGTATATGTTTATTATTTATTGATTGTCTATACGTGTTCGGGTGTCTGTGTTTCTATTAATATATATATAGTTAGCTTAGGTTGGTTATTGGTTTGTTGGTTATATATTTACAGCCTTTTTTCCCCCCCTGACAGGGACTCGAGGTCGTTTACAGATTACAACGAAGAACCGCTAAAAACAAAGGAAAAACCATCGTTGAAACAGCAAACGTTTGTTTGTTTAAATTAAATGCATTTTTGAATTGCTTAATATTTGTTTTTATTTTATTTTTAAAGAAAAAGCGCTCAAGCAGTTTGCAAAAATAAGTTATGGAGGGCCTAAATAACAGAGATAGCCAGATATATTTTCCAGGAATAAATCCCTTTAGATTCCCCAATATGTTTGCTGAGGATCCTTGTTTATTGTTTATGGAATACAAGTTCTGTGTGGCTTGATGAACTGCAAGGTGTGTGTTTGCTACAGCATGGAAGAATGTCCTGAAACAAAAATAAATTAGACACCACTAGGAAAACGTGGGAGTAGCTGAATGTGGTTAAACTAACAATGTTGAAGGATAAGAAAGAACATGTGGGAGTGTTGAATCAATGGAATCCGGTGAGTGTGCGTGTGAAAGAAAACAGGGAATATCCAGAAGTGGAGCAGAATATTTGTTACTACAACTGATGACTGAAGATCTATGAATGTAGCACCTTGACAAATTCTTTTTTAGGGTGTAAAGCACATGAGCAAAGTACATGACATAACAGTTAAGTGAAGAAAAACATGTTGAATGTTGTGCGGCTCTGATCGCATTTTGACAAATTATTATCATTATTATTTATTAAATCTGTATACTGCCCTTCAGGGCAGTTCGCAACATAAAATCACGATATAAAAATCACAAAATACATAATAAAAATGAAATCAAAGGCAGGCCCAATCATTTCCACTTCCACAACACATTTAAAGGGGCATTGAATGACAATCAACCAAAAGCCTGGTTAAAGAGGAACATTTTTGCCTGGCACCTAAAGGTGTGTGATGAAGGCATCAGTTGAGCATCCCTGGGGAGAACATTCCACAAACACGGAGCCACTGCAGAAAAGGCCCTGTTCTCGGGTTGCCACCCTCTGGACCTCTTGTGGAGGAGGCACATGAAGAAGGGCCTCTGATGACGATCACAGGTTCTGGGTCAGTTCCTAAGGGGAGAGACAGACCTTGAGGTATTGGCAGTCGGACCAGGATCAGCATAATATGCTCAAACCGTCTTGTCTCGCTGAGCAACCTGGCCATTGAATTCTGTACCAGCTGAAGTTCCTGAACCGTCTTCAGAGGCAGCCCTACATAGAAAACATTGTGGTAATCTAACCTAGAGGTTACTAGACAGTAGTTAGGCTATCCCTGTCCAGATAGGGGCATAGCTGGGTCACCAGCTGAAGCTGATGGAAGGCACTCCAGGCCACTGAGGCCACCTGAGCCTTGAGCGACAGCAAATGATCCAGGAGGACCCCCAAGCTATGTACCCGATCCTTCAGAGGGAGAGTAACCCCATCAAGAGCAGGAAACCTCCCCGACATCCAGTCTAGGGAACTGGCTACTAACAGTGCCCCGGCTAATCTGGATTGAACTTCAGTTTGTTAGCTCTCATTCAGTCCATTAGTGAGGCAGTCCAGCACTTCCACTGCCGATGTAAAGGAGAGGTAGAGCTGTGTGTCATCAGCAAATCCTGACAATGTACTCCAGAACGCTAGATAACCACACTCAACGGTTTCATGTATATTTTAAGCAGCCTAGGGGATAAAAACGAACATGAGGAACCCCACACTGAAGGCTCCATGGAGCTGAAGAGCATTTCCCAAGCATCACCCTCTAGGTCCACCCCTAGATGGACCATCCAGCTGAGTCCATCTAGCAATAATAATAATAATAATAATAATAATATTTATTATTTATACCCCAGCCACTCTGGGCGGCTTTCAACAGAATATTAAAATACAACAATCTATTAAACATTAAAGGTTTCCCTAAACAGAGCTGCCTTCAGATGTCTTCTAAAAGTCTGGTAGTTGTTTTTCTCTTTGACAACTGGTGGCAGGGTGTTCCACAGGGCGGGTGCCACCACCGAACAGGCCCTCTACCTAGTTCCCTGTAACCTCACTTCTCACAATGAGGGGACCGCCAGAAGGCCCTTGGAGCTGGATCTCAGTGTCTGGACAGAATGATGGGGGTGGAGACGCTCCTTCAGGTATACTGGGCTGAGGCCGTTTAGGGCTTGAAAGGTCAACAGCAACACTTTGAATTGTGCTTGGAAACGTACTGGGAACCAGCGTAGGTCTTTCAAGACCAGTGTTATGTAGTCTCGGCAGCCACTCCCAATCACCAGTCTAGCTGCCACATTCTGGATTAGTTCAAAGGTAGCCTTTGATACAACTCTCTGGTCTTTATCCTCTTCATGTGCTAACTGGCAGCCATGCATAGCTATGTTTGACTGCCATCTCCTACAGTGACATTGTCGTGCTTTAAACATATGGTACAGATGTGGCCACAGTCTTTGGAAAAGCCAGACTCTGCCTCCCGTTCCGCAAAGTGCTCAGTTGCGTGAAGAAAGATGTTTTGTGGCTTCAGTCAGCTTCATCCTCAATATGATGGCTCCGTGCCCTGAAATCCTGAAAGGAGGTCAAGGTCCTAGTCCCTAGCTGGCCACAGGCTCCTTCCCACACACCTGGAAAGCCACTTGGATGGCTAGCTGGCTTCCATACAGTAAAACAAACAAGCTGCCAACAACTCAGATTAGGACACCTGCCTCTGGCCAGGGAGTATCGCATATGAGAAGCTTAGGGACCTCGTACCTACGGGACCACCTCTCCTGGTATGTCCCACAGAGGAACTTATGGTCTTCAGATAAAAACATCTTGAAGGTCCCAGGCCACAGAGAGGTTAGGCTGGCCTCAACTATAGCCAGGGCTTTTTCGGCTGCGGCTCCAATCTGGTGGAACGCTCTGTCCCAAGAGACTAGGGCCCTGCGGGACTTGACATCTTTCCGCAGGGCCTGCAAGACAGAGCTGTTCCACCAGGCCTTTGGTCAGGGCACAGCCTGAGTCCCTCTCCCCTTTCATAAGAACTTGCATGAAAGTGGCCTCCCAATTTTTCTCACAGACCCATATAAGTTCAGCACAAACAGTTGGGCCTGGTGAGCATTTAAGGTCCCCAACCCTAATCTGCGAGTTGCCATCCGATTGGATTTTATTCTGATCCTGATCTGATTTGAGGATGTATTTTAATTGATTGACTGATTTTATGTTAATGTATTATACATTTGATGTTAGCCGTTCAGCCCGGCTTTGGCTGGGGAGGGCGGGATATAAATAAAATAAAATAAAATAAAATAAATTATTATTATTATTATTATTATTATTATTATTATTATTATTATTTATTTCCAGGCAAAGTTAAGTAATGTGCAAGTGGTGCCACCTGGGTCTTAATCATCTGTGGCTGAAGGATATCCACCATGGTGATTCTCCCTTCCATGTGTTCTTCGTAAATGCAATGGCATAAAGGTGGTCACTAGTGCAAAACAATGAAACCTCCTCATCTGAGTATCTGTGGGATCAATTGCACTCTGCAAAGCAGCTGTTCTTGGAAACATTTTCAAGGAAACTACAAATCGTGTCATTTTAGTGTGCGATGCAATACGGTATATTTCTATCACTTTTTAAGTAAAAAAAGGAAACCATTTGGATTGAAATGTTGTTTTGTATTGTGTTTTTGTTTTTGAGCTACTGTCAAACCAGCCAGTTAAGTACAACTGCTATGTAAGTAACCATTAGAACATTGATTGTAGCTTGTATTCATGTTGCTCTGCCGCCCCACCCAAACTATTTCCTTTAAATGAACAGGGCCTTTACATTGTGGTTTTTTTGTGGTTTGGCATGGTCGGCCAATTGGTGCCAAAGAAGGATAGAACTTTCTTTATGTATGCTACAACAGCAGCAAGAATACTTATCGCGAAGTATTGGAAGACTCAAGATCTACCCACCCGGGAAGAATGGCAGATGAAGGTGATGGACTACATGGAATTGGCGGAAATGACCGGCAGAATCCGAGACCAGGGAGAAGAGTTGGTGGAGGAAGATTGGAAGAAATTTAAAGACTATTTACAGAAATATTATAAAATTAATGAATGTTAGAATGATGTTGGACTGAAATTAAAGGGTTATTAGTAATAATGTGGTGAAGGAATATGGAAAAATGGAAGGTTAAAAGATGAAAAACTAAAGGTATAATATAATAAGATAAAGATAAGGATAAGGTAGAGGGAAGGGATTTGCTGACTAGATAACTGAACTGGAATACAGAGAGGGGAGGTGTGGGGAAGTCCGGGAAACAAGCAAATGCAAGAAATACTATGGAAATTGAATTGTTCTCATTTGTTTTTATTTTTGTATTTTTCTTTTTTCTTTCTTTTATGTGAAAATCTTAATAAAAATATTATTAAAAAAATACATTGTGGTTTTTTTATATATATATAAGGCATTTATACATATATATATATATATATATATATATATATGGCATTATAGCAGAAGAATGTTCTCAGAGCAACTTACAAAAATCAGGACAAAGAAGATCCCTGCCACGACACACAAATAAAAGAGAATGGGGAGGGTAGAGGAAAAAAGCAAGCTCAAGGACAAGTTCTTAAAGGAACAGTTATTCAATATTGCCCTGTCCATGCTCATTCTGGCTAACTAGAAGAACCGCAGCTCCTCATCAGTGTCTGTAGGGAGGGTGCTAGGATGGCTGGGGTCAATTAGGCATATACTGTAGTCCAAAGCATTTGAAGTGCACCAGGTTTGGGAAGGCTGCTTTAGAGGGCATTGTGGGGGAAGCACACACTTGGCCACTCTGCCGACTCTCCTGCAACAGGCTGAGCTCTGCAAGCCAGCTCCGTAGCACACGGGTGTGGACTACATAGGAATCAGAGAACCGTAGAGTTGGAAAGAACAACGAGGGTCGTCTAGTCCAACCTTCAGCAATGCGGGAATTGTTTGCCCAACATAGGGCTCAAACCCACGATCCTGACAATAAAAGTCTCACGCCCTGCCGATTGAGCTATCCTAGCTTTTAGAGCCTCCTGGATCAGGCCAGTGGCCGACCTAGTCCAGCATCCTGTTCTCACAGTGGCCAACCAGATGCCTGTGGGCAGTGCTTTTTTCTGGGGGTACGCAGGGGGACGCATACCCCTAAACATCTTTGTACTTTTGTCCATTAACTGTATTTATTTCCCCTGATTTGAACTACAAAATGGTGGTTTTCTTGAGTCAAAATGAGAGTACAGTGGAAGTTCGCATCGTGAACGTGATCCGTGTGGGATGCATGTTCGCAACCCGCATTTGCGCACGCACGGGTTGTGATTCAGTGCTTCTGCGCATGCGCAAAGTGCAATTTAGCGCTTCTGCACATGCACGACCCCCGAAACCCAGAAGTATGTCGTTCCAGTATTTCCAGGTTTTGGCGGTCCGTAACCTGAAAAAACGCAACCTGAAGCGTCTGTAACCCGAGGTATGACTGTAGCCCTAAACATTTTTAAAGAAAAAAGGCACTGCCTGTGGGAAGCCAGCAAGCGAGATTTGAACACAAGACCACTCTCTTCCCTCCTGTGGTTTCCTCCAACTGCTTTCCTCCAACTGTGGAGGCAGAATAAAGCCATTATCCACTGATAGTATCGCTCTTTTTGAATTTGTCCAGTCCTCTTTTGAAGCCCTCTAGGGTGGTGGCCATTACTGCCCCCTGTGGCAATGAGTTCCATAGTTCACCCATGTGCTGCGTGAAGAAGGACATTCTTTTATCTGTCCTGAGCCTTCCAATGGTCAGCTTCATTTGGATGTCCACCACTTTGGGCATTATAAGAGAAGAAGAAAAACGTTGCCTGCTTCCTCCATGGCTAGCACAAATTTATAAGCTTCTCATGTCACCAGTTACTCAGCTTTTCTCATAGGGGAATCACCCCCCATTCCCCTCAACCATTTTGGTTCTTAATCATACTTTACCGGCTGACCCCCACACCCCAAGACTGGTAATGGGATATCTCCATCGGTAGAGCATGAGACTCTTAATCTCAGGGTTGTGGGTTCGAGTCCCACACTGGGCAAAAGATTCCTGGATTGCAAGGGGTTGGACTAGATGACTTCGTGGTCCCTCCGAACTCTACAATTCTATTATTTCATGTTGACAGACTCCAACTCCCAGCAGCCAGCATGGTCACTGGTCAGGGGTGCCAGGAGCTGGAACCCAGTACAGTGGTACCTCGGGTTAAGAACTTAATTCGTTCTGGAGGTCCATTCTTAACCTGAAACTGTTCTTAACCTGAGGTACCACTTTAGCTAACGGGGCCTCCTGCTGCCGCCGTGCGATTTCTGTTCTCATCCTGAAGCAAAGTTCTTAACCTGAGGTATTATTTCTGGGTTAGCGGAGTCTGTAACCTGAAGCTTCTGTAACCTGAAGCGTCTGTAACCCGAGGTACCACTGTACCAGCTAGTGAACCACAGGTTCACCCAGCCGGTGACCTGCCCTCTGCGCAGAAGTGCTGGTGGCGGCGGGAGAGCCAGTGTGGTGTAGTGGTTAAGAGCGGTAGTCTCGTAATCTGGGGAACCGGGTTCGCGTCTCCGCTCCTCCACATGCAGCTGCTGGGTGACCTTGGGCCAGTCACACTTCTCTGAAGTCTCTCACCCCCACGCACCTCACAGAGTGTTTGTTGTGGGGGAGGAAGGGAAAGGAGATTGTTAGCCGCTTTGAGACTCCTTAAAGGGAGTGAAAGGCGGGATATCAAATCCAAACTCCTCCTCCTCCTCCTCCTCCTTCTTCTTCTTCTTCTTCTTCTTCTTCTTTTTAATGCTTGGTGGGTTCTCTCCTACGTGAGACACACCACCGTTGCTTCTGACTCACAGCTACGAGGGGTGACCCCCAGGCCACACTGCGTACTTTCCGGGAGGCGAGAACCGCCACCCCTACTTATCAGTATTAGTTCATGCGGTAGCTTTCTCAGAAAAGCACAACCATTCTTCTCCCTCCCATTGTTGTGCTGTCTGGCTGCAAAAAGGGCGGTCAGTGGCACACGGCACGTCCGAGGCCCAGGCTCCTGAGAGAGGATGTCCCCTCGAAGGATGGGAAGCCCGGCAGCCCTGCTTCCCAGCCATGTCTGAAGCTCCGAGGAGCCTCACTGATCTGGAGAGAAATTCTCTCACAGTAGCTGCACCCAGAGCTCATAAATCTCTTTCTGTCTCGGCTCCTGCACCTTGTGAGTCGAGGACCTGCCACCCGCATAGGATTATAATAAGACACAGTAAAGGTAAAGGGACCCCTGACCATTAGGTCCAGTCGTGACCGACTCTGGGGTTGCGCGCTCATTTCGCTTTATTGGCAGAGGGAGCCGGCGTACAGCTTCCGGGTCGTGTGGCCAGCATGACTAAGCCGCTTCTGGCAAACCAGAGCGGCGCACGGAAACGCCGTTTACCTTCCCGCCAGAGTGGTACCTATTTATCTACTTGCACTTTGACGTGCTTTCGAACTGCTCGGTTGGCAGGAGCAGGAACCAAGCAACGGGAGCTCACCCCGTCACGGGGATTCAAACCACCGACCTTCTGATCAGCAAGCCCTGGGCTCTGTGGTTTAACCCACAGTGCCACCCGTGTCCCATATAATAAGACCCAAAGGCACATTATTTTAGGTTAATGGGCAAAATTAGGCCACAACTTTTTTGGCTACAGCATGTGAGTAGTAGGGGTGGCGAGCAACAACAGACCGTCCAAATGTCCCTATTTCCCAGAGACAGTCCCGGATTTACAGAAGCCATCCCAGTTTCTGATTTGATCCTGGAATGTCCCACTTTTCCTTAGGACGTCCCTGATTTCATTTGAGAAATGTTGGAGGGTATGGAGTTATGGGACCCCACTGAGCCAAGGAGATAAATAACTATGCAACCTTTAGAAGACATCTGAAGGCAGCCCTGTATGGGGAGGTTTTTTAATGTTTATTATGTTTTTATATACGTTGGAAGCCTCCCAGAGTGGCTAGGGCAACCCAGTCAGATGGGTGGGATATTGTTATTGTTATTGTTATTGTTATTATGGAATAGGACATCCCTATTTTCATCGGAGAAATGTTGAAGGGTATGCAACATTTCCGAGTCAGGTGGACCAGTGCTCTGACCTGGTTTTGGGCAACTTGCTTGCCTCTCTGCCTTTTGTGAAATGGATTGTTGCAGGGAATTCCCAGCAGCCACAGGGTAATTGGAGATGACGAAAGAGTGCGGGCATTTGTTTTGGCTCCTCCATGGCCTGCATGCATCCCTTCTTATCTACTCAGATGGATCTGGGATGGGTACCCAGAAAAACCAATGGCCTCAGGCATGTGCTTAAGGCTGGTTGGTTGACGGAAGGAGACCATGAGAACATAAAAACATAAGAGGCCTGCTGGCCCATCTTGACAGGCATTGTGTCTTTGTGGTGGGAGATGCCTGTGGGAAGCCTTTAGGCTGAGCAAAAAAATCAGCCTCACCTCCTGCGAATTCCGGCAATTGGCATTCAGAAGCACTGCTGCTGTGCTGGGCCCGAGGGTAACCCGTGAAACACGGTCCAAGACCAGTCCAGTATCCAAAAGTTCCGCTAGGAGTCAGTCCAACAGGGCCAAGGTGGGACACAAGGCAGGAAACCAGGCAAGGACAGGTACAGGATCTCAGGCAGGTTCTGGCATACAGCAATGTTGCTCCCGCAACCTGGGGCGGGGTCCGACAGCCTTTTATCTTTGCCGGGGTAGCGGCCGGTGCTGATCCCCCGGCGACTCACCTCCCTGTTTCGCCTGAAGGCGAGCACTCCTCCTGCGAGTACTCAGGTCTCTCCATCTCTCAGACCTGAGTCTCTGCAGCTCTGGAGATGTTGGTGGGTCACTAGACCCTGGGGCCACCTCAGCCTCCCCTGACCCAACTGGTAGTGGAGCAGCTGTAAGTGATGGCCCAGCTGAAGGCAACAAGGTCATCCCCGCATTTGGAGCCAGGGCAGGCTCAGGCCCCGGACTCAGTCCAGCTGGGGAACCTGTGCAGACTGGGACTCTTCAGAATCAGGCCCCAGATTTGGTTCAGGTGATGCCTGAGGCAAAGGATCCGGTGCAGACTGAGTCTCCTCTGGTTCCGAGTCTGAGCCCGAGTCCCAGGCCATCACAGCTGCCTCTGGCTGCAGAGTCAGAACATAGCTCAGCTGGTCTGCTCTCTCTTAGAGGATGCTGCTGGGTTGGTTGATTGACTGGCTGCATCTATATCTCACCTTTTTCTCCAAAAGGTGGAGAACGTGGTTGTGCACCTCTTCGCTTCATCCCCACAACAACCCTGTGAGGTGGGTTAGGTGGTGAGTGGGGATTTGAGCCCGGCTCTCTCCCAAGTCCTAGTCTGACACTCAAACCAGTGCACCACACTTAGAATCATAGAATCATAGAGTTAGAAGAGACCACAAGGGCCATCGAGTCCAACCCCCTGCCAAGCAGGAAACACCATCAGAGCACTCCTGACATATGGTTGTCAAGCCTCTGCTTAAAGACCTCCAAAGAAGGAGACTCCACCACACTCCTTGGCAGCAAATCCCACTGTCGAACAGCTCTTACTGTCAGGAAGTTCTTCCTAATGTTTAGGTGGAATCTTCTTTCTTGTAGTTTGGATCCATTGCTCCGTGTCCGCTTCTCTGGAGCAGCAGAACACAACCTTTCTCCCTCCTCTATGTGACATCCTTTTATATATTTGAACATGGCAATCATATCCCCACGTAACCTCCTCTTCTCCAGGCTAAACATGCCCAGCTCCCTTAGCCGTTCCTCATAAGGCATTGTTTCCAGGCCTTTGACCATTTTGGTTGCCCTCCTCTGGACACGTTCTAGTTTGTCAGTGTCCTTCTTGAACTGTGGTGCCCAGAACTGGACACAGTACTCCAGGTGAGGTCTGACCAGAGCAGAATACAGCGGCACTATTACTTCACTTGCTCTTTAATTAATTGGCAGCAGGACACTTGTCACCGGCCACACATGCTGGCACACCCCACAAGGACTTTCACCTCAAAGTTGCACAGGAAGAGATCTCTCAGGACACACCTCTTTATGGGGGACGACCGCTCAGTGCCTGCCGTCCACAAGACCCGCTGGAACACTCTTCCAGTCAGAGATTGCCAACAAGACACTGTTGCTTTATAATTGATTATACCCCACTTCCCCCCTCCAAATGTTGTTGTTTAGTCGTGTCCGGCTCTTCGTGACCCCCTGGACCAGAGCACTCCAGGCTCTTCTGTCTTCCACTGCCTCCCGCAGTTTGGTCAGACTCATGCTGGTCGCTCCGAGAACCCTGTCCCACCATTTTGTCCTCTGTCGTCCCTTTCTCCTTGTGCCCTCCATCTTTCCCAACATCAGGGTCTTTTCCAGGGAGTCTTCTCTTCTCATGAGGTGGCCAAAGTCTTGGAGCCTCAGCTTCAGGATCTGTCCTTCCAGTGAGCACTCAGGGCTGATTTCCTTTAGAATGGAGAGGTTTGATCTTCTTGCAGTCCATGGGACTCTCAAGAGTCTCCTCCAGCACCAGAATTCAAAAGCATCCATTCTTCGGCGATCAGCCTTCTTTATGGTCCAGCTCTCACTTCCATACATCACTACTGGGAAAACCATAGCTTTGACTATACGGACCTTTGTTGGCAAGGTGATGTCTCTGTTTTTTAAGATGCTGTCTAGGTTTGTCATTGTTTTTCTCCCAAGGAGCAGGCGTCTTTTAATTTCATGGCTGCTGTCACCATCTGCAGTGATCATGGAGCCCAAGAAAGTAAAATCTCTCACTGCCTCCATTTCTCCCCCTTCTATTTGCCAGGAGGTGATGGGCCATGCTCAAAATAGCTAAGAGTACTTAGCCATCTCCCTATTCTTAGGGAACCTAGCAATTCGAAAGCACGTCAAAGTGCAAGTAGATAAATAGGTACTGCTCCGGCGGGAAGGTAAACGACGTTTCTGTGCGCTGCTCTGGTTTTGCCAGAAGCGGCTTAGTCATGCTGGCCACATGACCCGGAAAAACTGCCTGCGGACAAACATCAGCTCCCTCGGCCAGTAAAGCGAGATGAGCACCACAACCCCAGAGTCGTTCGCGACTGGATTTAACTGTCAGGGGTCCTTTACCTTTTTTTTACTAGCCATCTTCCTATTCTTGGGGGCCTCAGACACACACACCCTGCCAAGGAAGCTTGCCCCTTCCAAAAAAAATTAATTTTAATTTTTAAAAGAAGTTGTTTTCTTTGGTTGTTTGGTCGGGGAGGGCTTCCTGTCGTTTGATCGGTCATATCTGTGCTTTATTTGTTGTGGAGAGGGGAAAGTGTTTCTGCTGGATTTTTTTGCCTGAAGTGCTCCTTCCATGACGTGGGTATTTTGTGAGGGCCATGGTGGTTTCTTAGATCTTCGAATGTGCCCTCAGGACAAAAAAAAAGGTTGGGAGCTCCTTCTGTATTCTCTCTCTCTCTCACACACACACAGTCAAAATATAAACTGTAAGCAACTTGAGGTTGAGGAAGTGAACTATGGAGGATTTGGGACAGGCAAAAGACATGACTTCTTTGTGCCGCACCTATGGAACTCACTGCCACAAGAGGCAGTGATGACTACCAGACTTTGAGGATTAGACAAATCTATGGAGGAGAGGGCTACTGGTGGCTACTAGCTTCACAGTCGGAGGCAGCAAAGCTTCTGAATCCTGAATTTATTTTTTTAAAAATAAATATTTATTTGATTTTTCAAATTAAAATTTTACTGGGATATATCAAACAGAAATAATAAAAACAAGATTCCAAGGAATCTCCTGGACTTCCATCCTCCCCTTTGTGGGTCCTATTATTAATCATTTCCTCCTGCGTCTTTTATGATGATCCAAATCTTTACCATCTCCATTGTATCCAGAATTCACCCTTAAACTACAAGTGATATTCCAATCCTACTAACGATTTTAACGGTTTACAATCATCTATAAATTTCCCCCATTCCTTATTAAAATTTTGGCCCTCCTTATTTCTGACCCTTCCGGTCATTTTTGCTATTTCGGCATAGTCCGTCAACTTCACCTGCCATTCTTCTTTGGTGGGGACTTTTCTTCTTTCCATCACTGGGCCAGTAACATCCGTGCAGCCGTGGTCACATACATAAATAGTCTTTCATGCTCCCTTAGGATTTCAGCACCTAGAATTCCTAAAAGGGCAGCTTCAAGGTTTTTTTTAGCAAATATTATTTCAAACATTTTTTTCGATTCGTTATACAGTGGTGCCTCGCAAGACGAAAAGAATCCATTCCGCAAGTCTTTTCGTCTTGCGGTTTTTTCGTCTTGCGAAGCAAGCCCATTAGTGGATTAGCGCTATTAGTGCTATTGACATTTTAAGGGCTAAAAACGGCTTTTTAAGGCTTGGGGGATTAGCGGTTTTGCTGCTAAAATGCTTTTAGCAGCTTAGCGATTCAGAAAAAGGGGTTTTGGAGCGAAAAAACCCCCCGAAAATTTTCGTCAATTTTCATCTTGCGAAGCAAGCCCATAGGGAAATTCGTCTTGCGAAGCGCCTCTGCAGACGGAAAACCCTTTCGTCTTGCGGATTTTCCATCTTGCGAGGCATTCGTCTTGTGGGGCACCACTGTATATCACTTCCCAAAATCCTTTTACTACCTAACAGTTCCACCACATATGATAAAAGGTACCTTCTTTTTCCTTACATTTCCAGCATTTGAACATGTTTTATACATTTTTGCTAATTTACTAGGAGTTAAATACCATCAGCACATCAAATTTCAGCAGTGCTCCTGTTCTCAGGTCCCACTCGTGGGCTTCATTTTGGGGCATCTGATTGGCCGCTGTGAGAGCAGGATCCTAGATCAGGTGGATCCCCTTTGACCTAATTCAGTTCTTACCTCCTTACATCATTGCACAGGCAGTCCTTTAAAGTGCCACATGGCATATAGCTAGATAACAATACTGTATAGACATTGTTATTAATCATAGAATCATAGTAAAAACAAAGGTTCTATTTATAAATATAAGTGGTGACGTCTGCGTGAGATTGGACTTTGCATCTCAGGTGATAAGCCATAAAACTGACACCAGCAATGAGTGTACACCTTGGCTTAAGAAGGGGGGGGGGGGGCGGAATAACAGCAACAAAGACTCAGAAACAATTTGCAGTGCAAACAGCTCCAATAATAAAATAAGCAGCTGAACCAAATTGCTGGAGGTAAAGTGGGATGCAGACAGTTCCGCCCCCCTCTAAAAAGAGAAGAGAGATGGCAGCTGCAGAGACTTCCAGGGGGGGGGGCATTCAAAAGAAGTGGGGCCACGAAGAAAAAGTCCCTGCTCCTTCTTGAGGACAACCTAGAAGCTGCAGCTGATAGTACCCAGAACAAGATTTCATTGGCAGATCTTAATGCTGTGCTGCTGGTGTAACGTAATATGAGAGAGGCTGAGATACTCAGGACCCATTTAGTTTAGGGCAGCCTTCTCCAACGTGGTGCCCTCCAGTTGGTGTGCTGGCTGAGACTGATGGGAGTTGTACTCCAAAACCGTTCCTTTGGGAGAGCACGAGACTCTGCAAGAAGTGAGGTTACAGGGAACCAGGCAGAGGGCCTTCTCGGTGGTGGCACCCGCCCTATGGATCACCCTTCCATCAGATGTCAAGGAAATAAACAACTATCTGACTTTTAGAAGACGTCTGAAGGCAGCCCTGTTTAGGGAAGTTTTTAATGTTTGATGTTTTATCGTGTTTTTAATATTCTGTTGGGAGCTGACCAGAGTGGCTAGGGAAACCCAGCCAGATGAGTGGCATAATATTATTATTATTTGGACTACAATTCCCATCATCCTTAATTAGCATGGTTAGGGATAATGGGAGTCGTAGTCCCAAACATCTCTGAAGAGTGCACCATGTTGGATACCCATGCTCTAGTATCAACAACAGCAAGACCAAGACCTACAACATAGAAGCGTTACTGTGCTGTAATATAGATAGATGATAGATAGATAGATTAAGGAGCATCAGTTATGATGCAATGAAACCAAACCAGATAATATTAATCAGAAGATGGAACACAGAGAACAGATTCATACGCCTTGTTTCAAAGGGAAAGATCCACATCTAGTATTATGCAGGCATGAGGCTTGCTGGATTTTCACTTTAAACTCTGAAAATGCTAATGTGTCCAATGTTAACTTTGATTTATCCTCATATTTGAAACATCTGTTTGTAATCTATCACATGGGAAGGTATTATCAGTCATTGTCAATTGTTTCTCTTGGAAACTTGAACAGATTCTGTTTTGCCCGAGAGGAACACATGCATATTGTTTGGGCAATGCATATAGTTTGGGCAAGTGCAACAATTGCATATTATTTATATGTTTTTGGCATTATTGTGCTAGATATTTAGTGGTCAGTTGTGCTTATGGCTGAGACTTTATCAATGGAAAAACAGCTGGATTGAAAAGACTGAGCAGTCAAACAGATTTTTCAACCAGTGTCCCACCTTCTGATTAATATCACCTGGTCTGATTTCGTTATATCTCAGTTTATGTAGCTCATGATATAGAGAGATAGAGATAGTACAATATTGTATAGGTTTTGTTGTTGTTGTTTTTATTTTTTTGTTTGCCTTTTCCCTGCCTTTTCCCCAGACCAGGACTCAAGGCAGCTGACACAAATTTGCCTGGATAAAATAAGGAAAGCAAAAAAAAATATAAAGTATATTTGTTAAAAAGCAAACTTAAATATAATCAAAACAATATTTTTTTAAAAAACACACACAGATCTATTAAAACACAGATAATACACACTCTAGTTCCACTTTGATATTCTGGGTCTTGTCTATGTTGTCGCTTCTAGCGCCTGTTGCTGCTTTTTGTTCTGCTCTAGACCATGATCCTGTAACACAGCCAGTTCTGTTCAACTCTTCCACAGCCTGCAAGGAAGTTGTTAGGGGGGCTATGCAAATTTGAATGACGGGCCTGAGCCCCAAATCCTCTAAGCCCTGTCTTAGCAACATCCCTCTCTCTCCCCTTGATGGTAGCTGCACTGGCTCCACAGCCCATCTCTCCAGACAGGGGGGTCTACTCTGAGGAAGACTCTCCTTGGACACAACCCTTTCCTTGCCCATGTAAATTTGGCGGCAGGGAGGAGCCCATCTGGGTGACTCAATATGTCTGCCCGAGTCGTAATCAGAATTAATAAAATGGCTATTAAAAACCCCCAGGCTGTCATTTTGATTTTAAGAGCTGTCTGTTGACTTGTTTGGGTGCTCTGGCTCGCCGAAAGGTTAGCAATCTGTTCTGCTTACCAGAATCTGCCAGTGATGTCAAAAGCGGTTACAAAATAGGCTCCGTGATGTCATTTATCGGACACCAATGGGAAATATTCTGTGAAACCTCAACTTTAACCTGCTTTGCATGTCTCAATTCTACATATTTCTTTGTTTCTCCAAGGCAAAGAAATCGACGTTTCAGTCAACTGGCTGGATTTATGCCTTTTTAATACCTTCTTATAAATGCCAGCTAAAGAGGTCTGCATGGTTTTACATTTACAGTAAATATGAGGTCAGGGACTGAATTTGTTCTGTCTGACGTTTCTCCTTCCAGCCCCCAATGAAGATCTGAGACAGATAGTCTCTGCTGGACAGTTCCTGGAGTAAAACAATCATAGAAGCATCAAAAACTGCCTTATACTTAGACTATTTCTCCATCTCTAGCCCCAAGACTGAGAGAAAGGTAAATGATCCCTCAAGTCTTCATAAAGCTCAATTTGACTTCAATTCCAGGGAAGATACAAGAATGGATTATAAAGGAGGAAGCAGTTTTAATAAGCAGTTTCTATGATTAATAGAAACCAGCATGGGTTAGTTGATTGCAAATCCTACCAAACTTGTCTTATCTTGTTTTTTGGTTGGGTTGCTAGCTTAGTAGATCATGGGAATGCTGCAGACATAATTTAACTAGTAAAGGTAAAGGGACCCCTGACCATTAGGTCCAGTCGTGACCGACTCTGGGGTTGCGGCGCTCATCTCGCTTTATTGGCCGAGGGAGCCGGCGTACAGCTTCCGGGTCATGTGGCCAGCATGACTAAGCCACTTCTGGCGAACCAGAGCAGCGCACGGAAACACCGTTTACCTTCCCACCGGAGCGGTATCTATTTATCTACTTGCACTTTGACGTGCTTTCGAACTGCTAGGTTGGCAGGAGCAGAGACCGAGCAACGGGAGCTCACCCCGTCGCGGGGATTCGAACCGCCGACCTTCTGATCGGCAAGTCCTAGACTGTGGTTTAACCCACAATGCCACCCACGTCCCATAATTTAACTAGGTTTCAGCAAAGCATTTCACAACATCACCCGTGATGTTTCAGTAAGTAAAACAGGTTGAACATAGGGTAGATAATTTAAAAAATCTGTAGGATGCAGATTGGTTGGAAAACTGAACAAAAAATGTGACATGATGTGACATCATTTTAAAGATACATGGCGTGGCATTCTGGGGCAAATGATTCTCGTTATTACTTAAGCCACCGGTCTCAGTCTGCTTGTAGAATCAGCTTTCCTGAGGCACTTTTGCCACTGCCAGCCTGTCACTGTCTTTGGGTGAGATTCAATCACATACCGGGAAATTCAGGTTGTGCAATTAAGAGTACTGGTACATTGTGTCTTGCGCAACAAACCTGCTTCCAGAAAAGATTGGGATTTTTTTTGTGTGTGATAAGGAAAGTGAGGATGAAACAAACTAGAAAGTGTGAAGCAACAGCTGCTTTGACACAGACAGCATAATCTAACCTCCCTGTTAAGGAATCAGAGTGAATGCTCATTCAGTCGCTGGCATGTTCTAAGCTTTCTGCAGACAAATCTGAATCTTCTTTTTCTGATAATTTTTAAATTTGATTTTCAGAAAGAAAAAAAGAAGAAGAAAAAAGAGGGGGGGAGAAACAAGAAGAAATAGTGATAAGGTTACATCCAAATATCTTATACATTCATGTATTGAGATGACTCTGAATCTCCTGACTTCATCCCATCCATGGGTCCTCTTAATTCTGTTTTCATCTGCATATCAATACATCTCGAAAATTTTCACCTTCCTAAATTATCTGTAGTTTCTATTACATTATAAGTGCATTTGAAACCCTGCCAATGTTTTAACCTGTTTGCAATGATTTTGTATATACATTATAAACATTTCCCATTCTTTTTTTAAATTTATTGTCTTCTTGGTTCCTGAGCTTCCCAGTTAATTTTGCCATCTTGGCACAGTCCATCAGCTTGATCTGCCATTCTTCTTTGGTTGGGGTTGACTCTTCCTTCCATCTCTGGGCTAGCAGCATCTGAGCGGCCGTTGTATATACATAAAGAGTTTCTTCTGATCTTTTGGGATCTCAGCACCTATAATCCCTAATAAGAAAGCTTCTGGCTTTTTAACTAAAGTTCATTTAAACTTTTATTATTTCATTATATATACCAGAATTTTTTAATTACATTACAGTTCCACCACATATGATAAAAGGTACCCTCTTTTTCGTTACATTTCCAACATATATTGATGCTTGTTCTATACATTTTTGCTAGTTTTACTGGGGTTAAGTACCACTGATACATCATTTTCATATACAGTCATACCTCGGGTTACAGATGCTTCAGGTTGCGTTTTTTTTCAGGTTACGGACCTGCCGAAACCCAGAAGTACCGGAACAGGTTACTTCCAGGTTTCGGGGGTCGCGCATGTGCAGAAATGCTAAATCGCGCTTTGCGCATGCGCAGAAGCGCCAAATCACAACCCGTGTGTGCGCAGACGCGCACGGATCATGTTCACAACCCAAGGATCCACTGTAATTTTTTTTCAATGAAGAACATGCCATAAATTTCAGATCTGTTTTCGATAGCCTCTCCCAATCCGCCATTTGTATGTTATGTCCATAGCTGTCAACGTTTCCCTTTTCTTACAAGGAATCCTATTTAAATAAGGGAATTTCCCTTAAAAAGGGGAAAACGTTGACAGCTATGGTTATGTCCCAAATCTTTCGCCCATTGCCTTCCAGAAAGCTTTCTCTGCCTACCAGGGCTCACTCCAAAACCTGAGAAGCAGGGAGCTTGCCTAACCATGTTCACACATCTAGATAAGCCCTGGGTTCCTCGGCCGGGGGCCTCACTGGGACAGCTATGCTCCCAGCCAATGGTTCTTTCCCGCCCCCGGGAGGAAAGAGAGACCCAAGGCATCCACTGCCTAAAATTTAATAGTAGAGGAAGACAGAGGGGAATGGCCAGGATGACAAGGAGCAAGCACAAGCAAATGCAGTTTTTGCAGATGGAGACTTCTATTTCTATTGGAGGGAGGAGAGTCATAACTCACTGGCAAAGGACAAGTTTTGCACACCCAGGTTTAAAATCCCTGGCAGCCGCAGCCGAGAGAGAGATGAAAAGCAGCAGATCTGTGGAAGACCCTCTGCTGGAGACCTTTGGGAGTCGTTGACAGGGGGAATAACAAGCAGCCCAGGAATACAGACAGTGGTACAGGGAGGCCGGAATGAAGTGCTGCAGTCAAAGATTTAATCTCCTGGGACACTTTCTACCAGTTCTCTGTGTGCCAAATGCACAATCTGAGAGAAAACGCACGAAATGAGCTAAACGGAGAAAGAGCTAGCACCTGGTTAAGGCTTCAACTCCAACTTTTGTATTGAAAAAAATCCCCAAAGTCCCTTGCCAACTCAAATGTCACAAAACAAGGAGCAAGCCTTTGAGTCCAAAAAACTTCTTCATCAGCAAAGTAGAAGTAGTAGGGGGCTGAGGGGGGAGGGATCTGCCTTGGTATTGATTTCATAGAATCATAGAATCATAAAGTTGGAAGGTACCCCAAGGGTCATCTAGTCCAACCCCCTGCAAAGCCGGAATCTTTCACCCAACATGGGACTCGAACCCACAACCCTGAGATGAAGAGTATCATGCTTTACCAGTTTGAAGCCAGAATGTCTGCAGTGGGCAAAAATGCAAAGCAGTCCTCTTTATTTATTTTATTTGTTTATAAAAATAATTATATACTGCTGTGTCATAAAAATACATCACAGTGGTTTACAACAACAGTAAAACATAAAACTAGACAGCAAAATCATAAAAAAGTTAAAAGCAATAATAAATAAATACATCAGTAGACCATAGTGGGCGATGTACTCTTAATTGGCTGTACAGGTCTGGTGGAATTGAAAAGTTTTCATCGTGTGTTTAAAAGTTGCCACAGAAGGCTCCTGCTGAATCTCTAGTGGCAGAGAGTTCCACAGGACTGGGCCAATGACTCTAGAGGCTTGGTTTAGTTGTTGTTGTTGAACAAGCCTCACCAACTCAGAAGCACTCCTACAGAAGATCTCAGTGATCAAGCTGGGATACAAGAGATATGGCTGTCATAAAAAAACAACAACACACCTTCGGGTCAGGATTTACCATTGCAACACTGAGGGTTAGTGGGCGGAGCAAGCTCTGTCTCCAGAGCAGGGGGTTGGACTAGATGACCCTTGTGGTCCTTCACAATTCTATGATTCTAGGGAAGCAATGTCTTATGTTCATGGTTTCATGTGCTTGTTTTTCCCTTTCCTACGAAAATGTCCCATTTTTCTTTCTCTCCACGTGGTCCTGCGAGCACCTTCACTTCTTTGGGGTTCACTTCTGGCTCCACCTTTCCAAAGAGAGATCCCCCAAATTAAGACTTCAGTAGTATTCAAAGCGACTCAGGCTATGTGCCGTCCAAACTTCAGTTTTGTACTGAATGCCAGAACAGCGCAAACATTTCCCTTTGAGCCCCCCTGTTGAGAGAGAGCGAGGGAGAGACTGACAAAAGTTTCCCTTTCAAAATGTTTCTGAGCTTCTTGGGATATGCATACCTAAACTCTGCTTTCTGGATAATATAACCATTTGGGATACATCTGGAGTCCCCTGTTTTGGGCAGAAAGGTTGTCTGTTTCCCTGCCTAATCATCACAACTGTTCATCTTTCAGTAAGGTGCGGAATCTGTCCTTTTTATTCTCATTCTTGGATGAAGACCTTTTAGCAATTTTTGTTCTAATCAGGCTTTATTCTGTGAATTCGGTCTTGAATGACTGACTGGTCTTTTATATATTTGCAAGCTACCTTTAAAAAAAAAGTAAGTAATGAATAAACGCAGGTAGTGATGATTGTGGTGGTGGCTTTGTACCAAATTCAAGGGTTCTGATTCTGAATGAATCTAACATTTTGGTTCCCCTAACACTGACGCCCATCTGTCTCATGAGACAATGGAAGAATGCGCCTCTGGAAGCAAAATCAAACTGTTTGAGAGTTACAGCGCCTGCTGTGGCCGTAGAGACCGATGTGGGAGAGACATGTTTTGTTGCAGCTGGGGCAGACAAAGGCGTCCGGTTTCGCTCCTGCAGATCCACCAGGGCGTTTCTTCTCCCAGCGGTCATTCCTCCTCTGGTCACTGCTATGGATGCACAACCTGACTGTCAGTCTCTGGTTATAGCGTGTTGGTCTGTCGTAGTCAAAACAAAATAAAAAAATTCCTTCCAGTAGCACCTTAGAGATGCACACAAAAGCTCATACCAATAACCAACTTGTTGTTGTTTAGTCGTGTCTGCCTCTTCATGACCCCATGGACCAGAGCACGCCAGGCACTCCTGTCTTCCACTGCCTCCCGCAGTTTGGTCAAACTCATGCTGGTAGCTTCGAGAACACTGCCCACCATCTCGTCCTCTGTCGTCCCCTTCTCCTTGTGCCCTCCATCTTTCCCAACATCAGGGTCTTTTCCAGGGAGTCTTCTCTTCTCATGAGGTGGCCAAAGTCTTGGAGCCTCAGCTTCAGGATCTGTCCTTCCAGTGAGCACTCAGGGCTCATTTCCTTCAGAATGGATCGGTTTGATCTTCTTGCAGTCCATGGGACTCTCAAGAGTCTCCTCCAGCACCAGAATTCAAAAGCATCAATTCTTCGGCGATCAGCCTTCTTTATGGTCCAGCTCTCTCTCCCATCACTAACTTAGCTGGTCTCTAAGGTGCTACTGGAAGTATTTTTTTATTATTATTTTGTCTGTCTCTAGGCACTGTGGACACCTGCAAGTTTGCAGACATCTCATGTTTTCAGACATCTTTGTACTGCAGTGTTGGTCTGCCAATGGGCCTTATTGTCATACACCCTAAAACACACACCCAGAGAATCTGCAGTCTTGTTTTGTCAGATAAAGTGGACTCCAAGGTGACACAGTCTGGCAGAATAAAGGGTGGGGAAATCAGGTGTCATTCTAAGTGCAGGTAAAGGGAGGTGAAGAGGTGGGGGAAGATGCCAAAGCAGTGGGTGATTTCAATTGATTAGCAAATGAAACGACAACATTGGTTGCTTGTTTTCCTCTGCCCTCCCCATCCCGTTTTCCTTTAATGTTGTAAATCCACTTTGATTCTGCTGCCCATTTTAGGCGACTGCTAAAGTCTCAAACCAGCTTATAACGGAACCTTTTAAGTGTGTCTTAATTCTGATGGGGAGAGGCGGTGTCTTTATGCGAGGGGCTGGAAGGGGTCCTGCCGGGCGAGCAAAGTGGGGAGTGGAAATCAAGCAGCGGCTCCATGGCGGCAGCGACTGATCCTCCCCATAGCAGTCGTGAAATGGGACAATTCGGATCATGGCCAGAAAAGACCCAGAGGAAGGGGTTAGATCCCCCACCCCCTGCATCCCTAACCCAAATCTGGGGAGAGAGTAGCAAGAAGAAAATGGCAACGGGGGAGTCAATCCAGTTCTGCTCTTGTATCTGTGGAGGAGGGAGAGATCCTTTAAACCTCTCTCCCACCACTGGGTGTGGACACACAGGCACAGAAATGCCACAAGACCCTCATACCTCACTCCCCTAAATATAGGGGAGATGATAGATGGATGGATGGATAGATAGATAGATGATAGATAGATAGATAGATGATAGATAGATAGATAGATAGATAGATAGATAGATAGATAGATAGATAGATATACCAAGCCATACATGCGTGTGCCTGTGTGTATGTACACAATCAGGCGTGGAACTCCAACACCAGCTCCCCAAGCATTGGTACGCGGGCTTGGTTGTTAGATGCACACGGCTGCTTCTTGCTTTCTTGCATACCTTACTTTGCATGCTGAGTTTCGGCTGCCAGGTCTTCAAGAACCTGCCCGTCTCACGCGTCTCTCGCGCGGGAGGCTTTTCGTGGGTGAAGTCCCAGCCTCGCCAGCTCTTTCTCGGTCAGGAGCGGAGGGGGATCTCACCGCCTTCTCTCCCGGATCCCCGAGGGGGCGATGCAAGCTGCCGCCTTCGGAGCCCAAGCGCCCAAAGCGACAGGTCTAGCTGACAAATTACGCCGCCTCACCCCCAAGACTCCGTTTCAAAATGGTTCACCCGTGGGCTTTCAGACTGAAGAGAAGAACTGTGTGCACGCTTCAGTCTGATGTGTGTTGGGGTGTGTCCCATCCTCCTAGATCTAAAAATCAAACAACCTCCCCCCCCCCTCACTTAAATCAACCTCCACCAATGTGTTCTCCGGAGGTAGGAAGCAGCGGCGTTATTTCTTGAGACACGTGTACGCGTGTGATTATGACACGTGTCTGTGAGAGAGATTGCAAGTTTGCACTAGTCTGTGCAGGGTCTTCGGCGCTGACCTCCCACGCGTTGCAAGCCTACAGGTGCTGGGGGGTGGCATCTCAGCAGAGCGCCCCACCGCCACCACCACGACGTGCCCGCCTGCTCACTAAAGTCCCCCGCGCGCGCGGCCGTTTCACCTCCACGACTCGTATTCCATGCACACATACACCCGTCCATTCTATTCTACTAACCACGCGCTGCAGGTTAATAACCCAAAGGCTCTCCCTCCAGAGAGAATCCCCGTGCGCCCCATCGAGTGAGAAGCGCGAAATCCACCTCCGGGATCGCGGCTTCTCTTTCACCTCCTCCCCCCCCCCCCCCCGCGCGCGTGCGAGTGAGGCGGAGGATGACATCACCCCGCAGGTTGGTTATAAAGGGCCGAGGGCCATCCCGGCGCTACAATCGGTTCTGGCCGTCGAAGGAGAGAGAGAGGTTGATCTGCAGACGCGCCGCCCTCGGACACAGACTGCAGCCTGTGCGCCTCGCCGGCCGTCGATCCTCCGCCGCTGCGCTCGCCTTGCCGTCGAGGGGACTCCCATCCCGCCGCCTCCCGAATCTCCTTCCCGCGCTCTTCTGCTCCTTCCCCTTCTTCCCTTCTCTTCTCCCGACACCCGGTCCAGGATGTACATCTCTCACGTCGTGGCTTGCGGACTCTTCCTCGCCCTGCTCGCCCTGGCGCTGGAGGCGAAGCCGGCTCCCCAGAACCTGCAGAAGGTAAGGCGGCGCGGGGAGATTTGACGGGAAAGGTCCCGGGCTGCCTCTCCGTCGGGGGCGACCTCTGGAAGCTTCGGGACAGGGAGGGAAAGGATAGACGGGCGGGCAGATTCGGGATGAAGTGAGGAGAGGTGGCTGGAGAGGAGCAGAAGCGAGGTCTGCCGGAGTCCTCACAGAAACGTTAATCCGGATTAAGTTGCCCCGCTTTCTAGGGTGGTTGGCTGAAAGAGTGGCTGTCGTCTCCTGCCTTAAAGCCGTAGAGCTGACGTCCGGATAACTTTCTGGAGTCAGCGGGCGCGATCTTGCCTGGGTTGTAGAAGCGGGATCCTTCTCGCCCGCGTACCCCTGCCTCTTGCATCCCCGACGGGGCGGACGGTCCAGCCCGGGGTGGCTTCTGCTGGGAGTGGGGCAGGAAGGGCTGGATGAGAGGGACGCCCCTCACTCTCTCCGCCGTCCTCATTTCAGGCCGGGCAGGTGGGTCGGCGACTCCAGCTGCCGCCGGCTGCTCTCCATCGCCCCGTGGTGCTGAGAGGGAGAGGGGAGGGCGTCCAGGCAAGCGGCGACGGGGCGGCTTCCGAGCTCCTTGCCCGCGGAGAGGAGCCTCTCCTTGGGGTGAGGCGCTAGGGAAATAGAGCGGAAGATTCGACCCCCCCTAGAAGGAGAAGCAGACGGGGCGGGAAGCTGGGAGACCCACCAGGCGCCCGGGCGCGCCTTCGGAGGCGCAGCGCTGAAGGGGGACCAGAAGTGGGAGTTCTTGTGGAGATCTGAGGGCTGATAGTGGAAATGGGGAGGGGGTCCTTGTCCCTGGCGGAGGAGAGAGAAAAGGAAGGGGGGAGCTTTCCTGGAGGAGACCCCCAGTTCTCTTCACCGGCCAAGCAGGCGCTGAATCACAGAATCACAGAATCACAGAATCACAGAATCACAGAATCACAGAATCACAGATTCACAGATTCACAGATTCTATGATTCCTGCATCGCTGGGGGTTGGACTGGATGACCCTCGGGGTCCCTTCCAACTCTGCGATTCCATGAACCATTCTTCCAAGTGAAACTCTAGGCTACTTTGTATCGGATCGGGGAGGTCTGATCCCAAAGAAAAACCTCTTCTTACCGGCATTTCCTCCTCGCCCCTCCAGCCCCCTCCCACTCCGCGTTGTCGTTTCTCTTCCTTCTCCCCGAATAAACTTGTGACCCGGACAGTCCTCTTGGCTGAGGCTGAGGTGGCGAGGTGGGCTTGACAAATGGGCAGGACGGCCGGACGCCACCCGCCCAATTCGCCGCCCCCGCCAGTCCTCCCAGTCCCCAGGACGGGGGATATTCCTCGAGGGGACTCCCTGGGGTGGCAGGAATCTCCTCCTGTTGGGGTGCGCAAGTGCGCCCGTTCTCACCCGCACCGACCCGGCCCTCCTCCTCCTGCCATCGCTCTCCCCGCAGCCCTGGACAATCCGAGGTTCCTCGAGGGGACGGCCAGGTTGAGCCGAGAGGAGAAACCATCTGGGCTGTTATTTCCTGCTGCTGCAGTGGGGCTGCCCTGCCCCTCCTTCCCTCCACTTGCGCCCCCATCCAGCACTCCGCTGACCCCTCTATCTCGCTTCCTCCGCGCAGGGTCCGTCGGGCAGCTTGGCGGCGCTGGGGCGCGAACTGGCGGAGCTGCTGGAGGCGTCGTCGGGGCCCGCGGCGGGCGGTGCGCGGAGCGGCGGAGGAAAGCAGGGCTCCTCGTCGCAGCAGAAGGGCAAAGGCTCGTCGTCGTCGAGGCTCATGCGGGACCTGCGCACCGACACCAAGCAGTCGCGGGCCACCTGGGCGCGGGGGGCGCACCCGGAGCACCACGCCGGCGGAGGAGGAGGCGGCGGCGGCGGAGGGTCGCGGCGCTTCAAAAGCCCCTCCAAGAAGGGCTCCACCAAGAACTGCTTCGGCCTCAAGCTGGACCGCATCGGCACCATTAGCGGCCTGGGCTGCTGAGCCGTCGAGGGCGGCCTGCGGGCGACACCTAGCGGCGGTGAGTAGACAGCGCGCGCTGCCGTCCATCCCAAGCCGAGACGGCGCTGGTTTTAACGCTAGCGCAAAAGTGAGAGCGCTCTAACCTTCAGCGCCTGAAACCCCCTCCTTGTCTGTCTGTCTGTTTGTCTGTCTGTCTGTCTGTTTCACTTGTACCCCACCTTTTCCTCCCAGTAGCTCGAGGCAGCGCACGTGGTTCTCCCTTTCCTTCTTCACGCAGCAGCCCGTAGTTAATCTACAGAACTCCTTCACACAGGAGGCAGTGATATCAGAGGAGAATTTAGAGGAGCGCTCCCAGCTCTGCCACACTGGGCACGGAGCCCTGGTGACATGGGGGTCTTTGCCCCTCCCCTAAAATATTTGAGTGGGCCAGACTGACCCAAAGTTGAAGGGCATCGTCATTCAAATGGTGCGCACACACTGTGCCATGTGATCAGTTCTGCGCAGCGGGGCTTCCCTGTCCCCCCCCAATATTTTATTCAAGTTGGCACCCCTGGCACGGAACCTCAGGCACGGCAATGCGCAGGGCGCCGCTGAAATTTGAGAGGTCCGCCATTGGCAATGGCCACCAGCTGGGGCAGACTCTTTGGTCATCTTTCCTAATATAGTGCCCTGTGCGAGGCCAACATTTGGCACCCGCAAACGGATCTTCTCAGCTAGGGATCTTCTCAACTGGTCGCCCCCTTCACTCAGTGCCCTGTGCAGCAGAACTGCCCACACAGCCCTCAATCTGGTGCTAGCACCAACCTAAATGTAAGAGAGGGCTGGATCATTTCATGGAGGAGAGGGCTATTGAGGGCTACTAGCCACAATGGTTATGCGCTGCCTCCAAGTTCAGAGGCAGAAATGCTTCCGAATACCAATTGCCGGAAACCCCAGAAAGGGAGTGTTTGCCTTGTGCTTGAATGCAGACAAACTATTCTTTGAAAGCACTGCTGCCTGCAGCTGTGGAGGCAGAGCCTAATCACCCTGGCTAGTCGCCCTCGACAGCCCTCTAGTAATGCCCATCTATTTCACATCTGGCAACCAATGTGCTGCTTTGGTTTCAGATAGCACATGGGTAGACGAGTCCAAAAAGCCTGGGGCACAAATTTTCACGGCGATCTAGCAGCTATGGCGGTTCATTGACCGGAAGTAATATACTGAACGTTAATTCTGGAAGTCGAAACAAACAAACAAAAATTCCTTCCAGTAGCACCTTAGAGACCAACTAAGTTTGTTATTGGTATGAGCTTCCATGTGCATGCATAGAAGTGTGCATGCACATGAAAGCTCATACCTGAAGAATATGTGTATCTGAAGAAGTGTGCATGCACACAAAAGCTCATACCAATAACAAACGTAGTTGGTCTCTAAGGTGCTACTGGAAGGAATTTTTGTTTGTTTGTTTCAACTACGGCAGACCAACACGGATACCTACCTGTAACTAATTCTGGAAGTGTTTACTTGATTCTGACCAAACTAAGCCTCCTTGGTTGCCAGATGTGACCCCCCCCCCAGCTCTCCTACCCCACCCATCACTTGCATGAATTTGCCATAAATCAAACATGCAAGTATGTGGCGCTTTCGAGTTCTCAAAGCACTTTTGATGTCCGGATAATATTGAAAACCAGCCTTTAAGTTAGGCCAGGGTTCTTGTTCCCACCTTGGAGGCAGGACTGATGCAGAAATATAGAAGCTTAGCTAAGGCCACATAGCGGGTTCTTGGTAAATGTGAGGTTTGAACGAGGGACTTTTTTTCTTTTTAAAAAGGCTTACACGATGTAGCCCCAACACTATTTCCACAAGTGGTGCACTGTCTCCAAATCCACCCCTCTGATGTGAGTGTGTATAATAATTTGGGGTATTCATAGAATCATAGAGTTGGAAGAGACCACAAGGACCATCGAGTCCAACCCCCTGCCAAGCAGGAAACACCATCAGAGCACTCCTGACATATGGTTGTCAAGCCTCTGCTTAAAGACCTCCAAAGAAGGAGACTCCACCACACTCCTTGGCAGCAAATTCCACTGTCGAACAGCTCTTACTGTCAGGAAGTTCTTCCTAATGTTGAGGTGGAATCTTCTTTCTTGTAGTTTGGATCCATTGCTCCGTGTCCGCTTCTCTGGAGCAGCAGAAAACAACCTTTCTCCCTCCTCTATGTGACATCCTTTTATATATTTGAACATGGCTATCATATCACCCCTTAACCTCCTCTTCTCCAGGCTAAACATGCCCAGCTCCCTTAGCCGTTCCTCATAAGGCATCGTTTCCAGGCCTTTGACCATTTTGGTTGCCCTCCTCTGGACACGTTCCAGTTTGTCAGTGTCCTTCTTGAACTGGGTATTGAAGGAGAACATTTGAGCAAATTATTCCTTAAAGGCAAGTGCATAAATTATCTGCAGGCGTCCGAGAGGCAGACCACAAAATAACTAAATATTTTGCTCCGAGGCCGAAACAGTGAGGGTTTGGGGTGTGGAGCAGTGAGAAATGCCTCAGATCCAAAACTGGCCAGCCCCCCCACATGTGCGGAGCAGGGCGCTGTTTTTCTTGAAGACAGCCCTCAGATTTGGCTCACACCTGCTTCCTCTCAAATTAGGCACTGCAAATAATTATAGTTATTCCTATAGTTAGGCCTTCAAACAATCCAAAGGGTATTTTTTGGGGAGGGCTCCTTATTTATTTATACATCCCCCATGATGCCTTGCAGAGAGCCTCCTGCCTGCCGCCGGCATAGCAAAGATGGCTAAGGCACCTGCTGAGAGCTGAAAACTAAAATAGGGGGCTGGAGAGGCCCAGTTCCAGACAGTGTATGGGTCAGTGTCAAGGTTGTCATACACAGTGGTGGCTGGTGCCCATTGCGACCGGTAGGTCAGAAGTCAGGGAGGCCACCAGTAGGTGGCGGCAGAGCCAACTCAGTCTGGTTGTAAGAAGGAAGATGGGCAGGTAAGGGCTGTCTGAGGGCAGAGCCCCTGGTACGTTTCCCCAACGTACCAGTCTCCCCATGTCATACAGCTGCTTCCCCAGTGAAGATCCAGCTGGGCAGAGGTTTGGAAAGGTGTCTGACAGCTTTCCTCCAATCCAGCTGCCCATTGAAATTAATCATAGAGTTGGAAGGAACCGTGAGGGTCATCTAGTCCAACCCCCTGAAAGGAATATTTTGCCCAGCATGGGGCTCAAACCCACGACCCTGAGGTTAGGCAACTCATGCCCAACCAACTGTGCTAAACTCCGTGTAGAAACTGCTTGCCCTCTCACCCTCTTTTAAAGCTACCTGGGTCGGTGGCTTCCAGTGGGAGGGAGTTCCATTGTTTAACTGCGCACTCGGAACATTTGTTTGCACCAAGGATGCTAGAACTCCCTCTGAGCTTTCTGCTATTTGTGTGGCCTTGTGAATGCTGTTCAAGGGGCACAGGAAGCGAAGTTTTAGCAGAGCTGTTTTAAAAAGCGGGGTGTTCACTTGAAGCCATGTGAGGTGGGGGTCTCTGAAGAGTGGGGGGGGGGGAACCAACTGCAGCAGAGGGGCCCATTACAATTCACTGCAAAGTTTAGTGCAGACCCCCTTTGGAACGAGCTGGAGCTGATCTGCAGGAGAGACTAGCAGATCATGGGGCACATGCCCAAGTGCCTCTTGAGGTTGCCAGCTGGCCAAAGGAACGTGCCAGGTTTGGGCAAACGCTCTGCCCGAAATGCTTGCAGCATCCAATCCATGTGAATGGGAGGGTTGCAGAAGGCAAGGGCAGTAGCAGCAGCGGCATCTATGGTGCAGAAAATGAGGGGAATCCAGGGCCGCAGTCACCATGTCTGAGAGTGGGGCTGGTGAGGCCAGGGAGCTGGCTAGTGGGGAATCACAGAATTACAGCGTTGTAAGGGACACGGGTGGCATTGTGGGGTAAACCACAGAGCCTAGGGCTTGCTGATCAGAAGGTCGGCGGTTTGAATCCCTGCGACAGGGTGAGCTCCCGTTGCTCAGTCCCTGCTCCTGCCAACCTAGCAGTTCGAAAGCATGTCAAAGTGCAAGTAGATAAATAGGTACCGCTCCAGCAGGAAGGTAAATGGCATTTCCGTGCGCTGCTCTGGTTCACCAGAAGCGGCTTAGTCCTGCTGGCCACATGACCCAGAAGCTGTACGCCGGCTCCCTCGGCCAGTAAAGCGAGATGAGCGCCACAACCCCAGAGTCGGCCACGACTGGACTTAATGGTCAGGGGTCCCTTTACCTTTAAGGGATGCAGAGGATCATCTATCCCAACAGGCAAGTGGCCTAGAGAGGCAGCCAAACAGCCCCACGTGGCTGAAAGGGTGCCCCAGGCCTTGCTCTGGAGGAGCTGCTTGACCAGCCAGACCCGTTGCCTGGTCAAAACTCCCTGTCGTTTCCTCCTCTAGTTGGCAGCCTGGGTGGGGCAGTGGAGGGACAGTATGAGGACAGTGGTGCTTATCCTGCACAGATTCTGGTTTCAGCAGCCTGCTATCTGGTACAGTGGTGCCTCGCAAGACGAAAAGAATCCGTTCCGGGAGTCTTTTCGACTTGCGGTTTTTTCGTCTTGCGAAGCAACCCTATTAGCGGATTAGCGCTAATAGCGCTATTGGCTAAAAAAGGGCTAAAAACGGCTTTTTAGGGGGGGGGATTAGCGGTTTTGCTGCTAAAATGCTTTTAGCAGCTTAGCGATTCAGAATAAGGGGTTTTGGAGCAAAAAAAAAAAAAAAATCGATTTTTTCCCCCGTCATTTTTCGTCTTGCGAAGCAAGCCCATAGGGAAATTTGTCTTGCGAAGCGCCTCTGCAGACGGAAAACCCTTTCGTCTTGCGGGTTTTCTGTCTTGCGAGGCATTCGTCTTGCAGGGCACCACTGTAGCTTGGCAGGACCTCAGCAACTTCAACGCAAGGGCTAAAGGCCACAGGGATGCTCACCACAAAGGGGGGTCATAGCCCAAGCCAGAGGTTCCCTCTGGGGCAGGGACTGCACAGCTGGGACTATGGGAACCCTTGCCGCTCCTGGAGTTACATAGCTGGGTTACGTAGTAATGGACAGGAGGAACTCCCCTGCCCATCAGCGCTGCCTCCCAGCTCATTCGAAGGCCACAGCCATTGATGCCTTTGGGATAACTGGTTTTCCAGCAGTGGGGTTTTCTCCTCTTGTTACCCCAGGGGGCCTGTGGACCCAGTGCCCAGTGCCAAAGGAGTCTTCTCGGGACTTGGGGAAAGCCCAGGTTCCTGGGGGAACCCACCGGGGATGGATCACGTCCTCTTCAGAGCTGCAGAGGATTCTGAGCATAAATGGCGAGGCATCCATGCAATGGGATCCGCCGTGTACAGAGTTATCAAGCCACAACTGCTGTGCAGCCGAGAACCCCTCTGTCTGTGCTGCTGGTCCGGGAGAAGGGTGTGCAAGTAACAGGTTCCTTTCCAGCTAGGGCTGTTCGCACGACCCCTTTGAACCCAGGGCCGGGGGCAAATTCCCCTGCTCCTGCCGAGCACCGGCTGCAAACAACACCACATTGATGGTTTCCCCAGAGCTGGCCCTCTCTCCGCCAAGAGCTCAGCCTCCCTCCTCCATCCCTCTTGCGCAGATATGCATTCCCAGGCGTTGGCAGCAGGTTTACTAGGAAACCGTGAAAAGCGCCCAGGCCAGGGGCTCATTATGAGGGTTCAGATGGATGGGCGAGTGGCTCTCACTTGCTCATTTCGAGAAGACAAGCGCAGCTGAGGTTGCAGATCGCCCCATGCTGTTTCGGCTGCTCCAAGTCTCTCCCCTTGCTGTGTTTTTCTTATGTAGAGACAGACACATGGGGGGCGCCGCCAATGCATTGCCAGAGGACACAGAGCTTCGGGATGTGTGCCTATGCTGATTTATATGCTTAGGTGCCAGCTTAGAAACAGTTGCCGCAGTTGCCGCAAGAGCCAGTGTCGTCTAGTGGTTAGAGCAGGGGTCAGCAAACTTACCGCACCTTGGGCCACCTTGGGCCGGTGTCTCCAGCGCTGATCATGTGGCGGGCCGAAGGGTGGGGGAGCACATGCCCATACGCATGAACACACGCTATTTCTGGCGCACTTCCGGGTCAGAGGAGCACCGGAAATAGCTTATGTGCCTGTGCATGGGCCGCCTCTGACCCGGATGTGCACTGGAAATAATGCTTGCACATGTGCAAATAATGCTTGCACATGCGTAAATAACACTTGTGCATGCGCAGAAGCTATTTCCGGTGTTCCTCTGACCTGGAAGTGAGCAGCCGCGCAGTGCAGTGCCGGTAAGAGCGGGCGGCGGGGGTCACTGTGGGCCAGATAAACGAGTCCCTCGGGCCTTATCCGGCCCGCAGGCCTTAGTTTGGGGACCCCTGGGTTAGAGCAAAAGAGGCAGTGCAGCATAGTGGTTAGAGTGTCGGACCGAGACCTGGGAGAGACTGGGGTTCAAACCCCCACTTGGCCACAAAGCTCGCCAGGTGCCCTTGGGTGCCAGTCTCATTCTCTCAGCCTGTCCTCTGCCATAGGGTTGTTGTGGGGAGAAAATATGGGAGAAGGTGGGGAGAACCAGACACACCACTTTGAGCACTTGGGCAAAAGGCTGTGATATACATGTAACAGACAGATAGATATACTTCTCAGCATAGTTGGGAAGACTGAGCAGATCTTCCGGCTCAGCCTGTAGCCTCTCCAACTGGAGGCTTGTCCCTGCTCCTCTCCCTTCATAGGCTTCTTTGAATTTAACCTGGGCTTGGACTGGCTAGCCCTTCCCCAGAGAGGAAGCTTCCAAAAAGTGAAGCAAAGTAGCGCAGGCAGATGATTAACCAACTTAAAGGAACATCTCTTGCGGGGCAATCCTATGGCAAGATCTGCTGGGTTAAGCAGTTTAAGATGCACTGGATATCTGATTGAGCCAAAGATAAACCAGCACAATTTGCTCATCCCTGCTCAGCAGGGGCTCAGGCTGAGGTTGGTGCTAAGTCCCCCCAAAGTGGGATGGGACCAGTGAGGGGGGAACTTAAAACTGGATCTTAAACCTGCCCACTTAGCCCCACAACTTGGCAACCCAACAAAGAACCCTCCGTTTAGATGGTCAAACGTCTTTGCTATGTCTTTTCTTTGCTAAGTGTCTCAGCTACTGCGATAGATATGAGTTGGTGTAATTATTGCTCATTATTCTGCTTTTTATATGCAGCTGTGGGCATGTGTACGGACAGGATCGTTGTCTGTTCAATTTCTAGCCCCTGAGCATGTGAGACGCCGCCTTGGTAATGGCAGGTTTAAAATCTTTAGCTTGAAGGGAATTTCTTTCATTCTTATCCTTCTAATATTGTTATGTCCTGGTCTTGTACTGCTTTGATGAATGATCTATTGGGCTGCTTCCAATGTTCTCTGCCTGCTAGAATTATAATGCTGTGCTTCAAAGGAGTCCCAACGCAACGGCTGCACTAGCAGAAACTCCTTGCGCAACAGGTTAACACAATCTATTGTGCAGCAACGTTGCCAGTAGCCTGCTGAATGCACTCTCTTGCACTGCGATGTTCTGCTGGTGATAAACATTTCCCCGGTAGAGCAAGCACACTGCTAGATAAGAGTTAACTTAGCGCTACCTTGGATACAAGCTCTTGTATTATCCTGCGACTTTTCTTGATTAATACACTGTGTCCCATTTACAGTTACATATAGATACAAAACGAGATACCATATCTTCCTGTATATAGTGAAATGTAAGGCTGTCGTCACGCAGCCTCCCCTGGAAGATGTGTAGTGCTGCATCAGAAAAGCTGGATTTGCTTTCAGTCAGGGTGGGGGAAGGAAGCCAAAGAGGAGGCAGGTGGGTGCCATTCCCATTCTAAGAGAACAAGGTAGAAGTTAACGGTGAGCTCCAGCACCTTTTTTCTAGGAAAATAGCATTGTCTATATATATGTGTGTAACTTACTTCTTAACCTATCTACCTAGAGGCGATCAGGGAAGTTCCTAATCCATCACCTCTTTTCTCATTCCAGGTCTTTGAACTGACGAGGGTTATTCTGCATTCCATCACCCCATCCCAAGGACATATCTTGGCCATCTCCTCACCGTCATGCAGGGTCAATGTTGATGGCACCCGAAAAAGGCTTGGCTGGGCTTATCCTATTGGTACGAGGACTTGTAGCAGAACCAGCAAATTTTTTTTGGGGGGGGGTGTTAGTGGTGAGGGTGGGGTGTCCGGGGTGGGTTTGTTTTTGAAATCCAAAAGCTCTTTTCCTATCATACCCAATATATACACACACACATATATGTATCCTACACACCAACAACCCACCCACGACAAAGGACCGCTCCACGCCCAGAGACTGAGGAAGCTGTTTGTACATTCATGTCACGCATAAATGTATTTATGTTGTAAAGCTATTTATATATTGTTTATAAAGAGATATTTATAAAAATTTTATTTATGTAACTAAATGAAAAGGAGTCTAGCATTGTAACTTCTTTTCCCCGTCCTAAATAGTTGGAAAATGTTGAAGGAAAAAAAAAAACACCATTCCATTTACCATTTGTAACCTGTCTTTCTTTTTACTCCTCAAATAGTTGTTGGTTTTGGAAAAAGACCTCAGCTGCTGTAAATATATTAGAATTGGTAGCTGGTAACGAAGTAAGATCTCCAGTTTTCTCAGAAGTGGTGTTGATGGGAAGGGCTTTTGGTCATGGACCAATCTGGGAAATTGGGGTACAATTTCTACGGGCATGCAGAACATAAATGGCCCTCCAGATGTGGTTGTACTCCAGTTCCCATCATGCTGGCTGGGACTGACGTGAGTTGCAGTCCAACAGCAATGAGAGAGTCACACGTTCGAAATGCCAGCTGCAGTGGGAGATGCCAGGGGTACGATCTGGGACCTCCTGTGTACATGGCAGGAACCAACCTCAGCCATACATGTGGCAGGCAGGACGGTATGTTGCTGCCTCTGTTTTGGACCACAAGCAGGTGAGGAACCCAAAGCGGCTCTCAATCCATCAATAAACAATATTTGAGAGCTGAAAATTGCCCCAGGAGGTGCCGCTGCCCATAATGCTATCTGCTAGGACAGGGGTAGTCAACCTTTTCATACCTACCGCCCACTAATGCATCTTTATTGATGGTAAAATTTCCTTACTGCCCACCGGATGCCGTAGAACCCCCTACCGCCCACCTAGAGTCCTGAGACGCCCACTAGTGGGCAGTAGGGACAAGGTTGACAACCCCTGTACTAGGAGGTTATTGCAGCACTTGAAAATCCTGCGCTGCATGTTTTACGGTGGAACGAAAAGAAAGGTGAGCAGTTTTCAGGATTGTCGAATCTGTTTTGGGTTTCTTTACCAGAACTCCTGGATCTTCTGACCCAGGTGCTAAGGCAGTCAGAGAATTGGTTTTAATTGCACTCACAGTTCTGCCACGCACAGAAATTCCACCCTGCTTTGCTTTTTTCCCCATTTCACCAGTTGGGGGGAGAGCCAATTTGTGGGTTTTGATGTTGTTAAAACAATTCAGTCCGAAACTCTCACCAGTCTCCTGCAAATCACCCAGAGATCTCACAGGAGAATAACCTGTCAAAGTGAGCCAAGGGGGCGAGGAGATGATAATTTGTCTTCTGGCCATAAAACCTGCAGTAGATCCTGACTTGCCTTCTGCCTACCCCTAGCACATGGCAGAACTTCAGTCTCCCATTGTCCAACTTCTTCCGTACAGCTCTGCCTGGGCAGATGAGGTTGTCAAGAGAGTTCTTCCTTCTCCTCGTATGAGATCTGTGGTGAAAACAGGAGAGAGCCTTTTCGGTGGTGGCTCCCTGCATGTGGAACGCCCTCCCACCACTGAGGCGCTTCTGGCACTACCTCTTCATAACTTTAAGCGGCTGTTAAGACACATCTTTTTTCCAGCAGGCATTGGGAGAGACCTGGTTGCTCCTGTTAGCAATTTGTTAAGTGTTTTCAATGGAGCCTTTAACATCTTTTTGCCTGCTGCAAACTGCCCTGTGACTTGAGAATAGGCGGCATATAAATTATCTAGATAAAATTTGGGCGGCTAGATGAACAGAGAGGACAAGGGCTCCTGCACCTTTAATAGTTGCGTAAAAGAGGGAATTTCTGCAAGCCTTGCTTGCAGGAAAGTTAAAAGGTGCATAAGCTCCCTCCTGCTTTGCCTGAGCTGCCAGACACTTTTCACCTGCTGGAAGAATCTCACCTGTTTCCAGCACTGGCCTCTGCAACAGGTGATCCAGCTCCGCCCATGTGATCCGGCTGGGCTGGGAAGGAGGGCAGAAGACAAGCTGAGGGGAGGCGGTGCTGGCATGTCCCTCTGTGAACGTGCTGGGCCGGGAGGCTGAAAGCGGAGAAGGGGCAACGAAACAGAGGGCGCCTGGCTCCTTAGCACAGCTGGGCTCTGTCGCAAGGCGCCAGTGAGGCCACTGGCAGCAGTGTGGCAGAGCAGGCAGCCAGCCGGCCGGCTGCAGCTCAGAGACCTCAATCCTGCCTTCACCAGGATTTCTCACGCTGTGCCTGGCTGCCTGCACAGGACGATGCGCAGCAGGCACCTGCCAGGGACCAAATTGCAGCCCGCTCATCTCACACAGATCCAGACACCCTGGTCTACTAGAGGGTGCAGTGTGGCTTACAGAGATTGGGAGCCTATGGCTCTGCAGATGAATGTGGGACTCCAATTCCCATCAGCCCCCGCCAGCATGACCGGCTGCCAGGGATGATGGGAGCTGTAGTGCAGCCCACACCTGGTGGACCATAGCTTTCGTGTCCCGGTTTTAAGGGGTGTACAAAAGGCAGATGATCATCAGGTATGGGTTTCCCTCTCACGTGTCAGAAGGCTCAGTGGAAAGGAAGGCTCCAGCTGTGGAACAACAAAAGTCAACTTTGCCTTTGGACAGGAGGCTGGTTCCCCCGTTTCCGCCATCTGGACAAGCAAGAGACATTGGCATGGCTCAAGGCACCTTCCAACCAGGCAGAAATACTGCGTGGGGCGACTACATGTCAGGGAGAGGTGTGGCCTAGACAGCTCAGAGGATAAGTGGAGATTTGGAGGGCCATATTTGCTACCTGGTCATGAGAACTGTCGTTGGACTCCCAACTCTAATTGACTCCAGCATCTTCTGGGGGCCACAAGCTCCCCACCACCGTCATAATATGGGTGGGATGGGATCAAAGCTGAACCAGGTATTTCATATTTAAAAAGGTAAAGGTAAACGACCCCTGACAGTTAAGTCCAGTCGTAAACGACTCTGAGGTTGTGGTGCTCATCTCGCTTTACTGGCAGAGGGAGCCGGGGTACAGCTTCTGGGTCATGTGGCCAGCAGGACTAAGCCGCTTCTGGCGAAACCAGAGCAGCGCACGGAAACGCCGTTTACCTTCCCACCGGAGTGGTACCTATTTATCTACTTGCACTTTGACGTACTTTCAAACTGCTAGGTTGGCAGGAGCAGGGACCGAGCAACGGGAGCTCACCCCATTGCGGGGATTCGAACCACCGACCTTCCGATCGGCAAGTCCTAGGCTCAGTGGTTAAGACCACAGCGCCACCCGCGTCCCACATTTCATATTTAGGAGGGAGTATTTATTGGATTATTGCACCATTGGATTCCTTAGTGGCTAAGGTAGGCAGGAAAGAAGAAGAAGAGTTTGGATTTGATATCCCGCCTTTCACTCCCCTTCAGGAGTCTCAAAGCGGCTAACATTCTCCTTTCCCTTCCTCCCCCACAACAAACACTCTGTGAGGTGAGTGGGGCTGAGAGACTTCAGAGAAGTGTGACTGGCCCAAGTTCACCCAGCAGCTGCTGTGGAGGAGCGGAGATGCGAACCCGGTTCCCCAGATTACGAGACTACCGCTCTTAACCACTACACCACACTGGCTCTCTCACCACACTGGCTCTGTACAGAAAGACTGTACAGAAGCAGAGAGCTGGAAGGCACCCCGGAGATCATCCAGTCCAACCCCCTGCAATGCAGGAATATGCAGCTGTCCCTTACGGGATTGAACCTGCAAGCTTGGGAGTTACCAGCACCACGCTCTAACCAACCGAGCTCTTGGGTTTTCTTCGCTGCTGATAGGCCCAGGTACTGAAGCAAGGAGGCTGCTTGCACGTGCCTTTCGACATCACGTGGAAAACGCAACCTCTCCTTTCCTACCCCGCTGGCAATTTAGCTAGCCAACTCCCCATGAGGCACTAGGATCAGGTGGTTTCACAGCAGGGTATGCTGCTGGCATCGAGAGAGGCCAACACCACATGGAAAGCGCCGGTGGTGGAGCTCGTTATCGTCTGTGGAGCCCAGATTTCTACCCAAGGCACTTAACACATCATCCCTGCAGTCTCCACTGTCGAAATCCCCTGCTGCAGCTCGGGAAGCCTGAGGCTCACAGATCTCAAAGCCCACCTGGACCCATTTCTCTGTATTGCCTTAGAGAGCTTGAAGGTGGTTCTTTCATGAGCACAGCCAGCCAGCGTTCTGCCTCCCCATAGGATGTGCAGCAGGTGGGATGTCATTTTTAGAAATAAATTAATTTTTGAAAACATGCAACTGTATGCAAACTGCACCGCCGTGAGCCCCGTGTGTTTCATGGGAGGTGCTCCCGCCCCCCTGCTTGCTGCTACTGCCCCCCACAGGGCCCTGCTGCTCTCTGGTGGTGGTCTGCAGCCTACCCTGGCCCTAAATATACTGCAGCTGCAGTTTGGCCTCTTTTGGATCCCAGAAGGATGATGCGGCTGCCTCACACGAGTTTGGAGCTCTGTATCTGACTCTGCTCGTTGGGAATCTCAGAGTCGCTCCAACCCCCCCTTGATCACTCGCTCTTTTCTGAACCTTTTCCAACTCTACGATGTCCTTTTTTTGAGGGGAGGTGGCCAGAAGTATACACATGTGATTGTGCCGTAGATTTCTATCGTTTGCCTCCCCCTGAGTGCCTTGCTCTACCTGCCAGAGCTATTTGAAGTCTAAAACCAACTTAATGAAAAAACACTGAGCCTCCAGCCAGGGGTATGAATTTCAACGCTGACTTTTTTTTTTTAATAGAAAAGAAAACAATCCTTCTGATGACAAAGTCACTTTCAATTAAGTTTGTAACAAATATCAAATAAAATACAAAAGGCTGAAAATTCTCAAGCCTCCCAACAAATGTACAAAAGGGGGGGGGGCGTGTGGAGGAGGTTGGGTCCACGGGGTTCAAATACAACCAGAAAGCAGTTCAAGTTCTGTTAAGTCTGGCAGAGGCCGGCAGAGGTGACCCCCTCCTGCTTGCTGCTGCCTCCGCTGGAGTGTCCCCAGGGCTGGGAGACCAAGAGGGGAACCTCTTTTCCCAGCACTCGCTTTCGCCCAGGGAGACTCTTAACGCAACACACTTCAGAAGGCTTCGGGAGGAGGGGAACTATGACCGTGGAACACACACTGAGAGCGCACGACTTCAGCAACAACCCCGTCCCTTGTGAGGATGGTCAGAAGGGGAGGAGAAGGAGGCAGCGGCAGCAGCCGCAGCTGGAAAAAACAGCTTTCCCCCCTCGGGCTCCACTCTTCCTGCCCCAACGTCCTCCCCTTCGGAGCTGAAGGACTTTAAAAAGCCGGCAGGAGAGGGAAGGGGCTTTTACCTGGGCTGAGGAGGTCAGCAGAGCAGGTGGCAAGTAAACACAGCCCGACCCCCCTGCAGCGTGAGGTAGAGAGTTGCACCCTAAGACAAAACGCCGTTGTAAAGGAGCAAGGGAAGTAAGAAGGTAGCAACGAGAACCAGTGTCTGGGCCAGGGGCACGGCATCACCTTTGGTATGTGGCAGAGCTGGGGGTGAAGTGAAGAAATCCCTCCCTCCTGCCACCTCTCCCAGCCTGAAGGCGAATCTCACTGCCCGGGGACCTCTGCTGCCAAGGAATGTGGTGCAGGGCAACCTGGGGAGGAGGCCGCGGCGAACTGCAGGAGCCCCAGGGGAACTGTGCCCGGCTTCTGCCTCCTGTCCCCAAATCAGAGAGCAAATGGTGCCCTTGTGTTCCTCAAAAATAAAAAGGAGAAAAAGAAGCAGCTGCGGTGCTGAAGGGCTGCCCTGAGTGACTGCGAGCTTGGCAGTGTCCCTTGCCGGTTCAAACATGGACCCACCTGGGCCGCCCGCCCCCGCAGCCTGAAAGAACCCAGACTGGCTCACAAGCCGCTGCTGGAAAGAGGAGCCAGAGTCGCTCAGGGGCCCTGGAACGCCCTGCTGCCGCCGTGCAGGCATCAGTGGCGGCTGGAGACCAGCCCTTTGACCTTGGACATCTTCTTGGTGGGCGGCCTCTGCTCTGTGTGCGGGGGGCACTCCCGTTCCGCCAGCTGCTGCTCCATCTCTTGGGCCGAGGAGGAGGCTGTGGCTTTCAGCGTCTTCTTTATGTTTGTGACCTGCAGGGAAGGAGAGAGGCAGAGGGGAGGTTTCTTTGCAAACATGAAACAGTGGGGCACCCCCATTCCTCTGAAGGACTAGCGGAGGACGGAAGTTTTCTGTCCCAAGGCAAGGTGCAGGAGGGGGCACAGCAAGCCAGAGACCAACGGGGAGGAGAGGGAGCTCAAAGGGACATTGGAAGCGGCCTCAGACTGGGCTGAACCAACCAGCCACCTACCCTGGTGTCAGGGACTGGCTGGACGAAGAGGAGTGGTGGGAGGCACCAGCCGGGGAACCCCAGAGGAGGAAGGCTCAGAGCCAGGGCATTGGCGGCGGGACACTGAGCAGAGGTTAGAGGAAGAAGAAATGAAATTGTCAGCGATGCAATGGAGGAATTTGCCAGACTTTACACTCTTGGCAGAGTTTGAGTCCCAACAGATATCGGGGAAGGTGAAGTCCCCCATGATTACTATTTCTTTCCTTTTTGAATGTTTGGTAATCTGCTCATCCAAGTCTTCAGTCTGGCTTGGCAGTCTATAGCAGACACCCACAGTAAGGTCACTGCTGTTTCTGTCTCCTACATTTTTTTGCCCCTATACAGTACTCTCAATCTGCTTTTCATGCTCCATGTCATGGATTTCTTCACAGGTGTACACATCCTTTATATACAATGCTACTCCTCCTCCCTTTCTGTTTGGTCTATTCCTTTTCAACAGGTTATACCCCTTAATTCCTACATTCCAGTCATGAGTTTCATCCCACCAGGTTTCAGTACTGCCTATTTGCTGTCCTGTATTAAAAGCTCCAGTTCATCTTGTTTGTTTCCCATTCTCTGTGCATTTGTGTAGACAACTGAAACCATGAGTTGTTCCCTGCAGCTGCTTCCTTCCTGTAGTTTCTTGCCTTTTAACAGGTTTCCGGAGCACCAGCTCAGTTTCAATGAAGCCATTATCCCCATTTCCAGGTGCTCTTTTGCTGTTCCTATTGTTTTTCCCTCCCCCTCAAGATCTAGTTTAAAGCTCTTCTGATTAGATTCTCCAGACTCTTGGCAAACACATTCTTGCCAACTGCTGTGAGGTGCAGCCCATCTCTCGCCAGAAGCCCGACCTCAAGGAAGCAGAGACCATGAGCCAAGAAGCCAAATACTTCCGACGACACCACCTGCGCAGCCAGTGGTTTACTCAAGTATTTTCCTCTCTCTTCTTGGGCCACGACCTTCAACAGGAAGGAGTGATGTCTCTTCAGCTCCCTGCCCAGTGTCTCATAGTGTGTGCTGTGTGTGGCAGTATTATTTGCACCCACATGAATCAGAAAGAAGGGGTAGTAGTCAGTGGGTTTTATAAGACTTGGCAACTTCTCCGTCACATTGTGAATCTTTGCACCTGGAAGACAGCACATCTTCTGGGACAACCTGTTTCCTCCACACACTACTGCCGCTGTTCCCCTCGGTAGTATCACCCTGACTTGTCTCCTCCTCCTCTAGGGAGTAGCAGGAATCATTCCATGGGCTGTGCCTTCCAAACATGTGAAAAGGATCTAGGAGTCTTGGTTGACCACAAACTTGACATGAGCCAACAGTGTGACGCAGCAGCTAAAAAAGCCAATGCAATTCTGGGCTGCATCAATAGGAGTATCGCATCTAGATCAAGGGAAGTAATAGTGCCACTGTATTCTGTTTTGGTCAGACCTCACCTGGAGTACTGTGTCCAGTTCTGGGCACCACAGTTCAAGAAGGACACTGACAAACTGGAACGTGTCCAGAGGAGGGCAACCAAAATGGTCAAAGGCCTGGAAACGATGCCTTATGAGGAACAGCTAAGGGAGCTGGGCATGTTTAGCCTGGAGAAGAGGAGGTTAAGGGGTGATATGATAGCCATGTTCAAATATATGAAGGGATGTCACATAGAGGAGGGAGAAAGGTTGTTTTCTGCTGCTCCAGAGAAGCGGACACGGAGCAATGGATCCAAACTACAAGAAAGAAGATTCCACCTAAACATTAGGAAGAACTTCCTGACAGTAAGAGCTCTTCGACAGTGGAATTTGCTGCCAAGGAGTGTGGTGGAGTCTCCTTCTTTGGAGGTCTTTAAGCAGAGGCTTGACAACCATATGTCAGGAGTGCTCTGATGGTGTTTCCTGCTTGGCAGGGGGTTGGACTCGATGGCCCTTGTGGTCTCTTCCAACTCTATGATTCTATGAAAGGCTGCTTGGAGTGTCCTGAGGTTTGCTTCTGCTGTTCTCGAAGTCTTCCCCTCTTGTTTACTGGAGCTTATTTTGATATTGTTGGGACAAGTTACAAAGGCTGGAAACGTATGGTTTGAGTACTTCCTACTCCTTCCTCCCGGCTTGTCATCGCTGGGCTGCAATTCCCTTTCTCTGGTGTCGTCTCCACAGAAGGTAGCAAGTATGTTATCAGCAAGAAGCATCCACAGTCAGTAGCCTTGGATCTGATGGGGTTAGATCAAGAATGGAAGAAGGCTCCCCCAAATCCATCTCCTCCTGTCTTTCTGCTCTGGGTGGGGAGGGGGGTTGGCAATAATCGTTCTGTGCACTGTATCTTTCACAGCCACCTTCTGAGTGTCTTCTGAGGTTGGCAACTGCTGTCCTAGCTCCTCTGGCCCAGAATTGAGTACGGAAGCGATTTTGCAACTCTAATGACAAAGTGTGGTTTGTGATTGTCCTACTTCTGTGTGTCGCATTCCTCCAGGGGTTAGGCCAGGCAGCCCCAAACTCGGCCCTCCAGATGTTTTGGGACTACAATTCCCATCATCCCGGACCACTGGTCCTGTTAGCTAGGGATGATGGGAGTTGTAGCCCCAAAACATCTGGAGAACCAAGTTTGGGGGTGCCTGGGTTAGACTCTTGCAATGGGCAATCTTTCTCTACCCTGGGGGCACCCCATCTACCTTGGTACTCAATCTCAGTCAACTCAGCTCTATCAAGCAACTCTGCATGTTGTCCTGTTGCTTGAGGTGTGGCTAGGCAGGCCTCAAGTTGCTACACCTTCTCTTCCAGCAAGACAACCAGCTTGCACTTGCTACTAGTGTGCCGTTGCTTGTTCTCTGGCAGAATGACAAACATGGCACACGTCTAACAGGTCACTGCAGCAGCTCCCTCACTCTCCAAATGTCTGGTCCTATGCACACCCAGAGACAGAACTCTTGGCCTCCCCTTTAAACGCCCTTGCAAATGCCCCCGTTTGCGAACTCTGGTCGTGAGCTCCCAGGATCTGCACTGAGCTAAGTTTATCAGGTGATAGATGGACTGAATTGACCAAATAATGTGAAAAATAAAGTGCTGAGAAAGGTTTGAGAGGAAGAAACTAAGAGGAGTGATTACGAATTGTTCCTTTTTAGGCAGTAGCATGCTGCCCTCTAGAGGCCAGAAGACTCACAGGAGCCATCCTGAGAAGAATGGATAAACTTCAGGGTTGATTTTGAGCATTAGTTCCCACAAAGCTAAAGTACGGACATCCTCTAGGCTGGTTAGACCAACAGGAGAAGATTCCACAGGAATGAGTGAAGGTTGCAGAGGAAAAGTCTCAACGTTCTTGAATTTACTCGTTTGGAAACGAGGGCTGTTGCTTGCTGCTTGCCCTAGAGAATGGAGAAATAAACGGGGGGCCCATTACCTACCTCTGTCTCTACCTGCTGCTGGGTTCGGTTGTGGTTCTCTTTGTATTGGTTGGCTCTAAGCACCTGCTGCTCAATTCCTAACAGAACTGCTTCGCACCCATCACACCTGTAAACACAATACTTGCGCAGTCAATGTCAGAGAGATGGCGGGAGGTGGGGCTCTGCCTAAACCAAAGAGTGCAAAAGTTGGGAAACCCTGTTGGGGGGGGCAGCTTACCATTCGTGGAGCGTTTTGATGATGTTGCTGATGTCCTTCCTCTGGATGTCCCTGCCAATGCAGAAGTCTACTTCCAGCATCTGGTTGCGCTGGTCCAGCTTCCCCTGGATGATGTCGGTGTAAACGGCTTCGATGATCAGGTCTTCCAGCTCCCGCAGGTTCCGCATCTCCAGGTCATTCAGCAACACCGAGTAAGGAATACACTGGGGGAGAGGAGGGAGCCCAGGTGAGAAGCTGCCGTTCAGGGGGCAGAGACCAGCAGGAAGACCCTGGAGCCTAGACTAAAACATGCTTCTGTTTCTAGGTGCAGTCTGGGGCGCTGCTCACCGTTTCATAGGATATCTGCCAGCTTCACACTTAGAATCATAGAAATGCAGAGTTGGAAGGGACGCCGGGGGCCATCTAGTCAAAGCCCCTGCAATTCAGGAATGTCATCTAAAGCATCCGTGACAGATGGCCACCTAACTTCTAGCAGCTGAGAAAAAAATCTGTTCTGGAGGGTTAGGGAAAACCCCCAAACAGGTTTAGGGCGTGAAAGGGAGAAATCTTGTTGCCTGCACAGGCATCATTCCTCACATACAAACCCCCAAGTATGTTGAACTCACCCAGAGTATCTGTAGGACAGAGACGAAGGTCAAAAATGTGGGGACTAAGCCATCAGTGGCTAGCATGCAGTGGGGCTTCCCCAAAGGCAGAGGGCATTTAAGAGGAAGGCCTAGGTTGAAAAGGTTTGAGAGAACCGGAACTAAAAAGAATATGGCGGATATTAGATATAACACAGCAAGGACACATCATGCTTTACTGGGGAGCACCAGGGATTCAGAGGCAGTTTCCATTATTACTCATGCGCTGCCAACCGGAAGACAAAACGTTACCCAAGCCCCATCCATGAAATGCATGAAGGGTGTGCTGTAATAGCAGTACTTGTGGCACTACAGCCAAGCTTAGCCTGGTATTACTTGTCGTAACCTATCTGCTGAAGTCAATGAAGAAACTGCTCCAGTTCTTGCTTTTTTCCAGAAATACCTAATGGGATAGGTAAAGGTAAAGGGACCCCTGACCATTAGGTCCAGTTGTGACCGACTCTGGGGATGCAGCGCTCATCTCGCTTTATTGGCCGAGGGAGCCGGCGTACAGCTTCCAGGTCATGACTTCCAGCATGACTAAGCTGAACCGGAGCAGCACACAGAAACACCGTTTACCTTCCCGCCAGAGCGGTACCTATTTATCTACTTGCACTTTGACGTGCTTTCGAACTGCTGGGTTGGCAGGAGCAGAGATCCAGCAACGGGAGCTCACCCCATCACGGGGATTTGAACAACCGACCTTCTGACCGGCAAGTCCTAGGCTCTGTGGTTTAATCCACAGCGCCACCTGCATCCCTCTACCTAATGGGATACAGGGCTACTATTATTCCTATTTTTTAGGGAGAATTAAAGTTGACACAGATACCTAGCCGTCCTTGAGTTACACCACAGAATTATGATTTGGGAGAGATGGCAAAGGATAAACGATCAAGCCATCTGATAACTGATCAAAGGAAGCCAAAGTGATTCAGGCATAAATGTTTCATTTCAGCAGCTGCTCTTTCTGCTTCCCCCATTGCTAAAAAGCTGCCTGAAAGCACCAGGGATTCATGTCCCATAAGTCTATTCTACACCCTTTGGCTCTCAAGATGAACAGGAGATGTCAAAAGTTCCCAAAAATTCATATATGCATGCATGTGTAGACACACATTTACACACTCTGTGTGCGAGCGAACACACATATATGGAGGTTTGCCTTCAAATTGGCTGGTCTTAGTGCCAATACTTTACCTTCATTCTGGAAGCTAAGCTGACAATAGTTAAGTGCTTTAACTTGTTCTTCTGGGCCCCTGTTAGCTCTGGCAGGTTAGTCTTGTTTGCTGTCCAAGAAATTGAATTAAAGAAAAACTTCAGGTTATGTGCTTCAATTGAATTACTCAACACTGCTGACTTCATTCACACAACCTTGAGCCACATTCTCTGCTGCACAGAAGAATGCTCCCACTTCCCTACGGGCACTGGCAAATGGAGAAGCATGGGGTGGTTTTCAGAATACGCACCTCTGAAAAGCAGAGTCTGCATTTCCCAATAAGCTTCCTAAATGTTTTGAATTATAACTCCTATCAACTCAAACCAGCATGGCCAATGATCAATGGAGTCCAAAACATCTAAAGGGGACTAAGTTGAGAAAGGCTGACACAGACTGTCACTTCACTGAGTTCATATATCTATAACCAAAAAGAGAAAACCAGAGCAATGCGGCCTTAACTCTCCTTAAGTTGCAAGCAAGTGAAAACCTGCACAAGGCAGAACTTTGTTTCCAGCATCCACACCTTTCTCTCCATTTTTAAAAAAACAAAACAAAGGAGTGGAACAGGCAGTATGCCATTGGGTATGAATTGCCTGCCAGAATCCATGGATTTTGCACTGATATCACACAAGGTTTCTGAACAGTTTCTATTCCCCCCATTGTGCTTCACCAATAAATCCATTTTGGACCACCATTCACAGTATCCCAGTGTTTTAATCACAAAATACCATGAGTAGGATACCCACCCTCACAGAACCAATTGCCATAAGCTGGTTTGAGCATGTGAGAACTACGCAAGTGCTGTGTGTTTTGCAAAGATTGTCCCTTTAAAAGATTTGATGCAGAATGTATGGCAACTTTAGAATACTCAGGTGGTAAATTTTGGATGAGAATCAAGTTTAGGCACAACTTATTGACAAGGCAGATTTGGTAACAAGAAAGTTTCAAATCTCATTATTCTTAGAATGTCCTTGAAATCTGCAAAATAGGGGAGCTGGAAAACTTTTGGATAGCGAAGCAGCCTGGCACTGGGAGCCAGTGCAAGTCACAGCAAATCAGTTCAGCTGGACTGATAAAGTAACTTCCTATGAAACATTTGGAGCCACCCAAGTTCACATGCTCTGCTGGAGGAACTGGACGCGAAGGAATGGGTTAATTTCTTTCAAGGGCAGAAATCACCCCAGGTATGAGATAAGTTAAGAGGTACAAGGTCAACCAAGCCAGTTGTTATGGCAATGGCTCATTAGACAGTCAGTGAGCCTTGAGAAGTGAATCTGTGTTATGTCTTGAACTGCTGGAGCGACAGAAATACTTTGTATGCATATATCTGCTGAAGTCAAAAGCCAACAACATCCAGTTAGAAAGATCTCAGGCAACAAGGCTTAGAAAGACCTCTGAGGACTTGCTGAACCCATAGTATGATGCATTAATGCAGTTTCACATGTTGCTACCTCTTTAGTGCAGAGCAGAATGAATTAATACTATTTATAAAGTGCCTGAAATGTTACATGCTGTACAATGAAATACTTCAGAGTCAACAGTGAAACTGGAAGGGAGGGTAAAATTAGTAGGAAAAGGAAGGTGCAGGGCTCAGAAGAGATCACAGGGGAAGTGAAGCAGAATGCAGATAGAAAGGGGAGCAGAAATGGAAGTGAAGCAAGAGAAAGGAATTGTGATAGAAACTGAACAGGACAACCAGCTACCTGAAGCGCAGCTCCTGCTCTGCTCTTGGACAATTAAAAGACCTGCAGTGCAGAGTAAGGAGTGCAAAGCCAGGCAACTGATGACCTAATCACCAGCAGTCAGGGAAATGAGATGGGAGGCAATGGGAACAGAACTGCACGATAACAGGAGAAAAAAATGGGGAGAAATGGTATGTTAAGCCATGCTATATTTCTACACTGCTTTTCATTCAAATGAATCCCAAAGCGGCTTACAAATAGGGATAGAAATAAAATCAATAAACAGTTTTAGAGATGAGCTCCATCTGAAAAGGACAGAAATTTTGTCTGAAGGAACTAAGGCAGACAGATCTGGCAGATTTTGAGATCTTCCATGAACTTGGCCAAGGAAGAAACTGGAGATGTCAAAAGCCAATGAAGACACAGTAGTGTTAAAATGCGTTCTAGAATTGCAGCTGCCTCTTACCTACATAGTCCGGGTATGTTCCATAGGCAAAGAGATTCAGCAGCTGAAAATAAGCAGCGTTGGGACCTTCGGCAAGCTGCATAGAAAAAAGAAAAAAGAAAGGAAGAGACCCATTAGAGTGATACTGATCCAATGGCTAATCAAGTATTGAGACTATTCCAAGGGTTATCAAATCACACTATTGCGAGCGTGCTTAAATCAAGGAGACAGCACTGGTCAAGGCCAGATGTTTCAGCAACGGAGCTTCCTGTTTTCCAGGTTCAACCTTAAATGTTGAAAATGGTACTGCTAAAGCAGCGTTCACCAAAGTGGGTGCCCTCTAGAGGTTTGGACCACAACTCTCATCATTCCTGACTATTGGCCATGCTGACTGGAACTAATGAATGATGTAGTCCAAAGTGTCTGATGGGTACTGTGCTGCTGAAGTTCGCCCTAAATAAAAGAGATTCCATATTCATTGTTTCACAGAATCTTCTGGCACACAGACTGTGTTGACTTTGCAGGCTGTTGCAGGATCAAGGTCTGTATAAGCCAATATATGAACCAAGTACTTTGGCCAGGCACCCACAGCACCTTCCAATATGCCACTTCTTGCCATTTTGTCAGGACCAAGAGACTAGGGTTGATGGCTTCAGAACAAGTTAAGATGTTAAGCCACGGTTTGAAGTTGGGTTAATGCCCTGGCTTGTTCTGAAGCCATAAATCATACGGCAGGCTTACATGTAATGCTCAACCACAATTTAGAACAACGAGCATGAGTTATAATGAGCACAAGAGAAAACTTGAGCTCCCACACTCCACTCACCCACCTACCCAGTACAACCTGGAAAATTACCTGCGCAGTTTGCTTTCACTTTCCACAAAACTTGAGATGGCAATTTAAAACAAATTAGTTAAGCAATCCAGCAGCATCGTTTATGGTTTGACACTCACCAGTCTCCAGGAAATCGGTCACACTCACCTCTTGCACATTTGTTAATTCCAGCAGCTCACCAAAGACATAAACCCCAGGGGCCTCAAGAACTTGGCTGATGAGGGCAGTCAGAGCTGATCCACTGGTGCCTTTGGCTAATAAAATAAACTGCTCAAGGAGATTACAGGACGGTTTCTGTTCCCCTGCCATTCTAGACGCTTTTACCTTTCAAAGAGAAAAGGGGGATAAATCACTACTCAAGCACTGCTAAGAAAGAATATGAGTGTGGCCAAGGTGGCAAATGTGTCCCAGCTTTGCTTCTTCCTCTAAAAAAGGTAATCCAACGGAAGTGAGAAGTTTACTAATGCACAAAGCAGCAGCACCTCAACTCCAAACACAACTGCATACACACTTGTGGAAGGTTGGGAAACAGTAGCTGAAGAGTATTGCTTTTAAAGTACGGCTGTGAACTTTCCCCTTGATTCTACTGTCCCATCTTTCTTTCATATGCTTTGTTTTTTTTACAATCAAGAAGTGTATGAATTTCATTAAAGCAAACAAACAAATATCCGTCCACCCTCAGGTGAAGAGGTGAAAATTTCCTTTTTGGAGCACACAATGGTACTCGGTTTTCAAACATAATCCGTTCTGGAAGTCCATTTGGGTTCCGAAACGTTCGAAAACGGAAAGCGGAAACCTCAAAACGGAAGCCTCGTTTCCTGCTTGACTTCCGAGGCATGTTCAAAAACCGAGGCATTTACTTCTGGGTTTTTGGCGTTCGAGTTCCAAAGCGTTCAACTACAGAGGCGTTTGAAAACCAAGGTACCGTTGTATGTATTATAAATATGTGTGTGCGTGTTACATATATGTAACACACACACACGTTGTTTTTATTATGTACTTTGTGGTTTTATTCTATATTTTTATCCTGTGAACCACCCTGAGATCTTTGGATGAAAGGCGAAATACACTTAATAAACAACAATGCATACGCCCCCTCCCACTGCATATATATATATTATGAAAGGCGGAATTACACAATAAATAACAATAATGCTGCACACGCCCCCTCCCAATGCGTATATATTATAGGTCACACACACAGGAGGGGAAATGGGAGAAAGGCGTTATTGCGAGGCGCTTAACGGGACCGGGCGCTGCGGGGCGTTTTCCGGCAACGAAGGACGGGCGCAGGGCCGGTGTGCTTGGGGAGCTCCCTCTTCCCACAGCCCCCGTCCGGTGAGGGAGGCCGCCATCACGAGGGGGAAACCCGCCCCCCAGGCCCCCCAAGGGCCACCCTCCGCCCCACCACCAGCCCCACCAGCGCCGCCGCCCTGGCCACGGGGCCGCCTCCCCTGCCGCAGCCCCTACCTGGCAGCCCGGCGAGATCTCTTCCCTCCCCCTCGCTCGCTTCCTCCGCCCGTGCCGCACCTCAGGCCGCCATGACAGCGGCAGCGGCGGCGGAGTAGAAGGAGGCGGAGAGGGACCGGCAAGAGCGTCGCGCGCGTGCGCCGCCGCCTCCGCTCCGGCCGGGAACTGCCTCCCCCGCGAACGAAGGTTCCGCCTGGGGAGACTCAGCGCTGCCAAACATCATTTTTTTATTATTATTATTATTATTATATATATATATATATATATATATATATATATATATATATATATATATATATATATATATATATATATATATATATATATATAATATTAATATATATATATATATATATAATATATATTACAGAATCTCTCAAATGTGTTAATTGCCAATGGATACCAGCAAAACAGGGTTACGAAGCTAATCCAAAAAGAAACACCCCCCAAAAACCAAGACACAGAAGAAAACAATGGCATAGCCCTCCTTCCTTATATCAAGGGCACTACAGATAAAATTAGCAAAATCCTCCATAAACACAATATCAAAACAGCCTTTTGCACCAACCAAAAAATAGCCAATATCCTCAGAAACCCCAAGGATAAAATTCAGTTGGAAAACCAAGGGGTCTATGAAATACCCTGCAAAGTCTGCCCAGCCACGTACATTGGACAAACAAACAGACGAATAAATGCACGGATCGCAGAACACAAGAATGCCGTCAAAAAAGAAGAAAAAACTTCCTCTCTTTTCCAACACATGAAAGAAACAGGACACGAAATTAATTTTGCAGATTCCAAATTGCTCTTTAACATGGAACATCACCACAAGAGAATAATCATGGAAGCCATCGAGATAGAGAAACACCCTCACAACATGAACAAGCGTGACGACACATCCCGCTTGCCAGACATCTGGAAATTAGCCCTCCCCACAAAATCTGACACCAGATCCAGAGGCACACAGAACGCCATCACCAATCAACCACACCAGACCCAAACCCAGACCCTCTCCACAGATAAATTACAGACACCATCCAGTAGCCAAACCAGGGTGGCACCTCCGGATGCTGCACCCCCCTGCAATCCCTACACAGATCTGGCTGGCACAGGCCACAAAACCACAGCTCGCCCCTATACACGAAGCCAAGCCAGAGCACAACCAAGTGCAGTACAGCCATCTTCTCAGAAAAACTCTTCACAAAGTTCAAGAGTTCAAGACACGAAGGCTTTAGCAACTAATCCACACCTAATGACCCACCTAAGTGGGATTCAGGAAATCACTCAAGAAATCACTCAAGATATCCCTCAAGTAATTAAGGAACAAAAGAAGAAAAGGCACACTAGCCTGGGAACCTCCTCTCTGCCCAGAACATTGGAGGCTATACACCACACCTCCTCAACAGTATTTATAGGAACTCAAACACTGAGATCCTGCTCTGTTCCAGTAACAAGAAGCCGAAAGCACCAGCCTGAAGATGACGAGTGAGACCTCGTCGAAACGTCGCCTAGACACCCCAACTTTTACACGGGAAGACACCCGAGGACACCAAAACCTGCATTCCTGTACCCGTGAAAATCTACGAAAGCAAATATCTCACCTCTACGGGGAGGAAACCTTCCAGCTGACAAGAACCTACGAGAAACTAGAAATCCGAAGAGCCACCATCTTATGTGATCTCTTGTTCCTACGCAACTGCCGAGACAACAACTTAATTCCCACATGCTTCCAACTTAAATTCCACTCTAAAACCCCAGCTACCGAAAGGATCCTGAAACGAACTGAACTATCTCTAATCAGAAACGAACTACACAAGAAAAGATACCTACTAAACCAAACCAACAAAGATCTACTCACTCTTCACCTCAAACTCTGTAACAAAATCCACCCTGCACTCTGGGACAAATGCAAACAACTAGCCGTCTGGAGAGCTGAAACGGAGACCTCACACAAGACAGACACACACACCAACAAACTCCACAAACTAGAGAAACGCCAGAAGCCCAGCCACCCTCCACAACAACCCATGAAACAAACAGTACATAACATATCAGACAGGATCCTCACCTCAACTGAAACCAAAGTACTCTCCAAGGTTTCAACTTTGCAGTCGCCCCGAGACGCATCCCCACGGAAAACATCATATGCGGAGTCGAAGCTAGCCTAACCAAAATCAATCCAGATGAAGCCAATAAAATCAGACTTGAAGTCACCAACATCCTCTGCTCCAGCAAACCACCCAGAAGCAATTTACACAAAGAAGAACAGAAAGCACTCACCAACCTGAGGAAAGACAACAACATAATCATTCTCCCAGCAGACAAAGGTAATGCCACTGTTGTGATGAACACATCGGACTACCAAGCAAAACTATCAAATCTACTCCAAGACCCTACCTACCAACCTATAAAAACAGATCCCACCACCTATCTGGAAAAAACCACCAAATCCAAAGTAAAAGCCTCTCCTATCAGTGAAGAAATCCAGCTAAGAATCATCCCCAGAGAAAAATCATCCAGATGCCCCAAACTCTACGGCCTCCCCAAGATACACAAAGAAGGAACACCACTCAGACCAATAGTCAGCTCCATAGGCTCACCTCTACAAAATCTCGCTAAATTTCTCGCCAAGCAACTTCAGCCCTATGCAGAATCCATCTCTTCACACGTTCCAAACTCCTTCCAGTTCATAGAAACAATAAAGAAGCAAAACCTACAACCCAATGACCTACTTGTGAGCTTCGATGTTGTATCTCTCTTCACACAAGTGCCCATTAATGAAGCCTTGACAGCCATTCAAAACAAATACAATCCCCCCGAATACATCTTGGACCTGACCAACCACTGCCTAACCAACACGTACTTCATCCACAATGGACAAAGATACAAACAGATAGAAGGAGCACCTATGGGATCACCCCTCTCACCGGTCATCGCTAACCTGTACATGGAACACTTTGAAACCAATGCTTTAGACAAGTCAGAACACAAACCCAAACTTTGGCTCAGATATGTTGACGACACCTTTGTAATTTGGCCACACGGGAAGGAAAAACTGGATAGCTTCCTCACACATCTCAACAGCCTACACCCCAAAATACAATTCACTATGGAAATAGAAGCCAACAACCAACTTCCCTTCCTTGACGTCCTAATCTACAAAAAACCTGATGGCTCCCTAGGACACACTATCTACCGGAAAAAAACACACACCAACCGCTACTTACATGCACAATCACACCACCACCCTGCACAAATAAACTCCGTAGCCAAGACTCTCATCTCCAGAACCAAACGCCTGGCTGACGAAGACCACTTGACAACTGAGTTACAGAATCTCTCAAATGTGTTAATTGCCAATGGATACCAGCAAAACAGGGTTACGAAGCTAATCCAAAAAGAAACACCCCCCAAAAACCAAGACACAGAAGAAAACAATGGCATAGCCCTCCTTCCTTATATCAAGGGCACTACAGATAAAATTAGCAAAATCCTCCATAAACACAATATCAAAACAGCCTTTTGCACCAACCAAAAAATAGCCAATATCCTCAGAAACCCCAAGGATAAAATTCAGTTGGAAAACCAAGGGGTCTATGAAATACCCTGCAAAGTCTGCCCAGCCACGTACATTGGACAAACAAACAGACGAATAAATGCACGGATCGCAGAACACAAGAATGCCGTCAAAAAAGAAGAAAAAACTTCCTCTCTTTTCCAACACATGAAAGAAACAGGACACGAAATTAATTTTGCAGATTCCAAATTGCTCTTTAACATGGAACATCACCACAAGAGAATAATCATGGAAGCCATCGAGATAGAGAAACACCCTCACAACATGAACAAGCGTGACGACACATCCCGCTTGCCAGACATCTGGAAATTAGCCCTCCCCACAAAATCTGACACCAGATCCAGAGGCACACAGAACGCCATCACCAATCAACCACACCAGACCCAAACCCAGACCCTCTCCACAGATAAATTACAGACACCATCCAGTAGCCAAACCAGGGTGGCACCTCCGGATGCTGCACCCCCCTGCAATCCCTACACAGATCTGGCTGGCACAGGCCACAAAACCACAGCTCGCCCCTATACACGAAGCCAAGCCAGAGCACAACCAAGTGCAGTACAGCCATCTTCTCAGAAAAACTCTTCACAAAGTTCAAGAGTTCAAGACACGAAGGCTTTAGCAACTAATCCACACCTAATGACCCACCTAAGTGGGATTCAGGAAATCACTCAAGAAATCACTCAAGATATCCCTCAAGTAATTAAGGAACAAAAGAAGAAAAGGCACACTAGCCTGGGAACCTCCTCTCTGCCCAGAACATTGGAGGCTATACACCACACCTCCTCAACAGTATTTATAGGAACTCAAACACTGAGATCCTGCTCTGTTCCAGTAACAAGAAGCCGAAAGCACCAGCCTGAAGATGACGAGTGAGACCTCGTCGAAACGTCGCCTAGACACCCCAACTTTTACACGGGAAGACACCCGAGGACACCAAAACCTGCATTCCTGTACCCGTGAAAATCTACGAAAGCATATAATATATATATATATACAATCAAGAATGTATGAATTTCATTAAAACAAAAAACAAATATCTGTCCGCCCTCAGGGGGAGAGGTGAAAATCCCCCTTTTGGAGCATACAATAAATAATAATATTTAATAATAATAATACAGAACCAAAAAAATACAAAACAAGCGCACGAAACAATAAACCTCTCCCCCCCATCCCCGCCACACCACTATACATAGATATAGATAGTGTATAGTTATAGATATATTGTATTTATATGCTGTGAACCACGCTGAGATCAACAGGTGAAGGCATCCAAATAAGTATAATTATAATTATATCCAGCCCCTCTGGGCTGCTTCCATAATATTCATTATGATTATACATATTGCTAGCATAGCCATCCCGCCCGGTCCTCCTCCCTTAATACTCTGCCGGAGTTTGCACATCTGAAGGCTGTATTTCAATAAGTAATAATAATGTGGTTTTAATAATAACAATAATAATTGTTATATTTATCATGCCGCCACCAACCCTCATAAAAAAAAAACCAGGCGCCAGAGCAGTTCACAGAAATCTGAAACAACATGTAATGATATAAATGTTTGCTTTTTTTTTTTAAAAAAAAGGAACCCTCCCCATATTACTTTTTAAAGGCTTTTGCACACAATAAAAGCACCTGTAATGCAGCACAGATAAACCCAGCGGAAGCAAAAATAAGGGGTGCTCTACATTCGACGGGGCTTATTCACCAGGTAAATAGGTATAGGGTTGCGGCCTAGCAGCCCCATCCCTAACCATGAGTCCTGTTGAATTTCGTGGGGCTTACTTCCAAATTAAGTGGGGTAAGGCACAGTCCTGTGGGAGGAGGGCACGTTGAAGCCAATAGTTAACTTCAAAGTAAAGGCATGCAACGAGAATCTTGCTGTGCAAATGCTCTTGGGAGCCCCGTGAGGCCTAAGCCCATTCACACCAGTGGATTTAGGAGCGCGGTTTAGGGTATGGTTGTTGTTAGAAGAAAACCTTGAGTTACCAGGTTAACAGCAGCACCAAATTTCTTGACATTCAAAGACGGGCAGCATCCCATTCTCCCCCTAACCCCCGTGGCTCAAATCACGGTCTGGTGATGTCCACAATGTTGCCAGCCTTAAAAGGTGGAGGGCAGGGCACAGCTAGCAGTGGGAAGGTCCAGAAAGAAGCTAAAATGTTGGTTTCAATGTATGGGGGGGGGGGGGAGACCGCTTCCACTTCTTGCAATGGTTCCTTAGAAATTTGGATTATAACAATGATGTGAAGGCGTTTCCCCCACTTTGACTCATGTACAACCACGTATATGCGAAGCACCGGGAAATAAATCGATTTAAGCTTCAAAGCAGCCCCAAAAGGTAAGAGAACTGCAAAAATCGTGCAAAAAGAGCGGGAAAACAGCTAGCAATCTCAGGAGCCTTTGCACAGAACTTTCAGGCTTGTATAGAGTGAGAAAGGAGGGTGGGAGGAAGCGATTGTGGAGGAATTGGGCTGATTTTTTTGTGGATATTTGTTGGTGACTGGGAGTGGCCACCGGGACAATATAACACTGGTCTATCTACATTGATTTCCAGTATGTTTCCAAGCACAATTCCAAGTGTTGGTGCTGACCTTTCAAGCCCTCAACGGCCTCGGCCCAGTATACCTGAAGGAGCGTCTCCACCACCATCATTCAGCCTGGACACTGACGTCCAGCTCCAAGGACCTTCTGGCGGTTCCCTCACAGACCCTCTAAGTGTCCCTATTTTCCAGGGACAGTCCCAGAGTTACAGAAGGCGTCCCAGTTTCTGATTTGATCCCAGAATGTCCTGCTTTGCTTAGGACATCCCTATTTTCGTCAGAGAAATATTGGAGGGTATGGTAGGATGTCCCTATTTTCCTCAGAGAAATATTGGAGAATATGGAATTATCCGATCCCCAAGCCATCTGAAGGCAGCCCTGTATTTTTTATTTTTATTTTTATATATGTTGGAAGCCGCCCAGATTGGCTGGGGCAACCCAGTTAGATGGGAGGGGTATAAATAGTAAAATTATTTATTATGGAATAGGACATTCCTATTTTCATCAGAGAAATGTTGGAGCGAGAGGTGAGGTTACAGGGAACCAGGCAGAGGGCCTTCTTGGTAGTGGCACCTGCCCTGTGACACACCCTCCGAGCAGATGTCTAGGAGATAAACAGCTGTGTGATTTTTAAAAGACATCTGAAGGCAGCCCTGTTTAGGGAAGTTTTTACTATTTTTTGTTGGGAGCCACCCAGTGTGGTTGGGGCAATCCAGTCAAATGTTGTTGTTGTTGTTGTTGTGCAGCAACGAAAAAGAGCAGTATCAAACTCTTAAGGGCAGTTCGTGTCCTATGTTCAGGGAATATCGGTTGCAGAGCCAACAGGGGGTCTGGTGGTCATAGCTGTCAACCGTCGCTTATTTGTTGGGAAACTCCCTTATCCCAGTGCCGTGTCCCGCTGCTGTCCCTTATTGATGATGTCCCTTAAATTTCCCGGGTTTCAAAGGAAGCAGCTCCTCTCCCTCCCTCCCTGCCGGCCAGGGAGGAGGGAGGCTCCAACTGTGTTGCTTGGCTGCGTTGCTCACCCAATAAGGAGTCTAAGAACGACTGGGGGGTGGAGCTTGCATGCCTTGTGCCGATCAAATCGGCCGCGTTGCCTGGGGACTCAGCTTTGCTCAGCGCTTCCCAGCGGAGAGGTGAAGGTGGTTTCCCTTGCTGCATCCCCTTTGCCGGGTTGCTGCGCTGTGGGAACCACCGCTTGAGGCTTCGCTTGGCTGCTGGCTGGGCTTTCTGCCTTTGGCTTGGAGGGGCTCAGAAGTTGAACATAGCTGTGCTCTGAAAATCCCTTATTTTGGCTGCTGATCCCTTATTTTTGAGGCTGCTGGTCCCTTATTTTCAAATCTGTAAGTTAACAGCTATGCAGGTGGTGCAGGACAGTATCCCAGCAGGAAGGAAGATTAAGCTGTCAGTTAGTTCATCCTGCACATGGGATTAGGCAGGAGGGAGGGGACCACCTTGTCCTTTTAACTGGAGCAGCAAAGTGTCTTGCCTGGGCCCTGCCCTGCCTTGATCCCTTTAATTTCAGAGAACAGCTTCGGTCCTGTCCTACGGCTAAGCACCCTCTGAGGACTTCCGGGGCTCCTAAGGTAACCTCGCTCAGTAAAAAGATGGATGCTCATCGACCAGCAGTTGCAAGACAAAAACAAGCATTGATCGGTCTCTCAGAGATGAAATTGAAGTATCTCTGCTTTGCTACAGCTCCCTCAGCTCTTGAAGACTGTCTGCTTTTAATGACCTGCTAACAGGGTAAATGGGTAAAAACATCAGGGGGCCAACAAGCCTGTTTTCTATGTGAGAAATGGAATTCTGGCTTGCTTGAAGGGCAAAAGCTCAATATCCTTCCATTTGAATTCTGCCATGACTTTTTTTGGTTAAAAAAGATGTATATTATCATAACTCTCAGTCCAGGTAAATATGGGGGGGGGGGGGAGTTGCTGCCATTTATCTGTATACATCTCAACAGCAAGAAAAAGCTTTTCCCTCTGGCACTAAAACGTGTGTGTTGGGGCTCACTTGTGCTCTAAGGTTTTATAATCTTGTGATGTTTTTATTATTTGATTGTACACCCTGCTGATATTCTTATCTTAAGTGGCAGTTTATAAATATTCCTACAAATAAAGATATACAGAAACACACACAAAGTATAAAAAAATATGTATATTATCATTTTTTTAAAAAAATCAATTACAAGCATTGAATGTACAATCCTATAATTCTGTGAAAGAGCAAATCCAACAGGGTGGGATGTATGGCTTGACAGTATAAAAACGCTGCATGCACCACACTCAAAAATAAAAAGGGATTTTTATTTTTTTTTAAGGTAGGAAAGATGACCAAACATCATAGAATTGAAGTCCACCATCTGGCCATGCAGGAGCCACAGCTAACAAATAGAAGAGGGAGAAAGGTTGTTTTCTGCTGCTCCAGAGAAGCGGACACGGAGCAATGGATCCAAACTACAAGAAAGAAGATTCCACCTAAACATTAGGAAGAACTTCCTGACAGTAAGAGCTGTTCGACAGTGGAATTTGCTGCCAAGGAGTGTGGTGGAGTCTCCTTCTTTGGAGGTCTTTAAGCAGAGGCTTGACAACCATATGTCAGGAGTGCTCTGATGGTGTTTCCTGCTTGGCAGGGGGTTGGACTCGATGGCCCTTGTGGTCTCTTCCAACTCTAGGATTCTATGATTTTATGATTCTAAATCCATGACAGATGGCTACTCAATCTCTGAAAACCTCCAGTGAAGGAGAGTCCATCCCCTACCAAGGGAATCTGTTCCACTGTCAAACAACGCTTGCCATCAGAAAGTTCTTCCTAATATTTAACTGGAATATGTTTTCCTGCAATTTGAATCCATTGGTTCTGGTCCTCCCCTCCGGAGAAGCAGAAAACAAGCTTGCTCCATCTTCCAGGTGACAACCCTTCATATATTTGAAGGGGGCTATGGTATCACCTCTTGCCTTCTTCCTGGGGGTTTTTAAGTAGAAGTCAGGTGGTCATCTTTAATGGATGCATTAGCTGAGATTCCGGCATTGCAAGGACTAGATGAACCTGGGGGTCTCTTGCAACTCTAGATTTCTATGATTCCATGCATATTGGGAGAAATTCACCAATGAATTTTCAGAGAATCAGAATCGTAGAGTTGGAAGGCTTTTAGTCCAACTTCCTGCAATGCAGGGGAAAAATAAAAGATTGGTTGTGTTGTGGAAATGTGAAGAGCTGAAACTTAAGATGAGAAAATGAGATGGAAAAATGAAAAATGAGAAACTGAGAGAAACCCAAGTGGATGGATTCTCCCATTCCTAAATTGGGTGTAGAGGAGAAAACTGTAAGATTAGACCTGAACGCTTATGAGAAGCAAAAAGCACAGCCTGTGATGGTTTCATCGGAACCCGGCTGCATGGCAACAATTTGTGGTGATCATTTGACTCAGGGTTACTAAGACGGCTTGTGTTAACACAAATAAGGTAAGAAAGCACTTCTCCATTCTGCCCTAAAGGAATCTTATTGAGCTTCTCAATTTGTGGGTTGACATTCAGCTGCTTTGTCCGCTGAAGCCTCTGCTATACATAAAACATAAATTTGCTAGCCTGTTCCAATGCCACAGGACTCTGCTCTTTTGCTGTCATTGGCCAATATAGCTGACCCCGCAACCCACAAAAAGGTTTAAAAAACATTTAAGAGTAGTATAGTCAAATGAAATGTTTTTTATTTGCAAAATATGTGTAGATATATTTTTTCAAAATGAGAGCCAGAGAGCATGAAGCCGTGAGGACAATCCAAGTTGGGATCCAGAATCGCCGTTCGAACAAAGTGCTGGAGGAAACTTCTTCATAATTATATTTTGGATATGATTCATGTTATCATGTAGCTGCATTGTTTTGTACTTTCTGGATTTCCCATGATCGTATTATAAAACAGTTGTGTTCTATGTTATAAATCCAGCACAGCTGGAAGCTGTTCCTTTTTATTTTCCAATCTATTGCTTATCAAAATATATATATTTTGTGGCAGGAGTAAATTTTTATTCTGAAAAGCGTGGCCCCTGCTTTGAAAGAAAAGAAACCAACACAGGACACAATCTGTCACAACTACCGTAAAGCCACACACGCGATGCGCGCATAACGTGTGAAAGATCCCCGCGTGTCTAGCGCGACTCGCGTCTTCGAAGATGCAGGTCGGGCCACCAGGGGGCGCTCTTCACCTAGAGGCGGCCGCTTTCCCCGCGGGAAGGACGGCGCGCCCGCCTTCCGCCTAAGATTGTCCTGCGGCGACACCCGTCTTCCCCCTCCGCCAGGCGGGCAGTCAGTCAAGTCAGTCAGTCAGGCGTCCCTGCCCTAGCGACCAGCGGCGAGGGAGGCGGGGGCACCGCCGCCGCCGCTAAGCCCGCGGATTGGTCACCGGCGTTGCCAGTCGCGCGCGCGGGGGGGCGATTGGCTGGCTGGGCGGGGCCAGCCGGGACCAAAGCGGGTTGGTTGGTTGGTGGGTCTGTCGGCTTAGCGGCGGGCGCAGCGGGGTCCGGGCCGGCGCGCTCTCGCCTCCTTCCGACGCCCCCGCCCAGGTCCGTGAGGGAGCGAGAGCGGGAGCTCAAGGCCGGGCCGGGGGCCGCCCAGCCCAGCCGCGAGGAGCGGGACCATGTCGGGCCAGGAGGAGGAGCGCGCCAAGGAAATCCTGAGGGGGTTCAAGCTGTATCCGGCCTGGCTTGGGGGGGGGGGGCGGGGAAGGGGGGGTAATTACGGTAGAGAGATTGCGGGGGGCGCGCCAGACGGGGAAATACGGTAATGGCTAAATATTATTATAGGCGGTTTTAGCGCGGGGAGGGGGGAAGCAATGCATGCGTGGGGGCGTGATATTCGTCAAGAGTTGTAACTACGGTGTGTGCAGATTCCTGCATTGGAGGGGGTTGGACTAGATGACCGCCGGGGTCCCAGCCAATTCTGCAGCCCTGTGTCTGGTACGCCTAGCTGGTGGAGAAGAAGACCCATAGATGGGGTGGTGTGCTTGCAGGGATATGCACTTGCAGGACTTATTTGGCCGGGGCGTGGGGAGCTGGGTGTGTAAATGTTCCCTTGTAGGTGTGTGCAAGTATTGGGTTGAATGTGGCATGCCTGTTGGGGGTGTTCAGCGAGTCAGTGGAATATACTTGGGTGTGATTTAAGGTGTTTCTGGCACGGGGAGAGTGCCAGTAGCCGGTTTTGTGTCTTTGGGGGTGTTTGGGAATGGTCTTATGTCTGCAGCAAGCCTTCCTCCTTCTGCACTCTCTATGGGCAATGTGAGATGGGGACTTTCCCTCTGTTACAGATGCTCCTCAGTTTTAGTGTGCTGGAAAGGGGTCTGCAGTAAGCTTCGGAAGCACATTGACGTGTCTGTTTGTGGCTTGGCGCCAGCGGGCCCTGGAGCTTGGCAAGTTTGCAAGGCTGTATAGGAGAAGAACTGGAGATCTGGAAAGAGCCAGAAGCTGCGGCTCCGGCCCTATCGCCCTCCATTGCAAGATTCTATAGATGGGAGCCTCTGCGGGATTAACCCACATAATCCAGATCATAGTGTGCCAAGAGCACGAATGGGTGCATTGCAGGAAAGGGCTTCCAGAGCACTTGAGCAAATGGGCCCAACTCGGCCTGATTTGAGAGGTGGTAATTTGTACTTTCAAATGAGAGCTGTCTCGGGCTGCGGTTCTAGGTATGATTACTTAGGAGTAAGCCCCATCAAACCTACAGGAATGGACTTCTGAGTAAGCGTGCCTAGGCTGGACCTATTAGTAGCTATGGCCACTTCTCTCCCTGCCCCTTTGTTTCTTTGCCTATGAGAGAGAGAAAAATGCAGAAAGCATGCCTACAACATCCTGCACGACAGTCAGCTGACTGCCAGTGTTTGCAAAGTGCTATGCACTTTGTCACAGGCACATCTTTATCTGCGTGCCACCTTGCACCATATAGATATATAATGCGTTTTTATTAAAATATTTTTCTTGGGCAACAATACACCACACATGGTCTCTGTTTTCAAGTCGAAGAATCATTCAAGCAGATCAGTCATTTTCAGAGTGAAATTCTAATGCTACGGGCAGCAAGAGGGGAAATCCATTCTTTTACATGGTATATGAACAAAGCTTTTGTGTCAGCGTCATGTAAACAGGTACTTTATTTTTGCTGGCGATGCGAAAATCCAGAGGCCCCAGGAGGTTACACCCAGTCCTTTTTTGCTGGCAGCACTCAAGGGTATGCAGTACCAGCACCTTTCCCCGCAAATGTTAAAAGTGTGGCACTTACCTTCATGATAAGAGCCAGAACCTTTTCCCGAAAAACAGGAGCACTGGTTACGCCTAGCGCCAAGTGTGATATTAGGTATCAAGTAGGTGGGTGCAGCTGAAAGGAGAGAACTGGTGGGCCTGGTTAGACATGCAGGCAAAAGCTTCTCCCTCCCTGCTGTCTTTGGTGCCACTTGTTTTGAATGGTGGTGGTATAAAGCCATCAGACTTCCAGCTCAGGGAGGTGCCATGCATTAGAACTGAGTGTCTGTAGTTGGTAGAAGGAGGCATTTGTGGGGATCAGTACTTCGTCTCCAATGGGAACTCTGGCCAGTATGGTTTGTGTTGCCAAGAATGCAAGAGGTGGACGGCATGCCTCTCTGGTTTGCTTTTGTGTATGAACACAGCACATTTGGGCAGCCTGGGGACTGTTATCACACGCAAAGTGGGCTCAAATGAGCTTACTAAACTGTGGGAAGTTTCAAACACAGGTTTTCTGGCTGAAGCAAAGCCTTATCTAAGGACTCCTGTACTTGATTGGTATGCTTTGCACAACCTGTGTTCTAGCCCAATTGTGTTTGTGGCAGTCTGTTTTTGTTTGGTGTTCACAATTGGAAAAAGGACAATTGGAGGAGTGGAATGGTTCTTCTCCAGGGCAGAAGTCAGTATCCATAGGGAGTGGCTCAGTAACGCTGGGTAAATAACTTTCCTGAGAAACTCTTGCGGCCTTTCTCTAATGTCTCTAAGAGTTTTGATGCACTCCCAGCTGGCAGAGGCACATTTCATTGCAACTGCTCTTGAAATTACCCTGACTTTTCAATAGTTATTTCACTTTGCAGTATATATGGGGTTCTTGGTTTTTTCTTTTTTAGGAACTTGGTTGGATGCATGGTCAGCTAGGCTTCTAAATAGCCGCCTACCTGGTCACCTATGATGAGTTAGAATTTGTTCCAGGTGACCAAGAAGTAAAACTTTGCAAAAGATCTTCAGCTGATGGACCAGTATACTGGTCAGTTGATGGACTAGTATAATGTTAGGGCAATCTAGTAACTCTGTGAAATTCACCTGCAAGGCCAGACCTCAGTTTTTAGCAGAAGTGGCTCATTGTTTTTCTTCTGGTTATGAGAACTAAGAACTAGCTTGTAGAGGAAAAAGCTGTAACTTGTCATGTAGGCCCCAGGATACTACATGAGAGTCTGCATCATGGTTACCAATTTCTTGAGCCCTTGTTTATGATCCCTTGTTTCCTGATTTTTTTCAGAGCTAGGGAGGTGTGGATAAGATAGATTGAGAAGATTCATAGTCAGCAAGAACTGAAGGCTTGATGAAAGTTTAAAGACCACATTTTGAGTTCCTTGCCAGCAAGGTGTCCTTTGAAAATAGTGCCAGGGAACCTTCTTTATCTGGGCCCTGAGAGAAGTTTCTCACATCCGCCACCCCCCCCCCCTCCTAACAGTGAGAGCTTGCTAATGCCAAAGCCTTACTTTGTAAGTTTCCTGATGTGATTCCTCCTCTGTGATTTCTGTATTTGTGCTGTGGCTTTTCCATGTCAGGATTGGTGTCATTTCAGTGTGCTCACCTTGGTCCTTTTGGCTTCGGTGGAGCTGTCCAACAAAGCTGTTTCTGATAGGAAGCCTGAGTCTGACGCTGTCCTCTTGGAAAGCAAGCCATGCCCTGAAAGAAGAGATAAAGCCACCAGTATATTCTCTGCAGTTCAGCTGTGCTGAAGCATGGGCTGTTCACTGAGCTTTCACATTCTCCCTTGCCTTAGATGAGGGGTGGGCACTTGTGTCCCCGCTGCAGTTGCTGGACATCAGCTCCCATCCTCCCTCACCTTTGGCCATGCTAGCTGGGGCAGGAGTTGGTGCCCGGCAACTTTTGGAAGGTCGTGGGTTGCTCACTTCTACCTTAAATCTTTGTGCTTGTCCATCCGTCCTTTCCCATCCTTTCCCCTTTTTGGTGCCAGAGCTCGTCGCTCTGAAATGTGAAATTGCAAGCAGGCAGAGTACTGTACCACTAAACAGCAGCATGCCACACATCTGACATAAGAGCTTCCAGGTCACATGAGGCAAGTTCCAAGCAGTTATGAGCCTTGACAGTTCTCTCTCCCTCTAGAAATTAAGTGGTGTCAGCCACCCTTGGTTTTTTTCCTCTCTCACCCAATTTCTTTGGAAGCAAGTGACATTAGCAAGGATAGGATAAGCTTGATTCTTCTCTTTTCCCTCTGCCCCCAGTGGAGGCTTTTTCAAAGCAGGAGGTTTCGGGAATGTTGGGTGGGAGACTTCAGAGAGAGCCTATTATTGTACTACTCTCCCAGCTCTGGGATTTCCAGAACTCTTCTTTGTGTGGTTGATGCCACTGTCCTCTAAACTTTCTCGCAGTTGCTTCTATTTACTTCTGCGTCGCTCAGGAAGTTTTCTTTCAAGACGTGATGAATATAGACATAGCTGAGGGAATCCACCCTCTGACTCAGTCATGTTGGACAGTGATTTCCTTTCTGTAACAGTAGTAATGCAGCGATGTTCTGTGGGAATAAACCTTGGGCTTGAATAGTTTGGCCCAGACTCCATGGATGTAAATATTCACTTAATGTGATTTGTGTATGTGGTGTTTTGGGTCTGTTTGGTTGGGCTTTGCTCTAAGAGAGAAAATGTGAGTTCAGAAGAGTTGAGGACAGTTTGGTTGTGTGCTTTTGTTCAGTATTCTGAGCCTGAGTATGGGAGCCTTTCAGTGGGGTAGGAGATGGGTGGGGGCTAAAGGGTGGAGATAAAAATTATGTAAAATAATATAGTTGTGTGGTCATTTGCTTGTTCACCAGCCTGTGGGCAGCCACTCATGTTGTCCCACTGCCACATGCACAATTTAACCCACAACAGTGTGCCTCCTGAGAGCAGATCTGTGCATGGGATGATGCCCTGGTGTGTGTTAGGTCTGATTAACAGCTGTGTGTGAATCGAAATTTGCTCCTTTTTATAAGGAAGCAAATAACTTGCCAATAGGTCAGATTGTGGGTTGGTAGCTGTTGAAGTGACTGTTCCTACAGCCAGCTCATACTTGATTGCTATCTTACTTAGGGTTGCCATATTTCAAAAAGTGAAAAGAATCTCAAAAAAAAAGAAAGAAAGAAAAGCAAAGCAAAATGTAGACTTCCAACATGGGTTGCCATACATCTGGATTTTCCCAGTCATTTCAGTGATTTCAGCCTGGACGTTGCTTCCGACTGCCGTATTCCGGCTATGTCTGTGCAAGCCAGGTGAGCAGGCTGCCCTGGGTCGAGTTCTCTCGCCTTGTGGAAACTCAATTCTCTGTATGGTCCTGCCAAGTGACCTGAAGAATCTGATTGTGCACCTGGTTGAGATTTCTGGTAAAATGACTCTGTAGCCATCTTAAATTTCTTCCTGCTGACCAATCTTCCCTCCAAAATGTGGGTCACGTTGTCACTCCTACATACAGCTGGTGTTCTGTGGATGGTGGTGCTTGGGATGCCTTCTGTAAGATACATAGGCTGCACCTATAGCCATCTGGCCAGGGCGTGATCCCCATACTTCTATCTTCTACTGTGTGTAAATCCTGAATTATTTTCGAAGTATAGCCGTGAGCTCTGTGTGCTACAGATGTTAAACAAGACTGACAACTGAATCGGTTCCTAAAAATGGAATTCCTCAGCCAACAGCCTCAGGCAGGCAACCACTTATGTATGTGTTTATCAGTCTGTATAACTGTGTGTTTAACTTCTGGCTTGCATGGGGAAATGGTTGGGCATCCTCCAATATAAATACATCTACTACTGCTGCTGCTACTACTATTAATATTTAGCTTTAATATAGTGCTACTTAGCGTTTCAGGTGCTTCATGCAGACTATTGTATATTATGGTGAGCTTTACAACAGGATTATAAGGTAGGCTGATAGCATCCCCTTATTGCAATTAGATGGTGAGCCTGACCAAATGTGACTTGCTGATTTGTTCATGGTGTAGTCAAGATTCAAAGTACAGTTTCTGGATCCACAGGTCAGCCTCTTAAGGCCAACATGGGAAGTGTTGGCAACAGACTCATATAGCAGAATTTGGTTGCTGCTGAGAATCCCTACAAAGGTGGGTTTGAAAGTACAGTGTGAGAAGCTGGGAAGAGGAGTTCTGTGCCTTCCCCCGAAACTGCCTCTCCCCTGCCTCTTTCTCCCAACGCTGGAAGTAGCCCCCACTGGAAGAAAACCAAAGTGGAAGAAGTCGTGCTGGGAGGGAAATAACATGATTGTGTTTTTAAGTTCCTCAAACACAGTAGAAGGGAGACGGAGGCACCTGTGGGTATGATCCCGATGCTTTCTGGGTGTGAGGGCAAGGGAGAGACATTTATCAAAGGACTGACATATGTGCTACTTAGACTGCCGATAAGCTGCAAGGAAAGGCGCCTCAATCCAAACAGTCTTCCAAGGATTCCTCGATGAAGAGACTGAGATTCTCAGAATGCATTTGGGAACATAACCACTCGTACAGCTGTCATCTTTTAAAACATTCGGCTCTCTTCCACAGCTGTTTTTGATCCGCTTTTATCTCCTTTAACTCCACCACCACCATGGATGTTTGTGCACACACACCTGAAATTTTGGCACAATCTAATTTGGATCAGTTGCTCACCAGCTCACATTGAATTCTGTGATAACCCAAAAATAGATATATATATTTCAGGCATGTGTTAGTGAGTGCTGATTTTCATGTTTAGCTTGTCTGTCAACTTTCAGCAGTCTGGGTCTTGAATTTTCAGGCACAAAATTTGGGATTCAGTATTCACCAAGACTATAACATCCTTATGGATGTAAGGAGCTGCCTGATATGATTCCTGGTCTGGTTCTGGATCCAAGGTTCTGGGCAGAGGTCTTTCAGACTAGTACTGAGACCAGGGGATTGAACCTTGAATCATCTGCCTTTGAACCGTGTGCACCCTTTACTGAGCTATGGTGCTTCCTTGTTTCATCTTTTGTGCCTGTACACTGAACAAAAAGCTTCAGTCTTATACAGTCATACCTTGGTTCTCGAACTTAACCTGTCCCGGGAGCCCGTTTGACTCCTGAAACCGTTCACAAACCAAGGCGCGGCTTCCGATTGGCTGCAGGAGCTTCCATTCAGCTCATGCCATTTGAGCTGTTTCTGAATATATGGGTTGTGTGGTAAGTGAATGTTTCTTTGAATAGGGCGCTCTGGTTTGTGACTGCTGTATGCAACATGCCTGTGAGATGGCAAAAACTATTTGAAATTCTGGGAAGCTTTTAGGTAGAGCAGGCAGAACCTTGGCACATCCTTCTGGGGAGTGCAGTGGAAAAAAAATGGGAGTTGCATGGTTCACCCCCCCGGTAGGGGTGGGGCGGGGGTTGAATCTGTGCAGGATTGGACTTTTTAAGTGAACAATGCCCCCTCCTTTGAAAAGCAGAGGATTCGGCTGTGGTTGAATTTCAAGGCAAGCCCCTGCCAAAGAGCAGCTCATTGGAAAGCTGAGCTTTTAATCTGACATAAGTCTTCCACTAAAGTGCCCGACGGAAATGCTTCTGATGATTGCTATGAGCATACGCCTGGTAAATAAAGCAGATAATGCTGTTTCCCAAAATATTAGCAAAAACTGGATTAAGCAGATTCTGCCGGCTCCTCGCTCCCAAGGACACAGAGTTGCTCACTTGAGTTGCCTGAGGAGGTTTAAGGCCATGCAGGGAATGCCGAAGGCAGGCAAAGAAGTGGCTGGATGACCGGTAGTTGCCAGCTTTGAACTTCGTACTTTGGCAGCTAGGGTTGGATATTTGAGTGGCATTCCATTTCTACATGTGGCCCATGCAGTGTGGTTCTGTGGCCACCGAGACAGAGGTCCTCACTTTGTGTCTCTTAGCCCTTTCATGCTTCTCACCTGGTCACAGGAGAAACCCCCTTCCTAATGTTTCCAGGATCTTCTGCCCTGCCTCTTCTACCCCACATACTGTTGTATTGGGTCCTGCAATCACTTCTTTTGCCCCACCCCTCATTCCCGAAAATTAAGCTGTGCCCACAGTGGTTGGGAAATGAGACTCGTCTCCTGCTGTGGCCGGTGTGCTGCTTGGAGAGAGGGGAGTGGACAACCCTCTTGCACAAACTCTTTGCAAGGCTGCATTTGCTTCTTGATGTAGAGCAAAAACTCCGGTGCCCTGAGCAGACAGGCTGCTTCATCCTAAAGCCACCCCTGTGTCTGCTTGGGTGCAGGCTAATAGCTTCGAGGTGCTTCAAACATGTGCACCATAATGTGTTGATATTGATCGCAGTTGTACTAGAAGGTGTAAATAATATTTTCCAAAGTGCACTTCAAACTGAGCATGTTTGCTGTTTGAATGACTACTAAATAGAATCTGTGTTGTGAGGGGAAAGGGGACGTGAATAACTCTGAAGGTAAAGCTGAATAGCATTTGCTCGGTTGGAGTACTTTGCAATTCTCTGGGGAATGACGGTGGACAGATGGCTTGTGTGAGAAGCATAAGTGAGCTCTCCAATTACTCCCACCTGCAATTTTCAAGCTCTTTAAATTGATCTTCTGGGGGTGGGTGAGGGTAGAGTGACAGAGCACTCGGGTGGGGGGCTAAAATGTAATACAGGGATAGAGCACCTGTGGTCCAGCAACATCTACCAAACCTGACCATTCATTCACCATGCTGGTTGGGGCTTATGCGAGTTGTAATCCAACAATATCTGGAGGGCCACAGGCCCCCACCCTCATATTTCCATTTGTGGCTAGCATTTGCACACGGCAAGCCTTTTCCCTCTGTGGATGAGACTTGGAGCAAGCCAGCCAGAGCTGGGGCGTGAGATCCTGCCAGCGTCTTAGTCACTCCCCTCTGTGCTCCTCCTCCTGCAGAATGAGGCTTTTCTTTCTCTAGCTCCTGGCTTCTCCAGGGGGCTGTTGGCAGAGGGGGACTCTCCGCGCTCTTGTTTCCTTCACAACTCTCAGTCTGTAGTACGTGGAACAAACGGCCACGCTGTTCAGGAATGTGTAAGGCAGCAGGGTTGGCATGGCACCAGAAACGTCTGATATGGGCTGGTTCATAAATAAGTACCACAGTGCGCAGTCGCTTTCTTGGGAGCTGTCTTGCTCTTGATGTATTGTTTTGCCTCTCGCAGAAATGCTTAACACCTGCAGCATTAACCTTGCAAGGACTACTGGTAAATGTCTCTGTGTGTGTCGTTAGTTCTAAGGACAGGAAGAGCCTGCCTTGGTTGTGAATGGCTTACTAGAGCAATGCCCGGGAGATGCCCCATTCCCCCTGGACATTGTAGAAACAGTGTGCGCTTAGCTAAGGCTGACTACAGCGCAAGTGCCGTGTGCCGTTTTGAAGGCAGAGCGGAGAAGTGTCAGTTCAAACTTCTGAATGGCTTGTTCCACAAACAAAGGTTCGAGGAACGCACCTTGCTTTTGAGCCTTCAGTGACCAACAGCATTCTGGCACCGGTTAGTTCCCATCGCATCTGTCTCCCATTTCCTCTGTGCCTACTCTGCTCAGGGACCATTCTCTCAGTCCCTGACATCCTCTCTCTTCCTCCCTTGCAGATGGCTGTTATCGCTCTGAATAGGGCAGCAGCAGAAACAATCAGCTTCTTAACTTCCAGAAGCCCCTTTCCAGTGTGTTGCCTAGGAGCTCAGGCTTAGACCTCAAGGTGTCATTCCAATCCATGGAATTTATTATTCCATCTAACAGAATATTGACATTTGAGTCTCCTAGGGCTGCTGCTTTGGCCAATAACAAGAAAAAGGAAGTCCTCTTAAATGTTTCACTAGAGCACAGCAGCCAACAGCTGAGGAAAGGATTGGTTAGGCCTTGCTTAACAAAGACTGAGGTGGCTGTGTTGATGAAAAGTCTTTAAGTTTTCAGGTGGAAATGAAGCACATAGATTCAGCTCCTCCTCCACATGCATACCTCCTGTAGCTGCAAGCAAGACTCTAGTCCAGTGGGAGAGAAGGTGCCCTATGGTGATGTCTGGCAGTGGAAGTTAAACTGGGGGCAAAACACTGTCAAGGCTTCAGAAAATGAGCTTCAGGTTAGCTGGATATGAGGACTGGTGTGGGGGATGTGCAGACAGCTGTTTAGTGTGAGCATAAGGCTCAGTGTCTCTGGCACCCACAGTCCAGCTAGTCAGTTCTGGGTTTCTTCTGCCCACTGGAACAGGGCAGTTTGTGCAGGTACTTACTTCTCCCTGGACTGCTGCTTATGATTCTCTGTTTCTGAAGTTTGATTCACATACTGCTGTGCTGGGTGTTGTGCTGGCCACCATTTGGACTTCCTGTTTGCCAGCTGTGTACTTTAGCATGAACAAATCTGGACTCCTAATCACTCCTAACTCATACCTAGGTATCTATAAACACAGAGTATTGATGAGTTAAACCAAAATAGCCTAGGTAAACGAGGCCTGAGACTGGGAAGGTTTTTTCTGGTGCAGTTCTGGGGGGCTATGCAGGTTTCCTTTAGTGCCACAAGCATGCTTTTGAAGTTGTATGTAAAATTAAGAGTAGTATGCCCTAAGACAAGCATAGAGCAGCCCTAATAGTGTGCCTTCATCCACCAAATATCCCGCCTTGCAGGAAGAGTTTTCTGTTCCTTTCTCACAAAAGACTCAGATACCACTCAGATGATCTGTGCTTACAAAGACCAGGAGTTTCAGCCTAAGGGAGTGAGGGGTTAAATTTCACATAGAATTCACTTTCTAGTCCGTCCCCCCAAAATCCTCAGGACAGACTAGACTAGGGGTAGGAAACCTAAGGCCTGGGGGCTGGATGCCGCCCAATCGCCTTCTCAATCTGGCCCGCAGACGGTCCGGGAATCAGCATGTTTTTACATGAGTAGAATGTGTGCTTTTATTTAAAATGCATCTCTGGGTTATTTGTGGGTCATAGGAATTCATTCATATATTTTTTTCCAAAATATAGTCCGGCCCACCACATGGTCTGAGGCAGGGGTCTGCAACCTGCGGCTCCGGAGCCGCATGTGGCTCTTTTACACTTTTGCCGCGGCTCCGGGGCAGTTACTAGCGAGGGGAGGAGGCGCATTGTGCGCCCCGACACTCCCCACTGTGGCGGGCGCTGTACTGGCTGTGACGTCGCATGGGGGCGGTGCGTGCGTTAGTCCCGACGTCACCTTCCCGCTACATTGTAAGGGGCATGTACACTAGTCACTGTTTTGAAGGGGAGTGAAGAACACACACACACACAAAAAGGTAACTTGTTAATTTAACATTTATTTCTATGAGGAGGAGTAATTCTGAGGGGTCAAACAAAGAAATAATAAAAAAAGTGACAAAAAAGTTATTTTTATAATGACGAGTTTTGCGGCTCCCAGTTTTTTTTTCTTCGGAAACAGGTCCAAGTGGCTCTTTTTGTCTTAAAGGTTGCAGACCCCTGGTCTGAGGGATGGTGGACTGGCCCAAGGCTGAAAAAGGTTGCTGACCCCTGGACTAGACCCTCTGACACCAGAGCAGTTGAGTCAGAGGCAGCAGGTGGGCCTGCAACATCAGAGGCAGAGCCCAGGAGTTGATGCTCTTGCGAGAAGAACTCATGCTCACTGTAACACCACAACAGATCAGGCATTGGGGCTTACAGAATGCATCTGCCACTGAGCTACAGCCCATAAAAATAAAGAAAGCAACTTGGTTACTTTCCCATAGTATTTTAATACTTTTAAGTGCAAAGCACGCACAGCCGTGCTGTACGGTCCAGCTTGATGTTCTTCCTTGGGAATGTTGGGCAGGCAGCTTGTCGTGCCTTGGTGCTTCGTCAGCAAATAGAAGCCCATTGCAGCATTGGCATAGGTTTCCCAGGGAGTGCTTGCCTCAGTCCTGATCAGAATTTTTATTTTGCTCATTAGATGCTGCAGCAGCCCAGGGCTCAGTGTGAGTCCGCTGTGAAATTTCAATAAGTTTAAATCTTTAAGGACGGGAGGCCCATCTGCATTCTCTGGGCTTGCCTGGAATCCAGATTTATTGTGGGTAATTGATCGAAGGTGCGTGTTAAGTGTGTGTGCATTTCATCCTCTTGGAACCATCCTTTTAATACACGGCTTTAGCAGGATAAAGTGCCGAACTTCAACCACTCTGCATTGCTAAATGTGTTCATGTAAATGGCTAGTCTGCTTCTGGGAATGGGGTGTGAGGAGAGAGAGAGAGAGGAAACATCAAAGCTGGGCGAAGGAAGTGTGCAACAGTTCAGATTCTGCTCAGTGTGCAAATGCCGATCCGCACAAGCTTATTAGCATCCCTGCCGCAGTATTACCACTCCTTTTGACATGTTCCCAGAAGGGTATCCCTGCTTTTGTGGAGGGGAAAAGCAATTCCAGCTGTCAGAAGCCCACATTTGAAACTGCTTGCTTCAGCATCTGGCTGTGTAAGATAACGCCCATTTCTGCCTGGCGTTGCGGTGGCTCTCTGGCTCATGTTTACCCATCTTATTTTTTATGATGCCTATCCTCCCTCCTCTGGCACCTATCGCCATGGTAGCAGTGTGCCACTTGGCAAGCGACACAAGCAGCTCTCCCTGGTGAGACTGGCGTTCTGCCACGCTTTCTCTCCCAGGTGCGCTGAGGATGCCTGGCAGGGAGGGTGCCAGTATCCTTGCTTTGCTGTTCAGGAGCAGGGCACTCGCTGCTTCTGGAGATGAAGATCCTGCTGAGTGTTTGCCAGCAGATCCAAAGTGGTTCATGTGTGCCGTGCGATAAGAACAAAAGGAGGAGGAATGGCACGTCATGGTCTGCCTCTTCCGCGGAAGATTGTCTTTTTTTAAAAAAAAATATTAGTTTTTTAGCATATCATTTTCAAAAATTATTAAACATACTTTTATATCTATTTTTTTGACTTCCATCAATCACATCTGAAAATTTGCCAATCTTTTCCCTTTAATTTACATTTCTAACTTTTACTATTACGTTTAAATATCATAACTAACATCTCTCTTCTTTGCAATATTTCATATATTCCTCCTTACAAAACTTCTTCTAGTGTAATTTGTTGATTACAGTTGCTCTTCAAATAGTTCGGATATTTCTTCCAATCTTCTGTAAATCTCTGGTGCCGCAGGTTTCAAATCCTTCATGTCATTTTATCCAGTTCTTCGTAGTCCATTAATTTCGTCTCCCATTCTTCTTTTGTCGGGATTTCTTCTTGCTTCTGTTGGGATTTCTTCTTCCTTTAGCCTGGAGAAGAGGAGTTTAAGGGGTGATATGATAGCCATGTTCAAATATATAAAAGGATGTCACATAGAGGAGGGAGAAAGGTTGTTTTCTGCTGCTCCAGAGAAGCGGACACGGAGCAATGGATCCAAACTACAAGAAAGAAGATTCCACCTAAACATTAGGAAGAACGTCCTGACAGTAAGAGCTGGAATTTGCTGCCAAGGAGTGTGGTGGAGTCTCCTTCTTTGGAGGTCTTTAAGCAGAGGCTTGACAACCATATGTCAGGAGTGCTCTGATGGTGTTTCCTGCTTGGCAGGGGGTTGGACTCTATGGCCCTTGTGGTCTCTTCCAACTCTATGATTCTATGCTTCCATTTCTGGGCCAACAATACTCTTGCAGGGAAGATTGTCTTTTGATCCTGGATGTGGAACCTAGGAAGCTTCCTTGGGTTGAGTCAGACCATTGGCCCATACAGCTCTGTTCTGTCCACACTGGCTGGCAGCAGCTCATCTGGGGTTTGGGCGGGACGTCTCCCAGCTCTTCCTGCAGATGCCGGGGATTGAACTGCGATCCTTTTGCATCAAAGCATGGGCTGCACTATGGAGCCACAACACTTCCTCAAAGGGCCCAGGACCAGCTTGTACTTTCTCTGAGTTGACATAGGACCCAGTCCAGATAAGTGCTGCTACCAAACGGAAATCTCTTGGTGTTTTCTAAAAACAGCAAAGGGTCTTGTGGCGCTTCACGGACTGACGGACTGAAGCGCCATGGACTGCAGTCCGCTTCATCAGGTGCATGATGAAGCATTCTCTGCAGTTGGCTGGCTAATACATCACAAACGTGTAGAAAGAGAAAAGAACCGGCAGCAGTGGCCTCCCTTTCGATGGTCTTTCCGGGAAAGATCGGAAGCTGCAGTCGCAGAGTGAACAAGATCAGAATACTGACCTCTTCACAACAGCAGTAATTGGTGATAATGCTATCTTTCTAGTCATGCTTTTGATCATTTAAAAGCTGCAACGTGAAGGGAATGCCTCCTTCAATAAAGCCTGAACTGAATAAATCTGATTTGCCGATAATCATTAGCGCGGAGTAACAGGAAAGAGAATATTATTGTCAATTGCTGCTGTTGTGAAAGTGTCACTCTCTTCTTATCTTGCATACATTTGGGTTATGCATAGACCTACAGCAGCTATTAATATGCCATGGCCTTTGGCCTCGCAGCTTGTCACACACACACTTTTAAGTGTGTGTGTGAGTGTGCACGCACCAGCTGAGGACAGCGTTTCATGCATCTGGTGAAGTTTCTAGCCCACAGACGCTTATGTGACACCATATCTGTTAATATTAAGAAGTGCCACAACTCTGTTGCAGCAAGATCAACACAGAGTCTTTCTGGAATCGGTTTTCTAGCATCTTCTGGGCCAGGATCAGCCACAACCTGGCAGGTCATAGAAGCTGCATTCACCTTTAATAATGATGATAATTTTATTAGTTATACCCTGCCCATCTGGCTGGGTTTCCCCAACCACTCTGGGAGGCTTGATAAAAAATACTTTATCCACAAATCCCCTTGCTAGGAAAGGAAGGGAAATGCTCTTGAATGGAAAGCAATAAAGATCTCCTCATTTGAAATTGTTCTTTCCCATCCCCCGTGGATTTGACATACCTCGGTTTAAGAACAGTCCTGCTTACGAATGATTCAGTTTGCGAACTCCGCAAAACCAGAAGTAGTGTCCCGGTTTGCGAACTTTACCTCGGTCTAAGAACAGAATCTGAACGGTGGAAGGGCACGGGCAGCTGGAGGCCTCAATAGGGAAAGCACGCCTTGGTTTAAGAACGCACTTCTGGAACGGATGAAGTTTGTAAACCGAGGTACCACTGTATAACCATACCCAAGAACACATGTACCTCGAGGCTAGAAGGTGCCAGCTTCGCTATACAGTCTGCTATCTGAAAAGTGGGTGTATTGAGTGGGAAAATCTATGCGACACCTGACTGGAGAATAGAGAGTTGAGATTTTGCCTATCCTCTTTCAAGGCTTAGTTGGATACTTGCTGTTCTGGTAGAGCATTTCTGTCTGCGGCAAACTGCACAACACCATGTGTTTGATCGCATTATAAAATGTTCCTGCATGTACACATACATATCACTGCTATCACTTTCTAATAGTTCTGTTGGAGCATAATGTCTAAACACCCCACTCCTCTTTCTGGTCAGGCTGTAGCCTTTGAACCTTTCTGGAGGGAAGCGGGCATATGAGCCAGCTAGGATAGCTGCAACTTTCTGGAGTAGCTTTCTTGTCTTCAGCTGGCTTCCTGGAGAAACTCCTCAGCGTCCTTGTTCTGCCAGAGTCTCTGATTTTGTTCTCCGGTGCCAGGAATGTCGAAGTTTTGAAACGGATTGGAAGGAGCCTTGGAAAATCTCTGTGGCAATGCAGGGAGGGAAGGCTGAGAAGCCCAAGCAGCTCAGGGTTGGGCTGCCTGCCTTTGCCTTAAGAAGCTAAAGAAGCGGCAGCTAAAAAAGCCAGTGCAATTCTGGGCTGCATCAATAGGAGTATAGCATCTAGATCAAGGGAAGTAATAGTGCCACTGTATTCTGCTCTGGTCAGACCTCACCTGGAGTACTGTGTCCAGTTCTGGGCACCACAGTTCAAGAAGGACACTGACAAACTGGAACGTGTCCAGAGGAGGTCAACCAAAATGGTCAAAGGCCTGGAAACGATGCCTTATGAGGAACGGCTAAGGGAGCTGGGCATGTTTAGCCTGCAGAAGAGGAGGTTAAGGGGTGATATGATAGCCATGTTCAAATATATAAAAGGATGTCACATAGAGGAGGGAGAAAGGTTGTTTTCTGCTGCTCCAGAGAAGCGGACACGGAGCAATGGATCCAAACTACAAGAAAGAAGATTCCACCTAAACATTAGGAAGAACTTCCTGACAGTAAGAGCTGTTTGACAGTGGAATTTGCTGCCAAGGAGTGTGGTGGAGTCTCCTTCTTTGGAGGTCTTTAAGCAGAGGCTTGACAACCATATGTCAGGAGTGCTCTGATGGTGTTTCCTGCTTGGCAGGGGGTTGGACTCGATGGCCCTTGTGGTCTCTTCCAACTCTATGATTCTATGATTCTAAGAGGACCAGGGTGAGGGTACAAAGCTGGGCATGATGTTGAGTGCATGATGCAGGAAATGAGCAGGGGGTGTTCCTGGAAACTGCAAGGAAGAGAGTAATGGTGGATTGAATGCATAGCTGAGGTTGGAAACCAGGCTCCTTGACGCTGGAGGCTGCCACTAAGGAAATGGACTATATTACGCTCAAAATTCTGAGGCTGGTGTCTTAAGGCTTTGAAACAACTTTTCCCTACTTTTACGTCATCTTTCCACTTCACTTATGCAAGGCTGGAAAAATCCCAGTCATCTAGGCTTCTTGCACAAACCTCTTTGATTCTCTCCCTCCCTCCCAGCTCTGCTACTTTGCATGTTGTGTTTTCCCCATATTCATCTAAGATGAGTTGTGCCAGGATTAACAGGGGCTGGCTGGGAAACTGTGGCTTCTATTTTGGCTGAGCGTTAAGGGTATGCAGCTTGGCCAGAATACAGAGAACCGTGAATCTCCTTCTCTGAACCCTTTGAGAGGGTTTTAAGCTGCCTTCCTTTCTGACATGGAAGTCCTTTCGACGTGGGACTTGGACCCCAGAGGGCATGAAATTTGGCCAGTGGCTTTGGACCAGTCACTGAGCGTGGAGCGCTCTCTTGAGCTCCTAGGAAGGAGGGCAGGTGTTGGTGAAGAAGTGCAATGGGGAATTGCTTTGAAAGACGGGCGATGATGGATCTAAAATCCCTTGACTTAATTGGCTGCACATTGCTTGTGTTGTGAGTTCTCTGCTGAAATGAAATCGTGGCATTCAGTAAAGAGCATGAACACCAACAGCTATTTTGTGCTTAGCATCCCTTTCCTCCCGCAATCACGATCATGACCAAGTCCAAAGAGTAGCACTGAGAGAGTGCCTTATGTCTCCCTGTTTGTTACACTGTGGGGTCCTACAAGAAACCACTCTATCCACAATGCTATTTAATATCTACAGGAAGCCGTTGGGAGTGGTCATTAGGAATTTTGGGACATGCTGCCATCAGTATGCTGATGACACACAGCTCTTCTTCTCCATAACATCTGCATCAGGAGATGCCTTGCCAGGCAGAATGAGGGAAAGTAAGCTGAGCTTGAATCCTGGCAAGACGGAGGCCCTGTGTGTGAGTTATTACCAGATCTGAGAAATCGGGTCAGTTATCTGCCGTGGACAGGGTTGCACTATCCCTGGAGGAGCAGGAATGCAGTGGGGGGGGGGCGCAATTCTGGATCCATTCTGCAGCTCCTTCCCTTTAAATGAGCTTCAGCAACAGTAGCTTGATGGAACCTTTTTGGGACTCTTGGGCTTCCATAGACTCTGGAGACATCCTGAGTGCTGAGGTCTCATTCTGCCTGGGCATGTTTCCCCTTTGGGAGAACCATTCTGTCAATAATACGTTCCTTTTCTTGGGTCTATCACTCAAGCTCTAGGGGTGTCTTTATGCAGAATTGGTGATGGGCAGATATCTCAGGCTGAAGTGTCTGATGGGAGCAGCACTCTTAGCTGAGCCCTCATTTCGCCCTGGAGTGGGAAATGGAAGAAAATAAGCAATTAAAGGACAATGGATGCATCTGGAGCAGTTCCAATTCCCTCCTGAAATCCATCTGTTGCAGCATTCGCTGTTGCTCTCTGCTTGGCCTCCCGTTACAGTCTAATAATGTTAGTGGTTTAATAGTGATGGCTGCAGAAATTGCTGTGCAGGGTAGGGGACTTGGTACAAATGCACTGCAGGCTGGAAGCCCATATTTTCCCTCCTCTTCCATCCAACTCCCTGGGCTGTCTGGGGGAAAAATATGTGGCACTTCAGGCTTAAATGCAAAAAGGGAGTGGCTGTTAATCTTTTCAGGACTCAAGTGATCTCTGTTTTTTCCAGCTAGTCTGTTCGTCTGCCAGCACATTGGAGATGCAGTTGTGCTCTCGAGAGCCTGAGTAGACCAGTGTTTCCCAAACTTGGGACTCCAGCTGTTTTCGAACTACAACTCCCATCATCCCTAGCTGGCAGAACCAGTGGTCAGGGATGATGGGAATTGTAGTCTGAAAACAGCTGAAGCCCCAAGTTTGGTAAACACTGAAGTAGACACATGGATGATCCCATTGTTAAATGTTTGGGGGCCATGCCTGCTGAAATCTTGATCTTAAATTAACAGATTATGTAGGATTCTGCAATTCTCTCCTGTGCATTTTTTATACCCAAAGCATCCTAAGTAAGCTGTGTCCAAATAGCAGAAGGCTGAGTGAAGAGAGACTACTTAACCCCTCCTCCACTTGGTTTTCCATCTCAATGCCTCCTCCCTGACCTGTGTTTTTTACTTCCCAGGCAGGGAGGAGAGATGGAGGGCCCTTGATCTGAAAAAGCACCTTGGGGAGGACAGTTTGGAGCTGGGAAAGGGTTAAGCAGTCTATCCATACTTGTGGTCAGACAAGGCCTGTCCATGCTCCTTCCAGGCTTAAATTAACACAGTGGAAAGAATTGCAGAGTGCTGCCGAATGTGAGTTTGAGTCTTAGAAGAGCAGGAAAAGTTTCAAGTTGTTGGGGATGGGCTTTGAGTGATTGGCTTAGCTCCTTGTTCCTAACCATTGGGGGGGGAGGAGTCAGAATACATTATGCAAAGCAGTGCCAAATTGCAGTAAATAAATAAGCAAACTTGCTCAGTTTGGATTGCAGAATTAAGCACTTCTTACCCCAGAATTTGGCCTGTCTGGATGCAGAGCTGAATGTGGGTTGCAACAAAACCTCAGCTGTCCTGCATTAAATGGAGACGTGGGAACGGAGGCTTCGTATCCCAGGGAAAAAAGGTTCTTTAGAGAAATGCAAACTGAGTGAGTCACAAAGCAAGAAAAAGTTTGTACTTCTGAATCGATTTACTACATGTACAGAATAAAATATCTGAACATTTGAAAGGTACCTTACCCTAGCCTCCCTGCTGCCTGCTTCTGGTTAGCAGCGTCTTCCCAGCTACTCAGGCAGAGGTGTTTCCTGCTGCTGGCTCCAGGGATCTCTAGAGATGCCTGGGATCGAATGTGGGACCTCTTACAAAACTTGCCAAGGGGGACACAGCTCAGGGACACATGCTGTGTCCCTGAGCTGTGTCCCCCTTGGCAAGTTTTCTGGTGTATCTTCCAGATCCCCTTCGGCCAAAGAGAACATGGGCTTTGAACCCATGGCTGCAAACATCACCAGCTGGGTAAGCCTCAACCACTGCACCACGGTTCCTTGGACATTTTCTTTTTGATGGTGAGGATGTTGCCAAAACTTAGGCCATCAATGATCTCGTGTGGTGGCTGCATTGGTGTTCTCTGCTTGCTGTTCTCTTTAATTGCATTTCACAGGCCCAGTTCTGTGTTTCAGCCGGTCAGGTCACCTATTAATACATTCAGCATCCTGGTCAGAGTTCTTCCATCTTCTGAAGCACGATGAGTATCCTCGAGGGGTGAGACCTGACCTCTCCCACGACAAGTTCACTGGGTCCTCTGCTTGATGATTTTTAGGAAACAATCAAAGAATCTGTTTATTTCTTTAGCTTTCAGTGGGAATCCATCGCTGCTGCCGAATGGTTTTGACTGTTTTCTTTGTTTAAACTTAGCTGTGTTTCGTATTGATTTTATGCCTTTCTTTCTGTTGGCTACCTTGGGAGTCCCTGTGGTTGAAAGGTGGGGGGAGATTTTACAATAATAAGTGTGTGCACAAACCAAGTTAAATGTCAGCCCTGGAAGGGCACTGCAGTGAGACATGGCTGATTTGGGAGGCAGGAGAATTCCCCTGCCTTATGCTGCTCATCGCAGTCTGTTCTTGAGGAATTGGAGGTTACTTGACCTTTGTCTGTAGCCAGACACCTTTTCTGGGTTGAATGTTGCATTTGCTTTGAGAGCCAGTGGTTAAGAGCGGTAGTCTCGTAATCTGGGGAACCGGGTTCGCGTCTCCGCTCCTCCACATGCAGCTGCTGGGTGTCCTTGGGCCAGTCACACTTCTCTGAAGTCTCTCAGCCCCACTCACCTCACAGAGTGTTTGTTGTGGGGGAGGAAGGGAAAGGAGAATGTGAGCCGCTTTGAGACTCCTTAAAGGGAGTGAAAGGCGGGATATCAAATCCAAACTTCTTCTTCTTCTTCTTCTTCTTCTTCTTCTTCTTCTGCTTCTGCTTCTGCTTTGTGGTTTCTTCCTCCACTTGCCAGGTTTGTCTTCTTTCTCTACTCCCAGGTGCAAATTTTCTCCTCCTCCAAACTCCTCTGACAGTCTTCCTTCAAATATCCATACTAACGTGGCCTCAGTGACTTAATGATGCTTAATGCTCTCTGGATTCTGCCTACAGGTCCCGGCTGCTCTTCTTGAGATAAGAATCTATTTTTAAAGGCAGCCTTTCTCTCGCTCAGGTAGAAGACTGGCTAAACCAATTAAACACATTAGGAGATAACCGTACATGTGGCTCTGGTTCAAGATGTCTGATTTCTGCACCGCAGGACATGTTTCAGTTGCCGACCTTCTTCCTTGTTACTTAGGCAGCTAACTAGATCTGCTAGGCGTCACCTGCTCTGCTTGTCATTCCTCCTCACCTGCTTCTGAATGATTTCCCCCTCTGCGTATTGTTCCTGGTCAGTCGTGTGTACACAAGGCCCAATTTGCTCACGCTCTTCTCGACTGCTGTTTTCTTTTCTTCCTTTTTCTAAAAAAGAATTGCAGCTACTGAAAGATGTTTCTGCTGCCAAAGAGAGAGCAGCCAAGCTCTGTGGTGTAAATCCTATTCACTAAACACTGGTGCTTCCCTAAACAGCAGCCTTCTGCTGAACCTTTGGGAGTAGGAACTGGGAGGTTGCAAGCTCAGTGATGGAGCCCCTGCCTCGTACGCGGAAGATGCCAGGACTCCTGACATCTTGAGCTAAAAAGATTGCAGCTTTCGGAGAGTGGCTGCAGTCAGAGTTGAATTGTATTGGTCCAGATCAGCAGTTCTCAACCTTTGGGCCCCAGATGTTGTTGGACTACAATTCCCATCATCCCTGAGCTCTGGCCTTGCTAGCTAGGCATGATGGGAGTTGTAGTCCAACAATATCTGGGGACCCACAGGTTGAGAACCGCTGGTCTAGATGAACTTAGTTGAACTTAGTATAAGGTGGCTTCATAGAAATACTTTAAAGAATAATTCAAAAAGCAGCTTGTAATTGGAGCAACAGGAATGTTGCTCGGTTTCCCTCAGCTGCTGTGGGAGAGCACTCTCCAAAAGTCAAAGCACCCACGATTTCTTGTGTGGAGAAGGACTGTTCTCAGAGTTAGAGCACATGGTTTGCATGCAGAAGGTCCCATGTTCACTTCTGGCATCCCCAGTTTGAAAATAAGGACCGGGCAGCCAGCGTGGGGCCGTTTCCTTCCCTGAACCCCATGCCAAAAAAGAAAATACTGGGTTAGATGGATATGGGAGCCTGACATAAGGAAGTTTCCTTTGTTCATGGGAGCTGAATGTTGCTGTTCATTTTCAGTTTTGGTCCATTTGATTCTTGGTGCCGCAGGAGGACTTTGACCCTAGAATAAAGGCGTGCTCGGTATCGTTCCGCAATGCTGCTGCTTTTTTCCTTAATTACCTTCCAAACAGAAATTGGATGAATCTCCGTGATGCAGAAACAGGGAAAATTCTCTGGCAAGGAACAGAAGACCTCTCCGTCCCTGGAGTAGAGCACGAAGGTACTGTTGAGCCTTGGTGTGTGGCTGGACTTCCCAGTGGTTTGTGTGTGAAGGATCCTGAAATACTGAGCAGGTTCAGCACTGTTTGATGGGGTGCTGTCTGGCGCTGGGCGATATCTGGTTTTCAAGATAACGATATATCACCAGCTAAATATCACAATATCTCACTATATCATGATATATATATGCGGCGGAGGGCCTTAAAATGTAAGGAAGTAGTAGATTTAATAAAAATATTAAATAAACTTCCATATACCATTCTTTTCCGTGTATAGGGCTAGGGTTTTTTATTAAAAAATTATGTTCAAAATTGTGGGTCGTCTTATATACACGGATGCAATTTAGATTGGCATGCCATCTAAATTTTTTACTCCCAAAAGGTGAGGTACGCTGTCATTCAGTGAGATATTTCCAGGATGATGCAGTTCTTGAGCAAGGGTGTATATCTAGGAAGACACACCAACTTTGGCTTTAAGTGTGAAGCAATCCTAACTCTTGCTTTGTGAGCTTAGCCAGCATTGGCTAAGGAAATTCTAGCCAGTTAAAAAGGGAGGAAAAGGGTAGACTCTCTACTGCTTGAGAAAGCCCACCCCTGCCGCTACTTCGAAAAGGGGAAAATTTGGCTCCTTCTGTTCTCCGGGGCCTTTTTGCCCCTTCCTACTGTACTAGCATTTTGTGCTTTGCTAAGGATATTTGTGGACATGTCTAGAAATGTGAGGCCAGATGGGGGCCAGTGCACTGGCAAGCCATTAATCTGGCTTTTTGCTTTGCTCTCCCCCCCCCCCCCCGATCCACTTTAGCAGATCCCTTGCCCTTTTTATGCAGTGCTTTTTGCGGGAAATCACTGTTCCTAACCTTAATAACTTAAAAGCGGATCTGATACCTCCTGAATCATGCCTCAGTTGAAAGGCTAAAAGAAGTCATTAACGCCTCCCCCCCTCCCCCCCGCCCCAGGGAATGGATTCAGCCACAAAGATAACTCAGTAATACCTTTTTTGCCCATGCTGGCTTCTTGTCTTTGGAATCACGGGACTGCTCTCCCTTTTGGAACTTGGTAGTCACATTCCTCTCCCTCTTTACGTTGTCAAAATCCCAGTTGATGCAGCGCTCATCAAGAACACATCATTGAAACCCTCCTGACCCTCTGTGGCCTGAGTCTGATTGGTGGCGTCTCTGAGTCACGAAGCTTTAAGCACTTTGTGTGCTGGTTTGCAAGGCTTGGGTCTGTTCTTTCAGCATGTGCTGAGTATGGAAAGCCTGGTTTGGTGGCCCAGACCCCTGTACCCTGAAAAAGATGCAGGTTCAGTGGTTAGATGCAGAGACCTATAAGCAGCTTACTTCATGGAAGCGCTTTTTGTGGAGGGAAGCCCTCGTGCCCTGAAGTGACCCTTGTTACAGTGGTTCCAATCATCTCTGTCCTCAGCGAACGCCTTCTGCATCCAATTCTCTGATATGATGCTGCCGCCTTTGCAGAACATTCGCAGGAAGGGTCTAGAGAGTGTGCAGTTTCCAGAGAGTCGCTGAACAGACCTTTGGGGGCTCCTGTTTCCCCACATGAACCAAGAAAGGGCCCCTGGAACAGGCATGAGCAGCCTTCAGGCTTGCAGGGTCCAATTTGGGTTTTACTAGACATGGATGGTGCTGTGGGTTAAACCACAGAGCCTAGGGTGAAGGTCGGTTGAAATCCCCATGATGGGCTGAGCTCCCGTTGCTCTGTCCCTGTTCCTGCCAACCTAGCAGTTCGAAAGCATGTCAAAGTGCAAGTAGATAAATAGGTACCACTCTGGAGGGAAGGTAAACGGTGTTTCCGTGCGCTGCTCTGGTTCGCCAGAAGTGAATTAGTCATGCTGGCCACATGACCCAGAAGCTGTACACCGGCTCCCTCGGCCAATAAAGCGAGATGAGCACTGCAACCCCAGAGTCGGTCATGACTGGACCTAATGGTCAGGGGTCCCTTTACCCTTTAGACCCCTGAAGTCCACTGACTGGAGCCCATGTGCAAATCAGCCGTGGAGAAAGGAAAAGGACCAGACGGAGACAAGGCTGGAACTATGGTACCCCTTAAGCAACTAGAAGTCAGAAATGAACATCACCTATTTCAGAAGTCCAATCTGCCTCCTGCCCTCTCCCTTTCCTGGAACACACTCAGCATCTCCCCTGTGGCCGCATGCTTCGGGAGAGCCATGACAGGTCAGCTGCCGGTCAGAGAAGTCTGTCAGCGGTGGCTGATCTCAATCATAAGTTTCCAAGGGGCATTGAGGTTGCTGCAAACACCCTTTGAAAACCATGGTCTTAGGAAAAAATTATGTGATGCAGCCGGGCCAAAAAATGTCTAGTAGCGCCTGCCCTCTTTAGAGCTGGGCTATATGTTAGTAAATTGTGTGAAACCAGTATATATGGCGTTCAGATCACAATACCAGTCATTTTGAGCTGGCAATACATCATGGTGGCCAGGGACCTTCCTGCCCCCCCAGCTGAGCAGTTTAAGGAAGCCTCGTGTACCCGGAGAGGTATTGGGGCTTGCTCAGTAGGGCTGGGGGCTGTATCTCGCCTGCTTCTTCCTCCCCTAAGCAGCCAAGGTACATTCCGGACATTGTAACATATCAGCACATTGTGGTATTTAGCTGCTGATATATCACAGTTTTGAAAACCAGATAACCCCCAGCCGTAGCCCTGATTGTCTCGTGTGTGTAGTGTAAGCCCAGCCTGCTTGACCAACATACTGCATTTAGTCATTTATGACACACCAGTCATTTGTGGCATTTAGTCATTTATGGTTCCTTTCTTGGTCACTTTCCTGATGCAGGAGATCAGATGAGTGGTCTGTCTGAAAGTGCTTGATGTTACAGCTGGGGTGGGTAGGAGCGAAAGAGGCCCAGGGCTCCTGTACCTTTAATTGCTAAAAAACAAACAAACCCCCAACTCTCCTTTCCTACACAACTATTAGAGGTGTGAGAGCCCAGGCCTTTTCTGCATCAGACTGCCCTAGTTATAACCTGTTGCACGTGTTTGCTTCACAAAAGTCGGACGTGTGTTTTTCTCCTCTTTTTGGACGTCACTGCCTTTGGCAAGAGCAGGGTTTGTCCTACTACTCGGAATGATAATCTAATTTCCCCCTTTCTCTCTGCTAGCTCGAGTTCCTAAGAAAATTCTGAAATGCAAGGCTGTATCTCGGGAGCTAAACTTTTCCTCGACTGAGCAGATGGAGAAATTCCGACTGGAACAGAAAGTGTATTTCAAAGGACAGTGTCTAGAAGGTAATGTTCTGTTCTGTGAGTAGCTGTAGGTGATGTCTAACAATATGGAAGGAAAAGCAGATCTTAGATTGGGAGAAATGGTTCTCTGCAACAGATAAAGCTTATGACCTGTAGGGTAGAAGTCCAGATTTGCTTCCCAGTCTGTTGCTTAGGTGGGTGATATCGGGGGTGAGGGGAGAGAGAGAGGTGGAATTGGAGCATTTGAATAACGGTCCCCTTCTTCCCTTTACAGAATGGTTCTTTGAGTTTGGCTTTGTGATTCCCAACTCAACAAACACTTGGCAGTCCTTGATAGAGGCCGCTCCTGAGTCACAGATGATGACCGCTAATGTTCTAACGTGAGTTGTCACATATATCTAGTGCCATTTTTCTTGAAAAAGAGGTGCCGGAACTCACCATGAACACCTCCCTCCCTCCCTTAGAATGGCAGTGGCGCTCACCTGAGAGGTGCTGACTTGAGTTCCGGCTGGAAAAAAGCCCTGCATATAACACACACTGCAGAAAGAGAGATCCAAGGGCTGCCTGGAGTGTGGAGCGGGCTAGACTGACAAAGCATGTCAATTTCAGTGGTGCCAGTGTAAAGCTATTCTGCGGCTGAAGGGGTCAGAATTATGCTCCAGACCATTGAGCTCAGTGCCCTGTGCGGCAGATGAATTGGCTTCTGCAGAGCCTAGGGAGGGATCTGGGCACCCTGAACCACCCACTAGAAATTGAAATTGAATTGAAATACTTTATTGTCCCTTGTACAACTTGTATACAGTGAGATTACACGAGCACGCCCCACTCAGCTCTCTTCGTCTTAATTCCCCTCGTTTACTGACGCACACCCACCAAATCCGAAAGTCAGTTGCCCTGTTGTTCTCTCTTCATTCAGCAGCCCACGGATAGAAGCTGTTCTTTACCCTGTTGGTGCAACTAATCATGCTTCTGTATCTTCTGCCCAAGGGCAGGAGATCAAGAAAGTGCCGGCCAGGGTGTGAATCATCCCTGAGAATTTTCCTTACTCTCCTGAGGCAACGTTCTTCTGCTATTTCATCCAGCGGATTCACGGGACAGCCCATAATATCTTGTGCTGTATTCACCTGGCTTGAGAGCAGTACATGTGAAAAGGATCTAGGAGTCTTGGTTGACCACAAACTTGACATGAGCCAACAGTGTGACGCGGCAGCTAAAAAAGCCAATGCAATTCTGGGCTGCATCAATAGGAGTAAAGCATCTAGATCAAGGGAAGTAATAGTGCCACTGTATTCTGCTCTGGTCAGACCTCACCTGGAGTACTGTGTCCATTTCTGGGCACCACAGTTCAAGAAGGACACTGACAAACTGGAACGTGTCCAGAGGAGGGCAACCAAAATGGTCTGGAAAAGGCCTGGAAACGATGCCTTATGGGGAACGGCTAAGGGAGCTGGGCATGTTTAGCCTGGAGAAGAGGAGGTTAAGGGGTGATATGATAGCCATGTTCAAATAATATAAAAGGATGTCACATAGAGGAGGGAGAAAGGTTGTTTTCTGCTGCTCCAGAGAAGCGGACACGGAGCAATGGCTCCAAACTACAAGAAAGAAGATTCCACCTAAACATGAGGAAGAACTTCCTGACAGTAAGAGCTGTTCGACAGTGGAATTTGCTGCCAAGGAGTGTGGTGGAGTCTCCTTCTTTGGAGGTCTTTAAGCAGAGGCTTGACAACCATATGTCAGGAGTGCTCTGATGGTGTTTCCTGCTTGGCAGGGGGTTGGACTCAATGGCCCTTGTGGTCTCTTCCAACTCTATGATTCTATGATTCTATATCTTTGACACTTCCTATGTTCTGCAGTGGGATGTGTGCACCTGCTTTAGAAGCCTTCAGAAGGCTTCCACCCACCCCAGTTAGCTCTCCTGGGAGCTCCCTCGCCTGAAGGCACCTCAGAAGCAGGTTTTGCTTAGCCCCAGTGCATCTCTGCCTCCCAGCATGTAGGTTTGTTTTACACCAAGTCTCCAAAAATATTTCAAAGCATTTATCACCACGTACCATTTTTTCTTTTCAGCATACAAAATCTCTTCTTGACTCCCCACCCCTCCTTTCCTGATGTTTGTTTTCTGCTCCTAGCTGTTTTATAGCACATAGACGGGATGCAGGTGGCGCTGTGGTTTAAGCCACTGAGCCTCTTGGGCTTGCCCATCAGAAGTTCGGCGGTTTGAATCCCCGCAATGGGGTGAGCTCCTGTGGCTCTGTCCCAGCTTCTGCCAACCTAGCAGTTTGAAAGCACGCCAGTGCAAGTAGATAAATAGGTACCGCGGGAAGGTAAACGGTGTTTCTGTGCGCTCTGGCTTCCATCACAGTATCAGAAGCGGTTTAGTCCTGCTGGCCACATGACCCAGAAAGCTGTCTGTGAACAAACACCGGCTCCCTCGGCCGGAAAAGTGAGATGAGCGCCGCAACCCCATAGTCGCCTTTGACTGGACTTAACCGTCCAGGGCTCCTTTACCTTTACCTATAGCACGTATATTTTTATTGTCTAAACCCCGCCACCGTTAGATCTTTCAATAGTCCACTGCTTATATTTCAAATCCTGCCCGCAACTTCATATAGGAGTGACAATTTGGTAGATAATCCATCAGTAGTCTCCATTCTTCCTTAAACACTTTGTCCTTATGTCCTCTTAATTTGGCAGTTCATTTCACCATTTCAGCATAGTCCATCAGTTTCATAAGCCATTCCTCTAGCTTGCAGTTTTAAGAGCAGCCCTTTGATTCTCCGCTTCTTGTTCTCCCCTTTCTCTCTTTGCAGTGGGAACGTTATCATAGAAACCAAGTTTTACGACGACGACCTCCTCGTCAGCACGTCAAGAGTAAGACTGTTCTACGTTTGAAAGAAGGCCCCGGCAGGGCGGGGCACGGGCCTGGTTTAGTTCTTCCCCCCTCTCACCTGGTTCCTGGTGCCGAATCCCCAGCCCACATCCAAAAAAGTGCCCCGTGGAAGAATCTCTCTCTCTCTGTCTCTCTCTTCCCGTAGGCGCTGAGCCCGGGGACCAGCTCGGCGCGAGTTGCAGCCTTGGCCCATTCTCTCTGCTCTTCTGGCTGGATGAGGCCGAGCCGCAACACGGCGTGTCATCATCTGCTCAGAATGGGGTGGGGGGTAGAAGAGGGATTGAGGACTCTGTTTTATTAGAGACCCAAATGGGCATGAAGGATCAAGACTGTAAATTATGTTTAGGTTTTTAAAAAAATCCTTTGTATGTCTCTGTATCTTAGTACCCAAGCTTCCCCTCCTGGCAGGCTGGAAAAAACGCTTCAGTTCTCCATTGTTCTGTTTGTCAGTTCGGTTTTAAGTTAACTCTCTCGCTCCTTCTCCCTTCCTATCTCTCTGTCTCTGTCTTTTTCTCTCTCTCAATTCATTCCATCTCTTTATTTCTACATAGGGGGCCCAAACATCATCACGTCCCTCCCGCACCCCTTTGCTCCTTAAACTTGTAAAATAGACTGATATTATTACATAATGTAATTAAAATAAAACATTTCTGAATTAAAAAGCAAACATTCCTAGCACTCGGAGGTCCAGGCGAGATTTTAATCCTCTCTGGCTCATCCCCTCCTTGACCAGCTGAGTCCAAACACAAGGACATAAAAAACTATTTGCAGGCTGGAGACTGGCATGCTGCAGGGTGTGAAGGGAGGGAGGGTTGCGGGGAGACTTGCAAAGGAAGGATAACTGCTCCTTCATATACCAGAGAGGTTGAAGATGGGCGGCAGAACCTTGCATCCAGAAGCCCCCAGGTTCAGTTCTTGGCTGCATCTCCAAGTAAGTATGGGAAAAGACTCCCTGGGCTGCTGTTGCTAGTCAGTGCAGAGGATATAGAACTAGTACGATACGATAATCTTTATTATCAATGTCCCATACAGAACAACGAAATTGAAAAAATCTACATCAGACATTCAAACACCAACAAGCCTGCTATCCCAGCCTGGTTAGCCTAAAAACTCTGATACCCCATAATTAAATACAATATACTCCCACAGAGACTTCCTTACGCTGTGTTTAAAACCAAAATCGCATTTGGATAGAAACTGTTTCTCAGGCGGCTGGTCCTAGTCTTTATAACCCTGGACCTTCTTCCAGAAGGCAGAAGCAGAAAGAGATAATTTCCGGGGTGCGCACTATCCTGCGCTATCTCTGCAGCTTTCTTATGGCACCTGGAAGCATAGATTTGATCCAAGGTGGGAAGAGTGCACCCAATTATTCTTTCCGCAGTCTTTGCAACCCTGGACGGCATTGTTTTCCCCCAGATAGACCAGGGTAGCTTCCTGTGTCCGTGGAAGGCTGGCCATCGCTTGACCTCAGTGCCTTGGAGAACTTTCCACCTGAGAAGGTGGATGCATATTGGGACACGTTGCCTAGAGCATAGAAAGAAACAGGACAGGTAGAGCAAACATATTAGGTCTGTCTTGGGCAGCCTGGGCCTTCCAGAGACTTAGGGGCCACAACTCCCAGCAGGAGTTGAGGCCTGCCGAGTGCTGTGGAGTGACAATCTGGCCCAGCCCTTGAACTCAGGCTTCTCAGCTTGAAGTTTTCTGCTTTTACTTTTCAGTCCCAGCTCCAGGTAAGATGTAAGGTGGACCATTGCTCCTTTCTGAAGGACAAGCCATGCTCAGGGCAGGAAGCCGGGAGCCCTAATGGCCACAGCTTCTTCTTCCTTTCCCTTTGGGAAATGCCACTGCCTTGCCCACAGACTTCACCTCCTTCCGTGTTCTGTAGGCCCCAGGCAGCTTTCTAAGGAGGGCGAGAAGGGTGGTACGCTGGTATCAGTTGCGCCGGTAACTAAGCACAAGCACATTTCTTTATCTGAAAACTTTCAACGACCCATTGGTAGAGCCGTTTGTCTCTTGCATCTCTGTACGTAAACTTGGCACATCGCCTTGTGCGGATACCTGACTGACCTCCTGTGAGGGCAAGCAGTCCTCTTTCTCTGAATCTGAAAAAGCTGATCTCACATGCTGCAGGGAGAATGTGGAATTCTTCGGCGCTGGGGAAGGCTGGCTAGAAAGGGGGCGGATCAGAGCTTTGCCTTTTGCAGACACACTTGGACAGGCTGTGGAATGAGGGGCTGGTTGTGTGTGTGTGTGTGAACTCCCCTGGGCCATTAATTAATATTTTTGTGGCACCCCAGCAGTTCAGCTACTGGCACACGCTTTAACCACCTGTTAGGCTGCTTTTTTCTCCCCCCTTTAGCATTAGACACTTTAAAAAAAAAAACCCAGTTGAAACAATAAAATTGAAGTAGTAAGACAAACATAGCTCCTCCAGCCTTTTTTCTCTCCCCCCACATCTCAGGTGGTGGAACAAAAAACAGGCTCAGCTGTGCTGGGGAAAGGCATCCTACTCTAGAGGTGCTCCAAATAGCGTAAGCGCTCCAGTGGGTGGAGAGGGGGCAGGCGCAGCTGCGGTCAGAGCGCCTAGAGGGAAACATGCAGGAAAACGTTATTTTTTTTAGACCTGCAAGAACAGAATAGTCTCCTGTCACAGTGGCCGAGAGGGGTACCCCAATGGGAAACCCCAAAAGTGCAACAGCCCTGTCCCCAGATAGCATCGAGCCACTTGGGGCAGAGCACTGAGACCATAACACCCCCCCCCCCATTGCACAGAGCGTATCTCCAAGGGCCCCCGTTGCAGAAATGAAGGCAGGGGGTCTTGCATAGCAGCGGTTGTGTCTCTGTGGTGCATTGTGTGCCCTCCGCCTTCTGAAGCCTGATTATCCCGCCACAGCGAGGCGGGCTGCGGGCTCCTCTGTGGCTTTCTGGAAGTGGCTACGTAACTCTCCCCTGCTCTCGTCGGTTCCTATAGAAACTGCTTCCCCGGGCGACTTGCCTCCTTAGAGGGCTGCCTTAGTTCCACGCTGTTGCCATGGCGCTGCCTTTGCAACAGTCCCGTCAGAGATTCAGGCGGGAGCAGCTGTTTGTGGGGCTGGGTCACTGGGTGAGTTCCAGAAATAACATCTGTGTGCATGTACAGAGGGGGCAGCTAGGGCTCCATTAAGTCCTCTGAGTGACCTTCCCTGGGGCATCTAAGTGGCCACCGTTGGAAAGGCAGAGCTGGACCACGTGGTCTGATCCAGCAAAAGCAAGGAAGATGGACAGAAAAGCGACCGGGACATCTGCAACCGGCTTTACGTTCTTCCATCGAGAAATGGAATTTGGACGCCACCAGCTGCCACACCAAGCCCCACGTGGTCTATGCTCCGAACTTTAGAGCAATCTTAGTTAATCTGGAATGTCTTCTGTGCATTCACACATGCATCCTGACTTGCTAGGAGCAGGGCCCACAAGAGTCATGAAGGCTGTTAAACTGCCTCTGGCTGTCCAGCACTCGCCTTCCTGAACATCCTTGCCTCGCGTTGTCCCCTCGGCTCAAGCCACTGCCGACAGAACTCTCCCAACCCAGCTGGCTGCCATTGGCTTAGCTGCTGTGATGTCACAGAAATGCTGTTCTGCCTTGGGTCAGGCAGCTTAGGAGGACTTCAGACAGAATTCCAAGTTGCCTCAACAAGTTGCACCATATGTTTTGGGTCAGATCAATCAAGTGGGGGGGGGGAGGGTTTGGAGCTGTAGTGGGTATCTTCAATAACCACACTATTGTGATGTTTAAGGCAACTTTACTTGGTTATAGCAGTGGGGAAACTCACAAAAGTGGGGTTTTCAGGACTAAAAATTGCACAGGCTGATAATAGAGGCAGTCCTTCACCTTAGCTTTTACACCTGCATTGAAATTGTCATGTTCTCATTGGAAAAGCATGCCTGCGTTATCTGAGCCGGACTCCTGATTTGCAGAGAAGAATAGGGTCCCTCCTTTATTTCTGGCTAGCCTAAGGCTGAATTTTACCTGAACAAGCATTATTGACTCAGCCTGCGTGAGCAGATTCTCCTACTAATATCCTTTCACACTCCCTTTACAGTTTTTACATCCCTCCCCACATAGGCTATCCATCAATGCATACACTACAATTTCTGCTACAGGCCCTTTTGAATAAAACAGGATGCTTGCCGTTGATGGGTCAGAGGGTGAACGCGGCCTCGAATGTGGTGGCACCTGCTGAACTCCAAAGGCAAAAGAAAAGCCTCCGGAACTGTTGTTGCTGGCTCCAAAATCATTTGCGAGAGGGAGGCACACAAGCCTCTCCAGGGCCGCAGAAAGTTTTTGCCCGCTAACATCCTGGAGGAGAAGCGCAGCTGTGGCGGAAGTGTCACAAAACCATCGTGAGAAATCCACTCTTGTGCAAACCATACAAACATGCCATATAGGATGCGTAGGGTTACAAGCGGCTAGAGAACCAGGATTCAGCTTTTCTTTTATATAACTGGAAGCCTAATGATACAGTTCTCTCTGGGTGAGGTGAAAAGCCCAGGCAGGTAATGAGCTGGTGGAGCATTAATGGCTTGGGTTGCAGGGAAACTCATCTGGTGCTTAGCTTGTTTCCTAATTAGCTGCAGGGTGGGGGCGATTTGGCAGCATGGCAGGGTGCAGGAGTTAACCCTATCCGCACTGTAGCCCCAATCCTGCTCAGCACAAATCCAGAACTGCCCCAGAAGGAAAACTTCCTTTCCGTGCTAATCTAACAACAACAACAACAACAACAACAACAACAACAACAACAACAATAATAATTATTTATACCCTGCCCTCCCTGGCCAGAGCTGGGCTCAGGGTGGCTAACACCAATAAAATCACAGTAAAAACATAAGGGGGGGGGGGGCGGAACCAATTTAAAATACAGGTTAAAATGCAATTTAAAATGCAGCCTCATTTTAGAAGTAGCCCATAAATCAAAACTGTAAGGGGAGGGAAATATAAGGGTCAGACTGAGTCCAAACCAAAGGCCTGGTGGAACAGCTCTGTCTTGCAGGCCCTGTGGAAAGATGTCCCGCAGGGCCCTAGTCTCTTGTGACAGAGCGTTCCACCAGATTGGAGCCAGTACTGAAAAGGCCCTGGCCCTAGTTGGGACCAATCTAACCACCTTGCGACCTGGGACCTCCAAAATGTTGTCGTTTGTGGACTTTAAGGTCCTCTGCGGGGCATACCAGGAGAGGCGGCCCCATAGGTACGTGGGTCCTAGGCCCTAATCTTGCATATGCCACTAATGGTCCACCCACCCTTGCCCTTTGGTTTTTTCCCGGTCTGTGTCTGAGTGCTATTTATATTTTGCCCCACTGCTTTCCCCCACAAAAACCCATTTTTTGCAGCTGAATCGGAGAAAACAGCACTTTGGGTTTCCTGCAGATTGCTGTTGGTTCCGATTGAGTGGTAAAGAGCAGGTTTTCCTGGGGAAAGATGGGCAAAAAGATTTTAAGAAGTGCTTGGATGCAGACCTGGAAGCCTCAGACCTGTGCCTAGAAATGCAGAACAAATATAAGTATGCACAAGCCCTAACTCAGTACTGACCTTGGTCTCAGCACCATATTTACATTGAACAGTAAGAAGGTGGGGGAAGTACCTCTGCTGGGGACGACGACAACACCGTGCTCCTGGAGGAGTCTGTCCGCCTTTGGTCCCCACTCTGCTCTCACTTGTGGCTCCTAGAGGCTGTCCGCATGTGACAGCAGCCACATCCTAGGAAATGGCTTCGGCTGGCTGGTTAAACCAGGTTAGAGGAGCCGAAGGGTCTCAAATCCTTGGGAAGTTAGGGGCTTCTCCTGCATGCAAAGAAAGGCTCTGGCAGATTGAGCGGATGAGACTAAGTGGACCCAACGGTCAAGAAGGTGATTTCTGTGCATGCTGTAGAGGGAAGTGAGGGGCAGATGGGGCTTGTCAACCTGGGAAGGTGGCCCATCTAGGAGAAGGAAAACTCTGGTCCTAAATCTCCGCTGCCTTGCAGGATATCTTTGGGAGAAGAAAAGGCTAAGGAGTAAACACTACACTTAAACCACAGAGCCTAGGGCTTGCCAATCAGAAGGTCGGTGGTTCAAATCCCCACAACGGGGTGAGCTCCCGTTGCTCAGTCCCAGCTCCTGCCAACCTAGCAGTTCGAAAGCACATCAAAGTGCAAGTAGATAAATAGGTACCGCTCTGGCAGGAAGGTAAATGGCGTTTCCGTGCGCTGCTCTGGTTCGCCAGAAGCGGCTTAGTCCTGCTGGCCACATGACCCGGAAGCTGTACTCCGGCTCCCTCTGCCAATAAAGCGAGATGAGCGGCGCAACCCCAGAGTCGGTCACGACTGGACCTAATGGTCAGGGGTCCCTTTACCTTTAAACCCTACACAAATCTGGAGTGGAGACCCTGGGCGCCTGGTATGCCTCCTTCCGGCAACTCCTGCAGACAAGCTAGTGCAGGGGTCAGCAAACTTTTTCAGCAGGGGGATGGTTCACTGTCCCTCAGAACTTGTGGGGGGCCAGACTATACTTTGAAAAAAAAATACGAACAAATTTCTTTGCCCCACAAATAACACAGAGATGCATTTTAAATCAAAGGGCACATTCTACTCATGCAAAAGCACGCTGATTCTCCGACCATCCATGGGCCGGATTGAGCAGGCGATTGGGCTGGATCCGTCTCCCGGGCCTTAGTTGCCTACCCCTGAGCTAGTACCAAACATATTGCTCTGCTTTCCTTTGGGTCCCATCAGCGAGGCCGAGAGCGGGGTCTTGTTGCTGGCCAGCCCAGGACTTCCAGACACACTGCCCAGTCTTGTGTCCCAGAGAGGTCACTTCGGTGCTGCTGACAATAGCAGTTTGGCTTCACCCGCAGAGGCACACTCCATTGTCTCACTCCACACTCCACAACAATTGCCTGAGAAAAGCCTTGTGGTGTCATGTAACAGGGTCTGCCTAGGCCACTATCCTGGCTCCTCCCTTTAGATGATTCTGCAAAGCCCAGGCAGGGTATGCAAGGAATCCCTCGCCGGTAGCTCAGTTGCACAGCATCTTCCTTGCAGAAGGTCCCTCTGACATTTCCAGGTTGGGCTGGGAGAAAACTGCAGTCTGGGATTCCAAAGAGCCGCTGGCTGTCGATCCTTCCTGTGCCGTTTCCTCTCCCAACGACTGGAATAGAGGCGTCTGTCTCTGAATACAGAGAGTCCATTTAGCTATCCTGGCCATTAGCTCCCAATAGTCTGTTCCTCTTACATACGTTTGTCTAATAAAAGTCACCTTTTGGACTCGGAGTAACTTTTAAAACCTAAATCCACTAAATGTGACTTTAGGAGAAAAAAAACCCGCAGCAAATCCGCTACAGCCTTTTTTGAAGTCGAATAACCCAAAACTGGGGGACGCGGGTGGCGCTGTGGGTTAAACCACTGAGCCTAGGGCTTGCTGATCAGAAGGTCAGCAGTTCGAATCCCCGCGACGGGGTGAGCTCCCGTTGCTCGGTCCCTGCTCCTGCCCACCTAGCAGTCCGAAAGCACAAAGTGCAAGTAGATAAATAGGTACCGCTCCAGCAGGAAGGTAAACGGTGTTTCCGTGCGCTGCTCTGGTTTGCCAGAAGCGGCTTAGTCATGCTGGCCACATACCCGGAAGCTGTACGCTGGCTCCCTTGGCCAATAAAGCGAGATGAGCTCCGCAACCCCAGAGTCGGCCACGACTGGACCTAACAGTCAGGGGTCCCTTTACCTTTACCTTAACCCAAAACTATGAACTTTTGCTCAAGGCAGCAAACCTTTTACTAGGACATAAAAAGGAGTGAAAAGGCAGCCCAAAAGGTAATTGTCACCCAGTTGAGAATATCGATCTGCTTTGCAGCTTGGTTGCTAGAGATGACTAACCTGCCTTGAACCTCTTTATTTTAAATGAATGCCAGGCAGGGTCTGGGGGGAGCAGGGCAGCCCTGCAGGCTCAACCTCAGCCCGAGTCCCCGCCTCACCTCCTTTTTTCATCTCTCTGCTTCTCCACTCTGAGTGTACCTGCAACCCCTGAGAAGCATCTCACTTCTCAGCCAAGCCAATGAAATTATTGCAGTTGGGGCTAAATGGGTGGCCTTTTCCTCCTTGAAACTCCTTTGCAGTGTGTATGCCGGGGCAGAGCATACCTTCCCCTGCCCCTTGTTCGTTTCATTCTTTTAAACTTACACCCTGCCCTTCTTCCCAAGAAAGGCTAGGATGACAGCACAAAAGTGGAAAAAACCCATATTGCAAGATAGATAGATAGATAGATAGATAGATAGATAGATAGAGAAATATACTCGGAGTCGAGAGTAGATTTCATGTTCTTTATTCAGCTCCTAGTGGTGAGGAGGAATGGAAGTTCCCCCAAAATATCTGCTTTATATACATTATTTACACAATGGGCCCCACGTGATTGGCTAATTCCGGGATTCTCCTGTAAGCCAATCAGGTTGCGGATTCACTTCCACCTGGAGCTGGATTGGGTGGCTCCGGTAGACCAATCAGACTGCTGTATTCTGAATCCTATTGTTCTAGGACCAATCAGACTGCTGCCTTTTGGATCCTATTCAACTCAGTACATGACAGATAGGTGATAGATAGATAGATAGATGGTATAAATATAGATAGGGACGCGGGTGGCACTGTGGGTAAAAGCCTCAGCACCTAGGGCTTGCCGATCGAAAGGTCGGCGGTTCGAATCCCCGCGGCAGGGTGCGCTCCCGTTGTTCGGTCCCAGCGCCTGCCAACCTAGCAGTTCGAAAGCACTCCCGGGTGCAAGTAGATAAATAGGGACCGCTTACTAGCGGGAAGGTAAACGGCGTTTCCATGTGCGGCTCTGGCTTGCCAGAGCAGCGATGTCACGCTGGCCACGTGACCCGGAAGTGTCTCCGGACAGCGCTGGCCCCCGGCCTCTTTGAGTGAGATGGGCGCACAACCCTAGAGTCTGTCAAGACTGGCCCGTATGGGCAGGGGTACCTTTACCTTTTTTTTATAAATATAGACACTGTGTGTTTTTGTAATTTCAGCTAGAAATTTCAAGGCTGTTAGGAACAGTATCTTTCCTAACAGTATATTTCAGCCATCAAAAGCCTGATTGAACAGGACTTTTTTATTTAAAAAAAATCAGATGACCCAAGGGGTCATCTAGTCCAACCCCCCTGCAGTGCAAGGATCAATTCCTCTGGGAGGCTTATAATGAAGGAGGCAGATGCATCGCAGCAAGGAAGGAAGGCCTCCAATAGGGAACCACCACTGAGAAGGCCTTGCAGCGAGTCCATCAAGTTGTCTTAAGTTTTCGCAGCGTGATTTGCAAAGAGCGGCAAGGCAGGTTGGGGGTAAGGCTGCTGCCCCCCTGTTCTGCCTCCCCTGTGCCAAGGCAAGGAAGTGGGGCTCTCCTTTGACTCTGCCAGCCCCTCGCCCTCACCCCCTGGGCTGCTCCTCCTTGCTGCGTGATGTAATGGCAATGGTCTCTGTCCCTTGGACACGTCACCTCCGTGTGTTTCTGCTGCCCTCTCGTGGCATCTGGGGAAATAGCTTGTGCCCAAAGAATCCTAGAATTGTAGAGTTGGAAGGGACCCCGAGGGTCATCTAGTCCAACCCCCCCTGCTAGGCAGGAATCTCAGACCTTTGATCATCTTGGTCACCCTCCTCTGCACACCTTCCAGCTTGTCAACATCCTTCTTAAATGAAGGTGCCCAGAACTGGACTCAGGATTCCACGTGGGGTCTAACCAAGGCAGAATAGAGTGGTTTGTTGGCATTTGGTTGCATAATGGTGGCAACCATCTGTAAAAACAATAATAATAATAATAATAATAATAATAATAATAATAATAATAATAATAATTTATTATTTATACCCCGCCCATCTGGCTGGGTTTCCCCAGCCACTCACTCTGGGCAGCTTCCAGCTGAATATTAAAAACAATACAGCACCAGACATTAAAAACTTCCCTAAACAGGGCCGCCTTCAGTTGTCTTTTAAAAGTAAAATAGTTGTTTATTGCCTTTGAAGACAGGATTGCTGCTGCCATGTGGGAAGAGTCCTCATGAGCAACCACAGCATGGGCCAGTCCAGCCCATAGCTGTCAACTTGCAGATTTGAAAATAAGGGACCAGCAGCCTCGAAAAGAAGGGATAAGCAGTCGAAATAAGGGATTTTGCTTAGCTTATACAGAAATCCGGCACTGATGGAGCCATGCTGCTTTGGCTGCCCCTGACTGTGTTTTGCAGGGGGTCGGACTAGATGATCCTAAGGGTCTACAACTCCCACCAAAGAAGAGGGGCAGACAAAACTGATGAACAACATTGAGATGGCAAAGCTTACAGGCAGAATTAGAAACCAGGAAGAGGACCTCTTTAATAAAGAATGGGGAATTTTTATAATTTAGCTGAAAAGCTATTGGAAAGAGTTACATACATTGGTAGGATTGACAGAAAACTTGTAATAAAAATTTGAACTATGGATGGACAAATGATTTATAAAAATAGAGTTATGAAAGGAATGCAGGGGGGGGGAATCACTACATTAAGATGCTGCACTGGTTGGAGGGGATGCTAAGCAGCACGTCGGGGCTGCGATTGTCCTGGAGCGAGGAGTTCCATCGGCCCTTCCCTGCCCGAGAAAGAGGGGGGGAGGGAGAGAGACTCTCGCCCACGCTGCCCACGAGTCCGGCATGAGGTGGTTGCACCGCTGCTGCCGCTGAAGTGCTGCCCTTCTGCGTCCCTCCCCCTTCCCTCCTCTTCCTCCTCCCTCAGGCCGCCTCCTCAGCCGCCACCTCCGCCTCCGGCTTCCCCTGGCAGCGCGGCGGAAGTCTCGCAAGAGAGGGGCTGCCTGCCCGCCCGCCGCCACCCGTCTCCTCATGACGTGCCCCTGAGGGGGAAAAGGGAGAGACGGAGACGCGGCAGCTCGTGCTCTCTCTCTCTCTCTCGAGGCGGAGCACCCCGAGCCGCTGCTTCCCTCCGGGCGAGCATGAAACCCGGGAAATTTAAGGGACATCATCAGTAAAGGACAGCAGTGGGACACGGCGCTGGGATAAGGGAGTTTCCCGCCAAATAGGGGACGGTTGACAGCTATGGTCCAGCCTTCCCCAAGCTGGTGCCCTCCAGGTGAGTCCAAAACACCTGGAGACTGCCAGCTTGGGAAAGTCTTCTCTAGAGCCATTAGGAACCATCGCTCTTGCCTTCTCCTCCACTTCCAGTCTTCTCACACTGCTCTTTCAGACAGCTGGCAGCAAACAGCACGCATCAACGCCCAGAGAAACTTCGCCCCAAGCCACAAGGATTTGCCGGCTGGCAGCCTGCCCTCCCTGGGCCTGTCTTACCAGATCAATCTCAAGTTGGTTAAATTGTGCCTTCTAATGAACTTAATGATCCACAAGTGCGAGGATCTTGGCTGAACAAAAGGTGCCAGCCTTTCCTACAGGGCACATTACTTCCGCAGCCGTTGTCGCCACGGTTGCCAGTTGGCCAACCTCAACGCAGAGTGTGCTGGCAAGCAGAGGCGCCCAAGGGAAAAGTCCGCACCTGTGGGGCATCAGCCTGACAGGCTCAGCCAAGGCATTCCAAGGCTTAGTCCCAGAGCCTATTGTCAGTCTTAGGGCTCACCTGTGGAACAGACCATCATAGAATTGTAGAGTTGGAAGGGACCCTGAGGGCCAAGGGAGACCATAGCTATCAACTTACAGATTTGAAAATAAGGGACCAGCAGCCTCGAAAATAAGGGATCAGCAGCCAAAATAAGGGATTTTCCCAGCACAGGTATGTTCAGCTTCTGAGCCCCTCCAAGCCAAAGGCAGGAAGCCCAGCCAGCAGCCAAACGAAGCCTCAAGCAGTGGTTCCCACAGCGCAGCAACCCGGCAAAGGGGATGCAGCAAGGGAAACCACCGTCACCTCTCCGCTGGGAAGCGCTGAGCAAAGGCGAGTCCCCAGGCAACGCGGCCGATTTGATCAGCACAATGCATGCAAGCTCCACCCCCCAGTCGTTCTTAGACTCCTTATTGGGTGAGCAACGCAGCCAAGCAACACAGCTGGAGCCTCCCTCCTCCCTGGCCAGCAGGGAGGGAGGGAGAGGAGCTGCTTCCTTTGAAACCCGGGAAATTTAAGGGACATCATCAATAAGGGACAGCAGCGGGACACAGCGCTGGGATGAGGGACTTTCCCACCAAATAAGGGACGGTTGACAGCTATGAGGGAGACGTCTGCTCCACTGCTAAACAGCTCTTAATGTCAGAAAATTTCTCCTGATGTCAAGTTGGAATCTCCTTTCTTTGTCACTGCCATGGGTTCGAGTCCCACCCACCAGAGCAGGAGGAACCAAGCTTGTTCTCCTTTCCATGTGACAGCCCTTGAGATATTTGGATGCTTTGCATTCAGAAGATCTCAGGTTCAGTCCCAGGTGGCATTTCCAGGTAGGACTGGGCGAGTTACCCTGCCTGAAACCCTAGGGAGCTGCTGCCAGTCAGTGTATACAGTACTGAGCTAGATGGGTCAATGGCCTGACTTAGGATGCATATAAACTTAAAACACACCGACACCTCCTGCTCATAATCCTTTGGGGGTTGGATGTGTGGCACGTGCCCGGCTTTAGCAGAAGGCAGCTTACGATCTTCCAGTAATAGTAAGAAGAAGAAGAAGAAGAAGAAGAAGAAGAAGAAGAAGAAGAGGAGGAGGAGTTTGGATTTGATATCCCGCCTTTCACTCCCCTTCAGGAATCTCAAAGCGGCTGACATTCTCCTTTCCCTTCCTCCCCCACAACAAACACTCTGTGAGGTGAGTGGGGCTGAGAGACTTCAAAGAAGTGTGACTGGCCCAAGGTCACCCAGCAGCTGTATGTGGAGGAGCAGAGACGCGAACCCGATTCCCCAGATTACGAGACTACCGCTCTCAACCACTACACCACACTGGTTAAATAATAATTTATTTATACCACGCCCATCTGGCTGGGTCCTCCCAGCCACTCTGGGCGGCTTTAAACAGAACACTAAAATACAATAACCTATTAAACATTAAAAGCTTTCCTAAACAGGGCTGCCTTCAGATGTATTCTAAAAGTCTGGTAGTTGTTTTTCTCTTTGACATCTGGTGGGGGTGTGTTCCACAGAGCAGGCGCCACCACCAAGAAGGCCCTCTGCCTGGTTCCCTGTAACTTGGCTTCTCGCAGGGAGGGAACCGCCAGAAGGCCCTTGACGCTGGACCGCAGTGTTCGGGCAGAACAATGGGGTGGAGACGCTGCTTCAGGTATACTGGACCAAGGCCGGTTCTCCCACTTCCTGCTTTTATCAAATTAATTATATTTACTTGTGATTCCTGCATTGTAGTGGGTTGGGCTAGATGAGCCTTTGGGTCCCTTCAAACTCTGTGATCTCACGCTCTCCCACACGTGGCCAAACATAGATGGGGCTGCGACACAAGCATTTCCATCTCCAGTTCCCAGGGGACTCTGAGCAGGAGGAAATTCTTGGAAACAAAACGATGGGCCTTTTAGATCTAAAGGGGAAGAGACAAGCCCTTCAGTGGCTAACTGGTGAGCTTAACCCATTCATCTTCCACTGGCTATTATAACTGTCAGGAGCTCAGCCTACACTCCAGTAGGACCCTGGCAGAGACACGTGCCCGACTGGCATGTTCCCTCCCTCCTGGCCGATCATTCAAGAGCTTCCAAAGCTTTCTGCAGCCCAAACATCACAGCGACCGATGCCAACTGACACAGGCACACTTAGGGATCTGCAGAGTTTGTGCATCATGCGTGTTACAGACCTCAGCAACTCAGCATTTTGGCTAATCTACTTTATTTACATATAAACACACACACAGCACTGCAACATGGCTCCCTCTCTCTCTAGCATCAGAGAGCAGGAATTCTAACAGCTTGCACCATCTAAAACTAATCTCCTCTCTGCTCATATAAAGGACTATGACATTTGTTCACCTATTTATTAGTGTGTACAAGGGGATAGGTCCCTGCCCTGAGGAGCTTGCAATCTGCAGCTGAACAGAGGCAGATGGAGGAAGCCCTTCTCCACTTTTCTAGGGGACCTGGAAGTTCTCATTATGACCAGAGGCTCTCTCTTCACCCCGCAAGGGGAGAGCCGCCATTGCTTCTTTGTCCCAGCATGCCTTGCTGCAAACACACACACACACACACACACACACACATATCAAAAGCAAATTCTAACCTAACCTAATTAGCTCTACAGAAAGAAAGAAAAAGGCTTCCCCTATACTCACATCTTCAGGCAGCTCTAAACTGCAGACTTCGGCTTTTCATCCAGTGCAGAAGCAGGGGAGTCTTTTAGCATATCCGCCTAGCCCCCCCCCCCAAGTCTGACAAGCCGCCGTTGTGAATGACAAGCGTCGCTGCTAGCGCAACACGTCTTTGGTAAAAGAGCGCACAAAGTCGAAAGTCCTTTAGTGAAACAGCAGGTATACATTTTGGTAATACTTAGGTATATATGTATTTTGTTTTTCTAGCTTGATCAAAATTATTATTTCATAACAGGTAAATAGTTAAGAGTTTAGGCGGCTTCAGTGGCGGGTGCCTGGCATCCCCTAGAATTCGGCGCCCGGGTGTCCTCAACCCCTTGCACCCCCGGGTAAAGACGGCCCTGCTCAATGGTTTGGGGTGATGGGCATCGTAACCAGCAACAATTTCTCTAGCTGAGAATCTGGGAGAGTAGAATTTCACTTCTCTTGGAGCATGTGAGATCTGCCCACCTTTAAGCACACACGATTAGCAGATAATATACAGCCTTAAAAAAATTTCAAGATAGTCCCAGTCATCTATCATTTTTCACCACACTTCCCCTCCAACTGGTCCCAACACACCCAATTGTACTGATCACACCAGCCTCCTCTGCAGCTTTTAAGGTCGGATCCAGTGGACAGAATGAATCTGGAGAAAGCAAGAGGTCACCAAGGGCACAACTTGAGATAGTGGTGACAGGGCCCAACGAAAGCTAGGCGGATTCCCTATTGGCAGGCAGCAATAGGGAAAAATCACCAGAAACCAACAACTGGAACAAACAAAGCCAAACCATCAGTGGTCAGCTGTCTTATACCAGGTCAAACATCTTGTCCATCTAGCCCCAAACTTCCTTCTCTGGCTGGCAGCCACTCTGCAAAAGTCACAAGGCAGCCATTCCCAGCCTTGTTACGTGACAAAAGAGTGACATTTCGCTGTCGCTCTTTTGAGGTGGGATTCAGTCACATACTGGCCAATTCAGATGGTGCAATTATAGTTGGGAGGTTGATTGTGCAGCAAACCATTTTGGTCATTTTGGACTCACAGCTGTCCATGGAGGCACAGGTCAATTCTGTGTCCGGGGCAGCTGTTTATCAGCTCCATCTGGTATGCAGGATGAGACCCTCCCTGCCCGCGGACTGTCTCGCCAGAATGGTGCATGCTCTGGTTATCTCCCACTTGGGCTACTGCCATGCGCTCTACATGGGGCTACCTTTGAAGGTGACCCGGAAACTACAACTACTCCAGAATGCGGCAGCTAGACTGGTGACTGGGGGCAGCCGCCGAGACCACATAACACAGGTCTTGAAAGACCTACGCTGGCTCCCAGTACATTTCCGAGCACAATTCAAAGTGTTGGTGCTCACCTTTAAAGCCCTAAATGGCCTCAGTCCAGTAGACCTGAAGGAGTGTCTCCACCCCCATCGTTCTGCCTGGACACTGAGGTCCAGCGCCGAGGGCCTTCTGGTGGTTCCCTCACTGCAAAAAGCCAAGTTACAGGGAACCAGGCAAAGGGCCTTCTTGGTAGTGGCACCCGCTCTGTGGAATGCCCTCCCACCAGATGTCAAAGAGAAAAATAACTACCAGACTTTTAGAAGACATCTGAAGGCAGCCCTGTTTAGGGAAGCTTTTAATGTTTGATGTATTACGGTATTTTAATATTTATTTGGAAGCCGCCCAGAGTGGCTGGGGAAGCCCAGCCTGATGGGCGGGTATAAATAATAAATTATTATTATTACTACTATTATTATTATTATTACAGGAAAATGCACTGAAAAACTTGGAATGGATTAATGGTCAACGGGAAGATATGTAAACATCCCCAGAAGCAAAAAGGATGAATTCAGCACGGATCACAGTGTCCTGGGGCCGCCTAGGACACAAATCAAAACAAATGCTCAGAAAGGGCTGGGTCCAGTCGAACCGCCATGTAAGCTTTGTGCCAGCAAATCAGGACGAATACTCCCCAAACATGTCACCCGGAGGAACCGAAAGTGCAAAAAGCAGCGCCCTGGTTTGTAGTCGGAGCTTGTCCTCCTGCAGGTCTCCTTTCAGACACCAGAGGGCGCCCTCTATTCATAAATCCAGCAGGCGGCGATTTCAGTGTTCTCATTTAAATCGGGGATTCCCAAACTTTTCCTGGCAGCGGCTACACTATGAAAAGCATAATTCGGAATAGAAGTTTGCGCAACCCAAGATACATATATTTAGGCGCCTTGCAAAAATGCTTCTCTATTACCAGGCCTTTGGTTGATTAATATTCCTTGGACATTAAAATGTGTTTGTGGGAAAGTGAGGGGGTGCCAGTTTATTTTTGTTTTATTAAGCATGTTATGTTCTCACTTTGTATTTTTATGCCGAGAATCTTCTGTTGGGCTCTTCGGATGAAGGGCAGTATAATAATAATAATAATAATAATAATAATAATAATAATAATAATAATAATTGTCAAATTGGCATCCAGGCGGATTCCCCCCCCCCCAAAAAAGCTCAACAACTAACCCCCCCCCCAAGTCAATAACTTTGTCCAGATTTTCACTTTTATTAATTATTATTATTATTTCATAAAACAATAACATTCAAAACAGTAGCAATCAATTGCACATTCGTTCAAAATCTAGTGAAAACTCGTTTAATGAATTCAACAAAACTGATGGACTTGCTCCAGTGATTTCCAGCTTTTCAAAGTTTCTCTGCAAAAGAATAAACAAGCACAATTCTGACATCAGAAAGGGCAATCAACGTGTGGGATAATATTTTGGTTTCTGGACTTAAACGTGGCTATTCTTGAGCAACAGGGGGAAGACCCCCGCCGTGAAACAACTTGATTAAATTTGATTCTATCATCTGTGGCACAAATAGAAATAAGGGGTGTATTTTATATATATATATAAACTCCACTGTAGGTGTGAATCAGCAAACCAATGCCAGGATGTCAGAGTTTCTGCTGCTGGAAATCTTGCTGGTCTGAGCATTCTCCCCATGCCTGCAGACGGTCCCAATCCCTGAATCATAGCTGTCAATATTTTTTTAAAGGGAAATTCCCTTATCCCGAATAGGATTCCGCGCAAGAAAAGGGAAAAGTTGACAGCTATGCCCTGGATAGGGCTGAGAATGTCCAGTGCTTGAAGCCCTGAGAGCCTCTGCCAGCCAGTGAGGGCAATATTGGGTTTTAGATAAACCCAGTCTCTGACACTTTCCTTTGCTCTTTCTCGGAATTCTTCTTCTTTGGCGATCCCTCGTAGCCGAGTAAGATTGTCTTCCATAAACACGGTTTTAACAATGAGTCTGTAAGTGACTGTGGAGGCCAATTCTGGATCCACACATCCTTCCACAATGGGGACATTGGTTCCCAGGCTGATCATGGTGTGGATTTGCCAAGTGTGTCTTCCTCTTAGCACGTTTCTCCCTTGCGTTCTGAGTTCGAGTGTCTTCAAAGCCCATGACACCTTTGATAAAGGCTGTTCTCCTTTTTTTTTAATATACATTTTTATTAATTTTTTTAACATATCAGTTCCAACAGTCATACAACATAACTTCTCATTAGGAAGTTCTTCCTAATGTTTAGGTGGAATCTTCTTTCTAAACTACAAGAAAGAAGATTCCACCTAAACATTAGGAAGAACTTCCTGACAGTAAGAGCTGTTCGACAGTGGAATTTGCTGCCAAGGAGTGTGGTGGAGTCTCCTTCTTTGGAGGTCTTTAAGCAGAGGCTTGACAACCATATGTCAGGAGTGCTCTGATGGTGTTTCCTGCTTGGCAGGGGGTTGGACTCGATGGCCCTTGTGGTCTCTTCCAACTCTAGGATTCTATGATTCATCTTATACAAAATATTTATACTTCCATCATCACCTCTGATGATTTTCCGTTTTCTATCACTTATTATGCATTTCTTAATTTCTATATTACATTTAATTATCCTTAACTAATAATTCTCCTCATTATCTTTCTTGCACTATTTCAAATAATTTACCTTACAAAACTTCTTGCAATCCTACTAGCGTAATCTGCTCATCACAATTGCTTTTCAAATAATTCGTAAATTTACTCCAGTCTTCTGAGAATCTCTGGTCCCGCAGGTTTCGAATCCTTCCTGTTAATTTATCTAACTCTGCATAGTCCATCAATTTCATCCTCCATTCTTCTTTCATTGGTAATTCTTCTTGCTTCCATTTTTGTGCCAATAATATTCTTGCCGCCGTCACTGCATGTAAAAACAACTTACAATCCTTTCTATTTATATCATCTCCTACAATGCTAAGTAAAAATGCTTCTGGTTTATTAATAAATGTATATTTCAACAACTTGATGTTGAAAAAGATGATAAAGGTTGCTCTCCAACGGGAGCGCTCACTGGCAGGTGTTTCCCCAATGTTGGTGTTTATACTAGGTTTTTAAAAATTGGAATATTGTAGCTCAGTGTGGTGATGTATGGAAGTGAGAGCTGGACCATAAAGAAGGCTGATCGCCGAAGAATTGATGCTTTTGAATTCTGGTGCTGGAGGAGACACTTGAGAGTCCCATGGACTGCAAGGAGATCAAACCTCTCCATTCTGAAGGAAATCAGCCCTGAGTGCTCACTGGAAGGACAGATCCTGAAGCTGAGGCTCCAAGACTTTGGCCACCTCATGAGAAGAGAAGACTCCCTGGAAAAGACCCTGATGTTGGGAAAGATGGAGGGCACAAGGAGAAGGGGACGACAGAGGACGAGATGGTGGGACGGTGTTCTCGAAGCCACAAACATGAGTCTGACCAAACTGCGGGAGGCAGTGGAAGACAGGAGTGCCTGCCGTCCTCTGGTCCAGGGGGTCACGAAGAGTCGGACACGACTAAACAACAACAACAACAAAGCTCAGTGCACAAGCTGGGCTCCGTCTCTTCTCCGTGCAGCCGAACGCACCCTGTCTGTGTTTTCTGCAGGTCTCTCACGTCAGATCTGGCCCACCAACGCTGCAGGAGAAGCAGAAGCCGGCCTGATGTGCGCCAGCTGAAGGAGAAGGCCCAGCCCTCTTCTGCCGTAATTGGGAGCGTTTGTCTCCAGCTGTGCAGATGTGTGGTCTTCCTCTTCTTCTTTGTTCTCTCCGCCATCTGCAGGGGGAATTCGCCCCTAACCTGCCAGGCCTCCGTTGCTCTCATCCAAGAGGCTGCAAAGGTGGAACGACTTGGCAGGCTTCCCCCCCTCCCGACCTGGCGCCCTCCAGGTGTCTCGGACTACAAATCCCATCAGCCCCCCAGACAGCTGTTGGAGAAAGGCTGAGCCGTCCCTCATTGACCCAGCAGGGCTGCATACACACCACCCACATTTATAGCAAAGCCTTCCCCTTTAAATCAAGGAATGCAAACTGTAGTTTGTTAAGGGTGCTGGGAACCGTAGCGCCGGGGGGGGGGGCAAACTATATTACTGCTATTTATTGCTGAATGTGCTGCCCGCCCTTAATCAGAAGGTTCTGGGGGCACGTTGCAAGCATTTAAAATTCAGAATTAAAAACAGTTAAAGCATGTTAGCCTACACGAACCATTTCCATCCCAGCTGCTTCTAATAAGATCTGTGACTTGTAAGAACTGGTGCCTAAGCTTGCATTCGCCCCTCCCTCTCCTTATTCCTTTTTCCTTATGTGTTGTGTCTTTAGGAGACCGGCTGTTTACTGACGACAGCATACTTTGAAGAGAGGGATTGTGCTTTGAATGTTGGCCACTGCAGGAAAGTTTTTCTTGAAGCTGCAGAGACATCATAGCTCAGTTGGGAGAGCATGGGACTCTTAATCTCAGGGCTGTGGGTTCGAGTCTCACCTTGGGGAAAATAGTCCTGTGTTTAAGGGGTTGGACTAGATGCCCTCAAGCAGTGTTCAACCAGTCGCATTTTACGACCAGTGACTGGTCAGACCCTCCAAGCATCCCTGTTTTCCAGGGACGTCCCTGATTTAGAGAAAATGTCCTGGTTTCCGATTTCATCCCAGAAGTTCCCACTTTTCCTTAGGACAGGCACCCCCAACCTTTGGCCCTCCAGATGTTTTGGCCTACAATTCCCATGATCCCTAGCTAACAGGACCGGTGTTCAAGGATGATGGGAATTGTAGTCCAAAACATCTGGAGGGCCAAAGGTTGGGGATGCCTGACTATTTTCATTGGAGAAAAGTTGGAGGGTGTGGAGTTATCCGACCCCCGAGCCGTCTGAAGGCAATCCTATATAGGGAAGTTTTTTAAAAAAGGTTTAACGTTTTGTTATGTTTTTATATACGGGTGGCGGGGGGGGATCTGCTGCAGTCGTGAGCAGAGGATCCATGGTTCCCCTTCCTTCCCTCCTCCGTGGCTCGCTTTGAAACAGCAAAGAGGGAGAAGAGCCGCTGAGTGCGAGGAGAGAGGGACAGAGAGCCTGCTTCTTTAAAGGAGCTAAGCGGGAGAGGAGAGGAGCTGCTTACACGAGTGTAAGCGGCTCCTGTCCGGTTGGTTCCTTTAAAGCAAGCAGGCTCTCTGTCCCTCTCTCCTCCCCACTCAGCTCGCTAAATAGCAGCAAAGTTTTTCAGCTCGCTAAGCCGGGGATGAGCGGGGAGGAGGGAGAAAAGCAGAGCCTGCTTGCTTTAAAGGAGCAAAGCGGGAGAGGAGAGGAGCCTTCTCCCCTTATACCCCTCTTCTTCATTATTAGCAGCATCCTTCTCCACCCACCCCACGCGTGCTCCTTGTCCCTTGAGTGCTTTTCCTTCCCTCCCCACTTAAAACATGGTTACAAAGCACGGATCCACATGGATCCTCAGGATTTTTGCACTGGGTCACCCCAAATTCACCATCAGATCACATAGCATGTCCATGGCTACATCTTGCACCAAAAAAATCACGCACCCACTGTTGCCTGGGGCTGCAGTGGTGCAAAATCGTGGTTACAAAGCATGGGTCCACATGGATCCTCAGGATTTTTTGCATTGGGCTACTCCAAACTCACTGTCAGATCACATGTCTGTGGCCACAGCATGAACCACAAAAATCATACATCCACTGTTTCGTTTAGAATATTTTTTTTATTGTTTTCCTCCTCTAAAAGCTACGTGCGTGTTATGGTCGGGTGCGTGTTATAGAGCGAAAAATACGGTATGTTGGAAGCTGCCCTGAGTAGCTGGGGCCACCCAGTCAGATGTGTGGGGGTATAAATAGTAAAATTATCCTTATGGAATGGGATGCCCCTATTTTCCTCGGAGAAATGTCGGAGAGTCTGAGACATGTTTCTTCAAACTCTACAATTCATATATATATATATATATATATATATGCAGGTTTTGGTGTCCTCGGGTGTCTTCCCGTGTAAAAGTTGGGGTGTCTAGGCGACGTTTCGACGAGGTCTCACTCGTCATCTTCAGGCTGGTGCTTTCGGCTTCTTGTTACTGGAACAGAGCAGGATCTCAGTGTTTGAGTTCCTATAAATACTGTTGAGGAGGTTTGGTGTATAGCCTCCAATGTTCTGGGCAGAGAGGAGGTTCCCAGGCTAGTGTGCCTTTTCTTCTTTTGTTCACACTAGCCTGGGAACCTCCTGGGAAAAGGCACACTAGCCTGGGAACCTCCTCTCTGCCCAGAACATTGGAGGCTATACACCAAACCTCCTCAACAGTATTTATAGGAACTCAAACACTGAGATCCTGCTCTGTTCCAGTAACAAGAAGCCGAAAGCACCAGCCTGAAGATGACGAGTGAGACCTCGTCGAAACGTCGCCTAGACACCCCAACTTTTACACGGGAAGACACCCGAGGACACCAAAACCTGCATTCCTGTACCCGTGAAAATCTACGAAAGCATATATATATATATATATATATATCCACATATATATATAAAAGCTTTTTTAACATATCATTTCCAACATTCACATAACATAGTTTCTTATCTTATACAATATTTTTGACTTCCGTCAACTCCTCTAATGATTTTCCGTTTTCATCACTTATTCTGCATTTCTTAATTGCTCTATTACTCCTAATTATCATTAACTAATAATTCTCCTCATAGTCTTTCTTGCAATATTTCAAATAATCCTCTTTACAAAACTTCTTGAAATCCTCCTAGGGTAATCTGTTCATTACAATTACTTTTCAAACAATTTGTATATTTACTCCAGTCTTCTAAGAATCTCTGGTTCCGCAACCCTTCCTGTTTATCTAGCTCTGCATAGTCCATCAGTTCCACCCTCCATTCTTCTTTCGTCGGTAGTTCTTCTGGTTTCTATTTTTGTGCCAATAATATTCCAAACTCTACAATTCTATGGCTCTATGATTTCTGAACCCTGCGATGACCTACAGTGCAGAGGTTGCCACAGGAGCAGATGTGAATCAGTCAGACCCCAAAGCTAACTGCAATAAGAAACGTGATATTTACAAATTACGGCTTTACAGGGTCCAAATGCTTTTATGGTCATTAGTTCGGTAAGGAATACAACAACCCTAGCAGCAAGACCGGCACTATTATGCCCCTATTACAGACAGAAGACTGAGGTCGAGATACAGTGAGTAGCCTAAGACCCCTCACCCCAGGCAGTAGGTTTTTGGAGGAAGCGAATTGCTTGTGATGACATTTTAAAGGCATTTGGATTTTCTGCCTCCGGCACAAAAACGTCCTGGGCTGCTTCTACCAGGGGAGGGCAGTTTGTGGCTGAGGCGAGATTTGAACTCGGGTCTTCCCTCCTCGTGCGTATGACCACTATGCCAAACCCACAGGAGCTGCATTCCCTGCAAATGGAAGCGTAGTAAAATGCAGAACCAGCAACACATCTTGGCAGCTCTCTTCATTTCTGCTGCCGTGGCTCCTTCTCTCCTCCTCCTCTTCTGCAATCCAGCCTCCTTCCGCAGCTCCTGCTGCTACGTGCCCTATATATTCACCTAGCAGCCCTCAGCTGGGGATCTGCCCCATTTACAGCCTCCCAGGCAGCTCAGGAAAACTCTGCCTCCTTCCCACCCCTCTGTTCTCTGGCTCCCAGCAGCAAGGATGAGCAGAGCCCAGCAGGCATTCAAAACCAAGGAGATATCATGGGCTTGAGAGCAGGAAGGATGCCCTGCGATGGGAGCAGGGGAAATTTTCTGGTATCAGAGGAGGAAGGAACTTCAGCTGGGATCTCCAAAGGTCGAGGTGCACAGGCAGAGGGCAAAGATTCAGGACAGGGTAAAAAAGAAAGCAATTCTCCAGCACATAGTTAAACTATGGAACTCCTTGCCACAGGATGATGGCCAACCTCTTGTTGTTGTTGTTTAGTCATTTAGTCATGTCCTACTCTTCGTGACCCCATGGACCAGAGCACGCCAGGCACTCCTGTCTTCCACTGCCTCCCCCTGTTTGGTCAGACTCATGCTGGTAGCTTCAAGAACACTGTCCCACCATCTCGCCCTCTGTCGTCCCCTTCTCCTTGTGCCCTCCATCTTTCCCAACATCAGGGTCTTTTCCAGGGCGTCTTCTCTTCTCATGAGGTGGCCAAAGTATTGGAGCCTCAGCTTCAGGATCTGTCCTTCCAGTGAGCACTCAGGGCTGATTTCCTTCAGAATGGAGAGGTTTGATCTTCTTGCAGTCCATGGGACTCTCAAGAGTCTCCTCCAGCACCAGAATTCAAAAGCATCCATTCTTCGGCGATCAGCCTTCTTTATGGTCCAGCTCTCACTTCCATACATCACTACTGGGAAAACCATAGCTTTAACTATACAGACCTTTGTTGGCAAGGTGATGTGTCTGCTTTTTAAGATGCTGTCTAGGTTTGTCATTGTTTTTCTCCCAAGGAGCAGGCGTCCTTTAATTTCGTGGCTGCTGTCACCATCTGCAGTGATCATGGAGCCCAAGAAAGTCAAATCTCTCACTGCCTCCATTTCTTCCCCTTCTGTTTGCCAGGAGGTGATGGGACCAGTGGCCATGATCTTCGCTTTTTTGATGTTGAGCTTCAGGCCACCCTCTTAGATGGCTATAAAAGAGGACTGGACAAATTTGCAGAGGAGGAGAGGGCTATTGATGGCTACAAGCCCCGATTGCTATGTGTTGCTTCCACAGTCAGAGGCTGCAATTTTTCTGAATACCAGCTGCTGAAAATGGCAGGAGGTGGGGAGAATGTGTTCTTGGGCTCTGATCCTGCTTGTGGGTTTCCTACAGGAGTTTGGCCTGATCCTGCATGGCTGTTCTTATGTTCTGATACCTCCCAGGAAGTCCACAAGCAGCACACAAGGTCAACAGCACTCTTTCCACTTGAACTGGTTTTCGGAGGTAGACTGCCTCTAATGCTGGAGGCAACCTAATAGCCGTTACACTAGTTGTCGGCGAAAACCTCACCCTCCATGACACGCATGAGATGGTGCTAGCTGCAAGTCTCTTTACTTTTTTAAAAAAATAATATTTATTAGAAGTTTTATAGTTACAGAAAGCAAGAATGAGAAAAAAGCAATAAACAATTTAATAAACAATACATCAAAAATAAAAAGGGGGGGAAAAAACAATACATCTAAACAGCAAGAAAAACAAAGGCATTTAAAAACACATCCAATTTCCATATCTTTACCTTTCATTTACTTGTTTCCTCGACCTCCTCACACCTCCCTTTTTTGTATTCTAGTTCAATTAGCTAATTCAGCAAATCCTTTCCCTCTTTCTCATTTTTTTGTTCTATAATTTATCTTAACACAATCTAACTTTAAATTTTCCACTTTAGCCCATTAACAATCAGTTTTTGCTTAATTCTTTATAACATTTCTACTAAAACCATATAACTTCATTCCAGCATTCTTCTAACATTCATTAATTTTGCAGTATTTCTGTAAATATACTTTACATTTTTTCCAATCTTCTTCCACCGACTCTTCTCCCTGGTCTCGGATTCTGCCAGTCATTTCCGCCATTTCCATGTAGTCCATCTGCAAGGCTCTTTCCTTCTAGCATGCCTCAGTTGGCCGAGCAAGAGCCTCTTGACCTCAGGCTCGAGGGTTCGAGCCCCGCGTTGCGCAAAGGATTCTTGTATTGCGGGGGGCTGGACAAATGATCATCAGGATAACTTCCAACTCTACGATTACATGTATTTTGACGAAGAAAAATCAATCTTAACATAATGAATCCAAATTTCCTTCGACTTTCCTCCCTTCCTTTCTGTGCTCACTTATTTCATATCTTTTTGTTATTGCATCTCCAATTTATATCTAGTTGATAGCTTCCCATTGAAATAAAAATTTTAAGGTCATATATATATATATATATATATATATATATATATATATAATATGAAGACAGGAGTGCCTGGCGTGCTCTGGTCCATGGGGTCACGAAGAGTCAGACACGACTAAATGACTAAACAACAACAACATATATATAATAAATGTTCATAAATGCAACAATCAAGCACATACATTGATATATAAACCACATGTCTGAAACCCCACAGAAAGTCCAGAAACCATTTTGTCCCTCCCAAAATGACCTCAAACATTTCTCTGCAAGGTCAAAGGAAAATGAAAAAGCCTCCCCATTGTCTTTTCCTTCACAAATCCTGTCTTAAGGGTATGTCTGTGTTTGAACAGGGTGATCCTGTGACCTGGCTCAGGAACTAAGTATTTGTCATTACAAAAGACTGGCCAGGCTCCCCAGGGTATCCAATCGAGTAAGCATTAACAGGTAACCTGCCAGACAGGAGGTAAACAACGCACTCATATTCCTGCTGTAGACCGCCTTTTCTGTGGTGTAGGTATGATGTATCTGGGGGTGGTCTTGGACTCCAGGGCAGGCAATTTAAAATGTCTATATAAGGGCGGGCACACCTTTGTTCGGGGTCCTCCTGCTTTCCTGCGTGTGAGGGGAGCACCCTGTTGCAACAGTTCAATAAAGATCAGGCTTACAAGCTGCTTTGCTTCTCAATATTCTCTGGCCGGCCTCTGTTCTTTTCTCCAACCGATGGAGAACCTACAAAAGACTCTATAAGGGCTCTTGGGTTCCCCATAAGGGAATAAGGGCAGATGTATGTTTATTACACCATCATAACCTCAGCGCCTAGGACTTGCCGATCGCATGGTTGGAGGTTCGAATCCCTGTGGCGGGGTGCACTCCCGTCGTTCGGTCCCAGCGCCTGCCAACCTAGCAGTTCGAAAGCACTCCCGGGTGCAAGTAGATAAATAGGGACTGCTTACTAGCGGGAAGGTAAACAGCGTTCCGTGTGCTGCGCTGGCTCGCCAGATGCAGCTTGTCACGCTGGCCACATGACCCGGAAGTGTCTCCGGACAGCGCTGGCTCCTGGCCTATAGAGTGAGATGAGCGCACAACCCTAGAGTCTGGCAAGACTGGCCCGTACGGGCAGGGGTACCTTTACCTTTACCTTACACCAGTTTGTGTCAACCCTGCTAAGGTTTCAAGTTGTTTACAGTGCATCTTCAAATAGCCAACAAATTTCCCAACTCCACAATTCTAAGATTCTTCCTAGAGGTACCTTCAAGATGCAACCTTCTCCGGGAAAGTGGGGCTTGGGCAATAACTAACAGCCACCAGCCATCAATGCTCATTTAAAGCACGCTCGTCCCAGGTGTCTGCATCCATTAGAGGAGGGGTCAGCAACCTTTTCCAGCCGTGGGCCAGTCCACCGTCCCTCAGACCATGTGGTGGGCCGGACTATATTTTTTGGGGGGGGGGGGAATGAACGAATTCCTATGCCCCACAAATAACCCAGAGATGCATTATAAATAAAAGGGCACATTCTACTCATGTAAAAACATGCTGATTCCCGGACCATCCGCGGGCTGGATTTAGAAGGCAATTGGGCTGGATCCGGCCCCCGGGCCTTAGTTTGCCTACCCATGCATTAGAGGATCATCTTTAGCCATTAGTGGTTCCGAAAACCTCCTCTCCTCTTCTCCTGATGGCCCACAACACTGGAAATAAGTGGAGCTGCTTCCGAGTTTGGCAGAGCAGCCTCCCAGAAACATCCCACTCTGCCGCGGCTGAGGGCTCTGGAGGGCCATTTCGAACAGGTGGTAATGGGTTGTGTCTTCCACTTTTCACGCACACACACCACGCAAGAGCAGCGTTTGCATCAACCACAAATTAAGCTCACCCTGCATGGCTTTCCCAGGATAGAACAGAAGCTCAATGAATTATGCAAAGATCGGGGGGTGTTTGTGACATAGCTGCCAATTGCAACAGCTCAAATGCAGTTTTCGTTTCTGTTTTAGGGAGGAAATCAGCTTTAAGAGGGAAAAGCAGGAAGAAGGGGAGGTGGAGCATTTGTTAAAGTTCCCCACCTGCATCACTGACCACTCCCCTCCTCTCTGATCATCTCTATGTGCCTTGCTGAAATGTTTAGGGTGTGTTTCCCAACCTGTTGCCCCCCAGCTGTTTCGGACTACAACTTCCATTAGTTATGCTGGGGAGGGGTTTATGGGGGCTGATGTGCAACAGCTGGGGGGGGGCACCAGGTTGGCAAAGCCTGGTTTAGAATTATCTTAGTAAAGTTGCCATAATATTGCCTCCACCTTTTGCTGTCTAACCCTCTTGCTCTTAAAAAAAAAATAAACATCACATACCCTTGCTGATTTATTGAATCATATTTTACCCTTATTATTTCTCGTCATATGGTGCACACGTGATAAGAAAGCAGGGAATTAAGATTAACATTTATGTTTGATCCACCTTCAGTTCAACATATTGCTAATTACAGCGGCATTTTCATTTTCAAATATTTGTTAAACCTGAACAATATGTCGCTGAACTTATGTTTCATGTTTGCATTGATGCTGCACAATGCATTGTTCTTTCTTTCTTTTTCTTTTTAAAATTTGTGTTTTATTGCTTTTTAGTTGCAAATGAACTAGATATCATAGAATCATAGAATCATAGAGTTGGAAGAGACCACCAGGGCCATCGAGTCCAACCCCCTGCCAAGCAGGAAACACCATCAGAGCACTCCTGACATATGGTTGTCAAGCCTCTGCTTAAAGACCTCCAAAGAAGGAGACTCCACCACACTCCTTGGCAGCAAATTCCACTGTCGAACAGCTCTTACTGTCAGGAAGTTCTCCCTAATGTTTAGGTGGAATCTTCTTTCTTGTAGTTTGGATCCATTGCTCCGTGTCCGCTTCTCTGGAGCAGCAGAAAACAACCTTTCTCCCTCCTCTATGTGACATCCTTTTATATATTTCAGCATGGCTATCATATCACCCCTTAACCTCCTCTTCTCCAGGCTAAACATGCCCAGCTCCCTTAGCCGTTCCTCATAAGGCATCGTTTCCAGGCCTTTGACCATTTTGGTTGCCCTCCTCTGGACACGTTCCAGTTTGTCAGTGTCCTTCTTGAACTGTGGCGCCCAGAACTGGACACAGTACTCCAGGTGAGGTCTGACCAGAGCAGAATACAGTGGCACGATTACTTCCCTTGATTTAGATGCTGTACTCCTATTGATGCAGCCCAGAATTGCATTGGCTTTTTTAGCTGCCGCGTCACACTGTTGGCGAAATAAAAGAGAGAAATAATAATATCAACAAAGAATCATATCAACTTGCTCTTTTAAGAGAACTCCCTTTTGACCCAGACCGGCAAAGACTTTGAGACTAACCAGAGCAACCACATATTGGATGTGGAGCCAAGCCTCTCTCTCCCCAGCCTGGGGGTTGGTTTCCATCTTTATTCCCAACTAATATATTAAACTCATTAGTTACACCATTGACACTGCTAGCCAAAGCGCTGCATTTTCTGCATCGAAAGGAAAGCATCTAAAATTATCCGTTTGGAGGAAACAAAGCAAACTGGAAATGTATCATGTGTTTACCTAATCTGTAGGCATAATTATATGTTTTTTCAGAACGGCATTTGTTCGAGTCTTGTTTCGTTTCAGTTAAAAAAAATAAAGTTTCCAGCATTTAGGAGGATATTTGCTGCGGGTCCTCATGTCACACAAGATGCTCTGTGGAAGAATCTTTATTCTGTGCTCCACTGCAGCTGGAGTTCTAGACTCTTGTTCACTAGCCGTCTCAAAACGTGACCTGTGGCAGCTTTCTTTCTAGAGCGCCACATCTGCTCCAGAAGAAACTGGGAACTCCTGAGTGCAAAGCATTTGCTACTGAGCAAACACCCCTCTCTCTCTGTTTCTCCCCCCCCCCCCCCCCCGCAATACACCAGCCTTCTACATTTGCCTATTTTGGGGAGTGGGGAGGAAAGAAGCTGGTACAATCCCTATGACTTTTAGCCACTCCCTCCAGCAGAAAACGCTGCACCCGTCTAAACCCTGCTCATCGCTGCGCAACTGCTAACGGCGCAGGAGCCCTCGCCAGAAATAAAGTTGGCAGTCTTCACCTAACTGTGAAGATACACAGAATGAAAGGGCTTAAGGTCAGTGAGAAAGAGGAGGATTGGTTTGAGAAGATACGGAATTATTTGGGTAGGTTTGAACAATTTGGGGCAATTAAAATAAACCAAGTTAAATGAACCTTGTGGAGGGAGGAGTGTTAAGGTTCTATAGAAGTGTACATATGGTTGATTTGAATATGTTATTAACGAATATTATTGAATATGTATATTATTGAATGTTGTATACCCAGTGTATCAGCCGACTGGGGGTGGTTTCACTGCTTGTGTTTTGGTGGTTGGTAAAAAATAAAATATATTTAAAAAATAAAAAATAAAATAAAGTTGGCAGCCCACCAGTTGCAAGGGAGGAAGTGGGGGGAGGCAGCCTGTGGTGTGTTGCACAGGAGCAAATTAACACTTCAAACGCCCCTTGTGGCCGTATCCTGGCTCTATGTGTGGCACGTCCTGACACAGAGGCATCTGCATGTACATCATCTTCCCAGCCGGCTTTTGAGAGTCCTGCATTGCAGCGGGTTGGGCTAGATGGCCTTTGGGGATCCCGTCTAGCACTAGAATTCTATCAATCATCTACTTAAAAAACAAGCAAACACACCCTGAGCATGAAGGAGAGCCATTCCCGACTGAAGGCACATTCTTTCACCTTTGGTGGACATGCCCGAGGATTAAGGCATTCTGGGAGATGATTTATAATGAAATGAAAAAGGTATTTAAATATACCTTTCTGAAGAAACCAGAGGCCTTTCTCCTGGGCATGGTCAGCCAATTGGTGTCAAAGAAGGATAGAACTTTCTTTATGTATGCAACAACAGCAGCAAGAATACTCATCGCGAAATATTGGAAGACACAAGATTTACCCACCCGGGAAGAATGGCAGATGAAGTTGATGGACTATATGGAACTGGCGGAAATGACTGGCGGAATCAGAGACCAGGGAGAAGAGTCGATGGAAGAAGATTGGAAAAAGTTTAAAGACTATTTACAGAAATACTATAAAATTAATGAATGTTAGAAAAGTGTTGGAATGAAGCTATATGGATTTAGTAGAAATGTTATAAGGAATTAAGTATAAATAGATTATTAGAGTATTAAAGGGAAAAATAAGGTTAGAATGTGTTAAGATAATTATAGGATAGAAAACAGAGGAAGATGGAAAGGAATTGCTGAAACAAGTAACGAAGTGGAATACAAAAAGGGAGGTGTGAGGAGGTCGTGGAAATTAGTAAAAGAAAGATAATATATTGAAATGGTTTTTGCTTTGTTTAGTTAGTTGTATGTTAGTGTATATTAGTTTTTTTTCTGTTTTTTCTTTCTTTTTTGTATTGTATTGTATTATTGTATGTTTTTTCTTTTTTCGTTTTTGGTGGTGTTATGTTTAATTTGTTGGAAAACTAATATATATATATATATATATATATATATATGCAGGTTTTGGTGTCCTCGGGTGTCTTCCCGTGTAAAAGTTGGGGTGTCTAGGCGACGTTTCGACGAGGTCTCACTCGTCATCTTCAGGCTGGTGCTTTCGGCTTCTTGTTACTGGAACAGAGCAGGATCTCAGTGTTTGAGTTCCTATAAATACTGTTGAGGAGGTGTGGTGTATAGCCTCCAATGTTCTGGGCAGAGAGGAGGTTCCCAGGCTAGTGTGCCTTTTCTTCTTTTGTTCCTTAATTACTTGAGGGATATCTTGAGTGATTTCTTGAGTGATTTCCTGAATCCCACTTAGGTGGGTCATTAGGTGTGGATTAGTTGCTAAAGCCTTCGTGTCTTGAACTCTTGAACTTTGTGAAGAGTTTTTCTGAGAAGATGGCTGTACTGCACTTGGTTGTGCTCTGGCTTGGCTTCGTGTATAGGGGCGAGCTGTGGTTTTGTGGCCTGTGCCAGCCAGATCTGTGTAGGGATTGCAGGGGGGTGCAGCATCCGGAGGTGCCACCCTGGTTTGGCTACTGGATGGTGTCTGTAATTTATCTGTGGAGAGGGTCTGGGTTTGGGTCTGGTGTGGTTGATTGGTGATGGCGTTCTGTGTGCCTCTGGATCTGGTGTCAGATTTTGTGGGGAGGGCTAATTTCCAGATGTCTGGCAAGCGGGATGTGTCGTCACGCTTGTTCATGTTGTGAGGGTGTTTCTCTATCTCGATGGCTTCCATGATTATTCTCTTGTGGTGATGTTCCATGTTAAAGATGTTCTTTAACATGGAACATCACCACAAGAGAATAATCATGGAAGCCATCGAGATAGAGAAACACCCTCACAACATGAACAAGCGTGACGACACATCCCGCTTGCCAGACATCTGGAAATTAGCCCTCCCCACAAAATCTGACACCAGATCCAGAGGCACACAGAACGCCATCACCAATCAACCACACCAGACCCAAACCCAGACCCTCTCCACAGATAAATTACAGACACCATCCAGTAGCCAAACCAGGGTGGCACCTCCGGATGCTGCACCCCCCTGCAATCCCTACACAGATCTGGCTGGCACAGGCCACAAAACCACAGCTCGCCCCTATACACGAAGCCAAGCCAGAGCACAACCAAGTGCAGTACAGCCATCTTCTCAGAAAAACTCTTCACAAAGTTCAAGAGTTCAAGACACGAAGGCTTTAGCAACTAATCCACACCTAATGACCCACCTAAGTGGGATTCAGGAAATCACTCAAGAAATCACTCAAGATATCCCTCAAGTAATTAAGGAACAAAAGAAGAAAAGGCACACTAGCCTGGGAACCTCCTCTCTGCCCAGAACATTGGAGGCTATACACCACACCTCCTCAACAGTATTTATAGGAACTCAAACACTGAGATCCTGCTCTGTTCCAGTAACAAGAAGCCGAAAGCACCAGCCTGAAGATGACGAGTGAGACCTCGTCGAAACGTCGCCTAGACACCCCAACTTTTACACGGGAAGACACCCGAGGACACCAAAACCTGCATTCCTGTACCCGTGAAAATCTACGAAAGCATATATATATATATATATATATTTAAAGGAGAGCCATTCCCTGCATCTCACCCACCCCTAAATAACACGGCCATCCCTTGGCAAGGAGCTGATGTCATGGCTCAGAAGGGAGTGGGAGGCAGAGCTGGGACCCCATGTCAGGAGTGTGTGCAGGAGCCAGGCCCTGTGACCAGTAGGATTTTGCAGGACTGGGGCCTTCCTAAGTTTGTTCTGATGAGGCAAGGTGCAGCCACACAGGTGAGGCTGACTGGTAACTCACAGCACCTGGTGGCAAGAGCCGGGAAGGGATATAAGGTCAGCATTTCCCTTCGGCTCTTTTCCGCAGCAACACGCTTCCTGCCTTGCTGTGTTTGGCTTCTGAGGTCCAGCTCCGAGGGCCTCACTGCAAGAAGCCAAGTTACAGGGAACCAGGCAGAGGGCCTTCTCGGTGGTGGCACCTTTCCTATGGAACGCCCTCCCACCAGATGTCAAAGAGAACAACAGCTACCAAACTTTTAGAAGACATCTGAAGGCAGCCCTGTTTAGGGAAGCTTTTAATGTTTGATGGTGATGTATGGAAGTAAGTGATGGACCATAAAGAAGGCTGATCGCCAAAGAATTGATGCTTTTGAATTTTGGTGCTTGAGGAGACTCTTGAGAGTCCCATGGATTGGAGGAAGATCAAACCTCTCCATTCTTAAGGAAATCAGCCCTGAGTGCTCACTGGAAGGACAGATCCTGAAGCTGAGGCTCCAAGACTTTGGCCACCTCATGAGAAGAGAAGACTCCCTGGAAAAGACCCTGATGTTGGGAAAGATGGAGGGCACAAGCAGAAGGGGGCGACAGAGGATGAGATGGTTGGACAGTGTTCTCGAAGCTACCAGCATGAGTTTGACCAAACTGCGGGAGGCAGTGGAGGACAGGAGTGCCTGGCGTGCTCTGGTCCAGGGGGTCACGAAGAGGCGGACACGACTAAACGACTAAACGACAACAACAGGTTATTGTATTTTAGTGTTTTGCTGGAAGGCGCCCAGAGTGGCTGGGGAAACCCAGCCAGATGGGCGGGGTATAAATAAATTATTATTATTATTATTATTATTATTATTATTACTTCCTGATCCTTGAACCTCGGCTCCTTGACTCCCTGCTTCTTGATCCTCGGACCCCTGACTTTGTGACTCCTGGCTTTCTGACCTTCGGACTTTTGGCTTCCTGACTCCTGGCTTCTGGACCCCCGTTCCTGCTCCCACCCCGCCATCTTGCCCCCGGTCCTGACGTCCCCAGCCGGGACTGCGATCGCCCATGAACCGGACCGTGACACCCAAGCCCCAAGCCCGGCTTTAGCCAGCATACCTGGCATGGGGCTCACAGGCCCAGCTGGAATTACTAACGGGGCATGGTACCCATTTGAAGAAGCTTTGCACATAGCCATTTCTATGCAGGGCACAAGCTTAGGCCACCTTTCAGAGGGCAGGAGAGTGCATAAACCTTGGAGTTTCATTTGCCCTCTGCAAATGAAGGCGGCAGGTCCCTCGGCCTGGGTGGAACGGGTACTTAGCTGCCCTCCATTAAAAGCAAAATAAACAAATTTAGTTTTTTTAAGAAAAGAAGTGGGCAGAAGATATGGGATCCAGGGTCACACCTCTCCCCCAAATAAGACCCCTAGTCCAGGACTTAAGATTTATTTTTTCATTTATTTATTATTATTTTTTAAAATCAGTCTGAAACATAATTTTTTCTTTGTTTTTTTTCAACTTTCCCTCCCGTTTCCCATCTTTAATTTCTCAGCCTTGCTGTGCCCTTTTTTCTCTCTCTTATATCATAACCACCCTACAATAAACTGCAATTCCTTCTGTCGCTCATAGTTCAAATCCTGCGCAAAAATTTATCACGCTCTAATATTTCTAGGGACGCGGGTGGCGCTGTGGGTTAAACCACAGAGCCTAGGACTTGCCAATCAGAAGGTTGGCAATTCAAATCCCTGTGACGGGGTGAGCTCCTGTTGTTGCTCCTGCCAACCTAGCAGTTCGAAAGCACAGCAAAGTGCAAGTAGATAAATAGGTACTGCTCCGGTGGGAAGGTAAATGGCATTTCCATGCGCTGCTCTGGTTCGCCAGAAGCGGCTCAGTCATGCTGGCCACATGACCCGGAAGCTGTACACTGGTTCCCTCGGCCAATAAAGTGAGATGAGAGCCGCAACCCCAGAGTCGGTCACAACTGGACCTAATGGCCAGGGGTCCCTTTACCTTTAATATTTCTTTAAACGTGAAGGAAGAGGTTTCCGTTCTCCCACAAAAGAGTCCTCGTTAGGTTCTTGTGTAGCTGCGGTTGTTGCATACACCCACTGCTTAATCGTCTTTTTTTGCTGGGGGCGGGGAGGGGCTTTTGCTCCTACAATCCCTAAACCTCGGCTTAAGCTCTCAACCAGAGGAGAGCCAGGGACAGGACATTGAATGTGGCTGCAGAAGAAGGTTCCATGGCTGGAGGCAGAATGTCTCTAAATGCCGTTTGCTGGCAACAGCAGGAAGCGAGAGTGCTGGTCCAGCTTGTGGGATCTCTGCTTTGTGGGATCTCTGGCTGGTCCCTCCATGAACAGGATCCCAACCTAGATGAGCCTTTGGTCCAGTGGCGTAGCGTGGGTTGTCAGCACCCAGGGCAAGGCAAGTAATTTGCACCCCCTAACCCGTGGATTTGCGCCCCCTAACCCTAACCCCCACATGTTGCGCCCGGTGCGGACGGCCCCCCCTGCACCCCCCACGCTACGCCACTGCTTTGGTCTGACCCAGCCGCAGAGCTCCATTAATGCTCCCCTGTTTAAACTGATCTGGGCCAAGAGGGGTGGGCAAATCTTGCACGGCACTCACCCTGCCTAACTCTACAGATCGCCTGCGGCTGCTTCTATTATTAGGTGCCAACCCCGCTGGAGGGGGAAAGTGGGAAGAAGAGAAATTAGCACAGGTTTTGCATCAGGTTACAGAGATCCAGTCCCCTCTCCCGGGAGAGAGACATTCATATGCTACACCAGTTCTGTTCCAGGCAGACCTCAGAGAAGCATTGATTTGGGGACAGAGCTAGCCAGGTGTTTGGCCTCTTTGTTCAAACATACGGGGCAGGGAACGCTTTGAAACTCAAGCCCTGTGCGGACCGAGGTTTGAAAAGAGGATTCATGCGCCTCCAATTATAAATTGAGCATCGTGTTGCGTCACATGGCAGGACAAAGATGCGCAATGCCGTCCAAATTCGAAGCACGCTTGCACTCCTGTCTCGACGACGTCTACGCCGGCTTGGTCACGGTCGCAGAATGGAAGAGGGCAGGATGCCCAGGGATGTGTTCTACAGGAGAGCCAGTGTGGTGTAGTGGTTAAGAGCGGTGGACTCGTAATCTGGGGAACCGGGTTCGCGTCCCTGCTCCTCCACCTGCAGCTGCTGGGTGACCTTGGGCTAGTCACACTTCTCTGAAGTCTCTCAGCCTCACTCACCTCACAGAGTGTTTGTTGTGGGGGAGGAAGGGAAAGGAGAATGTTAGCTGCTTTGAGACTCCTTAAAGGTAAAGGTACCCCTGCCCGTACGGGCCAGTCTTGACAGACTCTAGGGTTGTGCGCCCATCTGACTCAAGAGGCCGGGGGCCAGCGCTGTCCGGAGACACTTCCAGGTCACGTGGCCCGCGTGACGAAGCTGCTCTGGGGAGCCAGAGCCGCACACGGAAACACCGTTTAACTTCCCGCTAGTAAGCGGTCCCTATTTATCTACTTGCACCCAGGAGTGCTTTCGAACTGCTAGGTTGGCAGGCGCTGGGACCGAGCAATGGGAGCGCACCCCGCTGCGGGGATTCGAACCGCCGACCTTTCGATCAGCAAGTCTTAGGTGCTGAGGCTTTTACCCACAGCGCCACCCGCGTCCCATTTTGAGACTCCTTAGGGTAGTGATAAAGTGCGATATCAAATCCAAACTCTTCTGGCACCAGGCCCCAACTCTGTGTTACAAAGGTGTCTGCAAATGTGACACAAAGGCTGGGATCATCAACCCTGCTGTGTGGGAATCACTTGCAGACAACAGACCGACCGTAGTGCCTGGAGACAAACAGGTCATGTATCCACGGCAGTGAGCACAGGAGGAATGACCGCTGGGAGAGAGAAGAAACGTCACAGTGCATCTGCAGCAGTGCAACCGGATGTCTTCATCTGCTCCAGCTGCAACAAAACATGTCTCTCCCCTACTGCTGCAACCTTTCAACAGTTTAACTTCACCCCCCCCCCCAGGCACATTCCTCCGTTGTCTCTTAAGACAGACGGATGCCAACAATCTCAGAGAGAACCTTGGCTTTGATTTGATGCTGCATAGAAGGGAAAGCCAACGCGATTCCTTCTAGATGTTGCCGGACTACAACTCCCATAATCCCCAAACATGGACAGGAGCTGATGGGAGTTGTAGTCCAATGACATCTGGCAGTCACCATGTTTGCTACCCTTGCCAGATGAGGTTAAAGCGAACCTAAGGTTCTAGCCCCTCAGAAAAAGAAAGCGCCGCTGGCAAAACCATTTCTCTAGAAGCAGGCCTTGGGCTGATTAACATTCTACAACTTTTAAAATGTGTTTGTGTGGGGTGTGTGTTATATGTTTGTTTTGGTTTTATCATGTATTTTGTGCTCCCATTTCGCATTTTTGTGTTGTGAACCGCCCTGTGACTTTCCGATGAATGGCGGCATACAGATTTAATAATAAAATCTGATAGCAGCTGCCAAACCTAGACAAACGGGTTCGATGGTGTGTTGGGTTTCTATAAGAAGTTGCTAGCACTTATTTCAGACATGAAAATGACGCAGGAAACGGGTCAGGGTGCTTCAACTTTGACATCACAGATATCTCTGCAGCTTCCGCAGAACCTTGGATTCTGAGCTAGAAATTCCATTTCACCTTCTGACCACATTTGTTTTGTAAAACTATAAAGTCACCAGGGATAAAATTTACGCAGCAATCCCCCTTCCCTGGATGAAAAACTGCAGGCTACTGCCTCATCTGTCCCCCACCCACCAAAAAAAGTGCTTTTGCACCCAACAGAACTCTGAATTTCTTTTCACATCCAACACACAGAAATATAGTGGCCAATTTGCCCCAAAATCAGACCATAGGAATCATTTGGATTGCTTTTTAAAAGTGCACATGAAAATCTATAGAGTTTTGGCACCAATTTAAGCATTTTTTGTAAGCCATGTTGTCTGCAGAGACATGCAGAACTGCCCTATACAGAGTCCATCCAACTCAGGATTACCAGCACGGACTGGCAGCATCTCTCTCCAGTGGCAGACCAGAAGCCTTTACAACCCTTCCTGAACCTGGAATACTCTGCAGCTGCTCTCCTACTGAATTGCAGGCCTCCCATCAATTTCTCTTCTGCCCTACCGGCGGCAATGTAGAGCTGTCAGAAGTGGAGCAACATTATGTTCTCTGGAGAGAAATTAGCCGCATCTGTTGACAGCAGGAAAAACAGCCCTGCTCTCCACAACGGAGGCTGGAGGAGGAAAGAGACCCGGTTTCCAAGGCAGTCTTTGCAGCTGCTCTGCTCTTCCAGAGGCCTGCCGGTTCCCCTAAGCTCACCCCCTGCTCCAGTAACCTTCTTGTGCCCATGAAAGATGCACGAGGCAGCAGCAGCGAGGGAGGCCGCCGAAAGGTCAGTGCGCTCAGGAGAGCGTGGAAGCGCCTCCAAAAGCTTGATAGATTCCTCGAAAGGCAGGGTTTCCTTTGTGCTTGCTTTCCTGCCAGCTGCTCAGGCAGAATTTGCTCTGGTCCCCTATTGCAGGGCACCTGCCCAGCAGGTGAGCATGCCAGCGAGCTGGGTGCAATCCATCACTCACCTCGTAGGCTTGGAACATTCGCTGCATGCTCCCAAGCCCCAGAGACGTGCAGCAAAATGGCTGTCGATAGTTGAAAAGGCTCCGGGATCCAGGTTTGCTTTCCCATCCAGGTGCCAGGAGCATGTTGTCAAGTTTCGGCAATTCTTTCTGAGGCATTAGGCTCGTCAAACTGTGCATGCCCTCTCAGCTGGACTACTGCAATGCGTAGCACTTGGGGCTGGCCTTGAAGAGGGTTTGGAAATTTCAGTAGGCCCCGCGGGCTGAAAAGGTGCATTCTGCTTTTGATTCGCATTGGCCACCTCCTTACTAAGCTAAAGGTTGAAGATGTTGGGACTTCCTAAGCCATGGGTAGGCAACCTAAGGCCCGTGGGCTGGATCCGGCCCAATCACCTTCTAAATGCAGCCTGTGGACGGTCTGGGAATCAGCGTGTTTTTGCATGAGTAGGATGTGCCCTTTTATTTTAAATGCATCTCTGGGTTATTTGTGGGGCATAGGCATTTGTTCATGTCTTTTTTCAAAATACAGGGGTACCTCAGGTTACAAACACTTCACGTTACAGACTCCGCTAGCCCGGAAGTAGTAAAACTGTGTGGCAGCGGCGCAGCGGGAGGCCCCTTTAGCTAAAGTGGTACCTCAGGTTAAGAACGGACCTCTGGAACGAATTAAGTTCTTAACCCGAGGTACCACTGTGTATAGTCTGGCCCCCCCACAAGGTCTGAGGGACAGTGGACCGGCCCCCTGCTGAAAAAGTTTGCTGACCCGTCCTAAGCCTTCAGGAACCCAGCACTGGATGTGAAGAAACCAGGCTGCAAAGCAAGCTCAACCGAGAGGCAGTGTGGTGAAGCAGTTAAAGGTGTTTAACTACTTCCTGGCCAGGGCTCAAATCCCCACCCAGCCATGGTAACCTTTGGCCGGTCAAGTCTCTCAGGCTACCCTACCTCACAGGGCTGTTGAGGGTAAAAAAACCCACATTGTCCCAACTTTAACCAGTAACTCCCTGGTCACAACAGCTCTGGTCTGTTTCCAGGCACAATTCGAAGTGCTGGCTATGAGCTCTCAAGCCCTGGGCGGCTTAGGCCCAGGCTTTCAAAGACTATTTCCCGATATGAACCTGCCTGGATTTAAGAGTTCTCTGGTGGATTCAGAAGAGGGCCTTCTCGGTGGTGGCTCCTCCCAAGCTTCAAATCTCCTCCCTTGTTGTCTTTCCCCAGCAGGCAAAGAACTTCCGACAAACGTCCGGGAACTGACTGCTTTTAATCGAAGAGCTGGTGCCATGCTGTTTCCATTTTAATTATTTATGGTTTTAATTTATTGTCTCTCTGAATTCCTGGCTTCCAGGTGTTTGTTTCAGACTACAGCTGTGCATTGCAAGGGGTTGGTTTGGATGACCCTTGGGGTCCCATTCAACTCTATAGTTCTACGATTCCAACAGGCCTCTTTGCCAGGAGGAAAAAAAAAACCCCATCGCCCTTTCAATTCCAACCCCCCCCCCCAAAAAAAAACAGAATAAAAGGGGAAAGAACGAAAGCTACACAGCAATTGTACAACCAGCTTCGTTAGAACAACTCAGCAAAATAAAATTCCGGTTTATTGTTGGACAACATTGTTTTCACACATACATCAAACAGGCCAAAAAAAAAGAAAAAAAATTAACAGCAACTTTGTAGACAAAACAAAAGAACGAAAAATAAAAAGAAGAAAAACGAAAGAAAAAACCCTTTTATCTTTGGCCTTGCCATCTCATACAAACCAACTAGTTATGGTACATCTAAAGTACATACACAGAAGAAAAGAGAAAGTTACTGGAATGCTCAGAATAAAGATTGGACTTTTTTTGCATTTTTTTTTACAAGGTCGTGTTTTGTTTCCCCCCCCCCCTTCTCCTTTTGAGATAAGATTTGGACATGGTCACACCACAAGTAAAGTCAAGAAATATTTTTTTTCCTTTCCGGTTGTTTTGTTTTTGAGGAACAGAGGGAAAGAGAGTAAGAGAGAGATTTTAAAAAATTAAAACACCACACTTCAAAGCCCCGCCCCCCCCTTTTGGTCAATCGGAGATCGCGTTAAAAATGGCTGACCTCGTCACAATATGTACAAAAATATAAAATGTAAATAAAAAATACAAACAAATTCTCCTTTAAAGTTACTTTTAAGAAAGCAAGCTGGGCCTTGAAGTTTTCCATGGGGGAAGAGAAGAGGTCGGGGGGGGGGGGGGATTTCAGGACCTTAATTTCTCTGCTCCCCCCAACCCGGTCTCCCCCCACAAAAGTGGCTTAACTTTCATTCCACTCAGAGTTGGGAGAAGGGCTGCCCCCCCTCTACTTGATGACAAGCGACCACAGCAAAAAGGGGGTCGGGGGGGTCGGGAAGAGGAGGGGGGGGGACATTTTGCAACAGGAGCTTCAAAGGTGAGTAGGTCACGCTGGCCTTTAAAAAAAATTTCCTCTTTTAAGTTTTAAAAAAAATGTGTGTGTTTTTAAAAGTAGCTCTGCCTCCTAATCGTCTTCGTCAGTTTTCTGCTTCTTGGGATCGACGTCGTCATCCTGTGGGGGGGAAATGATATATTATGTGTAAGAATACGGCTCTTTCTGTGTTGCAGCGCCTACAACCTCGGAACTCCCTGCCTATTGATTATCGGCTGCACCCTTTTCAGCACCGGGCGGAAACTATTTTGGTTTACAGAAGCTTGCCCAGATGTTTAGGATGCTGGTGAGAGTTGGAACCCGTCTTCCAGTCCATTGTTAACGAAGACTTTTTAGAAAGTCTTAAAATTTGTTATTCAACCTTACTCATATCTGCATACAAGATTTCTTACCCCAATCGGGTGGTGTATAAGTTCTATGGAACAGATCAGAAATAAATCTCCCTTTGCCCAATTTTGGAAAACTTGAGAAAGGGCAAAGGTACAGGCAGCCAGGCTCCCTTGCAACCTATTGGCTTGCAGATGTTTTGCTCCACAAAAGCAAGCTGCTTCTCAATTATCTCCCCATCGACAGATGCCAGAAGGTTTCTTCTGTGACTTATGGGAAGAACCAGAAGGGCCCCGACTCTCCAATTCTCTTAGGGTTCTCTCTAAAGCTTGCACAGTCGCGGACCTCAAGCCACTCACCTCATCGTCCTCAGCTGCCCGCTTCCCTGGGGGCCCTTCAGCCTCATCGTCCTCATCGCCATCCTCTTCTTCACCTGGGGGGGAAGATGACGACGGGCGTGAAAGGGGGAAAGTGAGATGAGGAAGCAGAGAGACCCACACCCTCCCACTACGCCTGGTCCAAGCCTCCAGGAGCCCTTAGAAGAACAGATTCTCAGACTTTTAAAAGCACTGTTCTTTTAGCATTCGCAGAATGCAAGGTTAAAATGCACAGGTGCCACTTTCCTTCTCCTTTTTGTGCGAGAAGCTACACTTCTGGGTTTTACTTCCTCCTTCCATTTCCCCGGGAGTCCATTTGAGGGTGCTTGCCTGCCTGCTTGCTGCAAAGAGGGAGAAGGAGCCGCAGGTCTTCTGCAGGAAGGTTTACTTATTCAATCTCCCTTCTGCCTTTTATTTTTTGCTTGTTCGGATTTGGGCTTTTTAGCAGGGGCTACAAATGGCGCCAGGGCAGCACTCCCAGTAAGCAGCTACCCCTTCTCTCCCCAAAACGCTGGAATCTTTTATTGGTTTGAAGAGTTTCATCCGCAGATGACAAGACGCCACGCGTTTTTGTGCAGCGGGACAGGGCACAAGAGGGGGACATCCCATCGTCATTCCCACCCAGTTATCCGTTCAATTCTCCCTGCCTTGGGAGGTGGAGGAAAGATAGGGGGCCAAAAGTCTAGGGAAACTTTGGGGGAGATGTGACGTGTGCCCGGTTACACCCAAGAACTATGTGCAGAGGAACTGATGCAGAAAACTCTGCAAGCAAGCCAGGGTTGTAGGCGCAAGGCAACACTGGAACAAGCACCTTTTGTGAGAGCAAAACCCATACCGCACAGAAAGAGGGGAGTTCTCTGTTGCAGCGGCTGCCAAGCTCAGTTTGTTTCTGCGTCCCCGTCCCAACGACAAGCCCGCCTTTAATGAGGTGGGACGGAGAGAGCCAAAATTCATTAGTTCTGACTCAGGACGTTTTACTAATTGTCAGGGGCAGGGAACCTGCCAAGGACCACATCCTTCGGAACTGAGAGAAAGAAAAGAGCACTGGATTGACCCAGAAAAGGTCTGAAATAGGCCAGTGGATTGGGGACGGCTCGGAGAGATACTCCAGCACCGGAGAGATCTCTGTGTGTTTCCCCCCCAGTTTAAGCTCTTCTGGATAAGTGGCAGGCCTGTTTGAACCTTCCACATTTAGGCCGGTAATCTGGCTTAATTGTCACTGCAAACCACTAGCAGAGAGCGGAGTGGAAGGAGGCCTCGGGGCGAGAGGAGTGGAGAGATTAGGGTCACCTGGGCAGAAAAGCTGCCCCACTTCCTCCTGGATGGCGTAGGCTCAGGAAGGCGGGATTAGCTCAGGCAGGGGGCTCAATGCTGCTCTGCTTCACCTCACGCAGAGTTTTAAAGTCCTGGGGATGGAAGGGAGCTCTGCTGGGCTGTGAGGGAAATGGCTGCCTTTTGTGCCAATGGAACAGGACATTATTGGCTTCTGGCGCTGAAGTAACGGGATGCGAGGAGCAACCAGGTACTAGTGTTTTCGAAAGGGGAGAAAAAACACCAAACACACCCTCCAGGGCACTTTTGAGAGTAGGGGCCCAATCTGCTTTCCCCCCACAAAAAAAGCGCCTTTGTTCCTTCTGGTGTTTTGGAAAAGAAATTGTAATAGTGTTAATGTTCTAAATGTTATTTAATAGGAACATTTACTTGCCTCTCTGAACTTTTGTGCCGGAGAGCTCTCAAAAAGCGAATCCTGCAAGCCCTTGATGGTTGCAAAAGGAGTTATACTCCAAGGCTGGAAAGTTAAATATCCATCCCTGAAGAGCTTATAATCGTCAGCCTTGTTTGGTTATCCTTTGTGGCCATATGGGCAATGTAGATTAATATATGCTTAAAATCGGATCTATGATGATTGTTAAGGTGAGCTGGCGTTCTTTGTTAGATTTGCAATTATTATTTTTTAAAAATGCAAATCATGATGATTAATGCCACCACCCTATATGTAATGGTATCAAAGGCTTCTGTCTGTCTCCCCACCTCCTTTCCCCGCAGGCAACCCAGAACGCTTCTGCCACATCCTAGCTTGGTGTTGACATCACCGCTCCATCGCCATGGTTTCCAAGCTTTGCTTCCCCACCCCTTTTCCCTCCTCCTCAATCACCCCGGGTCGCCAGGCAACGCTCCCCCACCCAGCAACAGATACCCAATTATGCAAAACGGCCCGAAAGCCCCAGGAGACTCAAGGATAAGAGGCAATAGCCAAGTGTGATTCAGAGCGTTCTCCAGAAAGGGGCAATGCTTCTTGCACCCAGGGGTGTGTGTTTGTGTGTGTGTTGCACGTTGTCTTGTTTTTCACGAGAGATGAGATGCTTTCGCCAGCGGTTCAGAGCCACAATTAAAGAGGCTCTCGGGGGACGCCATTAAAGGCAAAGAAACTGGGTAAAAGGAACAAGGAGCAAGGTCGTTAATGTTTTTTTCTTTATTGGGGAAAAGAGGGGAAATCAAAGTGCCTAAAGCTAAGCCCACAACAGCTCCCCTCGCAGAGATCTCCTCCAGGAAGCAGCCTCTCCAGTTCTTGCAGTTGTGCAAGAGACCATTGCAATTTATCCACAGGGCGAAAGGGAAGGAAGATTTGCCCATCGCAAACGGTTCTTTCCTCCCACCCAAAACCCAGGCTTTTGGGTTTCCTAGCCCATCACGGAAATAATATAGTGCACAGTGGATAGCCCACTCGCTGTAAACAATTAAAAGTGGTTTAAAACGCCACAAGGAAATATACCTGGTTGTCACCTATACACTCACACACCCGGGGGCATCCGACACATTAGGCCCCCCTTTGGGGAGTGTGTGAATGAGGCTCGAGAAGTTTACCCCCGACTCCTCAGCAACAGAAGGGGGAAATGTTTGGGAAGCCAGCTGCAAAATTGCAAAGGTGCCAGGCCTGCAAAGGAATGGCAGGAATCAAACCCTGAACGGTTCCCCCCTCCCCCCGCATCTGAACAGACGCCAAATATTCCAGCTTAGCCGGGGAGGCTGAGGCTGGGCGGAACGGGAGTTGGGGCCCAAAACACCTGCAGGTTAAAGGTGTGGGGCCACCAGGACAGGTTTCTCAAATCCTCACGCAGCCGTCGCTGGGAGATCGCAGGCTAGTCGCAAAGAATCTCTGCTGTACCTGCCTCACAGGGTTGTTGTTGCGGCGGTGGTGGTGGTGGGAGGGGGGGTGGGGGAAGCCCGTGTCCTCCTTGTGGGAAAGGCAGGACCCAATAAACATACGTTGCTCCCCGCTGATTTTGTCGCCGGTTAGCTCTCCTTATGGGAGTTGGCCGAAAAGCAAAATGCCTTGCCTGTCGTGCTCAACCCAGAAAGGCCATTAGGGGGAGCCACTGCCCTCTGCAGCTGGACACAGCTGGGGCAAGGGTGAGCAGCTGGCCTTCTCCAAGCAGAAGGGGGGGGCCCTTGTGGCGCGTGGGGGGAGGTCAGAAAGGGAAACGGAAGGTCACCTTCTTCCTCGTCCTCCTCGTCCTCGCCAACTTCTTCTTCTTCCTCATCTACCTCGTTGTCTGCTTCCTGCTCCCCATTTTCCTCGTTTTCCTTGTGGAAACAAAACACACTTAGGAAAGTGCCCCCCAAAGCACAGCATTTAAAAGAGCTGCGGTCTTGTTTCTTGAAACAGCTGCTAGGGTGCACCAGAGCTCATCCTATCAGGATTCCCTAGGTTTCGGTCGGCACCTGACCCCTTCTCCTTCCCCACAACACACACAGCGGGTCAGGGTTGTTGGCCACTTGCCAATCCCCTGCTATGGCAGGGATGCAGAATCTGTGGGCTGCCGGTTGCAATCCTAACACCATTTCTGTGTTGCAGCAATCAAACACAGGGGGACGGGGTCAAAACTAAGAGCCAAGACCCCACTGACCGGACGCAACAACTTGCAAGCCCACAATAATTTACTGTTTCAATCATTACCATACGGTATTGGTTGGATGAGCTTACGTTTGCATTCTCTTAATTTACCAACAAGACTTTCAAGCTCAGGGACGAGAAACCAACTACGCTGCAGCAGTGACAGAGCAACATGTGGAAGGCCCTGGGTTCGAGTTCTACCACCTCCCAGATTTCTCACACGGGGAGAAGCCCAGCCTTCTGCAATCTGGTGCCCTCCGCAAGTTTTTGATAACCACTCCCATCGGTACACTGTGATAGGAGCCGTGGTTCAATACATCGGGGGGGGGGGGGGGGGGCAACAGCTTGCAAAAGGCAAGCTTGACCCAGCAGTAACTTCCTATGCCTCCACCTGCCTCACTTCTCCTGGCAGAAAATACTTACGGCGTTTCCATTAGCTGGGGCATCTCTACCATTTTCTGTCTCTTCCACGACTTCCTTCTTTTCTTTCAAGTCCTTAAAAGGGACAGAAATAAACCAGTGTGAGTCACCAGGATTCCAGCCTCCAATATGGTTGACGCTCTTTTTGGGAATCTGAGGAGTTCTTTCACCTCCTCCTCCTCTCCAATGAGCTTGGTTTGTTTTTTTGGAAGGATGGGAGAACGAAGAAAGGAAAACAAGAACATCACAGCGGCCCGGGGAAAGTATAGGAAATGAACTTACTCCTCCCCGACTGCATGTGGAACAGCTTGAATGCAGAAGCCGGGACGGGGCACAGCAAAACCTGCCCCCCCAACCAAACCAAACCAGACAGGCTCCGCTTAGGCAATGCAGTGTTTAACAAACACACGTAAACCTCAGGAACGGAAAAGCCCGGCTTTTCATGTCGTTCCAGCAGGGCTCCACCTCCCCATAGCAGACCAGGCTTGGACCAGGTTAGGTTATGGGAGTCCAGAGCACAGAAACATTCCCCCACTGGCCTGCTATTACAGCACGTTCCCTTCCCCCTTATGAAAGGGGGGTGAGTCAGTGGCTCATCAACAAACACTGAAAACCACAGAAGCGAGGGGGGAAAGCAGAGTCCAGAAACCCCATTTTGAGCGCAGGATGTGTCTACCTGCTGCTGGCCGGTTGCCGGAATCTGATGAAAAAAGGCACCAGCCCACGGCAGGAGCCCCCTTGCCCACGCATACACAGATAAGCCTGTCACCAGGATCCTGCCCTCTCCCTCTCTGACTGACAGCCTCAGCCTGCCAGCTTTTTAAAAGGCCGCAAGGGATCCAGGAACATCTTAGCGGATAAACCGTGGCCTGGTCTGTTGGTGGTTCTGCCGCCTGAATGGCTGCATGCTTTGCTCCGCACAGAGTCCGGCATGAATAATCTGGAAGGCGGTTATATGCACAAAAAGGATTGCCTCCTTGCTCCCCCCACCCCGGTTTATTCGTTTGGATTAGACTGGCCTCCAAATTATTTGCAGGCCCAGTGCAGCCATGCATTGCTTAAGCCTCTCAAGACAAGCAGGGCTCCTGGGTAAATCAGGAACAGATTAGCAAACGCTGCCTGCGCTGACGAGAAACACCCGGGAATCCTCCTCTTTATTGCCTCACTTTAGTACCTCTAGGCTCACACCTGTTGCTGAGCATTTAAATCTGGGCAAAAAGCAAGCAAGCCTGTTGAGTGTTTTGTTTTTCCCCACTTTTGGATCTGGTTACCTTCACCCAGCAAGGCTTGCAAACAGATCCATCGTATTCACATCGACCAGATTGGAGCAGTATTCCCTCATGCGCAGAAACAGATATGAACACAAAACCTCTCTGAGCAACACCCCCTAAAGAGCAAATCAAAACAGGCTCCGTAATGAAGAAGCAGAAGCAGCAGCAGCAGTTAACCTCTTAACTAAAACCTAGTGCTAGATCATCACAGGCCGGTTGAATTACAAAACATGGTTGATTTTTATTTTATTATTTGCATGGAGTAGAGGCACCTCAAAGCAGAAAGCACCAGATTTTTCCACACTCCAAGGCAAATTGACAATACAACAAGCTTTAACTTGATCCTGAAACCTTTGAGGCAGGAGTCTATAATTACAGGCCCAGCAGAGCTGTTTGCCACTTCAAGACCAGCCACAACAACACTAGCTAGGAGGGGCAATCCATAACTGCTGGATATATATTTTTTTTAAAAAAATAACAACTATCTGGAACTGTACTCTAAAAGCAACATGATGTGTATCCACCTTGCAGAGCCGCTAGGTTGAAATCTAGATGAAACCATTTTATTAACACAGCACCCTACATGCACAGGGCCTCTGGCAAAGGAAACATAAGCAGGAGGCACCTGCACCAACCCAATTTGCTAACTGAGGAACGGCAATAAAACGGTCCACGTAAAGCAAAACTGACAAAAGTACTTATTTCAACCCTCTCCAAAACACATTTGCAGCCTGGTGCCAAGGGTAACCCAATTGTCAAATGCATTCATGGGATCCTTCTTTACCTCCCCCCGCCCCTCCTAATTGCAAGCTTTGCAAAGTGCAACCGCTGCTGCCGCCACCTGTAACAGATACGCCTACTAACAACCCTGGCAAACATTTATTTTTATTTATTTAATTTATAAAAAAAACCTCCCACCTACAGGGGGCGCCCGCGCCGCGAGCGCTCGACGCTTCGCCTACGGCCTGCCACGCGCCCGGGCCCATTTCAAAACAGCGCGCCACGGCCGGCGCCCGCTCCGATTGGCCAGCCGCGGCAGAACTCCCGACGCATGCCGGGACGTGTAGTTCCCCCTTTGAAAGGAGCAGGGAGGGCTGCGGCAGGGCGCGGGGAAGGCAGCGGACTACGATTCCCAAGAGGCCCCGCGCGGGCGGGGGCCAGAGGGAAGGGAAGGAGGAGGGGGGAAAAGGCAAGAGGGAGAAGAGGAGGCGGCACGTGGTGGGGCCGCTTTGGGCTGCTGTTTGCCGCGGCCGCAGCAGCCGGGGGCGGCGCTGGAGAGGAGGAGCCGCCGCCCGGCTGGGAAATAAACCGAGCTGGCTGCCCCCGGGGCATTTGGGGGTGCAAAAAATAGAAATACATTCACGGGGGCGGGAGAAAAGAGTTTGCAGCCGAAAATAGGTTGGGGGGCTCACTCCCCGCCCCCTATTTTATTATAAAAAGATAGCTGTGTATTTGAACTCGTCTAAAGAGAGTTACACTTGGGCAAGTGGAGTGAGCTGGCCATCCTGGAAAAAGAAAAGTGTGGGGTTTTTTTTGGGGGGGGGAATGAATCCCCGTCAAAAGTTCCCTTTCTAAACGATGCTCCAACTTCCACCCCCCCCAGTTGTTAATGGTGGCCCGCCCATGACCCCACCACCACTCACTAGGGGCGCCCGCCCGCTTCGACGTGGGTCGGAGGTGCGTCCAAGGGGTCCCCCCAAAACCTCGCCGCCAAAGCCAGCGAAATGTCCCTTCGCTTCTCACAACCCCCCAGGCTCTGTAGTCCACCCGCAGCTGCAAAGCTTTCCGGTTAACCCCCCCCAAACCAATCGCGACCGCAGCTCTTGCCGGCACCTGTAAAAAGGCCGTCCGCGGAGCGCAGCGCCAAAGCTCGACGGGGCGCGAGGAAAGAAACGAGGCTGGAAGGGGGCTTGATGGAAGCAGGAGGCGGCGCAGGAGCACCGGGGAGAGGGGGGGTCCCCTCTCTTGGATCCCAGCAACGGCCCAAGCCGCCTGCATCCGACGCCCCCTCCTCTCGAGGGGAGATAGAAAGTAGAGGGACGGTGCCAGCCGCGGAATGACCTTGCTGGGTTCGCTTCCGTGGCCCCGAAGACCCTTCGAGATGCGGGCTGTGAAAACGGGGTTTGTTTGGGGAGGGGGGGACGTCGACAGGAGCCCCGTCGGTGGTCTCTGCGGGGAGGCTCCCCCTGCGCAGAAAAGTGAAGGGTGCCCTTAAAAGCGGGAGAGAAATGGCCACCCGAAGGCTGCAAGCTATTAAAACCGCCGGCTCTCCCCCCTCCCCGAATCTGCGGGTGGCCAGGAGGCCGAAGGAGCCGCGCGCCGTCTGCTTGGCACAATGTATCCGGCGGCTGCTCCATTGTATCCGCCGCCCGTCCGGGGGGGGGGGGGAGAGCAGAGAAGGACGAACCTGTCCCACTGGCAACCCAACGGCAACCGAGATGTTGGCGGCGGGGAAAGGAAAACACCGATCCCGCCCCCGTCTTCCCATTCATCCCCGCCCATCTATCTACCCACTCGGACGCGTGGGTTCCCTCCGGCGAGCCCCGTTACGCCCCCGCGCCATCCGCACGGACCCCCCTTTTTAAACCGCGAGGAGAGCTTCCGGAACTTTTGCTTGGGGCGGCGAGGTGAGACGGAGGGAAAAGGGTCATTCTAGTTCCAAAAAAAAAAGGGGGGGTGGCACTTGAACTTCAGATGTCACCCCAGATGTTAGCAAGACCCCCTTTTCGTACCGGGTGCGCAAGGTTAAACCGCGCGTTGGTAACAGTCCAGCCCGTTTGCTGGATGGGAGATCTCAGTCTCTCCCCCCCCCCAAAAAAAAACCCCCGAGGGGACACCCTTTCCCTGTGAAAGTCGGGGTGGGGTGGGGTGCTGGGGGGGGGGGAGAATAAAGCAGGTAGGAAATCTAGAGAGACCACGGGAGGCTCGGGCACTAAGCGAGGGGCCGCCGCGACGTGCTGGCTCTCCCCGCACCATGAAACAAAGAGCCCGCGCCGGATGGCCACCAGCATTTGCTCTCCGCTTCCCCATCAAAGCGAAGCCTCTTTACAGCCTCGACCCCCCAACCTGACACTCAAGTCAACCCCAACCCCCTTCTTCCCGCCTCCTCCCTCCCCCCCAAACAAACCGCTTCCGATTTTATCGCAGCCACCGGGGGTCGTAAAGTTATTTCCGTGCAATTAGCAAAAGCAAATTAAAAAATATGGGGGGGGGGGAGAGAGCAGCGGACACACGCAAACTCAACTTGCATTCAAGTACGTCGGAACGTTCACAAAGGATACCCAAGAGGGTAACATCCCTCCCGACGCCCCTCGCTTGTTTTCGTAATTTCAGGTGGAAATGGACCGGGGAAGAGGAGCACGAAAAGGCTGCCTTCAACCGTTGGGCACGGCGGGTCTTTCCCGCCGGGTGGCTTTTTAGTTCCCCCTCGTCCCGTCCCCCCGACTCGCACTCATGGCACTTTTTTTAAAAGTAGATGAATCGGAGGGACCCTCTGAAGTTTTCGACGTCTGTCAAACCCGCGAGGCTCCTTTGAATGGAGAGCTCTTTCCAGACGGCCGCTTTGCAACAGGGACCACTGCGAGCGCCAAGGAGAGCCCGCAGCTAGGGCACTTTAAAAAGATTTTCTCAAAAGAAGCCTCCCGCTTTGTCCCTCTCCGATATACAAGCTGTTCTGTCCGCCCCCTCGGGGGGTTGGAAAACCATTTTCCTTTCCGCAAAAACCACCTCCAAGGAACAAAAAAACAAGCCGGGGATCTTGCGGGAGCGAGGTCGCTGTCGCAAACAAAGAAACGAGGGAAGCCGAGAGAGCGCACGCCGCTCGCCGAGAGACACACACGGACGAAATGGGACTTTCGAGGGGGGGGGGCGGACGACGGGAGGCTCCGTCGAGGCAGATCCAGAAATAAGTAGCCGCGGCCGAGGAGGAGGACGGCGTGGCGAGGAGAGGGCGCCTCGCATGCGTTGGGTCGCAGCCGCTTACCTTGGTGGAGATCTCGGAGCTGGTATCGACGGCGGCGTCTGACATGGCTGGCTTGGGAGTTGCGCGGGGATAAATCTCTCTCTAATCTATAGAAAATAGAGCTAAAATACAAAAATAAAGCCCCCGGCGACTTACAGGTCCACCGGCGCGCGCCTGGGGAGCAAGAGGGGGAAGAAGCGAAGAGAAAAGGGGGTGGGTGGGAAGAGGAAAAAAACAAAACCCCCCGAGAGCCGGAGCGAGCAAGGCAGAACAATGCAAAGATGGCTTTGGACGGAGCCAGTGGGAAGCTCACGCGGCGCCACTACCTTTAATATAGATTAGTGGGCGGCACGCTCACTCCCCTGCGCGGCGCGGATTGGGCGGCCGCGGGGAAGAGGGGCCCGCCGATTGGTCGGGGGGCGAACAATGGGCAAGGCTGCTTAAAGCTGTACGAGGCGCGCTTGCCCCCCCCCCGCCCTCCCCTCCCGTCTGGGCAGCGCGGCGAGGAGTTGGTGCCGGGCCTGAGCCGTCCATGCAAAGCGAGCAGGACGGAGGGAGGGAGGGGAAGGAGGCGCTGCAAAGCGCGCGCGCGGGAAAAGGGGGGGGGGGCATGCAGGCCACCACCCCCGGAGCCGTCTCCTGCCCCTCCTCCGCGCGCGGGGAGGTTTTTGCGCCGTGCAAAAAGCGCAGACGCGGAGCGGGGGAGGCATTGCAAAAGGCGAAAGGCTCGCAGCGCGCCCGGAGGGAGGAGCAGAAGGGGGTCCAGTCCCCCCCTTTTTTCTCTCCGGCGCGCGCGCGCGCACTGCACCCCTTTTACTCCGAAGTTGCAAAGCCGCTTTCTAAAAAAAACAAAACACGCCCTTTTTGCGCCCCCGCTGAAGCAAAGTCGCTTGCATACGCACGCGCGCGCGCAGGGAACTTCTCTCGGTTCCACCATTTTGCGCAAAAAGCAACGCGCAAACCTTGGGGTGCGACGTCCGCGAGTCTTGCGCTCGTGCGCAATCTGCTGCGGGGGAGGGTTGCAGAAACATGGGTGGGGTAGAAGGCTTTTGCGGGTCGGGGATCGAGGGGGGGGGGGAACAACAGGGGGTGGGATGGGTTTTTTTAAAGGTCATGCGCGCCTCTCCGCGCTCTTTAACGCGCCAGCAGGTTCAGGCGGAAGCCAGCGAGGATCGTTTGGGTGAACGTGCTTAAAATTGCGCGGCGGCGCCCAAAGTTCGTGAGAGTTGCGCACAGCCCGCCCCGAACCCCGCGCAACACACACACACAAAAAACCCCAACACGCGTCTTTGGCTCGATTTGCTGCGGAGCAAACATGAGCGGACTGAAAGGCTGCGCTATTGGCCGGAGAACCCGCGTGCACGTGGGAACGCCTCTCTCCGTGTTCCGCACTTGGAGATGGGGGGGAGGGGAGAGAGAGAGAGAGACGACTCTCGAAATCTGCTGATCTCTGTTCAATTCAATCTCCGCTCCAAATCAATCTTCCCGGTCTAAATTTTTTGGGCGAAATTTCGCATTTTTAAAAGCCAGCAGCTCACGCCAAGCAGCGGATGAGTTTCGCGTTTCCTCCCCGCGCACTTCTTCCCGCTCTCTCTTATTTACAGAAGCGGGGGGGACGGGGACGGATGCGGGAGACACACACACACACACACAGAGACGATTTCTCGCTCTGATTTGAGAGGGGTAACCGGGAAATTCGACTTGAGCAGCAGCTGCTCGTCCGTCCCTTCCGACTTTTTGCTGCCATGCTCGTTTCACAAAGCGCAACGCACAGCGGAGGTGATCCGGCCAAACTTAAAATGGGGGTGGCCGGTTCCCGCCCCCACCTTTCTTACAATCGCCCGCCTCCCCGCCCCGCCTGCACGGTGCCCACCACTTCAATATAAATAAGTATTTTTAATTTTTTTAAAAAATGGCAAGGGTGCAAGGTGCCCTGAAAAAATATCCGCAAGCGGGGATGAAAATCTTGCAATTGCAATTATTAAAGGTGCAAATCTCCCCACCGTACAAAAAAAAAACCTGGAATTGCTAAAATTGCTTTCATTTTAAGCTCTTTGACTTTGCGGTTACCACATGCTGCTTGTTTGTTTTGCAAATAATAAAAAAACCCCAAAAGTTTGCATTTGCAGGGGGGGGCTGGGAGATTTTAGGGGGGGGTCCCCTCCGTCCGTGCCCCGAATGCCCAATGGAGTCTGCAAGCCATGGGGAGGCAAGCGCCATGTGCCACACTCAAGATGGCGACTGGCGCCCTTGGCGGAGACACCACTCGGTTCCCCCACGCAGCCAAGGCCGCTAACCGACCGGACCCGATCCAACCGGATCCCCCGTGCTCTAAGAAAGCCTTCCCCGGTGTTCGTAGCCGTCAGCGACGCCTCAAAGTAGTCGAAGTACGCAGTCGGCGACCGAACAGCCCTGGCGCCGCACTCAACATGGCCGCCAGGTCGGTGCACATCTGCTCCACGGAAGGCGGGATATTGGGCACCGGCGGCGCTCATTGGCCGGCGGCGTCGGGCGAACACAATGTTGACGCTTTGCGGCGTTTTACTGGACGAGGCTAGTGCCACTTGTGATTAAGGGTGTTTAGGAAAACCGGGAGGCAAGGATCAGTCTGGCTTGATGGAATGGACTTCAGCTCTCTCTCGCATTGCAAAGGAAAGGAAAATTCTCGTCTGCAATCGCTGGTCCGGGCGGCTGCTTGCAAAGGAAAATGCTAGGTTTTGCCTTGTTCTCCCGTGATTTCAACGAAAAGCGGTTCTGTAGCGAAAGAAGAAGCAATTCATTTATCCTGGACGCCGCGTGGACTTTGGTTTTTCCGCTGCTTCTGTTTTGCGAACTTTGGAACAGTTTCTATCGACTTTTGCGCGGGGTTGACTTTTGCAAAAACAGCTGCAGGTTTTGGCACGCGTTGTTCGTGCCTCCGAGCTGCTTTGAAGCCAGGCTTCTCCGCCTCCCCTGTCTCGTTCCAGTCCTTCATTCCTGACGTCTAACTTTTTTCTTCTAGCTAGGGGACAAGGTGCACGTAAAATATCTGCACCTCGGACTTCTGCGAGTCGCCCTCTTGACGCTCTGCTGAGTCCCAAACAGAAAGCAGGCTCAGAGAGACGCTTTGGCTTTCCTCTAGACTTTGGCAATTTGAGAGCCGAGTTCAAGTCCTGCTTAGCCAGCCCCCCCCCCCCCCGGAATGTGACTTTGGAGAGCCGCCATCCCCATGCAATCTCCAGCTTCTGCGGAAAGGAAATTATGATGATAGTTAACAAGGTTGTTTCAGGATGAAGTAACCTCAGAGAAGAAAACTCAGCTGTGAACTTAAGACATCCCTTGTACTAAAAGCGGCATGAGCAGCACTTGAACTCTAGCCTTTCCAGCGCTGAATCCAAAGCTGCCCAAAGTTTTTAGAACAGAGGTTGGGAATGCAAGGACTCCATTCCTTCCTGAGAAACCTAGGGGTCACATAACACATACTGAGTGGGGCCAGAGGCTTTTGCCCATCGTGGGCCTCGAACCCTGAGATTGAGAGTCTCAGAAAGAATAAAATTTACAGCTTGTAATGCTTTGAAAGAGAATGTGATGAAAATGATGTATAGATGGTATATCACACCTGTGAAATTAGCTAAAACGTATAAGACAAATAACAAATGCTGGAAATGTAAAGAAAAAGAAGGAACATTTTATCATATGTGGTGGGAATGTAAGAAAGTAAAAAATGTCTGGGAAATGATATCTAATGAGATGAAAAAGATGTTGAAATATACATTTTTTTAAAAAAGGAAGCATTTTTACGTGGTATTGTAAGTGAGGATATTAATAGACAGGACATTAAACTCTTTTTATATGCAACAACAGCAGCAAGAGTATTGTTGGCCCAGAAATGGAAGCAAGAAAAAATACTGACGAAAGAAGAATGGCAGATGAAATTAATGGGCTACGCAGAATAGGATAAAATGACAGGAAGGATTCGAAACTTGCGGGACCAGAGATTTACAGAAGATGGGGAGAATTATATGAATTATTTGCAGAGCAACTGTAATCAACAAATTACGCTAGTAGGGCTACAAGAAGTTTTGTAAGGAGAAATGTAGGAAATATTGCAAAGATGAGAAAGAAGAGAGATATTCGTTATGATATTTAAATGTAATAGTGGAAGTAAGAAATGTAAATTAAGTGAAAAGATTGGAAAATTTTCAGATGTGATTGATGGAAGTAAAAAAATTTGTATAAGATATAAAAGTATGTTTAATAATTGTTGAAAATGTTACGTGAAAAAACTAATTATATATATGTATAGAGAGAGAGAGAGAGAGAGATTGAGAGTCTCATTTCCCTGGGAAGAAGCCGGGGGGCCGAGCAGAGAGGCTTAGAGGGCCCCGTTCCTGCTCTTTCCTAAGCGAGAGAACAGCGGCAGACGGTGGAGGCTGGAAGGTGGGGCGCTGCCCTCCAAGTGCCCTCCTGCTTGCCCTCCCTCTTGCAGCTCTGCCTGGCAGCCTCCTCCTCCTGTTGCCCTCGTGGAACCGGCCAGGGAAGAGGAGGATGAGATGGAAGTAGGCAGAGCTCACTCCGCCTGTTGTTGGCTCTGAGCCTCTAGCGCCCCCTGCTGCCAACCTCCCTGCCTCCCAGCCTATTGGAAGCAGGCAGACTCAAAAGCAAAGCATGAATGTTAGCCCTGAGCAGGGGCCGGTTCACTCCAGCAGATCCCCTCCGTGGACCGGATTGTGCGCACGCCCGCAATTTCCAGCATCTGCGCAGACGCGATTTTCGGCGCCGCGAATCCCCGCGCTGCGCCAGTTTAGTGCAGTGTGTGGGGACTCGCCGAGCGGGCGGCTCGGTTTGGGGGCGGCTTGTGGGCCGCTTAAATGACCCCCTTGGGCCGCTTGTGGCTCATAGGCCTTAGGTTGCTGACCGCTGGCCATGAGGATCAATTTGCATTTTTCACAGAGGCAAACCTGCTTGCCACCCACTATTACACACTTGACACAGAGCTTTACCTACAGTTCTTGTTATTTTAGCTACTGGCTTCTATTTGTTAGTGAACCAAAACTTGTATTTCTTCTTTCAGTGGTATGTAATTTAAAAAGTAATAATTATTAACTGTTACTCTTTTTCTTCTTTTGAAAGCGTGCCCAGAATAGCAGTCATCTTGCTGTTCATCATTTCACCTCAGCTCTGCCTCTCTCAAGACACTGATATCCCTTTTCCATTCTTTCTCTTGGAGTGAGATGATTCCCTGTCCCTGAATTGTGGCCCTGAAAGATAAAGTCATTGTGGTTTTCATGCAATTAAATGCATATAGGGTTTCCAACTTTTCAGATGGCTTTTATTGCTGTTTGGGATTCGCAGCAATTATCATCATCATCGTTATTTATTAAATTTCTTTACCGCCCTTTGTGTAAGGATCACAGGGCAGGGTACAGTATAAAAGCACAAAACTTGAATAAACATTCACAATCTTTTTATTGATAATAATCAGCTAAATAGTTTGAGGATCTATACAACTGTGTAACATGCAGAAAACAGCATTTCTAGAGAAATCAAAGACTGGAACTGGGGGAATCATAGAATCATAGAATCATAGAGTTGGAAGAGACCACAAGGGCCATCGAGTCCAACCCCCTGCCAAGCAGGAAACACCATCAGAGCACTCCTGACATATGGTTGTCAAGCCTCTGCTTAAAGACCTCCAAAGAAGGAGACTCCACCACACTCCTTGGCAGCAAATTCCACTGTCGAACAGCTCTTACTGTCAGGAAGTTCTTCCTAATGTTTAGGTGGAATCTTCTTTCTTGTCGTTTGGATCCATTGCTCCGTGTCCGCTTCTCTGGAGCAGCAGAAAACAACCTTTCTCCCTCCTCTATGTGACATCCTTTTATATATTTGAACATGGCTATCATATCACCCCTTAACCTCCTCTTCTCCAGGCTAAACATGCCCAGCTCCCTTAGCTGTTCCTCATAAGGCATCGTTTCCAGGCCTTTGAAGTCGGGGTGGGGTGGGGATGGGTGGGTTCTTTGGGGGGAGGGAGGAAAAATGGGGGGGGGGAATAAGGATGATATGTTTCTGGATAATATGTTTTGTTTTAATTTTGAATAAAAAGTTATATATATATAAGCACAAAACTACGTACCGTAGTAACGAAGAAAAACAATAGCCCCCCCCCCTCTGCACACACAGTTTAAAAGGCCATAGATAGTTTAATTAGCCAAAGGCCTGGCGAAAAGGAATGTTTTTACTCGGTGCATAGAGCATATGAGGCTCGTTTATTTCCATGCTGCAAGAAGCTTCACCTGCTAATATCTGCAGAACAAGGGGCTGTTAAAAGGCACAGCTATCAAAAAGTTGGCAGCCCTGCACACACCCTCAGGGCCTGCACACTCCAATAAATCTGTTGCAGTGGGAGTTGGGGGAGAGTGTAGCAGGATGGAGCCTCAAGTTCGGATTGTAAAATGCCCAGTATGAAATAGCACGGTTTTGCTTTCACTAAAGAGTAAATAAATGCATCTGGCGAACAGGTTAAACAGTGAAAACAAATTTCTTAAAAGAGGAGATAAAAGGAGGGGAAGGAGAGGATTCCAAGAAACAGCCCACGGCTCCTTCCTCTTGCACAGTTGTGCAGAAGGGGGGGTTTTGGCAGGTGCTTCTCCCAAATGTTGGTGGGGGAAAAGCTGCATAGACTCAGATTCTCTCTCTTGCACACATATGGAGTGGCACAAAGGAGTCCTGTTCAGCTTTGCATCCTGTCACCTCCTCAAAACTCCTGTTCTTGCAGGAAGGTAGTTACCCCTTTCATTAGGTTTCATAGACTTTCCCATGAGAAAGCCTGGGTCTGAGCACTAAGAAGCAACGGGTCACAGAGCATGGTCCAGACTCGGGCACCTTTTTTTGCACCGTTTTCTGCAGCAGATTGCAGGGAAACATGCAGTCTGGATGTCGAGTTAATCCTTAACTTCCCATTTGTGTTCGCCTAAACTCTTGTGGTTTCGGCCGTGATGAATCCCTTCCCTTGCATGCTTCCGAAGCAAAGTTACTGGTCTTCCTCGTGGTCCGGCTTTGCTTTTTCACTCTCGATTCACAAACCTGATGTGTTCCCAGAAACTGCTAAAATACGTGAGGAATTGCTTTCCTTTTAAACCCGTTTGTAAGTGTGGAAAGAGCCCCCGCTCTCTCAATCAATCTCATTGTGAAGCATTGAGGAGGGTTGAGGAGTGCATTAAGATGCATTTAGGCTGCGCGGGAGAAACAAATGAATTCTCCTATCCTCTGAAATGCAGGTATTCCTGGTGTGCATAAGGATTCCTCAATCTAATTCGCACCCTAATGTTCAAGTGAAAACGTACAAAGTTCTGTTTGTGTAACAGGCTCTTTTGCAACAGCGCACAAACCTCTCCAGGTTCTTTTATAAATTTCTTCATTGTAGATATTTGCATATATATATATATATATATATACCATATTTTTTGCTCTATAAGACTCACTTTTTCCCTCCTAAAAAGTAAGGGGAAATGTGTGTGCATCTTATGGAGCGAATGCAGGCTGCGCAGCTATCCCAGAAGCCAGAACAGCAAGAGGGATTGCTGCTTTCACTGCGCATCGATGCCTCTTGCTGTTCTGGCTTCTGAGATTCAGAATATTTTTTTTCTTGTTTTCCTCCTCCAAAAACTAGGTGCATCTTGTGGTCTGGTGCGTCTTTTAGAGCAAAAAATACGGTATATATATATATATATATATATATGAATGAGAGAGCAATCATCATAAGAAGGTTTCTGATTGTTCAAGTAATTGCCATCCTCCCCAATGCCACAAAGATGAGATGTGTGGACCTGTGGTTCTAAAATTGCCTGTTTTCATAGGAACTCAGGGGCTCCCTGTGGAGAAGACAGTGTGCTTTTCATTGGGTTCATTATTTGGTGCGTTGTGGGTTCATGTGGGGTGACACGTAGGCCCAACACCCATGGAGAATGTATTTAAGACCATATCCCAGGATACTCTTCAGCAGGGGAGGAGAATCTGTGCTCCCCCCGGGTGTGCCGGCTGACAACTCCAAGGCTAAGAAGCAAACCCTACACAAATCTAGAGCGGAGTCCCTAAGGCAGTTGGATGGCGCCTTGTACGCCTCCTTCTGGCAACACGTGCAGCCAAGCGGGTGCTAAATGTCTTGCTCTGCTTTCCTTTGGACCCCCTCAGGGAGGCCGAGAGGGGGGTCTTGTCATCTGGGCAGCCCAGGATCTCCAGACACACGGCCCAGGCTTGCGCCCCAGGGAGCTCACTTCAGTGCCACTGAGGCAGCAGTTTGACCTCACCCTTGGAGGCACACTCCATTGTCTCTCGAGACAGACAGATGCGAACAACAACTTCTATTATGTAGGAAATAAATGATGCTGGCAGGGTATGGACTAAAGGTAAAGGGACCCCTGACCATTAGGTCCAGTCATGACCGACTCTGGGGTCCCGGTGCTCATCTCGCTTTATTGGCCGAGGGAACCGGTGTACAGCTTCCGGGTCATGTTGCCAGCAGGACTAAGCCGCTTCTGGCAAACCAGAGCAGCGCACGGAAACACCATTTACCTTCCTGCTGGAGCCGTACCTATTTATCTACTTGCACTTTGACGTGCTTTTGAACTGCTAGGTTGGCAGGAGCAGGGACCGAACAACGGGAGCTCACCCCGTCGCGGGGATTCAAACCGCCAACCTTCTGATCGGCAAGTCCTAGGCTCTGTAGTTTAACCCACAGCGCCACCTGCGTCCCAAAGGTATGGATAGAGTTCAACAACTTAGGACCAGGTCATCTGCTTAGAAGCGCTTTCTCCTATATAGACCAGTCCATATGCTGATATCTTAGGGTGGGACTCTCCCAGCTGTGCTGCAGCCTGCTGAGATTAATGTTGTGTCAACCTAGGAAATGGCCTGTTGGATTGCGGTGGAATCTCCTCCCTGCTGAAGTGAGGCGAGCGCCAACTTTGATGTGTTTTTAAATGCTTATTTTAAGACTCATCTGTTTACTCAGGCTTTTGTAGGCTGCTAATACCACGGGGTTTTGTTTTGTTTGTTTTGGTAACAACCCGTCTTAAGTATCCTACTGTATTGCATTTTAATTTATGGCTTCTACTGGGAATCTGCTTGTGGACCTTCCTGGTATCTTTGATGAGTGGTTAGGGTACAGAAGTGGTTTAAATATTTGAAAAACAAGGGGTCTGGAGTGCCCCACCTCTTCTGCAGGGATCTTTTGTCAGTTTGCGTGTTTTTACATATTGCACAATAATATTTTTTTTTTTATGAATGAAATTTGTATACCGCCCTTCATCCGTAGATGTCAGGGAGGCTCATGACATAAAAATACAGGATAGAAACCCAAAATGCATCATAAAAACAAGAACCGATGCTCATCGCCCCAGAGCAATGCTGCGTAGGATTCGTTTATCATCCGTTTCACTTTTTCTCTAGGGTGGTTCGTGGGTTTTTATCCCATTTTGTTCCCACAATAACTCGAGTGAGGTGGCTTGGGCTGGGTGATGGTGCCTTGCTTTGTGAAGAAGAAGAAGAAGAGTTTGGATTTGATATCCCGCTTTATCACTGCCCTAAGGAGTCTCAAAGCGGCTAACAATCTCCTTTCCCTTCCTCCTCCACAACAAACACTCTGTGAGGTGAGTGGGGCTGAGAGACTTCAGAGAAGTGTGACTGGCCCAAGGTCACCCAGCAGCTGCAGGTGGAGGAGCGGGGAAGCGAACCCCGTTCACCAGATTACGAGACTACCGCTCTTAACCACTACACCACGCTGGCTCTGTGAGGTTGTGAGGTGGCTTTGTGGTGTTTGGGTTCAAAATGAAGCCCGATTCTCTCCCTGTTACACTCTCATTATTTTCAGATTGCATCCGGTTATTTCTCAGGAGTGCCGACATGCCTAGTTAATCCACTCTCTGGCCCATCACACGAGCGCTCCCTTTTATTTCTACTCCAATCTTCCTTTGGGATGCTGGCATTCACCTTCTACCTAGACAAGGTGTGACCTCCGCTGGAGACCAGGAAGAGGTATATGAAGGGGACAGGCAATATGCCTTCTTCATTGCATTCGGTTCTCGCTATAAGCCCTGCAGGCTTCGGCTATTCCCATTTTACAGATGAGTAGCTGAGGCCGGGGAAAAGCAACTTGCCCAAGGTCACACAAGAGGTCCGTGGAAGAGTTGGGATTTCAACTCATGCTTTTTCCAGGTCCCAAGTCAATTTCTCTGTGTGCTAGGCCACACAGTAAGTGATGACACAGAGGAAGGCATCTGTTAGTGTTTCCTAATCAGAGAACAATATGTTTTGCTGAAATGCAGATGGATTTGATCCAAAACTCTACCTGCGAAGTAAATTAGCAGCGACAGAGGCCTTGACTCCTTGGAGAGGTAGCTGGAATAATAAAACAAATTTCAACAGCCACTTTGCGGGATTGACAGCTCTCCTACGGGTGACTTCACTTGACGATGCCCCTAAGGGCAGAGACTATTTCATCACAGAGGCCTGAACAGTTGTTGGGAGAGCTACCCAGCACCAGCTTCTCCCAACAGGGTGCCCTCCAGGTTCTTGGGACTACGACTCCCATGAGCGCCAGCTAGCATGGCTGATGGGAGTTGTGATCCAAAACTTTCTGGATAGCTCAGTTGTCTAGAGGGTGGTGCCGATAATGCCAGGGTTTCAGCTTTGATCCCTGTATGGGACAGCTGCATTGTAGGGGGTTGGACTAGATGATCCTCAGGGGTCCCTTCCAACTCTGAAATTCTGTTATTCTAGAGGGCACCAGGTTGGGGAACTGTAGTTTGTTAAGAGAGCCAAAACATACAAGTACAGTGGTACCTCGGGTTACATACGCTTCAGGTTACAGACTCCGCTAACCCAGAAATATTACCTCAGGTTAAGAACTTTGCTTCAGGATGAGAACAGAAATTGTGCGGTGGTGGTGTGGTGGCAGCAGCAGGAGGCCCCATTAGCTAAAGTGGTGCTTCAGGTTAAGAACAGTTTCAGGTTAAGAACAGACCTATGGAACGAATTAAGTACTTAACCCGAGGTACCGCTGTATATTCGTTTCACTAATGGGTGTACTGAAGTTCTCACCCTGGGCCAGCAGGGGGATACTGTAGATAGTTTTCACTCAGGTCCGCATATGCAAATAAGGAATTGAAAGTGATGTTCAGTGATTGGATAGTTACAGAAAGTTGTTACTGTTACTTTGTAGTTGAGCTCTATATAAACAGGTTGGCTGAACCCTTCAGCCCAGTTCTGTTCTGGCCTGTGAATAAACAAGAGCTGCCTGAAGAATCGCTGTGTCGTCTGATATGTTCACCCACATCTTAACAGGTGAATTGTGGGTGTGGGTGTGTATGCACAATTTACCCTTTTTGTACATATTAGTCAGCTGAAGAACTGCACTGCAAAAAATCAGAGACATGTGTATTTCGAAGAACGGCTGTATTTCGGTTAGCAGATTCAGAAAATGCAGATGAGGTAAGTTCGCCTTTAAATGTGAATTGAATCGAACCTGCCCCCTTCCCAAAAACCCTTGCTGAGAAAGAGCTCTGTTGAACTCCAAAGCTTTCTTCAAGTCAAACAAAAGAGAAGTCAGTCACTTGTTCCACTTGCTCTATTTTGTATGTTTTCTTGAGTTTGATTCACTCGGTGCAGCAATCGGAGTCGGACTGGAAAAACGAGAGGAACCAAAAACGACGGATTAGTTCATCCCTAACTGCATTCGATTCAAGGAAAACTTTCCCGGGCCGAACTCTGGGAAACAGGAAAAGCAATGCCGCTGGTGGTCCTGCAAATTTGAGGGAAAGCCAAGCTATGCATAGTGCTGATTGGGTGGCCCATAAAACGCCCAAAGCAATTCATTTAATTTTTTTTTTAAAGGAGTACGACAACCTATGAACTTACCACTATTATTTTTTAATTCGGAAATGTCGAGAGCCTTTACTGGCCGAGGGAGCCGGCGTACAGCTTCCGAGTCATGTGGCCAGTGTGACTAAGCCGCTTCTGGCGAAACCAGAGCAGTGCATGGAAACGCCGTTTACCTTCCCGCTGGAGTGGTACCTATTTATCTACTTGCACTTTGACGTGCTTTCAAACTGCTAGGTTGGCAGGAGCAGGGACTGAGCAACGGAAGCTCACCCCATCATGGGGATTCGAACCGCCAACCTTCTGATCGGCAAGTCCTAGGCTCTGTGGTTTAACCCACAGCGCCACCCACGTCCCTTCGCCTAAGGAGCACTTATCTTTGCTTCCTGCAAAGTTCTGAAAGTGAAGGGTGTTTGTGCTGAGCGTGCCGGGGGGGGGGGGGGGACGGTAGTGTCAGGCACAAGAGGAATATAATAATTTCCTATACAAAGCAGGCAGTTGTTGCCCCTGCGGCAGCTTCGCCATCAGACAACACAGTCACAGGGAGGCAGCGGCAAGTGGCAGGTCTGTGGTTTGCCACTTTGATACAAACACACACACACAAATCCACAAACATGGGGGTGTTTGTTCTATCAGTTTCTCATGCCTTACACATGTCAGCTCAAGCCCAGGAGTTTTTAACTTTTAATTTTCATTAGGTATAAACTTTAGGAACAGAGGAAGCTGCCGTATTATATAATAATAATAATAATAATAATAATAATAATAATAATAATAATTTATTATTTGTACCCCGCCCATCTGGCTGGGTTTCCCCAGCCACTCTGGGCGGCTTCCAACAAAGATGAAAAATACACTAAAATGTCACATATTAGAAACTTCCCTGAACAGGGCTGCCTTCAGATGTCTTCTGAATGTCAGGTAGTTGTTTATCGCTTTGACATCTGATGGGAGGGCGTTCCACAGGGCGGGTGCCACTACCGAGAAGGCCAGGTATTATACCTGGCCAGACAATTGCCCACTACTGCCAGTGTCTTTCACATCACCTGATGCTACCTGATATATATATATGTGTATATGCAGGTTTTGGTGTCCTCGGGTGTCTTCCCGTGTAAAAGTTGGGGTGTCTAGGCGACGTTTCGACGAGGTCTCACTCGTCATCTTCAGGCTGGTGCTTTCGGCTTCTTGTTACTGGAACAGAGCAGGATCTCAGTGTTTGAGTTCCTATAAATACTGTTGAGGAGGTGTGGTGTATAGCCTCCAATGTTCTGGGCAGAGAGGAGGTTCCCAGGCTAGTGTGCCTTTTCTTCTTTTGTTCCTTAATTACTTGAGGGATATCTTGAGTGATTTCTTGAGTGATTTCCTGAATCCCACTTAGGTGGGTCATTAGGTGTGGATTAGTTGCTAAAGCCTTCGTGTCTTGAACTCTTGAACTTTGTGAAGAGTTTTTCTGAGAAGATGGCTGTACTGCACTTGGTTGTGCTCTGGCTTGGCTTCGTGTATAGGGGCGAGCTGTGGTTTTGTGGCCTGTGCCAGCCAGATCTGTGTAGGGATTGCAGGGGGGTGCAGCATCCGGATGTGCCACCCTGGTTTGGCTACTGGATGGTGTCTGTAATTTATTTGTGGAGAGGGTCTGGGTTTGGGTCTGGTGTGGTTGATTGGTGATGGCGTTCTGTGTGCCTCTGGATCTGGTGTCAGATTTTGTGGGGAGGGCTAATTTCCAGATGTCTGGCAAGCGGGATGTGTCGTCACGCTTGTTCATGTTGTGAGGGTGTTTCTCTATCTCGATGGCTTCCATGATTATTCTCTTGTGGTGATGTTCCATGTTAAAGAGCAATTTGGAATCTGCAAAATTAATTTCGTGTCCTGTTTCTTTCATGTGTTGGAAAAGAGAGGAAGTTTTTTCTTCTTTTTTGACGGCATTCTTGTGTTCTGCGATCCGTGCATTTATTCGTCTGTTTGTTTGTCCAATGTACGTGGCTGGGCAGACGTGACGACACATCCCGCTTGCCAGACATCTGGAAATTAGCCCTCCCCACAAAATCTGACACCAGATCCAGAGGCACACAGAACGCCATCACCAATCAACCACACCAGACCCAAACCCAGACCCTCTCCACAAATAAATTACAGACACCATCCAGTAGCCAAACCAGGGTGGCACATCCGGATGCTGCACCCCCCTGCAATCCCTACACAGATCTGGCTGGCACAGGCCACAAAACCACAGCTCGCCCCTATACACGAAGCCAAGCCAGAGCACAACCAAGTGCAGTACAGCCATCTTCTCAGAAAAACTCTTCACAAAGTTCAAGAGTTCAAGACACGAAGGCTTTAGCAACTAATCCACACCTAATGACCCACCTAAGTGGGATTCAGGAAATCACTCAAGAAATCACTCAAGATATCCCTCAAGTAATTAAGGAACAAAAGAAGAAAAGGCACACTAGCCTGGGAACCTCCTCTCTGCCCAGAACATTGGAGGCTATACACCACACCTCCTCAACAGTATTTATAGGAACTCAAACACTGAGATCCTGCTCTGTTCCAGTAACAAGAAGCCGAAAGCACCAGCCTGAAGATGACGAGTGAGACCTCGTCGAAACGTCGCCTAGACACCCCAACTTTTACACGGGAAGACACCCGAGGACACCAAAACCTGCATTCCTGTACCCGTGAAAATCTACGAAAGCAAATATGTGTATATGTATATATATATATATATATATATATATATATATAAAATAAATATTTTTTATTAATTTTACAATACAAAATTATAAAACACGTCACACAATTTATCACAAATACATTCTTATTGGACTTCCCTCACCTCCTCTGATAATCCGTCTTATTCACTTCTTACGCATTTCCTAATTTAATATTGCCTTATATTCATAACATATCCTATCTCCATTTTCATTTTTTACAATATTTCTACTATTAATTCTTCACAGAGCTTCTTGCAAACCTACAAACGTCGTCTGATCATCGCAAATACTTTTCAGATAATCTGTAAATTTACTCCAGTCCTCGGTGAACTTCTGGTCCCGCTGGTTTCGGATCCTTCCTGTTAATTTGTCAAGTTCTGCATTGTCCATTAATTTCATTCTCCATTCTTCCATCGTTGGTAGTTCTTCTTGTTTCCATTTTTGGGCCAATAATATTCTGCTACCTGATATTTTTTTTAATAGGAATGCCAGATGTCAAATTTGGGGCATTCAGCATAAACGGCATGTGCTCCAGCACCAACTATGCCCCCTACCCCTTTTTTGTTTTTTTTAGAGGGTTGAGTAGACTTTCCATGATCTCTTGGCACCAAAATTCTAGCCAGGACCGGGAATTTTCTCACCCCTTCCCTGGGCTTCTGACCGAGGGGCATTGCAAAGAATCCTGTGTAACTGAAACACCGGCATTTGCGCCGACCTGCGACCAAGAATTCTGTGCAGCTCTAAAAGTTTGCATGCTCTTAACAGCAGCAGATTGTGGCCTGCTTAAAATAAAGCGACAAATCACCTTACCCGTCTTGCACACTGGGTCTGTGGGCAGGCAGGGATTCCTTAATTCCGCCAGGCTTCTCTTAATTCCAAGTGCTTTGGCCCAGAACTATAAAAGAATAACCAGAAAGAAGGCTGTCAGTGCAAACCACACCACATTAGGAGGGGAGAATACAAGTCATCTGAGCTGCTTGCTCCAGCCGCTGTTGCCTTTTGTCCTAGTGAGTGCAGCCGCCGCTCAGCCTTTGAAAGCAATCCTTGTGAGTCACCGAAAACGCTTCAATAAATCCAGCTTGTGGGAATTAAAATGATCAGTTACGTCAGGGCGGGAGTCGCCAGGACGCTGCCTTTTCCCCGAAGGAGCACAGACATGCCTTTTTCGCGCTTTGCAAAACTCCTGGAATCAGCACAGGGCTTTGGCGGCACGGCCTCTTCCCGCTGCTGCTAAAGTGGCAAAACTGGAATGCAAGTTAAGGAGGCGCAGGGTTGCCAACTCCTCAACCCCTTGGCTGCGCTCCTGCGTGCGCTTAGCAGAACACACAGAAATGAGGCAGGTGCCCCTTCTAGCATGGCACGATGCCCTCCAACATTTCTCCAGTGAAAATAGGGACATCCTATTTTAAAAAAGGGACTAGGCCTTGCCGGTCGGAAGGTCGGCGGTTCGAATCCCCACGACGGGGTGAGCTCCCGTTGCTCGGTCCCTGCTCCTGCCAACCTAGCAGTTCGAAAGCACATCAAAGTGCAAGTAGATAAACAGGTACCACTCCGGTGGGAAGGTAAACACCGTTTCCATGTGCTGTTGGTTTTGCCAGTGGCTTAGTCATGCTGGTTACATGACCTGGAAAAACTGTCTGCAGACAAACATTGGCTCCCTCGGCCAGTAAAGCGAGATGAGCGGCGCAATCCCAGAGTCGTTTGCGACTGGACTTAACCGTCAGGTGTCCTTTACCTTTTTATTTAATAAGAATAATAATAATATTTATTCCCCAGCCACTCTGGGAGGCTTCCAACATATATAAAAACATAATAAAACATTAAACATTTTTTTAAAAACCACTTCCCTATACAGGGCTGCCTTCAGATGTCTCCTAAAGGTTGTGTAGTTCCTTATCTCCTTGGCTTGGTGGTCATAGAAGTGTAGAGTTGGAAGGGACCACAAGGGCCATCTAGTCCAACTCCCTGCAATGCAGAAATCTTTTACCCAACATGGGGCTCGAACTCACAACCCTGAGACCAACAGTCTCATGCTCTACCAACTGAGCTATCTCTCAGGATAATAAAATTATGTTGGATGTGAGCCAGCCTAGAGGAACAATCTGGTTTGTGAGCCCCATCATTCCTTTATTCTATTGCTCTAAACAAGTTGGGAATCATAGAATCATAGAAGTGTAGAGTTGGAAGGGAAGTGTTGGAAGTTGGAGTTGGAGAGTTGGAGAGTTGGAAGTGTAGAGTTTCCTAAGGGAAAGCGGGACATTCCAGGACCAAATCAGAAACTGGGATGGCTTCTGGAAACCTGGAACTGTCCCTGGAAAATAGGGACACTTGGAGGGTTTGGAACTGCTGCCTCCCGGAATGTTTTGGCTGTGTTTGCAACCCTGAAGTGACCTCTGTGGGGTGCAAGCCTGGGCAGTGTGTCTGGAGGTCCTGGGCTGCCCAGAGGACAGGACCCCCCTCTTGGCCTCGCTGATGTGATCCAAAGCAAAGCAAAGCAAGCTGTTTGGCACTAGCTGGGCTGCAGGAATTGCCAGAAGGAGGTGAACAAGGTGTTGGGATACTGCCAGGGAGACATAGTCCATCTTGACCTCCACGTCGTCTCCGGACGTCCATTGATCTCCCGTACACGCAGTATCAGCAATTAGCGACAGGAGCTCTAGAAATAGCTTCCCACATTCTAGAGCTGATGCACGCTCTATCAGCAGATATGCACCACGAAAGATGCAGTCAGGAGAGCATTATATAGAAGTTTATTCAGCGTTGGTCAGAACAAAGAAAAACCATGACTGCCTGCTTGAGAGTTTCCGGCAGAGAGAGAGAAACGAAAGCAAAGACATAACATAAACATCCTGTGAAACAGGAAATACGCAGGCTGTGACACAAACATCCTGCTCCCTTTTAAGGTGGAACGGAAATATCCTAACACAAGGCGCCATCCAACTGTATTATTCCGGATTTATGAAGGCTTGGACAAATCTTTTTTATTCATTTTTTATTCATTTTTCTTTTTCATTCATTACACACATCTCATATTGCTAACATTTGCTATACATTCCTTCCTCCCTCCTAGGCTTCCCCCAACTTCCGCTTCCGGTTTGTTTCTCCTTTCACCCATTTTGCTGCCTTCTAAAATGAAAAGTTACTAATAACATATTTATACAATAACATCAAACCTAAAAACATAAAAATAACAGTGAATACACTATATTATTTCTCTATCTTCTACACATTTTCTAATACTAACCATTTGAATGTTTATTTAAATCCTGCCATCGAGTCTATAGACTTTCTTTGTTTCTGCAAGTAAAACATAAATGGTTCCCAATCTTTTTCAAAGTCACTGTTGTCTTTTTCTCTTAATCTGTCTGTCATTTTTGCCAATTCTGCATAGTTCATCATCTTCTCTTGCCATTGTTCTTTAGTTGGTATTTCTCCAGTCTTCCAATTTTGTGCAATCAACGTTCTCGCTGCTGTAGTGGCATACATGGAAATAGTCCTCTTTTCTTTTGGTATCTCTTGGCTTAAAATACCTAATAAAAAGGCTTCTGGTTTTTTTTTACAAAAGTTATTTTCAACATTTTCTTCAATTCATTATATATCATTTCCCAATATGCTTTTACCTTTTTACGGCTTGGACAAATCTTTAATCACTGACACATGCACAATACTTTAAGCGCTGTAATTCCACAGTGGAGCAACTGGGTTCGACCAGGGGAGACTTCTATCTGAAGCTCTAGAGAGGTGATGGCCCTGAGTTTATGGCCAATACTAAACTGGGTTGACTTGGTATAAGATAAGTTCTTCCCATGATCATAGAAATCATAGAATTCCAGTGCAGGAATATGCAGTTGTGCCATACTGGGCTCAAACCTTCGACCTTGGCATTATGAGCACCACGCTCTAACCAACTCTAACCAGAAAAGACACACAATCTATGTTATTAAGCAACACACATCAGGGTTTATTTATTTTTTTAAATAACCCCAAGCCCAACCAGTCCTGTACTGTCCTCACTGACTCAAGGTGAAGAAAGAACAGGACTACAGACTACAATTACAGAAGGATGGGAAACTTTTTAATTCTGGCAGTATCTGGCCTGTATAAATTCAGAAGGTGTGTTTTCTCTCTCTCTCTTTCTGGCAGACGCATGCAATTATGCAGAAAGCCTCCCTCACTGGATTCCTGCCAGCCATGCGGCTGTTAAAATCACAGGAGCCCTGCCAGTAAAAAAAATTGGCACCCATGGCTTCCCAGGGTGGCTGGTATGTTGCCAACTGATGGGGGAGATGGGACCTGGCCTGCTCTTGTGCCTTATGCAGCAATGTGATGTTCATAAGCAGCACATGAAGTTTTTAATGGCCAGGGACGGGCGAGGAATTTGAATCAGGTCACTTTTAAAGGAAAATCTACCTTTCCCCAGATATACAATTTTTATTTCTTTGTTTTGTCACTCAGAAACTGCTCCTGGTTTCCGCATATGCCTTTTCAGATAGTTTAAATGTTTCATACTAGCATTTTGGATGCTTAACTTGGCATTTGATTTGATTTAGAAAATGTGAAAATAAATAATTAGGAATCTGAATTTTAATAATCAATAATATGACTACTAACGAAGAAAAAAGAATTACTGTATATTAAAGGGAATGAATTGTATGGTGAAATGTTACTAAAATTAATACAATGTACCAATTTTAATACAATGTACCCAAATTAATACAATGTACCCAGCGGGTGGCGCTGTGGGTAAAAGCCTCAGCGCCTAGGGCTTGCCGATCAAAAGGTCGGCGGTTCGAATCCCTGCGGCGGGGTGTGCTCCCGTCGTTCGGTCCCAGCGCCTGCCAACCTAGCAGTTCAAAAGCACCTTCGGGTGCAAGTAGATAAATAGGGACTGCTTACCAGCGGGAAGGTAAACGGCGTTTCCGTGTGCGGCTCTGGCTCGCCAGATGCGGCTTTGTCACGCTGGCCACGTGACCTGGAAGTGTCTGCGGACAGCGCTGGCTCCCGGCCTCTAGAGTGAGATGAGCGTACAACCCTAGAGTCTGTCAAGACTGGCCCGTACGGGCAGGGGTACCTTTACCTTTACCTTTTTACCCATTTTGCTCTCGTTGGCTCATTGTTGACTTTCTTTGATAGGCTAATTTAGATATCAAAGCGGTTTCCCAGATCTTCTGTACCCTTTCTTTCAACCAGAGAGGACTTTTTATTTTCCATAATTGCACAAAACTCTTGCTAATAAAGTAATCACAAGTTTCTGTTTCTCTCACTTTTGTTTTTAATAGGCAATGGAGTATAGTTAGGATTTCCTGGTATGTCATATCCTAGATATCCTACACTATTTTTAAAAGTCTCCCTCCATTTTATTTTATTTCTAATTTCACACATTTCCAGAAACTGTGAATATAATCTGCTTTCGGTTTTCTGCATCTCCAACAAAATAAATTCAAATTCTTAATATATGAGGTGTAAAGGACCATTGATTTTGGGGGTGGAATTCTTTCAAATTAGTATTTGTAAGTACTCCTAGAACTGAATTAAATAGGCAGGACTCTTCTACCTGTGAAATTGTAAGGTTGCAGTTTGCCATGTCTTTCTCTGTGTTTGGTTTTGTTTTATTCTCTGTATTTTAAAATGACTACAGGTGACTCCCTGCTTATGCTGGAGTTACATTCAGGTCCCCTGGTGCATAAGTGGAATGATTCCGAGTGGGGAGCCCACACCCCATTGCTCCTCCAGCTCACGAGGAGACCTTCCCTAGATCCTGAAGTGGCCTCTCCAGGCTCTGGGAAAGGTCTCCTTGCGAGTAGGAGGTGCAGCAGGGCTTTGCTGAGCATCTTCAGGTCTCCCCCCCCCCCCATTTCCAGGTTTCTGTGCCGCACATATGTGCAGTCTCACATGACTTGAACGCGCATAAATGAGGGGGATGCCTGTATATGCAATATCAGAAAGAAATAGACAGGACTAACTCAGAAAACCTAACTGGCAAAAGCGAAGTAAAAGATCTTCAAAATGCGTCCAGTTCCCTGGCCGATTCACGTTCACAAAAACACACACCCTAGCCTAACTGTCTGCTTAGAAATACACACAATAGTGGAAAGAATATACAAGAATGCACCGCACTAGGGAAAAACTGCTTTGCAAAAATGTGTATGATCGCAATAAAACGCCAATGAATTTTCATGAGGATTAAAGAAATAAATAAAAAAATCCACAAACTGGTTGAAGAACTAAATCTAAGATTGCAAGAATGAGCATTGTATAAAGACAGGTCATTGGCCTATGTGGACCAATACTGTCTACTTTGGCTGGCAGCCGCACAACAAAGTGTGAGCGAAGGGTTCTTTCCCTGTCCTGCTACCAACTGCATACACAGTCATACCTCGGGTTACAGACGCTTCAGGTTGCGCGTTTTCGGGTTAAAGACATGCCCAAACCTGGAAGTACAGTGGTACCTCTGGATACGAATGGGATCCGTTCCGGAGCCCCGTTCGCATCCTGAAGTAAACGTAACGTGCGTGCGTGGGTCGTATTTCGCCACTTCTGCGCATGTGCATGACGCGTCTGCGCATGCGCGAGCGGAGAAACCCGGAAGTAATGTGCTCTGTTACTTCCGGGTCTTGATAGGGCTGAGACCCTATCTGCCTGCAGACTGTCTGGCCAGAGTGGTGCATGCCCTGGTTATCTCCCGCTTGGACTACTGCAATGCGCTCTACGTGGGACTACCTTTGAAGGTGACCCGGAAACTTCAACTAATCCAGAATGCGGCAGCTAGACTGGTGACTGGGAGCGGCCGCCGAGACCATATAACACTGGTCTTGAAAGACCTACATTGGCTCCCAGTACGTTTCCGAGCACAATTCAAAGTGTTGGTGCTGACCTTTAAAGCCCTAAACGGCCTCGGTCCAGTATATCTGAAGGAGCGTCTCCACCTCCATCGTTCTGCCCGGACACTGAGGTCCAGCTCCGAGGGCCTTCTGGCGGTTCCCTCACTGCGAGAGGCCAAGTTACAGGGAACCAGGCAGAGGGCCTTTTCGGTAGTGGCACCCGCCCTGTGGAACACCCTCCCATCAGATGTCAACGAGATAAACAACTACCTGACATTCAGAAGACATCTGAAGGCAGCCCTGTTCAGGGAAGTTTTTAACATGTGACATTTTAGTGTATTTTTCATCTTTGTTGGAAGCCGCCCAGAGTGGCTGGGGAAACCCAGCCAGATGGGCAGGGTACAAATAATAAATTATTATTATTATTATTATTATTATTATTATTATTATTATTATTGATCCGTGTTGCCTGAATGAGTACAGTGGGCGCTCAGATTGCGAACGTGATCCAGGCAGGAGGCACGTTCGTAACCCGCAGCGTCCGCAACCCGCAGCGCCACATATGCGCACGCATGGGTTGCGCTTCGGCACTTCTGCACATGCGCAAAGCGCAATTTAGCGCTTCCATGCATGTGCAAGCGACAAAACCTGGAAGTAAGCTGTTCCAGTACAGTCATACCTCGGGTTGAAGTAGCTTCGGGATGAATATTTTCGAGTTGCACTCCGCGGCATGCAGCAAAACCCGGAAGTAACACACTCCGTTAATTCTGGGTCACCGCGGAGTTTACTTCCGGGTTTCGTCGCTTGCACATGCGCAGAAGCGCTAAATTGCGCTTTGCGCATGTGCAGAAGCACCGAATCACAACCCGCGCATGCGCATACGCGGCGCTGCGGGTTACGAACATGCCTCCTGCATGGATCAAGTTCGCAACCCAAGCGTCCACTGAAACTCATTCAGGCAACACGGATCAAGATGGGGCAAATTCTGACCCTGTATAATACAGCTCCCCTTGTTCCTTCCTAGGTTCTTATTTTTTTGCTTGGGATCTCTGGCAGTTCGAAATCAGAGCCTTAACTGCCTCGGACCCTGGAGCCAGTGCCCAGCCGCCATGACTGGTAGCAACTGATAGCCTTATCTTCCACAAACACATCTAATCTCCCTTTAAAGCTGTCCTAAGTGAGCTGCTACTGGCATCCATCTGTCGGGAGACAATGGAAGACTGTGCCTTCAGCAGAGGACCTTGAGGTTTCAGATTTCAGCAGCCGCCTGTGCAGTGCCTTAAATTCAGCATCCCTACCTCTTGCCTTTCGCTCTATATCACAGTTGCAGCTCTGTGCCCAGTGTAACCAAACCTTAAATTTGCCTCTGGTGCCTTTGGGTGTGAAGTCAACCTTGGAGGGGCCTATGTGGCTGCAGAGACCGATACAGGAGAGACATGTTTTGTTGCAACCGGGGCAAACGAAGGCGGTCGGTTGTGCTGCACCAGGCCATTTCTTCTTTCTGCGCTTCCTCCCAGCGGTCATTCCTCCTCTGGTCACAGATATGGCTGCACGACCTGACTTTTTGTCTCCAGATGCTGCAGTCATCTGCAAGGGGTTCCCACATGGCAAGGCTGATGTTGCAAAAGATTGAGGCCACGTTTGCAGACATGTTTGCAACACGGAGTTGGTCTGCCAACGGGCCTTGTGCCTGAAGCCAGTTCCCCCCAGAGTATCTTCCATTCTGTGGTCATGACCAAGCCAGCATAGACATTGCTGAGATAGGACTGTGAACGTGTTTGGGAGAGCGCATCTTTGTTTGAAACTGTCCTGCCATGTACATTAAGGTGTTGCTCCTGAAGAACGATAGCTGTGGCACAGCCTAGCCCAAACAGGCACCCTCCAGGTGTTCTGGATGAAATAATAATAATAATAATAATAATAATAATAATAATAATAATAATAATAATAATTTATTTGTTCCCCAGCCAATCTGGGCGGCTTCCAACAAAATATTAAAATACAATAATGCATCAAACATTAAAAGCTTCCCTAAACAGGGCTGCCTTCAGATGTCTTCTAAATGTCAGGTAGTTGTTGATCTCTTTGACATCTGGTGGGAGGGCGTTCCACAGGGCGGGCGCCACCACCAAGAAGGCCCTCTGCCTGGTTCCCTGTAGCTTTGCTTCTTGCAGTGAGGGAACCGCCAGAAGGCTCTTGGCACTGGACCTCAGTGTCCGGGCAGAACGATGGGGGTGGAGACGCTCCTTCAGGTCTACTGGGCCGAGTCCGTTTAATAATAATAATAATAATAATAATAATAATAATAATTCCATTAATTCCCACCAGTCTTATGTCATTTGCCCTTCAAACCATCCAACTGGAAGGCACTAGGTTGGAGAATGCTGCTCTCTCAAGTCACGCCAAACATCTCACCAAGGCTTCCCCGAAGGTGACAAGAGTTAGGCCTGGTGACGTCCCAAGGAGAAGGACTTGGAAATGAGCTCAGCCACCTGAGCTTGCCTGTTCTCCACAGCTGCTTTTACAACCCCTCCTTCCCCTTTCCTATCAACCCACCCAGGAGAGGCAGAAACCTCCTTTGAAGAGGTTACCTAACGTTCAATTATTTTTAATGAATATTCACGCCTTGATGTCCTTGCGGGAACTGGAAGCCCCAGGGCTGGCGCTCCAAGAAAAACAGCCAGAGATACATCTCGCCACATCCCTCGCCCTGAAATGTTTTCCACTGCCAGGGGGATTTCCACCCTTTCCCCCAGACCCAGATAGATCTTATTCTCGCGACAAAGGCCCGCTTTGTCTCATTACAACAGGATGCCGAAGGGTCTGGGTGGCTTTAAAGCGCGACACGCCCTGCCACCTTCGGATCTGGCCTTCCTAACCCGCCTCGACATGTTTGTATGACTCAAAGCCACATGCCCCGTCTTGCCTTGGCAGGAGGGAAGAGCGGCAAAAGCTCATATGGAAAGGTTTTTCTTTCTTTCCCAACCCAGCAAAGCCTACAGCCAGCTCTCAGCAGAAGAAGTGCTTTGTTATGTACTGAGTTGAATAGGATCCAGAATGCAGCAGTCTGATTGGTCCTAGAACAATAGGATCCAGAATGCAGCAGTCTGATTGGTCCTAGAACAATAGGATCCAGAATGCAGCAGTCTGATTGGTCCTAGAACAATTGGATCCAGAATGCAGCAGTCTGATTGGTCCTAGAACAATAGGATTCAGAATGCAGCAGTCTGATTGGTCCTAGAACAATAGGATCCAGAATGCAGCAGTCTGATTGGTCCTAGAACAATAGGATCCAAAATGCAGCAGTCTGATTGGTCCACAGGAGCCACCCAATCCAGCTCCAGGTGGAAGTGAATCCGCAACCTGATTGGCCTACAGGAGAATCCCGGAATTTGCCAATCACGTGGGGCCCATTGTGTAAATAATGTATATAAAGCAGACATTCTGGGGGAACTTCCATTCCTCCTCACCACTATGAGCTGAATAAAGAGCATGAAATCCACTCTCGAGTATATTTCACTGGCGACGAAGGTGGGATCCGGCTGAGCTGACCGCCACACACAGCACCGCAGCACTGCCACATATTTCATGCTTGAACTCCATTTCTGCCATGGAGACTAGAATCTATGCAGGAACCCAGAAAAAGGCCAAGGGTACAGCAGGGTGTGTAACCATTCAGCTGGATCTACTGTTTTCTATGCATCCACAACCTTCAGAAACCGGGTTTTGCCCCTCAAGCCCTTCTAAGTCTGGGGCTGGGCCAGGCAAAAGTTATGGTCAGGCAGAGACAACATGACTGCTCAAGGTGCCCCGACTATAAAATTGGAGAAATCGAGAGAGATATCTTGATTTCTTATTCTTCCGGTAAGTTTTGCCATTTCTGCATATTCCATAAAGTTTTTGTATCCATTCTTCCTTTGCTGGGACTTCTGCTTCTTTCCATTTTTGGGCAAGTAACATTCTTGCCGCTGTGGCTGCATACATAAATAAATTTCTATACAGTTTAGGTAGTTCTATCCCTGTAACTGTGGTTTAACCCACAGCGCCACCTGCGTCCCTTTTTATCCCTATAATTGACAAGAGAAAGGCTTCTGGGTTGTTTTTGGGGTTTTTTTACAAATGTTATTTTAAACATTCTTTTCATTTCATTGTATATCATTTCCCAGTTTTAATTCATCTATAGCTCTAGGTTTCTGAAAGTAAAGCTTTTGAATGTCAAAGTCTGGACAATGGTTTCATTTCCCAAGAAGGGTGTCAGTCACATATATGATTTGAGCTTCTTAGCTGCGATTTCACGACTTACTGTGACACCAGGACTCTTCCCCTGTTCCTCTGTTCGTTAGCTATCAGATGAATGAATCTTTGATGGACGTTCTTGAACAGCCAGGTGCGCTTCCAGCATTCCAAAGCTCTGAGTCGCTTCCAGGGAGCTGTCATTTAAATGCAAAACACGCTAGCAACTTTTCTAGACAAAGGGCTCCAGCTAAGATGCCTCATCTCCTGAAGCAACGAGGACGCCAGGACTCTACACCTTTCTGAGGAAGAGTTCCCGAATGTAAAAAAGAGGGAAAGGGAAATCCTAGGCTCCTGCAAAGAGGAACTAGGACAGCCATCTTCCAATATCTCAAGGGCCATCACATGGAAGAGGGAACAAGTTGGGTTTTCCCCCAGCTCTGGAGGGTAGGACTCGAACCCGTGGCTTCAAGTCACAGGAACGGAGATTCTGACTAAACATCGGGGAAAACTTTCTGACAGTAGGAGAACGGTCTCTCTCAGGTCCAGAGGAGGGCAACCAAAATGGTCCAAGGCCTGGAAACGATGCCTTATGAGGAACGGCTAAGGGAGCTGGGCATGTTTAGCCTGGAGAAGAGGAGGTTAAGGGCTGATATGATAGCCATGTTCAAATATATAAAAGGATGTCACATAGAGGAGGGAGAAAGGTTGTTCTCCGCTGCTCCAGAGAAGCGGACACGGAGCAATGGATCCAAACTACAAGAAAGAAGATTCCACCTAAACATTAGGAAGAACTTCCTGACAGTAAGAGCTGTTCGGCAGTGGAATTTGCTGCCAAGGAGTGTGGTGGAGTCTCCTTCTTTGGAGGTCTTTAAGCAGAGGCTTGACAACCATATGTCAGGAGTGCTCTGATGGTGTTTCCTGCTTGGCAGGGGGTTGGACTCGATGGCCCTTGTGGTCTCTTCCAACTCTAGGATCCTATGATTCTAGGAGGTGGCGGACTCTCCTTCCTTGGAGGTTTTTAAGCAGAGGTTTGATGGCCATCTGCCATGGATGCTTTAGCTGAGATTCCTGCATTACAGGGGGTTGGACTAGATGACCCCTGGGGTCCCTTGCCACTCTTTGTTGTTTAGTTGTTTAGTCGTGTCTGCCTCTTCGTGACCCCCTGGGCCAGAGCACGCCAGGCATTCCTGTCTTCCACTGCCTCTCTCAGTTTGGTCAAACTCATGTTCGTAGCTTTGAGAACACTGTCCAACCATCTCGTCCTCTGTCATCCCCTTCTCCTTGTGCCCTCCATCTTTCCCAACATCAGGGTCTTTTCCAGGGAGGCTTCTCTTCTCATGAGGTGGCCAAAGTATTGGAGCTTCAGCTTCAGGATCTGTCCTTCCAGTGAGCACTCAGGGCTGATTTCCTTCAGAATGGAGAGGTTGGATCTTCTTGCAGTCCATAGGACTCTCAAGAGTCTCCTCCAGCAGCATAATTCAAAAGCGTCAATTCTTTGGAGATCAGCCTTCTTTATGGTCCGGCTCTCACTTCCATACATCACTACAATTCTACAATTCTATGGTATTACAAAATGTCCTTTGTCTTGTGCATTTGTGATTATTTGCACTCCCTTGGCACCAGGGCGGTTATACGTGATCCCGGTTTTCAAAACGGATTGTGCTTGCAAACTTTTGGAGGCGAGCAAACTGTGTCAAGGATCCCGAGCGAACGCTTCTGTTTAAGTGCCTAAGATGAATGTGTCTTGCAGTGCCAGGCCAAGATCCAAAACACGAAGCAGTTGGAAGGAACGTCCAAAGTAATTGCTCAATGTGCAAGGAGGCCAGCGGCAGGCAGTCCAGGATGAGAGCCATGCATTCATTTATATCTTCCTGGCTTTTTTACCGTGGGGAAACTTGAGGAGCATGCAGAAGACTCCTTGGTGGGGTAACTGTGCCCCTGAAGGACCAGGTGCGCAACCTGGGAGGCATTTTGGACTCACAGCTGTCCATGGAGGCGCAGGTCAATTCTGTGTCCAGGGCGGCTGTCTACTAGCTCCATCTGGTATGCAGGATGAGACCCTACCTGCCCATGGACTGTCTTGCCAGAGTGATGCATGCTCTGGTTATCTCCCGCTTGGACTACTGCAATGCGCTCTGCGTGGGGCTGCCTTTGAAGGTGACTCGGAAACTGCAATTAATCCAGAATGCAGCAACTAGACTGGTGACTGGGAGCGGCCGCCAAGACCATATAACACTGGTCCTGTAAGACCTGCATTGGCTCCCCGTATGTTTCTGAGTACAATTCAAAATGTTGGTGCTGACCTTTAAAGCCCTAGACGGCCTCGGCCCAGTAGACCTGAAGGAGCGTCTCTACCCCCATCGTTCTGCCAGACACTGAGTTCCAGCTCCAATGGCCTTCTGGTGGTTCCCTCCCTGCGAGAAGTGAGGTTACAGGGAACCAGGCAGAGGGCCTTCTCGGTGGTGGCACCCACCCTGTGGAACACCCTCCCACCAGATGTCAAGGAAATAAACAACTTTTAGAAGACATCTGAAGGCAGCCCTGTTTAGGGAAGTTTTTAATGTTTGATGTTCTATTCTGTTTTTAATGTTCTGTTGAAAGCTGCCCAGAGTGGCTGGGGAAACCCAGCCAGATGGGCGGGGTATAAATATATTATTATTATTATTATTATTATTATTATTATTATTATTACTAGGCCACGGGACTGAAAGAGACCGACTGATCTTCAGAAAGGTTGCTCTATCTATCATGTGCCTTCAGATCATGCCCTGAGTTGCTGTCTACCTTCTGAAGGTGCCAGCTGGCCACGAAAACATCAAATCCCGCCCTGATCCTATGACTTTGTACGCACTATACATTTAAAGTACGTAGCAGCCCCCCAAAGAATCACGGGAGCTGTAGTTTACCACTCAAACTACAGTTCCCAGGACCCTTAATGAACCTGAGTTAGGGTTTTTTAAAATGTGATTTAAATCGCATGTACACAGCATGAGTCTAAAAGCAGGAAGTATGTAGGAATTAGCAGGTGAAGTTTTCACTGCTTGGAGATAAAACACAATTGTCTGCTAATGTCTGCAGATAAAACACAATTGTCTGTTAATTGCTGCCGATCCAGCTGCAGTTTAAAGCACAGCTCTAGGGCCATTTCAATATCTGGCAACCCTGATCTCCTCTGCAAATTTATATCTGTTTTAAATTAGTTTGGCCACTAGTGCTTCACCCAAGGAAGATCTGAATGAGTGCCGGGCAAGGTGCAGTATTGATTAGAGATGGGGAGAAATTTGGTTCGATCCACACCCTGATGCAGAACTACCTACCTAGTTCCTGAAACAAAATGCGAGCCAAAACACAGTTGTGCTTCAAAATCTGCACTTGTTCGAATTTTGCAATATCATTTTACAAATAAAAGAATGTGTGCCAGAATTTTTTGGGGAAATGTGCATTGAAATGTACATATTTTGGAAAATAATATGCAGAAATGCATTATATCAGGCAAAATTGCATGCAGAAATGTGTATATTTAAACGAAATTGTGCGGAAACTGTGAGCATTAGGTGAAGTGTAGTTACAGCAGCAGCCAGCAAGATGTGTGGGTTATAAATAGTCAAATTATCACCATGAAATGGGATGCCCCTATTTTCATCATGGAATCGTAGTCCTAGACATTTGCAGATTGGGGGAGGCTCTTCTTTTGGGGGTGGGGTGGAATATAAAAGGAAAGTGAGATACAATCCATTCAGCAAACCAGTAAGATGATTATAAAAACTTGTACTGTACAGTCATACCTTGGGTTACAGACGCTTCAGGTTGCGGTTTTTTGGGTTATGGACCATTGAAACCCGGAAGTACCAGAACGGATTACTTCCGGGTTTCGGCAGTCGCGCATGCGCAGAAGTGCTAAATTGCGCTTTGCGCATGTGCAGAAGTGCCGAATTGCAACCTGCGCATGTGCAGACGAGCCGCTGCGGGTTGTGAACATGCATCCCACATGGATCACTCTTGCAACCGAAGTGTCCCCTGTATCTTAAAAAAAGTAGCTATAGCTTTAAAACAGGCATGTCCAAAGTCCATTGGGGGGGCTAATTCGGCCCCCTGTGGCAGTTTATTCATTGGGATCAACAATTTTGGGGGGGTGGAATCACCCCCAAAAGCTCAACAACATTGGCCGGCCCTCAAGCATGTTCACTTCATCAAATCTAGCCCTCTTTGAAAAACGTTTGGGCACCCTGCTTTAAAATAAACAAAAGAGAGTAAGGCAGAAAACAGCATGAACCGGGCAGGCTACGCTCCTCACTATTTTTTTTTATAAATTGAGGCTTTATACTACAGTTCTTGCAAGAACACCAGCTAAACTCCATAATCCTAAACAAAAATCCATGTTGTTGTTGTTGTTTAGTCGTTCAGTCGTGTCCGACTCTTCGTGACCCCCTGGACCAGAGCACACCAGGCACTCCTGTCTTCCACTGCCTCCCGCAGTTTGGTCAGACTCATGTTCGTTGCTTCGAGAACACTGTCCAACCATCTCATCCTCTGTCGTCCCTTTCTCCTTGTGCCCTCCATCTTTCCCAACATCAGGGTCTTTTCCAGGGAGTCTTCTCTTCTCATGAGGTGGCCAAAGTCTTGGAGCCTCAGCTTCACGATCTGTCCTTCCAGTGAGCATTCAGGGCTGATTTCCTTTAGAATGGATGCGTTTGATCTTCTTGCAGTCCATGGGACTCTCAAGAGTCTCCTCCAGCACCAGAATTCAAAAGCGTCAATTCTTCGGCGATCAGCCTTCTTTAGGGTCCAGCTCTCACTTCCATACATCACTACTGGGAAAACCATAGCTTTTACTATACGGACCTTTGTTGGCAAGGTGATGTCTCTACTTTTTAAAATGCTGTCTAGAAACAAAAATCCATAACAAACTCCAAATCCATAACAAAATGGGGCATCTTTCATTCATTAAACACACACGGTTTGCTTTTCATATATGCAGTACCTTTCATGCCGTGTGCTTTAAGGGATGAGGATCAACCCTACAGTGGCCAGGTCTCCTCTTTCCAGCTGCAGCCAGATGTTGCTTGAGAAGCACCCCACCCACACAGGATGCCAGGAAGGCAAAAGGCTCCGCTCCGCAACCACATGCCTCCGTCCCTGGAAGCAAATGACTCACAGCTACGGACAGACCTAGGATGTTTCTACAGCAGTATTTTCAGGGACTCGGAGTCCTTACACTCATTTTCTGTGCAGGACAGTTTGGCAAAGGGGCAGCCGGGCCCTCTGGGGCCGGGGCAGCGTGTGCTTAAGAGTCATAATTGTCTGCTTATCTGGCTACGTTAAAATTATAGCTTATGGTCGTAAAGCTAACCCTGTGTTTGCCCTCAAAAAGGTGGCTGTCCCTGCCAAGCTGTATTGTGATTTCAGGTGGGCAGCTCCTCACACTGTTCATTTCATTGCTTCTCATGGAATGACCTCCAGGGTCCTCTAGCCCAACTCCCTGCAATAATAATAATAATAATAATAATAATAATAAATTTATTTTTACCCCACCCTCCCCATCCAGAGCCGGGCTCAGGGCAGCTAACACCAGTAAAATTACAATAAAAACATAATGGGGGGGACGGACAACAAAACAATTTAAAATACAGGTTAAAATGCAATTTAAAATGCAGCTTCATTTTAAAAGTAGCCCATGGATCAAAAGCGTAAGGGGAGGGAAACAGAAGGGTCAGACTGAGTCCAAACCGAAGGCCAGGTGGAACAGCTCTGTCTTGCAGGCACTGCGGAAAGATGTCAAGTCCCTCAGGGCCCACAGCTGAATATTCCCTGACATCCAACCTTTGCTTAAAAACGTCCAGGGAAGGAGAGTCCACCACCTTCCAAGGGAAGTCCGTTCCACTGTCGAACAGCTCTTCCCATCAGAAATGTCTTCCTTAGTGTTTAGTTGAAACTTCCTTTCTTATAATGCTGATATTGTGCTGATCCTTGCCCTCCACCCAAATGAACCTGCCCAGGTCTTAAGAGCAGCCTGAGAGGCGCTGCTTGTGGATCTGCCACCAAGCACTGTTGAACTGGCAAGCTCTGATGACGGGGCCTTTTCAGTGGTGGCCCCGTACTTGTGGAATCCCCTCCTTAAGGTAGAGCCCTGCTTTGCCGGCTTCGTAACTGAGAATGAACACACATGGTGCTCTGTTTCTGTTTTTGCTGCTGTTGCTTTGGATTGGCATTTTATCGATGGGTTTGTTTAGGATGTGGTGGATCTCTGGCTCAGTTGGCTGGTCACTGACCCAAACCCCAACCTCGTCAGTGATATGCTGTCCTAAATCTCTCATCCCGGGTTAGTCAGTTAAGCTGAACTTGGTGGATCTTAAATGAGTGTAAGCCCTAAAAAAAGAGGACATTCTGGGGGAATGGCAGATGGAGGACTGGGGTGGGGTGAGGGACTTTATATCCTAAGCCTATTTAGCTTAGTCACATGACCTTGCAACCTGGCACAAATTTATTTATTTATTATTGCATTTATATCCCCACCTTTTTCTCTGAGGAGCTCAAGCTGGTTCTTCCCCTCCTCATTTCACCCTCACAACAACCCTGGACTCGGTTATACAGCTGCAAATATAACGTTTTAAGTGTGTTTAAGGTGCATTATACAAATGTGGCACTAGATGGCGATGTTGAGCTAATGGCAGATTCAATGTATATTTTAAAACTTTTTTTAAAAAAACCATTTTCACAGTGTTTTTTATATATGTATAGATTCAGCTCCCGTGAGCTGAGAGGCAGCGACTGGCCACCAAAGTAACACCTAGTGTGAAGTTTATGGCTAAGGGATGATTTGAACCCTGGCCTCCTGGGACACTGTAACCACTATGCCACGCTGCCTCTCTTGTACTTAAGCCTGCAAAAAGGGTGGTATGACTCAAACCCTGTTTTCAAGGCCTGTTTCCCCTCTGCCAGATTAGGCCTGCTCAGCAGGAGCCCTGCTCCTGAACTGAGTCTGGATCTTAGCTTCAGCCGGTGTGACTTGCACAGTCCCTTATCCCAGCGCCGTGTCCCGTTGCTGCCCCTTATTGATAGATGTCCCTTAAATTCTCCGGGTTTCAAAGGAAGCAGCTCCTCTCCCTCCCTCCCTGCCAGCCAGGGAAGAGGGAGGCTCCAACTGGGTTGCTTGGCTGCCTGGCCCGCCCCCCTCCGGCCTCCTCTCACCAGCCTCGGCCCCCGGGAGCCCCCCCCCTTGGGACTGGCGGGAGCCTCGGGCCCTTCCGCTGCTATCCTCGCAGCGGCCGAACTGAGCGTCTCTGCCTGGGGCCTCCCCTCTGCCTGGCGCCACCGCTCCCACTAGGCCGTACTGCGGCTGTGCCGCCGAAGGACCCGGATGAGATGGGCAGCCTGGCATGGCCTGTGAATTGCTGAGGAGCCTTGAGAGGAGAGCGAGGGCAACCAGAGAAAGCAGTTCAGGGAGAGGAGGAAGAGGAGGAGGCGGAGGCGCAGGCAGGTGTTCCAAGGGCTACAAGGGAAGGACCGCAAGCGCTTCTCCCATAGATTTGTAGTGGTAGACTAGCATAGATGGCCTGATCTGCGGGTTTACTTCGGGCGCTATTTCCCCCCCCTCCTCCCGCCCCGCCTGATGGAACTGAGAGCTGCAGATGGAGCATGAGAAAAAAGATACAGAACTGCAGCAGCATCTTCGTAGCTTGGACTTCGTTTTGCCCGAAAAGTGGTTGCTGCTTGCAGTTATTTAATTGCAGTGTTTCATCAGCTGGTGTCTTGAGCAGCAACCTCTGGAAACAAAAGGCTAAAAACCGGCGCTGCTCTCCAAAATTATCTAGTCCCTTTTAACTTCGTATTTTAGCTGGTTGACTAAAATCCCTTATTTTGGTTGCTGGTCCCTTATTTTCAAATCTGTAAGTTGACAGCTATGATCCAGCACCAAGTTGCTTCTTGCACCAGCCGTTTCCGCAGAGCCTGAATATTGTATTCTTTTAAGTTTTTGAAGTGAGCTGCTTTGGGAAGTTTCCCCCGTGAAAGGCTGCAGACAGATACTGACATAAATGAAGAATGAAGGGTTTTTATTTGTTCTAAAGCCACTTCTAGATTCCACCGTCCCCCAAAAGAACACTTCCTCCAACTATTTCTCTCATCTGCTTCCAGAACAATTTACACAGACATCTGCTGCATCCGGAGCCCAGATCTGAGCTGGTGGGTGGCTCAGGGTAGGCTAACTGGCCAGCAGAGGGGCCAGGAGCAAAGGGGAAGCAGAAGACAGCCCAGAAACATGGGAAACAGCAGCAGTCCCCCCTCCCCCCTCCAGACATTTTGGACTACAACTCCCATCATCCCCAGGGAGGGGCAATTCCAGTGTAAACACCCTCCAGTGGAAGCGCCTTTTGCCGCTGCCTTAAATTGGCCCCATTCCAATTTTAAAGCCATCAAAGCCACCATTGCATCATGTGGCAGTGAGTTCCCCGGTTGAAACTGTCGTGTGAAGGAGGTTTTTCTGCCCTGGAATTTGCTGCTGGTCCATTCCACTGGGCAGCTGCAAAGTTCAGTATTGTTGTTGTTGTTGTTTAGTCGTTCAGTTGTGTCCAACTCTTTGTGACCCCCTGGACCAGAGCACGCCAGGCACTCCTGTCTTCCACTGCCACCCGCAGTTTGGTCAGATTCATGTTTGTAGCTTCAAGAACACTGTCTAACCATCTCGTCCTCTGTCGTCCCCTTCTCCTTGTGCCCTCCATCTTTCCCAACATCAGGGTCTTTTCCAGGGAGTCTTCTCTTCTCATGAGGTGGCCAAAGTATTGGAGCCTCAGCTTCAGGATCTGTCCTTCCAGTGAGCACTCAGGGCTGATTTACTTCAGAATGGAGAGGTTTGATCTTCTCGCAGTCCATGGGACTCTCAAGAGTTTCCTCCAGCACCATAATTCAAAAGCGTCAATTCTTCGGCGATCAGCCTTCTTTATGGTCCAGCTTTCACTTCAGTATTAAGTTCAGTATTATGGGAGACCAAATTCCCTCCCTCCCTCTCTTTTCTACACTGGGGGGTGGGGGTCTCCAGCCTTCTCCATCCAGCCCTTGGGACTCTCCCCTGGCCCTATGCTATGCTCTCCTCAAGAGTAGGGCCAGCGGGAATACATTTCTTGGACTGTGATAATTCGCATTCCATGCATGGAAGAGGTGGAGAGGTGCTTGTTCCTGGAGAAACCCAGGATTGGAAACCAGGATTGGAATGTCATATCCCTTCCGTGTGACGAAATAAGGAGTTTTCAGGGCCGCTAGCCCTCAAGTAGAGGCTGATTGGTGCTGTATTTCTTTTTCATTAAAAGAACACTGAAATTCACCTTTCCATCATCTCTGGCCGATCCCAGCATGGCTCTGAGACAGAGGAGTGAGTGTCCTTCAAACACGTTGTCGCTAAAATGACAATAATCCAGAGGAATTGATTTTGAAGTCTTGTTTTTGATGTTGCACAGCTCCCATATCAGAATATGTTCCCGCCACGAGGCAAATGTTCGAGCGGCTGGTTTCTGAAGGCCTCCTCCTTGAATCGAACAAAATTGATAATTATTTTATATATTATTTCTATAATAATATATAATAATTATATATATATATTATTTCTATAATAAATAAAATCTTAAAAACGAAGAGCGGAATATAGTGTCATGCCCATTGCTCCGCCTACTACCAATGCTCACATACCTTGCAACTGGGAGAAGAGCTTTTTTTAAAAAAATTACCTGCCTTCAAAAGGCTAGCAGGTCTACTGTTTCTCGATGGTCCGCTATTGGTTATAACTCACCGCTTGAGTTTGCTATTAGAACAGATGGTGAGGTCATGATGGGATGCCCCTATTAGCACAGCCTAAAACCGTCCTTTCTTCTTCTTCTTCTTCTTTGGCGATCCCTCGTAGCCAAGTAAGATTGTCTTCCATAAACACAGTTTTAACATTGAGTCCGTAAGTGACTGTGGAGGCCAATTCTGGATCCCCACGTCCTTCCACAGTAGGGACATTGGTTTCCGGGTGGGAGTTGATCGTGGTGTGGATTTGCCAAGCGTGCCTTCCTCTTAGCACGTTCTCCCTTTCGTCCTGAGTTTGAGCGTCTTCACAACCCATGACACCTTTGGTAAAGGCTGTTCTCCAATTAGAGCACTCGCAGGAAAGTGTTTCCCAGGTGTTGGTGTTTATACTACATTTTTAAAATTTTGCCTTGAGAGAGTCTTTAAACCTCTTTTGTCGACCACCAGCATTATGCTTTCCATTTTAAAGTTTGGAATAAAGTAGTTGCTTTGGAAGATGATCATCAGGCATCCGCACAACATGACCAGTCCAGCGAAGTTGATGTTGAAGAATCATCGCTTCGACACTGGCGATCTTTGCTTCTTCCAGTACATTAAAATTAGTTCGCCCATCTCCCCAGGTGATGTGTAAGACACCGTTGATGGAATCTCTTGAGGAGTTGAAGATGGCGTTTATAAGTGATCCACATTTCACAAACATACACTCTGCACTTCAACTGGGAGAAAGCCGCACTTGCAGAGCTCAGGCGGTGCTGGATTTCGGCATCAATATCAGCCCTTGTGGAAAGGTAATTGCCCAGGTAGTCCTCTCTGCCCCTGTCAGTGGCTTCCATGGCTTCATGGGAAAATCCTTCACAATCCTATGATCAGTCATGGATTGAACCCAATATTTTCTACATAGAAAGCTGGGGCTCTGCAACTGAGTTGCAGCCTCTGTGGCTGCAGGAGCTTCCCCCAGGCTCTGGCAAGCTCCATTTGCAATGCCAGTCCAATTAAACCCTTGGGGAAACAAAAGCAAGCCTTCTCTATGGGCTGCTTTGTGTTTCCTCAAAAGTGACTCATTCCCCAGGCATGGAATGAGACCAGGGCACACGCTGCAGGCCCCCGTTTCTATGGCCACCAGGTGGAGCCTCTGCATTTGTTAATGCTCCTCTCAGGGATGCTCCACTTAGGAGAACGACTTGACCCATGAAAGCGGAAGGGCGGCCATTTTGGCGGGGCCCTTTCACAACCACTGGGGAAGCAAAAGGAAGCCATGTTGTGATCTGCCACTAGTCTAGTTGCTGGTGGAAGTTTATCGATGACAAGTGGGAACTGGGGGGGGGGGGTTGCATTGTGGGTATTTCATAAATATTTTTGGGACTTCTTCAAATCTTTGGGTGTCCCCAAGCCTATTACTGCCACTTCCTGGTGCACGGGTGGAGCTGTTTCGACCAGCACTCAGAGAATTGAGATCACTATTAGTATGTACAGCACAGTTGAGAAAGCGCCAGCCTCAGAGGCCAAATTTGGATCACTAGACCTCTCCGTTTGGCCCACAAGACAATTCTTGGGTAGCCACACCACCTACCCCTACATCTGACGACATACATGATGGCAGGTATGGGGCAAGTAAGGTGGAGGCTTCAAAAAAACAACAACACAATTCATAGCTTAAGGTGAGGTCCACCCAAAAAAATCACGCACCCACTGTTGCGTGGGGCCGTAATGGCGCAAAAACATGGTTACAAAGCATGGATCCACATGGATCCTCAGGATTTTTGCATTGGGTCACCCCAAATTCAGCATCAGATCACATATCTGTGGCCACAGCATGAACTACAAAAATCATGCATCCACTGTTTCGTTCACAATATTATTTTTTCTTGTTTTCCTCCTCTAAGAACTAGGTGCGTTTTATGGTCAGGTGCGTCTTATGGAGCGAAAAATACTGTGATTCTTCCTTTGCAGGAGCAAAATGCACTCCCAGCAAGCCATCCATTGGTGGGGGTGGGGATGGGAGCACATCTTGGAAGGAAGGGGAAGGGTTTGTATTCGATGGAAACTGCTGCTCCCTCCCAGCGCTGCTCTTTGAAAACAAGAGGTTCAAAGAGAAGCATGGGGCTGTTTGAAAGCCCTTTCCCAAACAGCCCCACACTGCTCCCCAAACCTCCGAAAAGCAAAGGTTTAAGGAGAAGTGTGGGGCAGTTGGCAAAAGGGCTTTCAAGCAGCCTTTTGTAAACAGTCCCAGCTTCTTTTTAAACCTGTCATCGCGGGAATGTTTACAAAGGGCTTTCAAACAGCTCTACCCTGTGCTTTGATGTCCCAACAATTGGGCCTTCAAAGCACAGTGTCATCTGACATCATTTGGGCTATGACATCAGGTGATTGACAGGTGGGGGTCCTGTCTACCTGTAAAATTTGGCCTGTTGACTCAGCTCTGACCCACTGGCCAGAAAATGGTCCCATCCTGGAATACACAACGATACAAAATGAACTCTTGTCCCCTGCTGCCACTCAGTCTGATAAAAAACGACCTGTTTGTTCTCTCTTTTATCACTGATAAAAAACTGACATGACAATTACTATATTGCTGCATTCCAGATCCTTTCAAACCAGTGTGGAATTGGTAGTGCTGAATTTTCCTTCCATGCTTTAAAACAGCTATTTTTGCTGCTACCAGTAGATTTGAAACTATTTCCAGGTCTAACTCGGGGCTAAGCATTATTCAGTAATAATGTTTTGTGACTATCACATCTCCAACATTTCTCCTGTATGATTGGCTATAACCTTGAAGTCTGTATGGAGCTAGGTACTATTGATACTGAATTTTGTAGAAACTTTCCCTTAGTTCTACGGATATAGTTAATGCTAGTATCCTGGCCCAGATCCATCTTCAGTCTTCCAAAATCAATTCCTGTTGAATGGCTCTGGCCCATTTTCTCATATATATTCAGGTCTCCAGACCCAATTCCACAATTATGTAATTTTTACCAATTAATCCATTATTATACTCTGATGTTTCAGTTTCAGTTTCAGTTTCAATTTCTTCCTTTAAGAATCCATACTTCCTTAATAAACAAGATTATGTCTCTCTTATTTGAAAATATTGGTATAGCTATGGCTGTGAACCACTCATCAAATTAATAATTTCTGTGTATGGTTTAATTTCTTGTCCAGCTATTCATTTTCAACACAATCCAGTTCTATTTTTAACCATAGTGACATTTCCCCAAACATACCATTTAAATGCAATATAAATCCATTATAAAATAATAATGTGAGGTGACAGTTCTGGCCAGGTTCTTTTCCTTGGCTTATTCCAAATTATTAATCCAGTATAAACAGAGCGTGCTTTACTACTAATCTGTGCCCAGTTGAAGACATGATTTTCTGATTGTGTAACCAGATCCATTTCACACCAGTCCTTAACAGATATTAATGTTGCGGCATAAAAATATTTTTCTATATTTGGAATTCCCATTTTGCCATGTTCAACCCACAAGTGGAGAGTTTTTATCTCAAATAAAATTGGAAATTAACTTATGCCCTACTTGTAAGATACATAATGGAAGCTGTAAAAGGATTTAATAATGTTGGTAAAACAGTCGTTTTAATTATTGCTATCTGCCCTATCCAAGAAACTGAAATGCTATTCCAGTATTTAATTCAGGCTTCATTCCTTGACACAATTATAATTATTGATTTTCATTACATGCAATGGATCATGGGTATTCCATATCAACAATTATTTGACATGTTTATCTGACCAAGGATATATTCATTATTTCTATTTTTTTGCTTTTTCAAATCTACATTTACATCTTGACCTAACTATTCAGATTTTCTTAAATTAATTTTGTATCCTGATATTTTCCCATAATCATGTAGAGTATTCTTCACATGTAAGTAAGTAGCCCAACTCAACTCTGTCAAACACCTTTTCAGCATCTAAGAATATCAAAACGGATTTCAACTCTCCCAGTCTAACAATAAGCAGAAATTGAAAAGCTTCCTCCCCATCCTGAATTAGGGAGCTGAAACAAAGAAAGTTTAGGAGGAAAAGAGGAGTTGAATTGCAGGGCTGGGCTGGGCTGAGTGAATATTCAGACACCCTGCTGTTAGCTCTCAGCTTATCTCTCTCATTCCTCTGAGATATGAGAGCCGTATTCAAATATGTGAAGGGCTGTCACATGGAGAAGGGAACAAGCTTGTTTTCTCCTGCTCTGGAGGGTAGGACTCGAACCAATGGCTTCAAGTTGCAAGAAAGGAGATTCTGACTAAACATTCGGAAAAACTTTCTGAGAGTAAGAGCTGTTCAGCAGAGGAACAGACTCCCACGAGAGGTAGTGGACTCTCCTTCCTTGGAGGTATTTAAGCAGAAGCTGGATGGCCGTCTGTCAGGGATGCTTGAGCTGAGATTCCTGCCTTGCAGGGGGTTGGACTAAATGACCTTTGGGTCCTTTCCAACTTCCAAGATTCTATGATTCTATGAGTGTTGAACTATGACCTGTGAGACCAGGGTTCGATTCCCCACTTCGCCATGAAGCTTACTAGGCAACCTTGGAGCAACCTAATTTTTAATTTTTTTTTTTAGTAAAGGTAAAGGGACCCCTGACCATTAGGTCCAGTCGTGACCGACTCTGGGGTCGCAGCGCTCATCTCGCTTTACTGGCCGAGGGAGCCGGTGTACAGCTTCTGGGTCATCTGGCGAACCAGAGCAGCGCAAGGAAATGCCGTTTACCTTCCCGCCGGAGCGGTACCTATTTATCTACTTGCACTTTGACGTGCTTTTGAACTGCTAGGTGGGCAGGAGCAGGGACCGAACAACGGGCGCTCACCCCGTCTTGGGGATTCGAACCGCCGACCTTCCGATCGGCAAGTCCTAGGCTCTGTGGTTTAACCCACAGAGCCACCTGCGTCCCACTTTTAAAAATTTATTTAATCATTTTTTCAATACAAACAACAACCGCAAAAGACACTACAGCAAAAACCATAATAACAGTAATAACACAAGTTGACAATTCAGATTTAAATACACTGATATACCTATGACTGCACCCTTTTAACAATATTTCCCCACCTCTCTCTCCTCCCCCCACTTCCTCCCACTATCCACCTTATCGCTTAAATATTCATTCCACATTTCTAAATATTTGTCCATTCTTAATTTGCGTCGACATGCAATTCATTTGTATGTAGCTAATCTGTCCGTGTGCTCAATGGAATCTTTTTGCTGCTGTTCCAATTCATCAAAACAAGTTTTTTTGCTTGTAATATAGCACGGTACATCCATTATTATTTTTTTGACCCCTTGAAATCTCCTACATTTCCAGAATATAATTTAGAATTAAATTCAGTTCCCCTAAATAACATTTCTTAGCCTAACCTACCTCACAGGGTTGTTGTGTCAGGATGAGATGGGGAGGAGAAAAACCATGTACACCACCTTGAGCACTTTGGAAGATAAAGGTGGTCTATAGAGGTAATAAATAAATAAGTTGTCAAGGGTGTTGGGACTTGTAGTTTTGTGGGTAAACTACATTTCCCATGGTTCTTCAGAGGAAGCCATGACACTTAAAGTGGAATAAGGGTGCTTTCGATGTATGAGGTGTGAGGAAGTAGATCCCCAAATCCTAAAGTTTGCGCTTCCCTCTTCTAATGAATTATTACCCATATTTCCAGTTTTATGGCAGGCTAAAATGCTAGGTGGACAACTTGGTTCACGTCTCTTGCTGTTTTCTTAAAATTATAATGGCAGCAGCCTCAACCCCACCCCACCTTCCAAAAAAGCTGCAGAAGAAGAGCTCTTGTACTTTCAATTATTGTGTAAGGGAGAGACTTTTCAGCCAGGGTAGTTTGCATGGCAAGCTGAACCAGATGAATTTCCCTTTCCCCTCCCCACTGAATCACTGCACTCATTTGGCTATTTGACTCATGAGGGAAAGCAGAGAGCTATTTGGCTCATAATTTATTCCACCAAAGAGCCGACAGTAGGGATTTATATTGTGAACCGCCCTGTGATCCTTGGATGAAGGTTGGTAATAATAATAATACTCTAATTATGGTAACAGAAATAATGTACGAAAGCATCTGTTTCTGTTGTGAGCTGTGTTCACTGCACGCAGCTCCGCTTCTGTTCCGCTGCAGTCTGACGAAAACAATGTTCTTTGGCTTCCACTGTGGTGGAAATTTACGTAACTCGTGATGTAATAATAATGTTATTCTACCCAATTCATTTCAATGCAAAGGAAACACAATATGTGTGTGTGTGAGAGAGAGAGAGAGAGAGAATGAATTACATATTGTTACCGGAAAAATCCGAGGGCTCCCTTGGACAAAAAGTAAAGACACCAACCAGAGTAAATTGGAGCAAATCAGCAGCCTGTAGGCTTGGCCTTTATTGAACTGTTGCAGCAGGGTGTTCCTCTCACTCGCAGGAGAGAGGAAAGACCCAGAACAATGGTGTGCAAGACCTTATAAAAACTTTTGAAATTCCCCTCCTCTAGGTCAAGCCCACCCCCAGAAACATCATGCATACATTACAGAAAGGAGGGGTTGAGGGAGGAGTTGTGGTGGTAACCTGAGTGTCCTGTCACCTGGCTGGTTCCCCTCTACCCCTCCCCATGAGTCATTCTCCGAAGACAAAAGGTAGTCGCAGTTTCCTGCCCCCTGAGGGAAGATCCGATCACTGTCCTCTGCCGAATCCACTCCCATATGCAAGTTCTTTGTGATCCTGATTGTCCTCTGTCTGGGATCATCAGGGTTGGCATAGCAACTGGGCAGGGCTCCTGTGGATGTGCTGGGATGGTGAAGGGATTATGGTGGCCTGCATCAAACCTTCCCCATTCTGTAGTCTTTCCCTCATGGAGTAAAATAAAAGTGGAACAATGCAAATCTGATGTATGGTTGATTTTCTATGAATTTATAACAGAAGTGTAGCGTATGTAGTGTGTGAGTGTGAGTGTGTGTGAAGTTTGTACAAACTGAATGATGGGGGGGGGGGGGGTTCCTGCTACAATATCATTTGCAGACTGAAAACAAGAATGGCGGTGAATAATACCAATTGTAGCAAAATCATCTAGGGATTCTGGTGGAAACAGGAGCAGAAATTGTCGGCGTTTGCTAATTGATCCCATGTCCAGAACGGAAATCTACCCAGCTGGTGGTTTGCCCAACACAGATGTGAGGTGCTTTGTGTGGAGGACAGGAGCAAACGTACCACCCCCCTCTGAAAAACCAGGCTGCAAATCAGATCACACACTATTAACTTGGAAGCGCTTTCTTCCAAACTCCCTTGATCACAGCAGGAGTGGGGGACACCCAGCCCCAAAACTATATCAAGAAGGCAAATCACCCAAACGCTTATTCCGTTTCCCCTTAAGCCAACAGCAGACATAAGGTTACAGTCAAACCAACAGTTAAGATCGGAATGGAAATGCTTTGAAGAATAGATGGATAAACACTGTTCACAAAAGAATGTGTTGATGTGCATAGATTAAGATGGTAGAGACTATAAGAAAAAGGATGTCAGGAAGGGGACATAAAAGATAAGAAATGCAGTGTTAATATCTAATTTAATTTATAATACAAATCGGGATGGGGTGGAAGGAAGTCAAGGGTGGGTGAAGGGTGTTACGTATGTAATGTTAAATTCTGGTTCATATATGCTTCTATTTTGTTGTATTTTCTTTCTTTGCACTCTTTTGCATATTTGTTAAAAAAATTATAATTTTTTATAAAAGATAAATAATTGCAATAAGTAAATACTTTCAAAGATCAAACAAAAAAAACATTCTTTGTTTTGTGCCACGTTCCCAGTTTTGGGGGTAGGTAAAGAAATGGGACACGGGTGGCGCTGTGGGTTAAACCACAGAGCCTAGGGCTTACTGATCAGAAGGTCAGCGGTTCGAATCCCCACGACGGGGTGAGCTCCCGTTGCTCGGTCCCTGCTTCTGCCAACCTAGCAGTTCGAAAGCACGAAGTGCAAGTAGATAAATAGGTACCACACCGGTGGGAAGGTAAAGGGCATTTCCGTGCGCTGCTCTGGTTCACCAGAAGCGGCTTAGTCATGTTGGCCACATGACCCGGAGGCTATATGCCGGCTCCCTCGGCCAATAAAGCGAGATGAGCTCTGCAACCCCAGAGTCGGCCACGACTGGACCTAACGGTCAGGGGTCCCTTTTACCTAGGTGGGCAAAGAGGATTCTGGTTTGGGGCATCTGAACCTTGGACAGTTTTCCAGCTCATGAAAACTTTCTGTGTGCCATCCTCCCCTTGGAAGTTTCACTTTGAGGCTCTGAACTGGCAAAATACATAAGTAGCTGGCTGGGACCGAGTCCTCCATCCTTTTAAGTGGCCAGATATTATATATACAGTCATACCTTGGTTGATGAATGCCTTGCGACTCAAATGTTTGGCTCCCGCAAACCCGGACGTATGTGTTCCTGTTTGTGAACATTGAACCCAAATGTCCGACATGGCTTCCATGGCTTCCGATTGGCTGCAGGAGCTTCTGGCAGCCAATCAGAGGCTGCATCTTGGTTTCCAAACGTTTTGGAAATCAAACGGACTTTTGGAACGGATTCCGTTCAACTTCCGAGGTACAGTGGTTACTCAGGTTAAGTACTTAATTCGTTCCGGAGGTCCGTACTTAAGCTGAAACTGTTCTTAACCTGAAGCACCACTTTAGCTAATGAGGCCTCCTGCTGCCGCCGCACTGCCGTAACCCGATTTCTGTTCTTATCCTGAAGCAAAGTTCTTAACCTGAAGCAGTATTTCTGGGTTAGCGGAGTCTGTAACTGAAGCGTATGTAACCTGAAGCGTATGTAACCTGAGGTACCACTGCACCACTGCAAATACATCTGTTGGAAGCCACCCAGACTGGCTTGGGAAACCCGGTCAGATGGGCAGGGTACACTTATTATTATTATTATTATTATTATTATTATTATTATTGAGTGACCAGATGCATGGCAAGCTTTGACTGATAAATGCATGCAGAGGCCCTCACGCAACACACATTCCAAATGGCTTCCTTATTTAAATCATCTTGGGCATACAACCACCAGCCAGAGACAGGATCATGCCACCATTCCCAGCTGCAAACCTGTTGTCTTTGGCTGCCCTGTGATGGGTTTGTGCGGAAGGGAAAACCACACTTCTGGGATGTGGGATCTCACAGTCAGCCTCTGCAGAGGCTGCTAAACTCCACCCAGCGTGATGTCATCCACCCTCATTTCCATAGCAGCTGATGCTCTTTTAGCTGGAGAAGGAGGGAGTGCGTTGGACGGCAGATGTGGACAGTACACACACAAACACCCAGGCTAAAAGCAGAGGTATGAGCTCAGAGCAGTTAAAATGAAATGAGGAAACTTTATGGGAAGCCCACCGGGCCTCTTTCTCTTGGGCCGCGTGAGGAAATGTCTCTCGACTGGGATGGAAAAGTTCAGCAGTGCAGGTTGGAAGCCCAGAATTCACGCCTGCTTCCCCACAGTGGATTTCCAAAGATGTGGACAAGGTCAACAGTATTCTTTAGCCCAAGCAAAAGGAGCTCTGTCTCACCAGCCTTTATAGCCTCGGGGCTTTCGGCGCCCTAACGGAGTTTGCAACTGGCTAGGATGAAAGGTACTTTGTCAACATGTTTAATTCCACAGATAGGGATACGTTTGCCATTTTCCTGTTTCACAGAGTGGGTAAACTGAGGACTGATCATGTGATAATTTTTAAGGGGAATCTCTACACTGAGAAAGGTAAATCAGGCTTGGTTTTTTTACCTCTGTGCAGCTCCCACCTAACAAACCTGTGTTGCTCCAACAGCGTGAAAGATCTTAGAAGATTGCTCAGTGCTTTGGGGAAACTACAGTTCTTGAGGTTTCTGCGCCCTGGCTGTTTGAAGCCTGGATCTGTCCCTTTGGTTTCTCTTGGTCTCTTATTTCCCCCATCTTCAGATACGCTCACCCCATTCCTGCATTGGTTTGCAATTTCTTTAAATAGGGAAGAAAATTCATATGCTTCTCAAGCGCATCTTTCTCTTGAGAGGTGCATTTTGTACACTATTTTGACGAATATGTGCTTACTTGCAAGCATTTTTCGGTACAGTGGAACCTTGGTTTTTGAACATAATCCGTTCCGGAAGTCTGTTTGACTTCCAAAACGTTAAAAATCTGAAAAACAAAGGGCTGTCAGCAAAGTGAATGGTGAAAATGGAAAAATGTGTCGCGAAAGCCGTTCGACTTCAGAAAATCGTTTGAAAACAGAAGCATTCACTTACAGGTTGTCGGGATTCAGCTTCCGAAGCGTTCGACAACCGAGGTTCCACTGTAATTTCTGTATTTCTGTCTGTGCGTTCCTCTAACGTTAATGTTGTGGCTTTGTTGGTTGTACAACTGTATGGCAAAACTTGGAGAAGTGTGAATTCTGAATAGTTCAGTTTGTATATTGGTTTTGGAGGGGTAAATTTAGTCGGTTCATATTAGCATGTGAATCACACCAATTTCTCCTCCATCTCAAGCTGTTAAAAGCCTTTCCGATGTTATGCTGTGATGTATTTCGCATGTACGCTGAAGCTGGCTTATATAGACTTTGGGGGTGACTTTCTCCCATTAACTGAGACTAATGAACAGCTCAGAACTAGGGCTGTCAGCTGATTAATTGATTACCTCGCATAACACCAATATCGGCTGCCAATTAGTTTCTGGGCCCAATTCAAAGTGTTGGTTTTGACCTATAAAGCCTATAAAATGGCTCAGGTTTGCAATACCTCAAGGTCTGTTTCTCCCCATAGGAACCCTGTGATCATCATCTGAGGCCCCTTCTTCATGTGCCTCCTAAGTGAGAGTTTCGGAACATGGCAAAACTTCTTTGCCTAATTAAATAATCTATGGCTTTTTGTCTGTGGCAGGTGTGGTTTTCATTTGTTACTATGCTATGTATTTTTGTGGCTTTATATTGTAAACCACCCTGTGAAACTCAGATGAAGGGATAAGAATAAGAATAAGAATAAGAATAAGAATAAGAATAAGAATAATAACGTAAACCTGTGTAATTTCAGCCAGCATAAACTATATAATAATTGAATAATTGGGTGCACTCTTCCCACCCTTAGATCAAATCTATGTTTCCAGGTGTCATTAGAAAGTGGCAGAGATAGCGAAAATGATCTTTTTCAGCTTCTGCCTTCTGGAAGAAGGTATAGGGTTATAAAGGCCAGGACTAGCCGTCTGAGAAACAGTTTCTATGCAAATGCAATTCTGGTTCTAAACGCAGCATAAGGGGTCTCTATAGTATAGTGTATTTTAAAATGGGGTTTTAGAGTTTTTTGGGGTTTTTGAATGTTTTATGTAGTTTTATGTAGTTTTTATGTAGTTTTATGTAGTTTTTATGTAGTTTTATGTAGTTTTTATGTAGTTTTATGTAGTTTTTCAATTTCATTGTTCTGCATGGGACAGTGACAATAAAGATATCTTAATCGTAATCATAACTACACCAGATCCCAACTGCATTCAGGAGCAGCCTACTAGGGACAGAAGGAAACCAAGCCTTTAAAACAGAATTTGAGTTACACCGCTTCCGTTTCTGGGGACGATGGGATATGCGGTCCAAAACATCTCAAACGCTGAGTTGGGAAATGCTAGCGTACATGTTTCTGTAAGTGAGCCCATAGTGTTTCTGTTTCCTGGGTGCTTGGTCACTGGTTAGGGTTACGTGTAAGACAGTCCACTCTCATGTTGCTGGACCTTGGTTGGTGGTCAGAAGGTTGCCAGGTTTTTTGTTTGGCTCTGCTCCTGTGCATTTAACATAGCGACACGACACAAAGAGAATAGGAGCAGACCACGCTTTCTCCTGACATGCAGGAAAACCTTTACCTGCTGAATTATTTGGGTCAAGAAGACGCTGTTAAGGAGGCAAGGGTTGTTTCCAAGGTAGAAACCTGCTGGCTCTCCAGCACCTTAAAGATGGACAGGTTTATCATGGCATAAGCTTTCTCAGACCAGAGTCCACTTCATCTGATGTGCGAAGTGCCGTCCTAAATGGGATATACTTGCCAACACAGAACAGCATATCGTGCGCCTGATTAAGATGCCAGAAGACTCTTTACTGTGGAGCCAGGGAGCCGGCTTCAACCAGTGGACTGGATTCTGACTTCCCTCTCCCCATGGGCAAAGTCTGACAGATGGACGGGGCCATCACCTTATCAATCGCCTGATGTCACAATGATGTCGGGCGACCCATTTTTGCAATAAAGTGTGGGCCTGAGTCTTTGCAGCTGAGTCTTTACCTGCCCACCTGACATCACATATGACATTTATGGTTTCCAGTTTAGGAGCATCCCAGACCCTGAGATTCCAGGTCCCATACCTGAGATCTCGGGGCAGCCCTACAACCTGTGCCAGGTGCAAAGTCACACTTTTTGCTCCTTCCTCTTCAGCCCAGCTCACTTTCTTCCTCTGCAACCCCACCGCTGAGCCCTAGAGATTAATTGGGAGAGGGGAAGAGGGACGGGAGGAGAGCTCCTCCCACCAAGAGACTATGCTTTAATCTGCAGCTGGCTCTGTAATAACAACAACAATAATAATGTTGTTGTTGTTTAGTCGTTTAGTCGTGTCCTACTCTTCATGACCCCCTGAACCAGAGCACGCCAGGCACTCCTGTCTTCCACTGCCTCCCGCAGTCTGGTCAAACTCATGCTGGTAGCTTCGAGAACACTGTCCCACCATCTCGTCCTCTGTTGTCCCCTTCTCCTTGCACCCTCCATCTTTCCCAGCATCAGGGTCTTTTCCAGGGAGTCTTCTCTTTTCATGAGGTGGCCAAAGTATTGGAGCCTCAGCTTCAGGATCTGTCCTTCCAGTGAGCACTCAGGGCTGATTTCCTTCAGAATGGAGAGGTTTGATCTTCTTGCAGTCCATGGGACTCTCAAGAGTCTCCTCCAGCACCATAATTCAAAAGCATCAATTCTTCGGCTATCAGCCTTCTTTATGGTCCAGCTCTCACTTCCATACATATTATTCCTAATAATAATAATAATAATAATAGGCATTCTTGACATGGCAATGGCTCACAACTCAAAGGATGTGGGAGAATGTGATGCTAATGTCCAATACCAAGATGGTCTGCCAGGTTTTTGCGTTGAGCAACGGCTTTATGGAAGTGAGTTATGGGCAACGTATAACCGTCAGGAGCAATGCCTCAAAGCAGGGGTCAGCAAACTTTTTCAGTAGGGGGCCGGTCCACTGTCCCTCAGACCTTGTGGTGGGCTGGACTATATTTTGGGGGGAAAATAATGAACGAATTCCTATGCCCCACAAATAACCCAGAGATGCATTTTAAATAAAAGGACACATTCTACTCATGTAAAAACTCGCTGATTCCCGGACTGTCCGGGGGCCGGATCCAGAAGGCGATTGGGCCGGATCCGGATCCGGCCCCTGGGCCTTAGTTTGCCTACCCATGCCTCAAAGCCTTCCACACACGCTGTGTCAGGAGGGTTTTGGGCAGCACAGAGTCTCGAACAAAAACGAGCTCTCCCAAACACACATTCCCAGCATGTCAGTGATGTCTGGTCATGGCCACAGACTGGAAGGAAGATGGCACAATCTCCAAGGATGTGCTCTACAGAGAACTGGCTTCAGGCACCAGGCCTGTTGGCAGACCAGCTCTGTTTACAAAGATGTCTGCAAATGTATCATGAAGGTTGTCTATATTAAGCCCGACATGTGGGAATCCCTTGAGACGACCGCAGTGCCTGGAGAAGACAGACAGGTCATGTATCCACAGCAGTGACCAGAGGAGGAATGACCGCAGGGAGAAGAAACGCCACGGCGCAGCTGCAGCAGCACAGCCGGACGCCTTCTTCTGCCCCAGCTGCAACAGAACATGTCTCTCCCATATCGGTCTCTGCAGCCACAGTAGGCGCTATAGCTTCCAACAGTTTGACTTCACCCCCAAAGGCTCCTTCTTCCATTGTCATCAGACAGACAGCTGCTGAACCAACCCAACTGGAAATTCAAGTCCACAACCTGCCACCGAGAGGGGAAAACTGGAGACCCTCGTGACCAAATGGTTACACAACATCATGTCAAGCATTTGCCACCTCATGCTTCCCAGTGCCTTTCCCCATCGCTTTCCGTCCCACAACCAAATCTCTCCCCCCCACACACACTTTTTTAATTGGAACCAATTTGATTGTGCAAGAGCGCCGATCCCATTTCGGTTGCTGAACCTGAATTTGCCGGTAATACGACAGAGTCCCACCCACGAAATATCAATGGCCTGGAAACAACCCAAGTCACCGCCAGGAAGTGGGTGCATTGTCTGTTGCTAAGCAACCACCATGTGTTTCCCTTCTCTTTCCCAAACTCAGGAGAGGCCTCAGACCTCATTCGGCAAAACCCTCTACAGAATTCACCATCCGGGAACGTGGGTGTTTTGGGGTTCTGTCGCCACAAGGGGGCAGCGTTTGCTGCACTTTCACAAGCAGAGATGTCCTGGGCTGCTTCCCAAACATTTATAGTGTGTTCGGGGAGGGGGCGGGCGGATTAAAAATAAAACAGTCAGCGCTGCATAAGCATAATTCATTTCAAGGGCAGGATGCTACTAGGGCAAACTGGAAGCGTGTCGTCACTGCCATCTATCAATGGGGTGCAAATAAAACAGCTCTAGGATGCCAGCAAGACAACTTCCAAGTCCTGGGCTCGGCTCACTATCAGCAGTGCCAAATCCCGATGCAGTACAATATCAGGGCTTTGCAGCATGCAAACGGAAAGAAATGCAAGTCTCGAAAATCCAGCTCAGAGTTAGGCCGGCATAAGCCTTTTAAGGTCCGTATAGTTAAAGCTCTGGTTTTCCCAGTAGTGATGTATGGAAGTGAGAGCTGGACCATAAAGAAGGCTGATCGCCGAAGAATTGATGCTTTTGAATTATGGTGCTGGAGGAGACTCTTGAGAGTCCCATGGACTGCAAGAAGATCAAACCTATCCATTCTGAAGGAAATCAGCCCTGAGTGCTCACTGGAAGGACAGATCCTGAAGCTGAGGCTCCAAGACTTTGGCCACCTCATGAGAAGAGAAGACTCCCTGGAAAAGACCCTGATGTTGGGAAAGATGGAGGGCACAAGGAGAAGGGGACAGTGTTCTTGAAGCTACCAGCCTGAGTTTGACCAAACTGCGGGAGGCAGTGGAAGACAGGAGTGCCTGGCGTGCTCTGGTCCATGGGGTGACGAAGAGTCGGGCATGACTAAATGACTCAACAACAACAACAACAAGCCTTTTAATGGGTTTAAGGACACCTGTGATGGACTGGGAACATAAAACCTCAAATTCCAACACAGCACAACAGCTGAGGGGCTGAGGGTGCTCCCAGGGGCCTGATTCTCAAGCATTCCTCCAGGTCTGAGGTTTGCTACAGTCAAGCAGCATGTAAATTTCATGAAAGAAAAGACGTGATAAGCAAAGTTTGTTTGCAGGTTGAGGTTGAGGTTGTGGTCTCTCCTTCCTTGGAGGTTTCTACGCAGAGGTTGGATGGCCGTCGGTCATGGATGCTTTAGCTGAGATTCCTGCATTGCAGGGGGTTGGACTAGATGACCCTCAGCGGTCCCTTCCCACTCTACAATTCTGTGATTTTATAGTGTAATAAACAAAAATCTGCCCTTCTTCCTGTATGGGGTATCCAATAGCCCATATAGAGTCCTTAAGTGGGTTCCCTATTGGTAGGGAAAAATAACAGAGGCCAAGCAGAGAATATTGAGAAGCAAAGCAGCTCATAAGCCTGATCTTTATTGATCTGTTGCAACAGGGTGCTCCCCTCACACGCAGGAAAGGAGGAGGACCCAGAACCAAGATGTGCCTGCCCTTATATAGACATTTTAAATTGCCCGCCTTGGAGTCCAAGACCACCCCCCAGAAACATCATACCTACATCACAGAAGGGGTGTAGCTCAAGATCACCCCCCCCGACACATCATACCTACATCACAGAAGGGGCGTAGCTCAAGACCACCCCCCAGAAACATCATACCTACATCACAGAAAAGGCGGTCTACAACAGAAATTTGAGTGCATTGTTTATCTCCTGTCTGGGAGGTTACCTGTTAATGGTCACTTGGTTGGATTACCTGGGGAGCCTGGCCAGCCTTTTGTAATGATAAATACTTAGTTCCTGAGCCAGGTCACAGGCTCACCCTACTCATACACAGACATACCTTTAAGACAGGATTTGTGAAGGAAAAGACAATGGGGAGGCTTTTCCATTTTCCTTTGACCTTGCAGAGAAATATTTGAGGTCAATTTGGAAGGGACAAAATGGTTTCTGGACTTTTTCTGTGGGGTTTCAGACATGTGGTTTATATATGCAGTTATGAACATTTATGAACATTTATCTCATACAGTGGTGCCCCGCAAGATGAATGCCTCGCAAGACGGAAAACCCGCTAGACGAAAGGGTTTTCCGTTTTGGAGGTGCTTTCCAGGACGAATTTGCTATGGGCTTGCTTCGCAAGACGAAAATGTCTTGCGATTCCTGGGGTTGTTTTTTTTGCTCCCTACCCCCTTTATCTAAGGCACTAAGCTGCTAATAGCCTTTTAGCAGCTAATCCGCTGATCCCTTAAGCCTTTAATAGCCGCTAATAGCCGCTAATAGCACTAATCCGCTAATCCGCTAATGGGCTTGCTTCGCAAGACGAAAAAACCGCTAGACGAAGAGGCTCACGGAATGGATTCTTTTCGTTTTGCGAGGCACCACTGTATATGTGTGTGTGTGTGTGAGAGAGAGAGTGTGAGACCTTAATTTTTGGGAGGAGCTGTCCCCTGAGGGTCTCTTTTTTCCAAACCAGTAACAGAGGGACCGCTTCTTCTGACCGCTATACACCTTTCCAGCCGTGCTGATTTGCCCAGACCGATCTCAGGCCAGGTTGCAAATGTCAGCCATCCCCACCCAGGTCAAGAAGACAGGTTGCCTCAGCCTCCTTCTCCTCCTCTACCTGGCTAGGCCTTTATTCCCCGTAAAGATGCCCAAATGTGTCCATTTCAGTTCTCGAAGTTTCCCAGTTTCTTCCAGCCTTACATTCCGTTCCCTACAGCCCAGCAGCAATCTGCTTTTTTAACTCAGTGAAAACGCACGTACATTTTAGTGTGGATTTCTCCTGTTAAATACATTTTGCACGCCGTTTTGACGGATAAAACACATTCCAGGTGCCATTTTCAAAGAGGTATGTGCGCTTATGCGCGTTTCCCTCCAATGTGCGCAATTTCATGTGCATTGTTTGATTGGAGAATGGCGTCGCAAAATTCAGAAAAGTGTGGATTTCGAAGGCTGGCTGGGTTTCTGTTTGCACATTGCTTCCAAAAATGTGAATTAGGCTCTAAAAACTAAAGAGGAGTTTAGAGAGTTTTTTAAAAAAATAGTTTTATAAGTTGTGTGTCTTTGCTTCTCCGTTTGACCCTTTTACATGGTTTTGTATGTATTGTGGTATTTTATGAATGGCGGCTTGCAATTACGTTTATTGATCATAGTTTAGTAATTATTTATTGTAATTGTTAAGTGTGAATTTCTCTTTCATTATTATTTGCTGGTTTTAATTTTATTCCATACTATTATATTCTAATAGATTAAGGAATATTACTTTATTTGATGTAAGTTGTTCCGTTTTAAAGTTATGTTTTGTTATGACTTTTCGTATTGGACCGGATTATTATAAGGTGTGTGTTCTTTGCTGTATATGTTGTTGCTGTATGGTAATATAGAAAGGCAGCATACAAATTTAAAGTGAAAATAATGAAATAAACTACAAACTGGATCAGATATCTCCTCTGCCACATCCCTCTGCATGGCCCGAGGGCTCCTTCTCTGTGTCCCAGTTGGCATCGTCCGAGCCTGAGAAACGGCCGCCTTGGCAGTTGGCAGAGTTGAAGCTTTAAATCTGCAACAACATGCTGAGGAATTTCCAAGAGGATTTTTTAAAAAAATGCAAATGGATGTGTGGAGAACTGGGGGGGAGTGGGGGGAGGGGAGAGAGAAATGGAGAGAAATTGAAAAACTGAGATATTCACAGTCTGGAAGTGCCCTTAGTACAGACAAGCATTCACATTGCCTCCCACAAACAGGAATTGCCTCTGGTCCCCCCCCTCACCTAAACATTAACAGTTTTTTTTCCCTTATAGAAAAAGAAATTGTTAATATTATTAACAACCCAAAAGTGCTGTAGCAGGGTACTTGATACAAAGCAAACAGATAATAAATAAAGGCCTTGGTCGGACCCCCACCTGGAATTCTGCGTCAAATTATGGGCAACACAATTTAAGGAGGATGTTGGCAAGCTGGAAGGTGCGCAGAGGAGGGCGACCAGGATGATCAGGGGTCTGGAAATTAAGCCTGATGAGGAACGGTTGAAGGAAATGGGTATGTTTAGCCTGGGAAAGAGGAGACTGAGAGGAGATAGAAGAGCCACCTTCAAATATCTCAAGGGCTGCCCCACAGAAGAAGGAACAAGCTTGTTTTCTGCTCTGGAGGGTAGGACTCAAACCGGTGGATTAAAGTTACAAGAAAGGAGATTCCGAGTCAACATCAGGAAGAGCTTTCTGACAGTAATTGCTCAAGAGCTGGCTGTTATGTACTGAAGTTCTCACCCTGGGCCAGCAGGGGAATACTGTAGATAGTTTTCACTCAGGTCCACATATGCAAATAAGGGATTGAAAGTGACGTTCAGTGATTGGATAGTTACAGAAAGTGGTTACTGTTGCGTTGTAGTGGAGCTCTATATAAGCAGGCTGGCTGAACCCTTCAGTTCAGTTCTGTTCTGGCCTGTGAATAAACAAGAGCTGTTTGAAGAATTGCTGTGTTGTCTGATATGTTCACCCACAACTTAACACTGGCAGACTCTCCTTCCTTGGATGTTTTTAAGCAGAGGTCAGATGGCCATCTGTCATGGATGCTGCAGCTGAGTTTCCTGCATTTCAGGAGGTTGGAATAGATGCCCTCTGGGGTCCCTCCCAACTCAACAATTCTATGATTCTACAACTCTATAAAATAATGAGAGGTGGGGAAATGATGACGCAGCAATATAAATCGAGACATCCATATGTCACGAGCTGGCGTGGATGGTGAATGGTGAGCATCTAAGTCCAATAAAATAAAACCCCATCAGATGCTACAACAGCGTTCTGGATTTTCCAGCCTCCTGGAAACACACAGTTTCCGTTTCATTTTTTCTGCAGTAGCCAAAGTCCACAAGTTATTAGACAAGTTAATGGAAGCTGCCCAGAGTGGCTGGGGAAACCTAGCCAGATGGGCGGGGTATAAATAAATTATTATTATTATTATTATTATTATTATTATTATTATTATTATTATTATTATTATTATATACCACGCAGCCAAATGCAGGTTTTCCAATGTTGTCCATTGCTGGACTCTTGAAATCCTAGCTGCGGCTAGCATCCACGTCTAAAGCTCTGTAGAGGGACCAGAATTTGCACTGTCCGTCCGCATATTCAGCAAGGACATTTGTGGGGAAGCCCAAACAGCGGATTTAATTATTTTAGATGTTTCTTGATTGACAGCTGTGACCTCAAGCCTGGGCTTCAGTTTCCGCAGGACCTGCCCTCCCCCCTTCACCACGTTCGGCCCTTTGGCGTGGCATCCTCTCGGGCATTTTGCTGCCAGCGTTGCTCTCTGTCAAATAAATCACAGGCGGAGGAGCCTGGCACTGAGCAGAGGAAACGGCCGGTCAGCTCTGTGCCAACGCCTCTGGCAAGGTCCAGTAACTCACTTAGGGAAAGCAAAGAGATGCATTAGCAGCCATTAGCTCTGCAATCATTCGATCATGCTGTCGAGGCGCACTCTGGTGCCCAGGTCTTTGAGAAGCGCATGCCGCAGAAGGGCCGCCACGCCTGCCATCTGTGATGGCCTGGGATTCGGACTCGGATGCTGAACCTGAGGGATCCCAGCCTGCACAGGATTCCCCACCTCCAGAACCAGCTGAGCCGGGGCTGGGGCCTGAGCCTGAAGGGTCCTCACCTGTGCTGGATCCTCAGGTGCAGGCACCAGCTGAGTCTGCTCTGGCTCCTGAGGTGATGGAGGACCCATTGCCTGCAGGTGCTCCACTCTCAGCCCCGTCAGAGGAAGCTGAGGTTGCCTCTGGGTCCGGTAACCCTCCAGCCTCTCCTGAGCTGCAGAGGCTCAGGGCAGAGAGGCGGAGGGAACTAAGTTCCCGCAGGAGGAGTGCTCGCCTCCAGGCCAGGAGAGGTGAGTCACCTGAGGAGCGGGGCCGCCCTATGCCTCGGGGCAGATAAAAGCCGGCCAGCCCCAGTCCCAAGTTGCGGGAGCAACATTGTTGGTAGCCTGTTCCTGCCTGAACCCTGTCCTGCTCTTCTGCCAGAGTTCCTGACCTCACCTGACTCCCTGCCTTGGACCCAGCTTTGACGGACAGCCTCCATACTGCACCCTTGACCTCGGACTGGACTCGGACCTTGCCTCTCGGTTAGCTCCCAGGACTAGGACACCATCCAAAATAAGCATGCGGCTCATTTCCAGGAGGGCACACGGTTAGCAGCTGTTAGCGAGATCGTATACCCCTGCCAATGCTCTTTTAAACACCTCCCGTAATGATGGTTAGGACAGCTGGTGTTGAGGTTGCCACACAGGAAGAAAGATTGGCGAGGCTGCTCCTGTGCCTTCGGAAGATCTGCGGGGAAGAAGGAATCTCAGCTGGTGTGGCACATCCACACAGAGTGGCCACAGCCAGCAGATTCTAGGGAGGAGGTCCACCTAACTCAGAGCCTGGCGCAGCTCAGAACAAGAGCCTCTGGGTATCCATGAGGCTGGGCAAGGTCAAGCTGGTGGCTGTGACCTTACTGTACAAGGTCAAGCTGGTGGCTGTGACCAGTACTGTGGCCATACTGCTGCTACCACAGTCATGGACTGGCTGGGCGCAAAGGGGTGGGGGGAGAAACCAGGTGGGAAATCCCCAAGGGAAGATGATGGGTGGTCAGAAGGAGAAGACTGGGAGGAGGTGGTGTCAGAAGCTGAAGAGGCGACAGGGTTTAGTGATCAGGGAGAGGGCCCAAGATGTGTCAGGCTGTTGAGGAAGCCAGGCTGCCTCTCCCGCCTGCGGCGACCACCTCCCATGCCCCTCTGGTCTCCCAGGACCAGAAGAGGCATGAAGAGGGTGGAGCAAAGACAGACAGCATGAAGAAGTCTCAGATTGCTTGGGAAGGAACTGGGGAAGGAGGAGAGCTGTGGTGAGTCCTTGCGACTCCCTCGTTGTGGCAAGATCTACCGAGAACAGTGGCTCTGCTCACTAGGCCTGCACAGTTTGGGTTATTTTGAATAAAGAGTTAACTTCACTGGAACCGGGTGTTCCAGCTCTACCTCTCTTTCAAATCAGAACCAGTGAAGGTCCTGTGTGAGTGCCTGGAGGCAGCTGGAGGATGGATGGCGGCTAATGGATTGAGGTTGAATCCTGACAAGACAGAAGTACTGTTCTTGGGGGACAGGGGGCGGGCTGGTGTGGAGGACTCCCTGGTCCTGAATGGGGTAACTGTGCCCCTGAAGGACCAGGTACACAGCCTGGGAGTCATTTTGGACTCACGGCTGTCCCTGGGGGCGCAGGTTAATTCTGTGTCCAGGGCAGCTGTTTACCAGCTCCATCTGGTACACAGGATGAGACCCTACTTGCCTGCGGACTGTCTCACCAGAGTGGGGCATGCTCTGGTTATCTCCCGCTTGGACTACTGCAATGCGCTCTACGTGGGGCTACCTTTGAAGGTGACCCAGAAACTGTAATTAATCCAGAATGCAGCAGCTGGACTGGAGACTGGGAGCGGCCGCCGAAACCACATAAAACAGGTCTTGAAAGACCTACATTGGCTCCCAGTACGTTTCCGAGCACAATTCAAAGTGTTGGTGCTGACCTTTAAAGCCCTAAACGGCCTTGGCCCAGTATACCTGAAAGAGCGTCTCCACCCCCATCGTTCTGCCCGGACGCTGAGGTCCAGCTCTGAGGGCCTTCTGGCGGTTCCCTCATTACAACAAGCAAAGGTACAGGGAACCAGGCAGAGGGCCTTCTCGGTAGCGGTGCCCGCTCTGTGGAACGCCCTCCCACCAGATGTCAAAGAGATCAACAACTACCTGACATTCAGAAGACATCTTAAACATTCAGGGAAGTTTTTAATGTATGACATATTAGTGTATTTTTGGTCTTTGTGGAAGCCGCCCAGAGTGGCTGAGGAAACCCAGCCAGATGGGTGGGGTACAAATAATAAATTATTATTATTATTATTATTATTATTATTATTATTATTATTATTTTATTGCTGAGCCATTCCTGACTCCAGCTCCTGACAGCTGCCACCAACGCCTCTCCTACAGTGTCTCAGCCAGCGCGGGGCTCTGCTCCAGACCGAAGCAAGGGGCTCTTCCTGGCCCTCTCAGGTCCCCTCTCCTTCCAGCATTAGGGGTGTATGTATGTCAAAGCCGGTACTTTTGCTGCTCTTTGGGGCTTGTGCCCCTGGCACCCACCCCTGCCCTGATCTGGCACGGTGCCCCTCCGAACCACAGACCGAGAGACCTTCGCACTTTCTACCACCCGGTGTTCCTCTTCTGCCCCATCGCAGTCCAGTTTTCAAATGCGCCCTAGTTATTTTTGTCCTGGTACTTCCTGAACCGTTGCTCACAGGAGGAGAAAGGAAAAAAAACTGGTGGGGAAGGAAATTAGTTTGTCTTTGATGTGCAGGATCAAAAGGACGCTTGTGTGTCTGTTGTGATAGGCAGACGTGAAAGCGGGGAGAGACTGTGCGAAGGGGCCTCGCTCTTTCCGAAAGATAAGAGCGCAAAGTCTGGGAGGAGGAGACGACAACGGAGGGAGGGGGGAAATATCTCTCCCAGAAAAGACTGAAATAAAGACTGCCGAGAAGCGCAGCGCTGACTTCTAAGAAGTCCTGGGCAAAAAGTCTCCTTTTCCGTTGATGAGCTTAGCCAGTGGCAGTGGCAAACAGGGGCATCGCTCTGAGCAGGGCTGGGCAGCTGGGTCCTTCAGCCATTTTAATTCCCCATAATGCCCTGGGGTGATGCTATGGCAGGGGCATTGTGGGAAATCAAAATGGTGGCCAGACCCAGCTGTCTGGTGCTGCGCAGAGCATTGAGGCCCACCCCAAATGTTAGTGGGGTTTCAGGGCAGACTTCGGGGTGGGTTTGCCCTGTTGCCCTGGCACCTGCCCATGGGTGCTGATGCCAGCTCTGGGCGAAGGCATGCAGAGAAATGGAAGCCATTTTCAGGGGGCCATTGTTGTTTTTGTTGTTTAGTCGTTTAGTTGTGTCCGACTCTTCGTGACCCCCTGGACCAGAGCACGCCAGGCACTCCTGTCTTCCACTGCCTCCCGCAGTTTGGTCAAACTCATGCTGGTAGCTTCGAGAACACTGTCCCACCATCTCGTCCTCTGTCATCCCCTTCTCCCTGTGCCCTCCATCTTTCCCAACATCAGGGTCTTTTCCAGAGAGTCTTCTCTTCTCATGAGGTGGCCAAAGTCTTGGAGCCTCAGCTTCAGGATCTGTCCTTCCAGTGAGCACTCAGGGCTGATTTCCTTCAGAATGGAGAGGTTTGATCTTCTTGCAGTCCATGGGACTCTCAAGAGTCTCCTCCAGCACCAGAATTCAAAAGCATCCATTCTTCGGCGATTGGCCTTCTTTATGGTCCAGCTCTCACTTCCATACATCACTACTGGGAAAACCCCCAGATGTTTAGAAAGCTGGTGTGAGTTTTAATCTATATCATTTTAACTTTTTGCAAGTTTTAAATCATTGCTGTTAATTTTCCTCATTTTACTTTTCAATCTTTTTTTTTTTTGTAAACCGCTTGGAGTTTGTTTGTTTTGCTTCTTCTTCTTTTTTACAATCAAGCAGAGTATAAATCTGATGAAATGAAATAAAAACCATGGTCGTTGGCCGTGTTGGCGTGTAGCGCTAATGAGCAACCAAAGCTCTAATCCTTCCTCCTCCTTGTCGGGAGAAAAGAGACTTCTCATGTTTTGAAAAGGTATCTCGAGCAGGAAGGCAATGAAACCAGATCGTTTGTTCAGCTCACCCTAATTGCCTGGTTTTTTTGTCCCCGTCCCTTGGCAGCTAATTAAAGGAGAACCTGTGTGACGACAGCCGGACTCGCTCTGCCAAATCAGGCAGTGGCAGAAGGCGAAGGAGACAACACGGAATCCAGCTGCCCAGAAAATGGGTTTCGCGCCCAACACAAACCCTCCAACATTTCTCCGATGAAAATAGGGACGTCCCATTGCATAATGATAATTTTACTATTTATTCCCCACACATCTTACTGGCTTGTCCCAGCCACTCTGGTCAGCTTCCAACATAGATAAAAACATTGTTGTTGTTGTTTAGTCGTTTAGTCGTGTCCGCCTCTTCATGACCCCCTGGACCAGAGCACGCCAGGCACTTCTGTCTTCCACTGCCTTCTGCAGTTTGGTCAAACTCATGCTGGTAGCTTCGAGAACACTGTCCAACCATCTCGTCCTCTGTCGTCCCCTTCTCCTTGTGCCCTCCATCTTTCCCAACATCAAGGTCTTTTCCAGGGAGTCTTCTCTTCTCATGAGGTGGCCAAAGTATTGGAGCCTCAGCTTCACGATCTGTCCTTCAGATAAAAACATAATAAAACATTAAACATTAAAAAAGAGCTTCCCTATATGGAATTGCCTTCAGATGGCTCAGGGGTCGTATAACGCCATACCCCCCCCCAATGTTTCTCTGATGAAAATGGGGTCATCCTAAGGAAAAGCAGAACACTCCAGAATCAGAAACCAGGGCAGCTTTTCTAAATCAGGGACATCCTTGGAAAATAGGGACACTTGGAGGGTCTGAGGCCGCGGTGAAATATTTTGATAGGGCCTCAATTCAGATTTCGGGTTCTGGAGGAAGGGGTTGCTACGGCTCTTCAGCAAAGCGATGCTTTCTGCAAGCACAGACTCTGTGGAATATGGATGCGGCCCTTGAGTTTTCAAAAAAAGCTTCTCCACTTCTGGTTTAATATCCAGGTGAAACTTCCCCCTGTGGAGGTTTGCATTAGGGCCACGCGCGATCGCTTTTGGACGCATTACACTCTAATAGGGAATGAAAAAGAAATTAAACAAGTCACCTTTCAACCCCAGGTGGTTATGACATCGCCGGCAGCCTTTGCTTCCTTTGATATTTCAAAGAGGCACCTAAGGTTGGGATTTTGGTAATGTGCAGATGCATTTGAATTCCAACAGTTAAAGCAAAGGTGGTTTGGGTTGGAAGAGAAGACCCTTGTGGCCCTTCCATCTCTACAATTCTGTCATTAATCAAGGACTAAACTCTTCGGTTGAATGACTGCCTTACTTGGCAATATAAACATTAGGACAAACGTATTTGCCTGTTTGGTAGGAAAATAACAATATAGAAAGTGGCTCCTTGCTGGCTAGCCTTGTGTACGCTGAAGCATTTTTTTGATCATCAGTAGTCTGGGTGTGTTAGTGGCCTACCTTGCACTGTTGTTGTTTTTTCGTTTTAATTATCTTTATTGGTTTAAAATACAAACATACAACAAAGGTAGGTATAACAAGGTTAAATACAAATAGGGGGGGGGGGGACTTCACGACTTAAAAGAAAAAAATTGAAACAAGAAAAAAGAGAAGAAATAAATAAAAAGAAAACCAAAGATTTATACAACATTTTTTTTTACAAGAACCTTCCAATCATTCTCATTATACCTTTTCTATTGTCATGGTATTATCGCGCAGTTTTATTTTGTGTCCTTTTTCATAAATTCCACTAAGATATTTCTTTCATTTATTTATTGTTCACAAGTGTCATTCCAGTTCTGCTAAGATGGTAGGATTTTTACAATATTGTCTTATATATTCCTTAAATATTTTCCATTCTCCATGTGTTTTCTGGTTTAAGGCTCCCCTGACTTTTCCTGTCAGCTTGGCTAATTGGAAATACTCTATCGTAAGTGTCTGCCAATCTGTTATTGTTGGTGTTGTTTCACTTTTCCAGCTTCTGGCTACAAGTATTCTGGCTGCCTTGATTGCAGGCTTGTTTTTGAGGAAGTTTGAGGAAACCCCAATACCTGCCCTGCCGAAGGGAGCTGAGGTTGGAAGCAACATCCTACTGATTTCTGAACCTTCCCTCTGGGCAAGGAAAATCAAGTATCAACAAAGATGGATGGCCATCTGTCAGGGATGCTTCAGTTGAGATTTGTGCGCCGCACGGGGTTGGGCTAGATGACCCTCAGGGTCCCTTTCCAACTCTACAATTCTATAATTCTATGAAGGTCTGACCAGGAGCATCAGCAAATCTTCACCTCACGAGGATAAATGCACACCAGCAGACACCAGCCAGACATAAGTCACTGGCCCCCGTCCAAGCAGACTCCATTCCCTACTCAATAATTATCCAGGAAAGTTATAATTTTCCACCTTCTCAAATTCCTGCCCTGCAGAATATAACACCCCCCACACACATGCACACCCCTGAGCCATTCTCCTTCCTGTTATTTTGATTTCCAACATGTTTCTCCCCCTTTACTGCCTCCTGTGTTGCATTTGAGGGCAAAACTAGACACACCATCAGCAGCAAACAGCTTTTAAAAGTGTAATTGGCATTTACAGGAGCCCTGATCAAGATGCAGAAGGTTTGTTGCAAATGGATTGATTGATGGATTGCATTTCATAGAATCATAGAGTTGTAAGAGACCACAAGGGCCATCGAGTCCAACCCCCTGCCAAGCAGGAAACACCATCAGAGCACTCCTGACATATGGTTGTCAAGCCTCTGCTTAAAGACCTCCAAAGAAGGAGACTCCACCACACTCCTTGGCAGCAAATTCCACTGTCGAACAGCTCTTAATGTCAGGAAGTTCTTCCTAATGTTTCGGTGGAATCTTCTTTCTTGTAGTTTGGATCCATTGCTCCGTGTCCGCTTCTCTGGAGCAGAAGAAAACAACCTTTCTCCCTCCTCTGTGTGACATCCTTTTATATATTTGAACATGGCTATCATATCCCCCCTTAACCTCCTCTTCTCCAGGCTAAACATGCCCAGCTCCCTTAGCCGTTCCTCATAAGGCATCATTTCCAGGCCTTTGACCATTTTGGTTGCCCTCCTCTGGACACGTTCCAGTTTGTCAGTGTCCTTCTTGAACTGTGGTGCCCAGAACTGGACACAGTACTCCAGGTGAGGTCTGACCAGTTATATCTCACCATTCTTCCTCCAAGGAGCTCAGGGTGGTCTATGTGGCTTTCCCCTTCCACATTTAACCTGCAGAACAACCTTATGAGGCGGGTTAGACTGAGAGAGGCAGTGACACACAGTGAATCTTGTGGTTGAGTCAGTATTCGAACCCTGCTCTCCCAAGTCCTAGTCCGACACTCTAACCATTTATTAAACCTTTTTGGCCACTTTTTAACCCAGGTATCTCAAAGCCGCTTACAATATATAAAAACACACACATACACATGAAAATAGGCATAAAGGACAATCCTTAAAAGTCAGGATTCAAACACCCCGCCCACTCAATGGGGCCACAGATGATTGAAAACCAAAGGCTTGGTGAAAAAGAAATATTCTTGCCTGCACCTAAAGTTATGCAGTGATGGAGCCAAGCAAGTCTCCCAAGGGAGAGCATTCCGCAAGTGGGGTGCCACCACTGAAAAGGCCGCGTCTCATGTTGCTGCCTTCTGTACCTCTCATGGGTCTCAGATGATGATCATAGGGACTGGGTTGGGTCCTATGGGGAGAGGGTCAATCCATGGGGGCTTCTCCATGGAATAACTCCTGGCCTGGAACCCTGGAGAGCTGCTGCCACTCAGTTTGGACAATACTAAGATAGATAGACCAATGTTCTGACTCAGAATGAGATAGCTTCCTATTCTCCTAGGATCTTTACCACTGCAGTTGGGGGTTTAACTCTTAAAATAAATAAATAAATTGGGATAGCTCAGTCTGAGTGCATAAGTCTCTTAATGCCAGGGTTGTGGGTTCGAGTCCAACACTGGGCTAAAGACAGAAGTACTGTTTTTGGGGGACAGGAGGTGGGCAGGTGTGGGGGACTCCCTGGTCCTGAATGGGGTAACTGTGCCCCCTGAAGGAACAGGGGGATAGCCTGGGAGTCATTTTGGACTCACAGCTGCCCATGGAGACGCAGGTTAATTCTGTGTCTAGGGCAGCTGTCTACCAGCTCCATCTGGTACGCAGGATGAGACCCTCCCTGCCCGCGGACTGTCTGGTCAGAGTGGTGCATGCTCTGGTTATCTCCCGCTTAGACTACTGCAACGCGCTCTACGTGGGGCTAGACTGGTGACTGGGAGTGGCTGCCGGGACCACATAACACCGGTTCTGAGAGATCTGCATTGGCTCCCAGTACGTTTCCGAGCACAATTCAAAGTGACCTTTAAAGCCCTAAACGGCCTTAGTCCTGTATACCTGAAGGAGCGTCTCCACCCCCATCGTTCAGCCCGGACACTGAGGTCCAGCTCCGAGGGCCTTCTGGCGGTTCCTTCACTGCGAGAAGTGAAGTTTCGTTCTGTATTTTTACTGTGTGAGTGCACAGAAAGCAAAGTAAATCTGGCCAGTAATTGTTCTTGAGTGTAGTGAAATGTGCAGAACCTACGCAGGCTCTTGCCACCCTGAGTTGGTACCGAGAAACCAGGGACAGTGGACATTATATCTGAAGCCTTCCCCCTCTTCTCCCCACCCTGACCAAAGCGACTGCGTGACTAAAAGAGAGATGAAGAGGGTGTCAGAGAAAGGCAGGCTCTTTCTAATATTATGAAGCCGGCCAGAAATACTTCCTGAATTGATAGGCAGTTGAGCACAATGTCTCATCAAAGCGGAACGGGAAACAAATTAGGCCCGATTCAGGGGAGAAGAGGCAGCTGGCAAGGGCACCACTGAGGAAAAGGGTTTGGAAAAGCGAAATAGATGCCATGTAAATGTCTGAGGCGGCTTTAGGTTGGGGCAGGCTGTAGGCCAGGACTGTCTGCTCTGACTGGCAGCAGATCCACAGGGCATCAGGAGGGAATCTTCAGGTGGAGGAGAAAGGGACTGCCACCCCCCAGCACCCATAGCGGGCTCTCCGCCCCCCCCCCACTGCCTCCACAGGGGCATCTGAAAGACCAACATACCCTGAGGGACAACAAAACAACAACAACAACAACAACAACAACAACAACAATTCATTATTTATACCCTGCCCATCTGGCCGGGCTGCCCCAGCCACTCTGGGTGGCTTCCAACAAAATATCAAAAGACACCTATGTATCAAACATTAAAGGCGTCCCTAAACAGGGCTGCCTTGAGATGTCTTCTAAAAGTCTGGTAATTGTTCTTCTCTTTGACGTCTGGTGGGAGGGCGTTCCACAGGGCGGGTGCCACCACTGAGAAGGCCCTCTGCCTGGTTCCCTGTAACTTGGCTTCTCGCAGTGAGGGAACTGCCAGAAGGCCCTCAGAGCTGGACCTCAGTGTCCGGGCTGAACGATGGGGGTGGAGGCGCTCCTTCAGGTATACAGGACCAAGACCGTTTAGGGCTTTAAAGGTCAACACCAACACTTTGAATTGTGCTCGAAAATGTACTGGGAGCCAATGTAGGTCTTTCAAGACCGGTGTTATGTGGTCTTGACGGCCGCCCCCAGTCACCAGTCTAGCTGCCGCATTCTGGATTAGTTGCAGTTTCTGGGTCACCTTCAAAGGTAGCCCCACGTTGAGCGCATTGCAGTAGTCCAAGCGGGAGATAACTAGAGCATGCACCACTCTGGCAAGACAGTCTGTGGACAGGTAGGGTCTCAGCCTGTGTACCAGATGGAGCTGGTAGACAGCCGACCTGGACACAGAATTGACCTGCGCCTCCATGGACAGCTATATTATTCCAGGGTGAACTAAACTGTGGCCCTTTCTCCAGAAGTTGCTGCCCTGCAAACACATATCGTCTGTTCCCCTTGGCCAGGCCGGCTGCTGGAGGTGGGAGGGTGATGGAGCCCGGCAATACGGGGAGATCAGCCGCCACGGCTGTGAGGTGTAGTGGTTAGAGGGTTGGACTCAGACATGAGAGACAGAGGTTCTAGTCCCTACACAGCTGCAAAGCTCACTGGGTGACCTTGGGCCAGTCACTGCTGTTTCACCTTAGCTGCCTCACAGGGTTGTTGTGAAGATAAACTCAGGAGAGGGAGTACTGTGTTGTGCCGCCTTGAGCTCCTTTCTGGAACAGTGGGAATAAATATAATAACAAACATACAAATTAGAGATCTGCAGATCTACCCTGTCCTGCTTTAACTGTCTCTCTTTTTTTAAAAAAATAATTTTTTTATTAGATATTTTATACTTATAACAAGAAAGACAATGAAAAAAATAATACATAAATTCAACAAACAATACATCAACAATGAAAAAAGAAATAAAAACAATACAACATAAAAAAGAAAACAAAAACACAGATCCAAATTTTATATCCAAATCTTTCATTAGCTTGTTCCTCGACTTCCTTGCACCTCCCTTTTTTGTATTCTAGTTCAGATTATCTAATTCAACAAATCCTTTCCCTCTTCTTCAATTTAATCTTTAATTTATCATAATACAATTTAACTTTCTATTTCCCAATTTAATGCATTAACACTTAATATTCATGTAATTCTTAATAACCCTTCTGCTAAAACCGTATAACTTCATTCCAATATACTTCTAACATTCATTAATTTTACAATATTTTTGTAAATATAATTTAAATTTTTTCCAATCTTCTTCCATTGACTCTTCTCCCTGGTCTGGGATTCTGCCAGTCATTTCCGCCATTTCCATGCAGTCCATCAGTTTCATCTGCCATTCTTCCCGAGTGGGTAGTTCTTGTGTCTTCCAGTACTTTGTGATAAGTATTCTTGCTGCTGTTGTGGCATACATGAAAAAGGTTCTATCTTTCTTTATGCTTTAACTGTCTCTTTACTATGGAGGGGATATTTACGGGTGAAAAGTTTTACGTTTGCTCAGTCGATCTTCTGGTCTTGGTGTGGTCCTCCTGAGGGATTTGAAATGCACTGTACATATTGCATCTACTTACCTGAACATAAGAACATCAGATGATCCCTGCTGGATAATAATAATAATAATAATAATAATAATAATAATACAGTGGTACCTTGGGTTAAGTACTTAATTCGTTCCGGAGGTCCGTACTTAAGCTGAAACTGTTCTTAACCTGAAGCACTACTTTAGCTAATGGGGTCTCCTGCTGCTGCTGCGCTGCCGGAGCACGATTTCTGTTCTCTTCCTGAAGCAAAGTTCTTCACCTGAAGCACTATTTCTGGGTTAGTGGAGTCTGTAACCTGAAGCGTATGTAACCTGAGGTACCACCATAATAATAAATTTTATTTATACCCTGCCCTCCCCGGCCAGAGCCGGGCTCAGGGCAGCTAAAACCAGTAAAATGACAGTAAAAACATAATAGGAAAAGAAAAAACCCAAATTAAAATACAGCTTAAAATACAATTTAAAATGCAGCCTCATTTTAAAAGTAGGCGATCAATCAAGACCATAAGGGGAGGGAAACATAAGGGTCAGACTGAGTCCAAACCAAAGGCCAGGCGGAACAGCTCTGTCTTGCAGGCCCTGTGAAAAGATGTCAGGTCCCGCAGGGCCCATGTAGTCCAGATTCCTGTTCTCACACGCTCAGCCCACAAGCAGCACCTGAGCGCAAGAGCCCTCTCGTCTCCTGGGGTTTCCAGCAGGCGTCATTCAGAAGCATCTGTTGCCTCCGACTGCGGAGACAGAAGATAGCCACTGTCGCTAGCAGCTGCCGATCGGCTTCTCCTCTACGAATTTGTATTTGGAAGCCATCTAGGCCTCATGTGGGAGGGAGTTCCGCAGACTAACTACGTGCCGCACAAATCAGTAAGCCTGTAACAAATGCTTGAAGGCAACTGACCGTCCCTTGTCCGTGCGGTTAAAGCGCAATTAAGATGTCGTCGCAATAAATCTAATAACAAAAACAGCTTGGGGCAGCTGCTGTTTTAATCCTGCTTCCAGCTAATTGCAAGTCTTCCGTTGCACCAATGAGCCGGAGTTTTTCCTCCCTGAATCGCCTCCCCTCCAAACCGAAGGCTGCCATGCATCCAGGGCGCTTCACAGGATGAAGCTGGGAGCTCAGATGGGATTATTCAGTATCAAAGCACCCTCTGCTGGTTGCCTGGGAGATGGGAGCCCCCCCTTTCTCCCCCACAACTCTGCCGCAGATGTGGGGGGGGAGGAGTCTGCTGCCTCTGGCCAATGAGGGAGACTTTGTGACCCTCCCAGTGGGGGGGGGGAAGCCCCTTGAGTTCCCCGCAGGTGATTTGTGGTTTCCAGGTGAGAAGGGCCTCTCCTGCTGCCGGAGGCCACATGCGCTCTTAGAGCATGGGATGGGTTTGCATGTCCTGGGTATGCGCTCTGTGTGTGGTTTATTGCCTTTGTGTATCCACAGCATCCCCATGCCCACATGTGTGGCCCTCTGTTTGTGCCAGGGCTTTCCCCAAGCTTGCCTTTTGCTCACTTCTGTCTTAATTTGAGCGCATGCATGTTCGGGTCGGATTCACTTGGTATGCATGCTTGGCCAGCATGGTTAGGTCTGGCGTGGGGCATGTCGACGCATGCTTCGTTCCGGGTCTCTCGGTGATCACACAACACCCAGCCGTGGTCCGCAGATCTTAAATCTTAACGTTCGACCCTTCGTCCTTTGTGTGGGATGTACTTCTGCGCTGGTTCTTTCTGAGGGTAGCTCTTAATGGGTGAGCTGTGGCTGCATTCACACGGCAATATACAGTGGTACCTCGGGTTACATACGCTTCAGGTTGCATACGCTTCAGGTTACAGACTCCGCTAACCCAGAAATAGTGCTTCAGGTGAAGAACTTTGCTTCAGGATGAGAACAGAAATTGTGCTCTGGCGGCATGGCAGCAGCAGGAGGCCCCATTAGCTAAAGTGGTGCTTCAGGTTAAGAACAGTTTCAGGTTAAGAACGGACCTCCAGAACGAAGTACTTAACCCGAGGTATTCCCTTTTCAAGACGTCTCCCTGTTGATTTCCACACGACATCAGAGCTTTCACATGATGTAAGAGCCACTTCCAGAACGATAGCGGAACATAGTGCAAGTTTAGCACTCGGTTCCCAATTTTACAAAACAACGTATTTCATAGAACCATAGAATTGTAGAGTTGGAAGGGACCCCAATAATCAACTTTCTGCCCACTTTGGGGCTCAAACCCACGTCCCTGAGATTAAGAGTCTTGTGCACTAACAACTGAGCTATCTTGGGGGGCTATTTCTCTCAAACCTTTTCCTCCAAGGAGCTCAAGGTGGTGTACATGGTTTCCTCTCTCTCACCCCCCCCCCACCATTTAATCCCCACAACAGCCATGAGAGGTAGCCTAGGCTTAGAGGCAGTGACTGGCCCCCCCAAATCTCCTGGGGAGTTTAGTTCCTGTTGTCGCTTTTACATAATGTGGAAGCTCAGATATAATGCAGGACTTAAAAGTTAGGGGAAGTTGCAAAAACCGAGTCAACTGCCATGTGAATGCAACCTGTATGTTTGGGTAGGTGTGTGTTTTGTTCCAAATATGTGCTTGAATCATTGGTACGTTTCCGAGCACAATTCAAACGGCCTCGGCCCAGTACAGTGGTACCTCAGGTTAAGTACTTAATTCGTTCCGGAGGTCCGTTCTTAACCTGAAACTGTTCTTAACCTGAAGCACCACTTTAGCTAATGGGGCCTCCTGCTGCTGCTGCGCCGCTGGAGCACGATTTCTGTTCTCATCCTGAAGCAAAGTTCTTAACCCGAGGTACTATTTCTGGGTTAGCGGAGTCTGTAAGCTGAAGTGTATGTAACCCGCGGTACCACTGTATACCTGAAGGAGCGTCTCCACCCCCATTATCCAGCCCGGACACTGAGGTCCAGCTCCGAGGGCCTTCTGGCGGTTCCCTCACTGCGAGAAGCAAAGCTACAGGGAACCAGGCAGAGGGCCTTCTTGGTAGTGGCACCCGCCCTTTGGAATGCCCTCCTACCAGATGTCAAAGAGATAAACAAAGACATCTGAAGGCAGCCCTGTTTAGGGAAGCTTTTAATGTGTGACATCTTAGTGTATTTTTGGTCTTTGTTGGAAGCCGCCCAGAGAGGCTGGGGAAACCCAGCAGATAGGCAGAGTACAAATTTATTATTATTATTATTATTATTATTATTATTATTATTATTAGTGTGCATTTGATGTTGCATGTGCACGCATGTGACCTTTTGAGGCAGCCACACTGGCGGAGGAATGAGGGGGTGGGGAGAACACACCACCCCTGGCACCATCGGGGGGGCACCATCGCGGCTGCCTCCCCCCCACCACGCCGGGTGCCATGCCCCCCGCGGGCAGCGCACCACACCCCCGGGACGCGCACCAGCCATGCGCCCGCCTGCTCTCTGCCCCTGGTGCCGGAGCATGCAGCTTCACCACTGGGCAGCAGCTCCCTAATGCGCTTTGTCCATGTGCAAGCATGCTTGATGTGCAAACTTTCCACATGTGAAGTGCACCCGGCTTCCGGGAGGCGGCTTCCATGTCTGTGTGGCCGTGTCCACAAAGGTGTACATACATGCCTTCTTTGTGCACACGCTGCGGAGCAAAGACAAAAAAAAAAAGCCACAGATCTGTGCTGCGTCATGTTCCGCGCATCATCTGCCTCCTACCTCAAAAAGGAAATGAAAAAGATAGAAAACGTACCGAAAGAGGATGACTCAAACGATCAGAAGTGCAGATTGCTTTTCTTAAAAGAGCATCTTTAGCTTAGATCAGGCTTCCCCAAGCTGGTGCCCTCCAGGTGATGGCTGCCCTCCCATCAGGATGGCTGGGGTGGCCGGGACTCAGGGGGGTCATAGACCAAACGATCCGGAAAACACCAGGTTGAGGAAGGTTGGCCTTGAGGGAAGGCAATAACAGGATGATGGACAGAACGGTACAGGGAATTTCTACAACGTTGTGTCTTCTGGAGAGAGTGAGTTGCTTATATGGGCTGCTTATTCATTTAACGGAACACTTGTTTCTGCAATAATTCAAAGAGAAAAACAAATGAAGATGTTTAATTGTCCAGACTGTAAAGTTAGTGTTATAAGAAAAAAACCTGCTCCTTTTAATAATAATAATAATAATAATAATAAATATTATTTATATCCCGCCCTCCCCAGCCGAAGCCGGGCTCAGGGCGGCTAACAACAATTAAATAATCAAACAATCAAATAATCCAACATTCTAAAAACATTCCATTATAAAAATTAATTAAAATCAAATTAATGGCAACCGTTAAGCAATATTCTGTGCAGGTTGCCAGAGGAGGGAGTCAGGCTGGGCCCTGACCAAAGGCCTGGTGGAACAACTCTGTCTTGCAGGCTCTGCGGAAAGATGTCAAATCCCGCAGGGCCCTTGTCTCTTGTGACAGAGCGTTCCACCAGATCGGGGCCACAGCCGAGAAAGCCCTGGCTCCAGTTGAGGCCAGCCTAACCTCTCTGAGGCCTGGGACCTTCAGGATGTTTTTATTTGCAGACCGTAGGTCTTTTCCCTTATGGGATATTCCAGAGCCCATACAGAGTCCTTAAGTGGGTTACCTATTGGTAGGAGAAAATAACAGAGGCCGAACAGAGAATATTGAGAAGCAAAGCAGCTAGTAAGCCTGATCTTTCTTCTTCTTGTTGTTCTTCTTCTTGTTCTTGTTCTTGTTCTTCTTCTTCTGTGATCACTCATAAAGGAACTGTTGCAACAGGATCCCCACTCACCACACGCAGAAGGGAGGAGAACCCAGAACAACGGTGCGCAAGCCCTTTTGAAATTGCCCACCCTGTAGCCCAAGACCACCCCCCTGAAACATCATACATACATCACAGGAGGAGGCGGTCTACAGCAGAAATCCTGCCTGCCAGGATACCTGATAATGGTCACTGATGCTTTACCTGGGCAGGCTGGCCATTCTTTTGTAATGGTTAATATTCTGGGAATTGTAGCATGGGGGGAACACAGGGGGCCTCTGAGCATGTGAAGAGTGTGTTTCCTTTGAAAACAGGTGTTGGTGAAAATGTGCCTTTTCTGCCACCCTTTGGAGTTCCAAACCTGCAATTCTTTTTACTTAGCTGCTGGTTGTTGGTCAAACAAAGTACAAGGCGCAGCTGATGGTAAAACACAGCCTTAGCTTTACTTATGGAAGAAGTGACAGGACTTAAAGGTTAAGCCATGAGTCACCTGCACCTATTTTGATTTATATTGCTGCTTATACGGCCTAGAACCCTCATACCTACGGGACCGCCTCTCCCGGTATGCCCCACGGAGAGCCTCAAGGTCCATAAATAGCAACACCCTAGTGGTCCAGGGCCCTAAGGAAGTCAGATTGGCTTCAACCAGAGCCAGGGCCTTTTCAACTCTGGCTCCGGCCTGGTGGAACGCTCTGTCTCAAGAGACCAGGGCCCTGCAGGATCTGATTTCTTTCCGCAGGGCCTGTAAGACAGAGTTGTTCCGCCTGGCCTTTGGCTTGGAGCCAATTTGATTCCCTCCCCCTCTTTCTTTTTCCTTTCTCCTCCTGCGATGAGGGTGCATTTTAATATTTTTATGTTTCAATATTTTAATTGTTGTATTTTAATCTTGTTTTTAAGTTGTATTCATTCAACTTGTTTTTATTATTGCTTGTTAGCCGCCCTGAGCCCCGCCTTGGCTGGGGAGGGTGGGGTATAAATAAAAAATATTATTATTGATGATGATGATGATGATGATTTCTTCTTCCTCTGAAAGCACCCAAGAGTATTCAAGGGTTGCGAACTGGCCAGACAAAAATGTCCTGGGCTGCTCCTCCTGTGTCTTTAAGCAGTTGCTTATAATCATAGAATTGTAGAGTTGAGTGGGTCCCTCAGGGGTCATCCAGCTGAACCCCCCGCAATGCAAGAATCCCAGCTAAAGCATCCCTGACAGACGGCCACCCAACTTCTGCTTAAAAACCTCCGGTGAAGGAGGCAAACCTTTACATAGCAGCGAGACAAACATTTCCCCCTGGTAATGTATGTGACCAAGCTGCTCCTTGATGCACAGGAGCGTGGGCTGAAAATAAAAGTTGGCAACCTTTGTGCTGCAATGCATCTGGCATTTATACTTTTTTTAAAAAAACAAAACATTTATATGCTTGCTTACAAATAAGGAGCCCTTTCGCTTAGGTTCCCTTGTCATGCAACTGAGGGGAGAGTGATGAATTGCCATCACACCCATTCCAAATTGTGCCTTCATAAATCTAACTAATTGAGGTTTGGGGGGGGAATGGGGGCAGGGAGTTATATTCATGTAATTAGGCAGCAGTGGGCGGAGCTGAAAGCTGTGTCGGGGGCAAGCGAGGTCAGGCCATCTGCCGCCGCCGGCTGGCCTGGATTTTGTAAGGTGGCCTAGAAAAGGGAGAATTAAACGCACACGTTGCCGGACATGTTTCTGCCATGTCCATTTTTGCCCCAGTTCCCTAGACCGCCCTATTTGCTGCCCCAAACATCTGGAGGGCATTGGGTTGGGGAAAGCTGCCCTAGACACTTCAGCAGAAAACATTCTCTACCGACACCGGAGTCGACGCCGTCAAGCTCTCTTGGGCGTCATCGATCTCTTTCGCTGCACCAGATGCCAAGAGGGACAGATGTCTCAGTGGGGCGCTTCCCTGCCTGCCCCCAACCGGCGATGCTCTTGGGGGGTGAGATGCAGCTCAGAGTCAGACCTATTTGTGGGGTGAAGAAGGGCTGGGAGGAAAGAGTTTGTGCCTGCCGAGCGTAAACACCTGGGGGCTTCGGTACAGCCTGTGGTCCCCTCTTGCCGCACAGATGATGGGAACGATCAGGGCAGATTAAAGAAAGCCCTTCTTCACGCAGCAGATAGTTCATCTATGGAACTCACTGCCACAGTTGGCTTTAAAAGAGGATTGGGCAAATTCATGGAGGAGGCGGCTACTGATGGCTACTAGGCAGGATGGCTAGGCTCTGCCTCCACAGAGGAAATCATCCTTCCAAATGACAGCCATTTTCAAATCTCTAAAGTGCTGGCACATGGAAGAAGGAGCAAGGTGGTTTTCTCCTGGAAGGTAGGACTTGAACCCATGGCTTCAAGTGGCAAGGAATGAGATTCTGAACTCAACAAGAGGAAGAACTTTCTGACAGTGAGAGCTGTTCAACAGGGGAGCAGTCTCCCTTGGGAGGTGGTGGACTCTCCTTCCTTGAAGGCTTTTCAGCAGAGGTTGGGCGGCCATCTGTCAGGGATGCTATAGTTGAGATTCCTGATTTGCCAGGGGTTGGACTAGATGACCCCAGGATCCCTTCCAACTCTACAATTCTATGCTTCTATGAATTATCAGTTGCTAGAAGCCACAAGAAGGGAGTCTACTCTTGTGGCCGCCACTATATTCATTTTGCAAACAGTCGGCTGGAAACCTGTATCGCAAATTTCAGATAAGTGTGGATTTCTTTTACTTTCCTAAAGTAAGATTTTATTAAGACCTTTCATAATACATTACAATAAACCTGGGAGCTTCTCTTATTTATTTTTTAAATTTTTATTGGAATTTTATTTACAACATAACATAACACCCCCCGCCCCAATACACAAATCCACCCTCATTAAACGTGAACATAACATACAATGAGCATAACATACAACAATACAAACAACCAAATAAAAGACTTCCTTTATCCTGTATCTGGCCTCCTTATTTACTTCTTATAAACTGTTTCCTTTATGAAGAATTATTAAGATTTTTCTAATAATAACTTAAGTAAAGGTAAAGGTACCCCTGCCCGTACGGGCCAGTCTTGCCAGACTCTAGGGTTGTGCGCTCATCTCACTTAAGAGGCCGGGGGCCAGCGCTGTCCGGAGACACTTCCGGGTCACGTGGCCAGCGTGACAAGCTGCATCTGGCGAGCCAGCACAGCACACGGAACACCGTTTACCTTCCCGCTGGTAAGCGGTCCCTATTTATCTACTTGCACTTAGGGGTGCTTTTGAACTGCTAGGTTGGCAGGCGCTGGGACCGAGCGGCGGGAGCGCACCCCGCCACGGGGATTCGAACCGCCGACCTTTTGATCGGCAAGCCCTAGGCGCTGAGGTTTTACCCACAGCGCCACCCGCGTCCCAATTATAACTTAAATATCCACAAAGTCTGCTGCAGGAGCTTCTCTTTCTTCTTCCACCCTGTGAGATCTTTCCTTCGCTGCCTCTCATCCAGAGTCCTTCTTCAGCTCCACCCATCACCTTTGCCTGCATATTAACACCTCCTTAACCCTGAGCAGAGGACCTCCAAAAATACAGAAGATAAGAGATAAGAGCAAATTTTGAAGGATAGCTGTTTGCCCATTGTTTTGGAAAGCATAAATTGAATTTCCCCTCCCTATTTATCATCTTGGAGCGTCAGAGTTGTCTGACGTAAATAGAGGTGGGGGCCGCAGTTGCAGATTCTGGAAGTCAGAGGTTTGTATTTACCGGGCAGTGAGGAAAGACCCTTAAAAATCCACAGTTAGGCTTCCCATCGTTCCTTGGTGGATCGCGTCAGATGCCAGATGCCCCTTATTTTAAGCTTTAAAGTTAAGAGGTGCGACTTATGTTGAAAGATTATCCCCCGTTCCAGAATATAACATATGGTTGAAGACAGATGCGCCCTTCGTCATCAGAAGCGATGCTTCTGCTCCCTCTACCACCACCAAGAAGAGCTTTTAAAATAAAATGGGGAGGAGAACTACACCCGCCAACTTAAATTCCTTTAACAGAACAACAAACCCCTGTCTTGCAAACTTAACACAGCAAACAACACAAACAACACGGAGACCAGTATACTAGATAGCACTGCGATTCTTATTGCATAATATACATAATTTAGTACGACAAAAACAAAATGTGTACACTTGTAAACTCTCTAATATATTTGAAATCAAATGAACACACGTCTGTCAATCTTTGAAAGTCCGTAGAAGTACAGGTCCGTTCTTAACCTGAAACTGTTCTTAACCTGAAGCACCACTTTAGCTAATGGGGCCTCCCACTGCCGCCGCGCCTCCGGAGCACGATTTCTGTTCTCATCCTGAAGCAAAGTTCTTAACCTGAAGCACTATTTCTGGGTTGGCAGAGTCTGTAACCTGAAGCATATGTAACCTGAAGCATATGTAACCTGAAGCGTATGTAACCCAAGGTACCACTGTATAATGAGTCTATAGTTGAAACAAAGTAATAGATGCTAAGCAGTAAAACCTTTTAGGCGTTCATGGTGCCGAAATAGTAAGTGAATAACAACGTAGGTATGAAAGTGATCCATGATAATCTGACTGTTTCGCTGGAATCTTCCTCAGCACAACTACAAAAGAATTCAAATATGAAATAATGACCTGTGTACATGAAAAATATATAAACTTCACACATTACAACCCATATGCTACAAATACAATAAGAAGAACAAATTAAATTCCTTGGCTGAATGGTGGAGTATAAATGTAACAAACAAACAAACAAATCCACTTTTTTAAAAAAGAACCAGAATTTTGTGGTTTGGAAACTGAAAAGTATGAGATGATGAAGAAAAAGAAGATGATGTAAAAACACCCCACAAACAAATCGTGTTGGATGCAAGATGGATGCTCATTGTTAAAGATATGCTGCCCACAAACAAATCACAATGAATGCTCAGAAAACTGTTTGTCTGGAGTGACTCCTTGACTCCTAGACAGAAATTTTGAGCATCATTAAGATCAGATTTAAAAGGGACGCAGGTGGCGCTGTGGGTTAAACCACAGAGCCTAGGACTTGCCAATCAGAAGGTCGGCGGTTCGAATCCCCGCGACGGGGTGAGCTCCCGTTGCTCGGTCCCTGCTCCTGCCCACCTAGCAGTTCAAAAGCACGTCAAAGTGCAAGTAGATAAATAGGTACCACCCCGGCGGGAAGGTAAACGGTGTTTCTGTGCGCTGCTCTGGTTCGCCAGAAGCGGCTTAGTCCTGCTGGCCACATGACCCGGAAGTTGTACGCCGGCTCCCTCGGCCAATAAAGCGAGATGAGCGCCGCAACCCCAGAGCCAGCCACAACTGGACCTAATGGTCAGGGGTCCCTTTACCCTTTAGCTAAGAGCAGATTGTTTCACCAGCTCTCACCATGACGCACTTTGTCCACTAGGTGGCAAGAAGTTTGCGTTCCTAGTGTTTGCATGGGAGCAGGGTTTTTTTTTGCTGAAGGACAAGCTGTTTTCTACATCCAGGTCAGGCAGTCCTTGGCAGAGCGTAGGAATCCCATCTCCAGGCTGCAGGTTGGGGCTTTTATCTCACAGATGCCCTTGTCAGGCCTGGGGACAGCCGGAGGGATGCAAGTCTCTCTGCACAGAAGGGGAAGCCAGCGAGGGCATGTCGATGCAGCCAAACGCCAGCCGCCAAGAGGACTCGGTTACGTGGACAGACTTGTATCAGGGCAGTTGCAAACCGGGCTTTGCATTCTTCTGTGCAAACCTTCTGGATGAAGGAGCAATTCAGTCCACTTTGCATTTAAAGGCAAACCTATCTAATTCACAACGCACCAACCATCCTTTGAAATTCTGGATTTTGCATTGCAGTTCCCTGGACAAGTAACATGTACAGAAATGCATGCACTGGAGCTAAGTGTGCATTAAATGGCATGTGTTGGTGAACATGCGTGCAAAAGTGCATTATATTAGAGGAAATGCAAAGATGTGTGCGGGCAATCGTGTGCAAAAATGTGCGCATGTTCGGAGAAATTCGCACCGAAGTGCTGGTGAATTTTCACGAGGACTTTTTTAAAAAATGCAAACCGGTGTGGAAATATAGAGAAATGAATTTGAGGGTGGGGAAATGGGAAGCTGAGAGAAACCAAAATCGGCAGATTCCCTCATTCCTAGCTACTGCCAGGTCCTCCTACATTTTGTCAGAGAGAGAGAGAAAGGTGCGTTTAGCACACACACCCCAAAACACACCATACATCCAGATCAACACTTGTGTGACTCCAACTGCTCACGTTCATCCGCTGACAGAGGAAGTTGCCAGTTGCCAAAAGCTGCTTTTCAACGTGGGATTCTAGCGTGAAACAAATTTGCCGAGAGATTTGATTTTACCCATTTGGGCATGAATAGGGACAATGGCTCCTTGCTCTGCTGGGCATGTTAATTAACTTAGCAACGCAAGGGAGATTTGTGTTCCCGTCAGTTTCCTCTGCTGTTAACAGGCCCCGTGCTTCGCCTGCGTGCATTTGAGCTGTAATTGAATTTTCACAATCTGTACCTTGCGCATGCCAAACAGATGCTCTAACACTGGGCTGGGGGCCTTCTGCACTCAACTCCAACCTGTCCTCATAGAATCATAGAACCATAGAACGGTAGAATTGGAAGGGGCATCTAGTCCAACCCCTGGCAAATCAGGAATCTCAGCTAAAACATCACTTGCAGATGGCCACCCAACCTCTGCTTAAAAACCTCCAAGGAAGGGGAGTCCACAATGTCCAGAGGAAGACCATTCCACTGTCGAACAGCTCTCACTGTCTGAAAGTTAACAAAATTACGTAACAAAAGACAACTCTGAGGTTAAGTCTCTGCACTGGAAGCTAAGCTGCTACGAAACATGATGAAGAAGCAAGCCACCAGTTGCCAGGCAAAGCCTCTTACTGTCAGAAAGTTCTTCCTGATGTTTAGTTAGAATCTCCTTTCTTGTAACTTGAAGCCATGGGTTCGAGTCCTACCCTCCAGAGCAGGAGAAAACAAACTTTCTCCATCTTTCCTGGGGCAGCCTTTCAGATATTTGGCTCTCCTATCTCCTCTCAGTCTCCTCTTTTCCAAGCAAAACAAACCCAGTTCCTTCAACCGTTCCTCATCAGGCTTGGTTCCCAGACCCTCGATCATCTCAGTCACCCTCCTCTGCCCACCTTCCAACTTGTCAATATCCTTCCTAAATCACGGCGCCCAGAGCTGGACATCGGACTCCAGGTGTGGTCTGGGCGTTCAGGAGGGAGACGTGTGAGAAAGCCTTGATTTGAAAGAGAACACCATTCAGACAATGGAGAATGAACAAACGTACAGGAAGCTGTCCACATCAAAGGACAGAATGGATGGCCTCTGGGTTTCTCTTTCCCTTTTTTGTGGTCTTCTGGGAGCCCTTCCAGAAGGCTCAGTCTGTGCCTGGGCAGACATCTGCTGAGAATTCCTTTGAGGCACAGAATAGTCTGTCTCGTGGGGTGGGTGTGATCTGCCTATTGGATGTCTTCGGTGACAATAAATCTACTGAAAACAGAAGTAGCATCTAGAATCCCTCCTCTCTCTTCTCATTCTTTCCCTTCCTTTTTGCTGCTTTGGAGAGAGAGAGAGAGAGAGACTCCAGAAAGTGGGGGGTGGGGGGGGGGACGTGTCTGTCAAGGTGCCTTTGGAGCTGGCCAGAGTTCAAAGCAAGGGAACTCTGAAATGCACCTATAAACGGATACAGCCCGCCTGGGTCTCTGCGCAGCATCCGGCTCACATACAGAAAAGCTACACGACCCCCTCCCTGGACACGGGGGGGGTGCGATCCCACCGGATCTCCCCCCCCCCACACACTTTCCCTGCTTGGTTGTCTCTGCAGCTGCCCTGGAGTCCGCATTTCCAGCCCAGGTCCAAATGGGCAATTATCCTAATTAGATCCCAGGCAGGCAGCTGGGTGGCACGACTCCAACACCCTTTGGGCATTTTCAGAAACTCGGACGTATGGCAGGAAGGAGAGCAATACGGAGGTCTGCGGGCTGCCATTGTGGTGGGGGGAGCGAGGGGGGGGGAGGAAAAGATGTGTTTGTTGATTTCATTCCGTTTCTATGCCAGAGGAAAGGTTGGATGGTCTTTTGTGAGGGATGCTTTAGCCGTGGTTCCTGAATCGAGGGGGTTGAGCCAGATGACTTCTTCCAACTCTACAATTCTATGATTAGGGATGGGCGATATATAGCTATATTCTGTGCTTTTTTTCTTTAAAAATTTTTAGGGGCACTCTCATTTTGACTGAAGAAAACCACCATTTTCTCTTTGACATCTGGTGAGAGGGCGTTCCACAGGGCGGGCGCCACTACCAAGAAGGCCCTCTGCCTGGTTCCCTGTAGCTTTGCTTCTCGCAATGAGGGAACCGCCAGAAGGCCCTCGGCGCTGGATCTCAGTGTCTGGGCAGAACGATGGGGGTGGAGATGCTCCTTCAGGTATATAGGACCGAGGCCATTTAGGGCTTTAAAGGTCAGCACCAACACTTTGAGTTATGCTTGTAAACGTATTGGGATCCAATGTAGATCTTTCAAGACCGGTGTTATGTGGTCTCGGTGGCTGCTCCCAGTCACCAGTCTAGCTGCCGCATATATTGCGATGTTTATCACAACGTTGAAAAACAGATATTGCCCAGCCCTAGCTATGATTCTGTGATGTTCCCCAGAATGCAAGATGGCAGGATTCTCAAGGATGTGTTCTGCAGGGAGCTGGCATCAGGTGCCAGGCTTGTTGGCAGACCAGCTCTGTGCTACAAAGATATCTGCAAACATGTCATGAAGTCTGGCAACATCGACCCCACCATGCGAGAATCCTTTGCAGACGTCCCAGTGCCTGGAGACAGACAAGTCGTATATCCACGGAAGTGACCAGAGGAGGAATGACCGCTGGGAGGAGCTCAGAGACAAGAAATGCCATAGTGCGTCGGCAGCAGCACAACCGGATGCCTTCATCTGCCCCGGCTGCAACAAAACATGTCTCTCCTGCATCGGTCTCTGCAGCCACAGCAGGCACTGCAAGCTTCCAACAGTTTTTCACAATCCTCCATTGTCTCCAGAGACAGACAGATGCCAACAAAAATGATATACTACAGTGGAACCTCTACTTACGGACGTAATCAGTTCCGGAGGTCCGTCCGTAAGTCGATCTGAGTCACTGTTATGCACAGGTGCATTTGGTGGCAGTGCGCTTCTGTGCATGTGCAGCCGCTTCTGAGCATGCACGAATCACAACAAACCAGGTACCGTATTTTTCGCCCGATAGGACACACTTTTCCCCCTCCAAAAATGAAGGGGGAAAGTGTGTGCATCCTATGGGGCGAATGCAGGCTTTCGCTGAAGCCTGGAGAGCGAGAGGCGTCAGTGCTCACCGACCCCTCTTGCTCTCCAGGTTTCAGGAAGCTATCCGCAAGCCTTGCGCGCCTGGCAGGAGTTCCCGCGGGCGCGCAGGGCTTGTGGGTGGTAGCCCGTAGCATGGGGCACCCTCCAGAGGACGCCCCGTGCTACACGCAGGTGTCGGCAAGCCTTGCGCGCCCGGGGAGAGTTGCCGCCGGGCTCGCAAGGCTTGCAGATAGCAGCCTGTTCTGGGGGCTGGGGTCGGGGGAAGCTCACGGCTGGGGGGAGATTTTTTTTATTCATTCCCCCCCCCAAAAAAACCGAGATGTGTCCTATGGGCCAGTGCATCCTATAGGGCGAAAAATAAGGTATTTACTTCTGGGTTTGCCACGGTTGCGACATGGATTGGGCCCAAGTAGATGCGGTCGTAAGTAGAGGTTCTACTGTACTTGGCTGCAAAAAACCTCAAAGCAGTTTACGAAAAGAATAAAGCAGAGAGTTTATTAGCAAGGGAAGCATTAAAAAATCAAAACTAGCAATAAATTAAAAACACACCAGCCTTCTAAATATCTGGGAAGGCTTTCCTAAACAAATGTGCTTTTCGCAGGCCCCAAGAAAGAGTCCAGCGATTGGGGAGGGGTTTCCCTAGCTGCAGGTGCCTGAGCCACTGGGGAAATCGAAGGCCAGCAAAACATGTCGAAACAAGGAGCATTTGAGAAAGAAGAAAACCTGTGAGAGATGTGGGGGGAAAGCAGCAGAAAGAGGACGAGTCAGGGAGTGGGGAGTTCAATAGGATGGGATTGTGGGCGTCGACAGGGAGGTGGGCTCCGAAAGCAGGGGAACCCGATCTGACCCCGAAACCGAGATGTGCCAAGCATGCATTGCAGGGAAGCCAGTGGGGACATCGTGTGGTTTGTAGCCTCCAAACACAGGAACACACAACTTAGAAGGCAGCATTTGAGACGGCATGGATAAGCCCCGAGGCAGAAGGAGGGGCCCTGCTTTGTGTGTGTCCTCTAAGAGCCCTTGTCCAGATCAGCTGCGGAGAGCATCAGGCCGGCTGCACGGTGTCAGCAGAAAATGCCTCCCCATCTCCTCCTCCTCCTCCTCTCCTTCCCCGCCTCTTCTTCCTGGCTTCTCTTCAGCGATGAGGGCAGGACTGTGGTGCATTGATGCCTGAGCAATTGGCCGGGGAGGGGGGGGGCAAGCCATAGCCAGTTCTCTGGTGGGAAGATCGGGTGCTGAGCAGGCAGCTGAAAGCGGAGCTGTGGTGCAGGCAGGTCCCGTAGAATGACAGAATTGTAGAGTTGGAAGGGACCCCAGAGGTCATCCAGTCAAACCCCTTGCAATGCAGGAATGACAGCTACAGACCCTCAGAATGTCCCTATTTTCCAGGGGTGTTCCTGATTTAGAGAAGCCGTCCCAGTTTCTGATTTGATCCCGGAATGTCCCGCTTTTCCTTAGTAAGAAGAAGTAACGTGGAAATAGATGTCTCTATTTCCACTGGAGAAATGTTGGAGGGTATATATATATATTGCTGGGGCAACCTGGTAAGATGTGTGGGGTATAAATAGCAAAATTATCATTATGGAATGGGGCACCCCTATTTTCAGTGAAGAAACATTGGAGGCCATGCTGCTGCTACAGTCCTTTGTGTTTCAGAAACAGTATGTGGGTAATACTGCCAAATCACCCTCATTGGCTTCTGAGTTTCTTTTTCAGGCCTGTTTTCTTTTTTTCCTTTTTTCAAATAAAGCAGCTCCGCCCCTCATGGTTGCCAAATTCTAGGCTTTCAAAATTTCCCTCTCAGCGTTTAATCTAGCTCCCCACTCCCCCCGATGGAGCACATTTTCATTGCACATCAATGATGATTTGTGCTCACTATGGCATCTTAAAAAGCAGAGACATCACCTTGCCGACAAAGGTCCGTATAGTGAAAGCTATGGTTTTCCCAGTAGTGATGTATGGAAGTGAGAGCTGGACCATAAAGAAGGCTGATCGCCGAAGAATTGATGCTTTTGAATTCTGGTGCTGGAGGAGACTCTTGAGAGTCCCATGGACTGCAAGAAGATCCAACCTCTTCATTCTGAAGGAAATCAGCCCTGAGTGCTCACTGGAAGGACAGATCCTGAAGCTGAGGCTCCAAGACTTTGGCCACCTCATGAGAAGAGAAGACTCCCTGGAAAAGACCCTGATGTTGGGAAAGATGGAGGGCACAAGGAGAAGGGGACGACAGAGGATGAGATGGTTGGTCAGTGTTCTCAAAGCTACCAGCATGAGTTTGACCAAACTGCGGGAGGCAGTGGAAGACAGGAGTGCCTGGCGTGCTCTGGTCCAGGGGGTCACGAAGAGGCAGACACGACTAAACGACTAAACAACAACAACAACATTACTTTACTGTTGTTAGCCGCTCTGAGCCCGGCTTCAGCTGAGGAGGGCGGGATATAAATAAAATTTTTATTATTATTTATCTTATTATTTGTTGGACTGGGTACAAGGCAAGATGTCGTCTGCCATAGGCTGGGAAGAGGGGGAGGCAGGTCTGGAAATAGGAATGGATTTTGGAGCAAAAGATACATTGGGCCGGATGGAGCCACAGTTTGATTCCTTTTTCATTTGTGTCAAAAGAGGTGCAAATGACTAAACATCAGGGAAAACTTTCTGGAAGAAGGAGAAAGCTTGTTTTCTCCTGCCGTGGAAGGTAGGACTCGAACCCATGGCTTCAAGTTACAAGAAAGGAGATTCTAAGTAAACATCAGGAAGAACTTTCTGTCAGTAGGAGGCTTTGCCCGGCAACTGGTGGCTTGCTTCTTCATCACGTTTCGTAGCAGCTTAGCTTCCAGTGCAGAGACTTAACCTCAGAGTTGTCTTTTGTTAATCAGTTACGGTTCTCTTGACCATGGAAGTTTCAAAGGAGGGGATGGATGGCCATTTGTCAGGGATGCTCGAAATCCTGCAAAGCGACAGCGATGCATCAATGCTCCATTGCCACACCGCTGACCGTAGCTCAAGGCTCTGCTCTGCAGATGAGAATTGCTCACAAGGAATCCTGGCCGTTGCAACCCAGGACGCGTTTACTTTCTGACTCCTGCTGCGACAGGCCACATCCCACCTGGTTAGCTCATTCTGGCCTCATATTCTTCCTAGCTGCGCTGGGGTCAGGGTGAGGCCTCGGCCTTTGAGTGATAGCTCGGTTGGGAGAGCACGAGACTCTTAAGCTCAGGGTTGTGGGTTCGAGTCTCCACGTTGGGCAAAAGATTCCTGTACCGGTTGGACCAGATGACTCCATTCCGACTCTGCAATTTTATTCTATGCTATCAGCCTTGTCACTGGGCTCTGCAAGAGTGGGCAGCGATTTGAATGTGGGCAGCTATTTGCATGTGCTGCAGTACGAAGGAAGACGGTGTAGGCAAATGCTCAGAGATTTCCATGCTTGATGGTGAGCACTCAAGAGTCAGAGAGAGTCTATTTGCCATCTTTTCACGATGGTGGTTGCTTGTGCAACCAGTGACCGGCTTACATACAAATTTGTTGATCTCATTCCTGCCCTTCCTTTCATCTTCAGGACAATGTCTGTGGGGCAAATCTATTGTTCTGGTCTTTTTGGGAGGGTGTCAGGCTAGATGGTGTCTCGAGTCCCTTCCAGCTCCTGGGATCCTGTATCTGTGGGGGTGTTAATGCCATGAGCCCCTCCCTCTGATGCTCAGGTTGTAAAAAGGTAAAGGGATCCCTGACCATTAGGTCCAGTCGTGGCCAACTCTGGGGTTGCAGCACTCATCTCGCTTTATTGGCCAAGGGAGCCGGCATACAGCTTCCGGGTCATGTGGCCAGCATGACTAAGCCGCTTCTGGTGAACCAGAACAGCACACGGAAATGCCGTTTACGTTCCCGCCGGAGCGGTACCTATTTATCTACTTGCACTTGGAAGTGCTTTTGAACTGCTAGGTTGGCAGGAGCAGGAACCGAGCAATGAGAGCTCACCCCATTGCGGGGATCCGAACCGCCGACCTTCTGATCGGCAAGTCCTAGGCTCTGTGGTTTAACCCACAGTGCCACCCACATCCCTAGGTTCAGGTTGTATGCATGTGTAAATAAAACCATACAGTGGTACCTCTAGTTACTAACTTACTTCGTTCTGGAGGTCCGTTCTTAACCTGAGGTACCACCAATACCTCTGATGATTTTCCATCTTTTATCACTTATTTTGCATTTCTTAAAATATCTATTACTCTTAATTATCATCAACTAAAAATTCTCTCATAGTCTTTCTAGAACTATTTCATGTAATTCTCCTTACAAAACTTCTTGCAGTCCTACTAGCATAATCTGTTCATTACTATTACTTTTCAAATAGTTCGTATATTTACTCCAGTCTTCTAAGAATCTCTGATCCCACAGGTTTCGAATCCTTCCAGTTAATTTGTCCAATTCTGCATAGTCCATCAATTTCATCTGCCATTCTTCTGTCGTCGGTAATTCTTCTTGCTTCCATTTTTGTGCCAATAATATTCTTGCTGCCGTCATTGCATATAGAAACAACTTACAATCTTGTCTATTAATCTCATCTCCTACAAGGCCAAGTAAAAATGCTTCTGGTTTCTTAATAAATGTATATTTCAACATCTTTTTCATCTCATTATATATCATTTCCCAGAAGTTTTTCACTTTTTTACATTCCCACCACATGTGATAAAAAGTTCCTTCCTTTTCTTTACATTTCCAACATTTATTACTTGTTTTATACATTTTACCTAATTTCACCAGGGTAATATACCACCTATACATCACCTGGGGCAAAGTTCTTAACCCGAGGTACTACTTCCAGGTTAGCGGAGTTTGTAACCCTAAGTGTTTGTAACCCAAGGAGTTTGTAACCCGAGGTACCACTGTATATTGTAAAGACGCCACAATCCCCGCAAGGAAACTGAGCCCTGGGTAAGCGCTTGGAACCCCTGAAATCTCCTGGAGATTGGAGTGGCATGGGCTACTATTTTATTCTCTCCCCCCCCCCCCCCGATGATCTTTATTGAATTTTTAGTTACATGCTGTACATACACATACATTATATTTCACATTTGTTCTTGCTCTCACGAGCTGACTTCCCTCCTTCCTTCTTCTGGCTTTTTTGTGTCCTCTTTGACTTTTCACATTGTCTTTGTCCATTTTCCACAAGATTGTTCTTCTTCATTTTTTCCATTAAATGTCTGTAAACAAATAAATCTTTCTATATATACCAATTCTTGCTGTCTGTCTATATTCATTTACAAATATCGTTCAATAATAATCCTAATATACATTTTTAATTCATTTCGATATTATTATCCAGTAAATTTCTTGTATTTTCCCGTTATGAGATAATATTTTAATTCTACTGGTTTCCCTATTTCACATCACCTTCTCTATGTTGTTGTTGTTTAGTCGTTCAGTCGTGTCCGAATCTTCGTGACCCCATGGACCAGAGCACGCCAGGCACTCCTGTCTTCCACTGCCACCCGCAGTTTGGTCAGACTCATGTTTGTAGCTTCGAGAACACTGTCTAACCAGCTCGTCCTCTGTCGTCCCCTTCTCCTTGTGCCCTCCATCTTTCCCAGCATCAGGGTCTTTTCCAGGGAGTCTTCTCTTCTCATGAGGTGGCCAAAGTATTGGAGCCTCAGCTTCAGGACCTGTCCTTCCAGTGAGCACTCAGGGCTGATTTCCTTAAGAATGGATGCATTTGATCTTCTTGCAGTCCATGGGACTCTCAAGAGTCTCCTCCAACACCATAATTCAAAAGCGTCAATTCTTCGGCGATCAGCCTTCTTTATGGTCCAACTCTCACTTCCATACATCACTACTGGGAAAACCATAGCTTTTACTATACGGACCTTTGTTGGCAAGGTGATGTCTCTACTTTTTAAAATGCTGTCTAGGTTTGTCACTGCTTTCCTCCCAAGAAGCAGGCGTCTCTTAATTTCATGGCTGCTGTCACCATCTGCAGTGATCATGGAGCCCAAGAAAGTAAAATCTCTCACTGCCTCCATTTCTTCTCCTTCTATTTGCCAGGAGGTGATGGGACCAGTGGCCATGATCTTCGTTTTTTTGATGTTATATATAACATAAATTTTCCCCATTCTTTTTTATATGTTTCATCCCCCTTATGTCAAATTTCTGTTGTTAATTTGGCTATTTCTGCATACTCCATAACCTTGTACTGCCCTTCTTCTATTGTAGGCAATTTTTTCCTGTTTCCATACCTGAGCCAGTGAAGTCATTTCAGTTGTGTGAGAGCAACAAGCCCCAAGGTCACTCAGTGAGCATCACAGTTGAGGTGAGATTTGAACTCGGGTCTCCATAAATTCAGTCAGGCAGCATCCCCAACAGGTGAGTTGTCACAAAGGAGAAAACACCACCCGGGGTTTGCATTCAAGAGCACCCTGGTATTGTGGATTCACTATCCTGGAAAGTCTGGAAATTGTAGTTGAGCGACGGGGATTAAAGTTGCTTTGACATGCAGATTTAGGGTGCCTCCAGAGTGTCACTATTTTGCAGGAGGTATTCAAGCGCACACTGTAAATTTTGGGCAATTTGATTAAAGTAGGTTTAATCGCTCTGCTGCCTGAGCGCAACAAAGCCACATTTTTGGAATTGTTGTTGTTAGGAGAGTAATGGGGAAATACTCTGAAAATAATGGGATGAACGACTGATTAATGGAAAGATATATAAGCACCCTGGAAGCAAATCAGGATGAATGGTCTTCGCCGTTAGGGACGAGGGAGAAATCCGATTCGTTTCACATTTAGAGATGAACCTGCTTAATTGGCACTTTCGGCAACAACGTGTGATCGCGGCTGGCATCTCTGAATTTTGCAATGCAGTTCTTCAGTCAAGTCATAAATGTGCTTTTTAATAAAATAAAATATGCACAGACTAAGGTAATATGTGCATTCAGATGCATGCATTAGTGTAAACAATATACAAATATAGCACGCTGTTAGCAAAAAAATATGTTCTGCAAAAATTAGTATTTTAGGCAAAATTGCTTTCAAAAAAATTTATACATTAGGAGAAATTTGCACTAAAAATACTAACGAACTTTTGTTAGGACTTTTATTAAAAATAAATAAATAAATCACAAACTGAGGTGGAAATATGAAGCCCTTAAGAGCTACGATTCTGAGTTCCCTGGGAATTAGGGATCGGTCGTTAAGCCACTCTGCAACTGTAGCTCTATGAGAGAAATGGGAGTCTCGACATAAACAACTCTCAGCGCCCTTCGCAGACTACAGTTCGAAGACTACAGTTCCCAGAATTCTTTGGGGGGAGCCATGATGGTGTAAAGAGGTATGATACCACTCTAAATGTATTATGTAGCTGGGGCCTATGTCACCGGCTGTTCTCTGCCCAAGAGCGCCCTCCGGTGCTAGCAGATGAAACGAACTGTGAGCCAAGCCCATGTAGGAAGAAACACATTTTCTGATAGCCATTGGCCATGGAGCATCCTATGGGCAGGAAGCCCTTACCTTTATGTCCCACCTGTCTACCAGCTCCACCTGGTACGCAGGCTGAGACCCTCCCTGCCCGCGGACTGCCTAGCCAGAGTGGTGCATGCTCTGGTTATCTCCCACTTGGACTACTCCAATGCGCTCTATGTGGGGCTACCTTTGAAGGTGACCCGGAAAATACAACTAATCCATAATGCGGCAGCTAGACTGGTGACTGGGAGCGGCTGCCGAGACCATATAACACTGGTCTTGAAAGACCTACATTGGCTCCCAGTACGTTTCCGAGCACAATTCAAAGTGTTGGTGCTGACCTTTAAAGCCCTAAACGGCCTCGGCTCGGTATACCTGAAGGAGCGTCTCCACCTCCATCGACTGAGGTCCAGCGCTGAGGGCCTTCTGGCAGTTCCCTCACTGTGAGAAGCCAAGTTACAGGGAACCAGGCAGAGGGCCTTCTCGGTGGTGGCACCCGCTCTGTGGAACGCCCTCCCACCAGATGTCAAAGGAAAAAAACCAACTACCAGACTGAAGGCAGCCCTGTTTAGGGAAGCTTTTAATGTTTGACAGACTACTGTATTTTAATATTTTACTGGAAGCCGCCCAGAGTGGCTGGGGAAACCCAGCCAGATGGGTGGGGTATAAATAACAAATTATTATTATTATTATTATTATTATTATTATTATTCCTCCCAGGAGCTTATGGCACCCTTCTCTCCATTTTACCCTCTTCATCCTGGAGAAGAGTGACTAGTGGGGTGCCACAGGGTTCTGTCTTGGGCCCGGTCTTATTCAACATCTTTATCAACGACTTGGAGGATGGACTCAAGGGCATCCTGATCAAATTTGCAGATGACACCAAACTGGGAGGGGTGGCTAACACCCCAGAGGACAGGATCACACTTCAAAACGACCTTGACAGATTAGAGAACTGGGCCAAAACAAACAAGATGAATTTTAACAGGGAGAAATGTAAAGTATTGCACCTGGGCAAAAAAAAAATGAGAGGCACAAATACAAGATGGGTGACACCTGGCTTGAGAGCAGTACATGCGAAAAGGATCTAGGAGTCTTGGTTGACCACAAACTTGACATGAGCCAACAGTGTGACGCGGCAGCTAAAAAAGCCAATGCAATTCTGGGCTGCATCAATAGGACTATAGCATCTAGATCAAGGGAAGTAATAGTGCCACTGTATTCTGCTCTGGTCAGACCTCACCTGGAGTACTGTGTCCAGTTCTGGGCACCACAGTTCAAGAAGGACACTGACAAACTGGAACGTGTCCAGAGGAGGGCAACCAAAATGGTCAAAGGCCTGGAAACGATGCCTTAGGAGGAACGGCTAAGGGAGCTGGGCATGTTTAGCCTGGAGAAGAGGAGGTTAAGGGGTGATAGGATAGCCATGTTCAAATATATAAAAGGATGTCACATAGAGGAGGGAGAAAGGTTGTTTTCTGCTGCTCCAGAGAAGCGGACACGGAGCAATGGATCCAAACTACAAGAAGCAAGATTCCACCTAAACATTAGGAAGAACTTCCTGACAGTAAGAGCTGTTCGACAGTGGAATTTGCTGCCAAGGAGTGTGGTGGAGTCTCCTTCTTTGGAGGTCTTTAAGCAGAGGCTTGACAACCATATGTCAGGAGTGCTCTGATGGTGTTTCCTGCTTGGCAGGGGGTTGGACTCGATGGCCCTTGTGGTCTCTTCCAACTCTAGGATTCTATGATTCTATCCTCCAACAACCCTGTGAGGTAGGCCACACTGGGAGATAACTGCCCAGCTGGCTTCGTGGCCAACTGCAGATTTGAACCCCTATCCCTCTAACCTGACCCTCTAACCACTACACCATACTGCCTCTCATTTCCAAGACTATAATTATCCCCTGCCACAAGAAAATGCACTTTTTTGCGGGGATGGAGATTTCAGGGGAGATCAAAGCCCCCTTCCATTCTTGCTTACCTGCCCTGTGCTCTAATTTATACCCAGCTCCCCACATTATGGCAATGTGGAACCACGAAAAGGGCTGTGACTGTCTTTGAGCACATCTTTGCAATAATAATAATAATAATAATAATAATAATAATAATAATAATAGTTTTATTATTTGTACCCCACCCATCTGACTGGGTTGCCCCAGCCATTCTGGGCAGCAGAAGGTGCCGGGTTCAATCATCAAGAGTATCTCCCGGTAGAATAATAGAATCCTAGAATTGTCGAGTTGGAAGGGAGCCTGCAGTAACGGGGGTTGGACTAGATGACCCTCAGGAATCCTTTCTGACTCGACAGTTCTAGGAATCTTTTTTTAAAAAAAATAATAATTAGATTTTCCACAATTATAACAAAGACCACAAAGCAGAATGACACACAAAAACAGAAAAAAAAGAAAAACACATCAATGAACGAAAGAAGAAAAAAGGAACAATAAACAGATAAACAATAACAACAAACTTAATTCTTCACAAATCCAACCTTTTAAACATCTTGGTTGACCTAGTCCCTCTCTTCTGAGTTTCCTTGTAGTTGAAAGTAACAGCTTTCCAATATCATTATTAAACTAAAACAAGTATAGTCCATCTTATTCACTTTTCTTAATATTCTAAATCCCATTTATTTAATTATAACTTAGTTTAATCCTAGGCCTATTTGTTTCTTTCAAGTAATTTCTAATTTTTTATATTGCAATATTTATTCAAATAGTCCTTGAATTTCCTCCAGTCCTCTTGAAACTCCTCTTCTTTCTGGTCGCGGATTCTCCCAGTCAGGTCAGCCGGCTCCGAAAAGTCCATCATCTTCATCTGCCAATCTTCCACTGTTGGTAGTTCTTGTGTTTTCCAATTTTTAGCAAGTAATATTTGGGCGGCTGTTGTGGCATACAAAAATAATTTAACATCTTTCTTGGGCAATTCCATACCTGTTATAACAAGAAGAAAGCCTCTGGTTTCTTAATAAATGTATATTTCAACATTTTTTTCAGTTCATGACAGTTCTAGGAATCTTAAAGCAGTGTTTGAGTTCTAGGATTCTAGGAATCTTAAAGCAGTGTTTGGGCAAGAGCGATCTTTCTGAACGGGACCACAAACCCCAAGGAACTGCATGGCCTGAGTGATGTGTTTGTGTGCTTAAGGTGTGTACATATACAAACGAAGCACCAAGCACAAACTCTGCACGCGCTCAGAGGCATTTTCTCTTCCAACAGCCAGCTTGCACGGGCGTGCAAAATAAAAGGTGCTTTTATAGTGCATGCGATGCACACAAGATTAATATCTCAGAAAGCGATGTTGAAGCATTAAGCTTTCCTTTTTTTATAATTATATTTTATTAATTTTCCATCAAAAGAAAATACAAATCACACCACATTACAACTTCTATTAATTTTTCCATTTTTAGACTTCCTTCAGCCTCTCTGCCAATCCTCCGAATTATATCTTCTTTAATTACACATTTCCAAATTTTGCTATTGCCTTTATGCCTACCCCTCACTTCTATTTTCCTTTTTTACAATATTTCTTATTTTGTTACCAAGCTTCTTTAAATGCCACTAACGTTATTTCGTTATCACTTATACCTTCCAAATACTCAACTAACTTTCCCCAGTCCTCGATGAAGCGTTAAGCTTTCCGCTGGGTTGCCACTTTTTTAAAAAGTGCTGCTGTGCCTTTAAGAGCATCCCCGCATGCAGAAATGTAGCCCCTCAAGCTCTGGTTTGCAATTTAATCTCTGCGCTGGGAAAAGCTGTGTGGCTGACAGTTTTGGGTGGTTCTTTGGGAGATGGGAGAAGTTGACAACCGGATGGCTTAAGGCATAGGCTAAAGCGAAAGCTTTGCCCAAACTTTCCCGTTACTTTCTATTTCATTTCTTTCTCGCCCAACAGCTTCCCTGTTCATCCCTCCTGTTCCGAAGGCGCTTTTGCTTGTGGGATGAGATCCAATAAACAAAATTTGGCAGATGAAGTTGATGGACTTTTCGGAGCCAGCCGACCTGACCGGAAGAGTCCGAGACCAGAAGGAGGAGGAGGAGTTCCAGGAAGAATGGAAGAAATTTAAAGACTATTTAGTCAAACATGTTAAATTAACTTAATTGGAAAGCTTGCAATTACCAGATAGGCTTAGGATTTAAATATGTGATGTGATGAATTAATATGTTTAAAGTTGAATGGTTAAGAAAGATGCTAAGTGATTAAGTTAAATTTTTAAGAATTTAGGTTTTGGAAAACCGTTAACATGAGATACACTGAAATCCAACCAGGGGGATACGAGGAAGTCACTTAACAATGTTATGAAGATGGGTTTATTTATGCTGGAGATGTATGTTTGTCTGTCTGTCTGTTTATTTTTTAAAAAAATTCTGGAAAATTAATTGGGGAAAAAAGAGATCCAATAAACAAAATTTAACTGCTTTAATTTCAAAGGCACCTGTCTTTAGCTCACATTCTTGTTATTAATGTTGGGTTGGAAGAAGAGATTTCTGCACTTGGAAAGGACTTGTGATCAAAGTCTGCCCCCTGGTGGCCACCGCGAGACTCTCTCAAATTTAAATCTGCACTGCAATAAATGTTTTTGAAGTGGTCTCTCCCTATAGCTGAGACCCCCTCAGACCCTTTCCCACGGAAGCGGAGAGGCTTCAGAACAAGTTCATCCAAACACAGCCAAGATCTCACATGCCTGGGGAAGATTTCACATTCCACCCTTCCCCCCCAAAAAAATTCCTCTGCCTGTTGGGAGTGCTTTACCTGCAGAAAATCAACAGGTGAAGTTTCTCCTACTGTTGAAATCCAACAGATTTCTTGGCTAACCCGGGGGTGAGGGGGGGGGGACACCCAGCCTGGTCTGCTCTTGCTGCTCAAAATACAGGAAAGAGCTGGCAAAGCTTTTTGCAACATGGAAGTCTGTAGCTTAACGGCAAAGGACCTGTCTTGCATGCAGAAGTTGGGTCCCTAACAGTATTCCCAGGTAGGCCTGGGAGAGACCCCTGTCTGAAGCCCCAGACAGCTGCTACCGGTCCGTGCAGACTGTTAAAAAAAAATAAGGTCTTAGATATATAATAAAGGTAAAGGTAAAGGGACCCCTGACCATTAGGTCCAGTCGTGACCGACTCTGGGGTTGCAGTGCTCATCTTGCTTTATTGGCCGAGGGAGCCGGCGTACAGCTTCCGGGTCATGTGGCCAGCATGACTAAGCCGCTTCTGGTGAACCAGAGCAGCGCACGGAAACGCCGTTTACCTTCCCGCCGGAGTGGTACCTATTTATCTACTTGCACTTTGACGTGCTTTCGAACTGCTAGGTTGGCAGGAGCAGGGACCGAGCAACGGGAGCTCACCCCATCGTGGGGATTCGAACAGCCGACCGTCTGATCGGCAAGTCCTAGGCTCTGTGGTTTAACCCACAGTGCCACCCGCGTCCCAAAATATATAATAAATGTTCATAAATGTACCAAGCAAACACGTACATAAATATATAAACCACATGTCTGAAGCAGCACAGAAGGACCGTCCTGAAACCATTTTGACTCCTAAGCTGACCAAATGTTTGATCTGCAAGGAGGAGATGAAATAAAACCTTCCTTGTTACAGGAATTGGGTAATCACCATCTCAGAGGAATGGGCAGACTACCAGGAAAGGCAATCAGATAAGGCATTATCAGATAACCTGGAAGACAGGAAAAATAACAACACTCAAATTTCTGTTGTAGACTGCCTTTTCTGTGATGTAGGTATGATGTTTGTGGGGGGTGGTCTTGGATTACGCACCTTCTGTGATGTATGGAGGGGTGGTCTTGGACTCCAGGGCAGGGAATTTAAAATGTCTATATACGGACGGACACACCTTTGTTCCGGGTCTTCCTCCTTTCCAGCGTGTGAGGGGAGCACCCTGTTGCGACAGATCAATAAAGATCAGGCTTACTAGCTGCTTTGCTTCTCAATATTCTCTGGTTGGCCTCTGTTATCTTCTCCTACCAATAGGGAACCCATGTAAGGACTCTATGCAGGCTCTTGGATGCCCCATAAGGGAAAAAGGGCAGATTTTGTTCACAACAGGACAATACTTGGCTGGATGGACCAGGGGCCTGATGCAGTGGAAGCAGCAAAGACTGTGAGATGTTGGAGAACAAGGCTGCGTGCTCCTCCATCTCCCCGCTAGCAAATGCATTTTCTACTGTGCAACAGCTACAGGAGTACGAATCCCGCCAGGCGATGGGGGTGAGGGAAGCGGACAACCACAGGCAGGATCTGAACCCACCTCCCGTCCAAATCGAGACCTGCTTGGTTTTGTTGAAGTTGCTTCAAACCTGTGAGATACTTCAGGCTGTGGACTCTCCTTCCTTGGAGGTATTTAAGCAAAGGTTGGGGGAGGGGCATCTGTCTTGGATGCTTGAGCTGAGATTCCTGCATTGCAAGGGGTTAGACTAGATGACCCTCGGGGTTCCCTTCCAACTCTACGATTCTGTGATTCTACTTTCTGGTGCCTACCTGATGTACTTAGTTATTGCAATGGTTTTGCTGCTAATTATTGCTACTGGATGCTGAAGACTGTTGGAAATCAAGCCTTTATCAGGAGAAACTGGCAACTCTCCCAGGCACCCGGCTTGGTCTCCTGTTGACCTCCCTGTCTGCTTTCCCGGCAAGATCCAGGCAGAGGTCGCGATAGGCAATCCTTCTCAGTGTGAGAAGAACACCCCCCTCTTTCCTGCCCCCCCCCGGCAGGGGAAAGAGATAGACAGAAACGTATTTACATGCCTTTATTTCTGTCTTTGCAGCGTTACAAAAAACATGACTGCTCTCTTCAAACTCCAACAGTCGAGAGAACAAACACTTCCTGTACAGCTCATATTACACTCTGAGCTAATTCCGGTGCCCTCTGTTTCCCACGGACAGTCCCAACATCATGTGATGTTGTTTTCAAGCAAGCAGCTCGCAGCAGCATTGCTTCTATATCGTAACATCGTACTATATCATCTTACCATTGCATGACCTACTTTGGTGTTCATTTTTTGCAAATGAAAATAAATAATAATAATAATAATAATAATAATAATAATAATAATAATATATTTATACCCCGCCCATCTGGCTGGGTTTCCCCAGCCACTCTAGGCGGCTTCCAACCGAATATTAAAAACAATACAACATCAGACATTAAAAACCTCCCTAAACAGGGCTACCTTCAGATGTATTCTAAATGTCAGGTAGTTGTTCTTCTTTTTGACATCTGATGGGAGGGCGTTCCACAGGGCAGGTGCCACTACCGAGAAGGCCCTCTGCCTGGTTGCCTGTAACTCAGCTTCTCGCAGCGAGGGAACTGCCAGAAGGCCCTTGGCGCTGGACCTCAGTGTCCGGGCAGAACGATGGGGGTGGAGACGCTCCTTCAGGTATACTGAACCGAGGCCGTTTAGGGCTTTAAAGGTCAGCACCAACACTTTGACTTGTGCTTGGAAACGTACTGGGAGCCAATGAAGATGTTTCAAGACCGGTGTTATGTGGTCTCCGCGGCTGCTCTCAGTCACCAGTCTAGCATTCTGGATTAATTGCAGTTTCCGAGTGGTGTTAGAAATCTTTTAACGAAACACATACCAATAAGTCTTGCAAGCCCAAAGCTTTGACAAGGATGCAGCGCCTGGTGTCTAAGTGAGGGCATCTCTGTGAGGAAGCGAGGGACGCCGACTTTCCAGGTTCAACACAGCTGGATTCTGCTGCTGAGCCACACTTCTCTTTGCGCTGTACAAACTTGCATCTACTGGTTTCTGTTAAAAACGCATCAGACCGCCTGAACTCTGCTATGGTGGCTTGTTGTTGTTTCATGTGTTTATATCCCGCCTTTTTCCCACGCTGGGATTCGAGGCAGCTTCCCTCATTTGAAAACCACATTACAAACTACAAAGTAATAACACAAACTAGTTAAAGACAGGCGTTAAATTACCATATGTGGTGGGAATGTAAGAGAGTGAAAGGCTTCTGGGAAATGACATACAATGAGTTGAAAAAGATTCTAAAGTATACTTTTACAAAGAAGCCAGAGGTCTTTCTGTTAGGTATTTTAGGAAAGGAGATTAAGAGAAAAGATAGTAAGTTTCTCCAATAAGCAGTGACGGCTGCAAGGGTGCTACTGGCACAAAAATGGAAACAACAGGAAATACTGACAATAGAAGACTGGAGATCAAAGTTGTTAGACTATGCTGAATTGGATAAGATGACTGGAAAGATCAGATACTTAAGAGACCAAAAGTTTACAGAAGACTGGGGAAAATTTGTTGAATATCTGGAGAGTATAAGTGATGGTCAAATAACGCTAGAAGGTTTTAAAAGAGCACTGTGAATACGTGAGAGACATTGTTAAAAGGAAATAGAGGGGGGAAAGACTTAAATAATGACAATGTTAAAAAAAGGAAATGCGTAAATTAATAATGACTACGAAAGATTTACGGAAAAGCTGAAGGAAGTCCAAAAGGAAAGATTTGGAAAATTGGAATGTGAAAACAATGTATGTTTTGTTTTGTTTTGTTGTAAATTAATAAAAAAATATTTATTAAAAAAAAAAAGACAGGCGTTAAAATATGTCAAAACACATTGAGAAGCAGCGATTGAAGCTGAGAGCCAGTGAAGCGTTGGAGTGTTAGACTAGGAGCTGAGAGACATACACCACTTTGAACTTCTTGGGGGGAAAGGTGGTATAACAACAACAACAACAACAACAACAACAACAACAACAACAATTCCAGTTTGCCTTGACATCAGCCCAAGGAGCAGCAGCATCTGCAAGGATAGCAGGGAGGGAGTCTGCCTATCCTCCCTTGAGAGGGAATTCCACCACATGGGAGCAGCCACCAAAAAGGCCCTGTCCTTGCATCGCTCCAACTGTGCTTCTGATGTGGATGGGACTGAGAAAATGTTTTTAGGCAGGGAGCAGGCAGGTTATTCATGTGCCAACCTGTGGGCTTTGGGGGCAGACATGTGCCCACTTAGCCAGCATGATTTTCCTTTTTTTCCCCCTTTCTTTTTTTAAAATCATATTTATTAGAAGTTTTATAATTATAAAAGAAAAAAGGTAAAGAAAAAACAATACATAGATTCAACAGACAATACATCAACAATAAAAGAGATACAATACAACAATACAACAAAAACAAAACAAAAACATTTAAACACACATCCAAGTTTCATGTCTATATCTTTCATTTGCTTATTTCCTCGACTTCCTCGCACCTCCCTTTTTGTATTCTAGTTCAAATTTTCTGGTTCAACAAATCCTTTCCCTCTTCTTCAATTTTTGTTCTATAATTTATCCTAACACAATTTAACTTTAAATTTTCCACTTTGGCTTGATTTTCCACAGCTGTGCTAGCTGGGGCTGATGGGAGTCCCAGACATCTGGAGGCACCAGGTTGCCAGAGGCTGGAATATACAAATAGCAAATAATGTCTCTCTTGTCTAGGCAAAGTGAAGCTTTCCCTTTAACACACTTATTCCACAACCGGTTTCTTTGCTCGTAACCCAATAACCCTGCGAAACGCTGAGACCTCGGAATGCAATTTGGCACACAGATTCCGGATGCAGTTCTGGGCTTGAAGTTTGACGCTCATCACCTTACCCATTTTCAAGTGGCCTGGGCTCAAATCCCACCCAGCCCTGAAGCTCATTGTGGGTTTTTTGGCTGGTTCGACCTTCAGGTGGCCTAACCTGCCTCCCAGGGAGAAAGGTGACACACATCACGTTTCTGAGCACAATTCCAAGTGTTGGTGCTGACCTTTAAAGCCCTAAACGGCCTCGGTCCAGTATACCTGAAGGAGCGTCTCCACCCCCATCATTCTGCCCGGACGCTGAGGTCCAGCGCCGAGGGCCTTCTGGTGGTTCCCTCGCTGCGAGAAGCCAAGTTACAGGGAACCAGGCAGAGGGCCTTCTCAGTGGTGGCACCCGCCCTGTGGAATGCCCTCCCACCAGATGTCAAAGAGAAAAATACCGTAACTACCAAACTTTTAGAAGACATCTGAAGGCAGCCCTGTTTAGGGAAGCTTTTAATGTTTAATAGGTTATTGTATTTTAGTGTTTTGTTGGAAGCCACCCAGAGTGGCTGGGGGGACCCAGCCAGATGGGCGGGGTATAAATAATAGATTATTATTATTATTATTATTACTATTATTATTATTACCACAATGCAATGTCTCCCTAGAGCAATGAAATATCGCAGTGCAACTTGGATCCATGCATCAACAGCAGAATTCTTCAATCAGGCTTCAAACACCAGCATGTTTCCCCTCACCTGCTTAATGGCAGGCGCATAGAAAAGATGCTAAATATGTTGCAATGAAGGAAGGGAGGCAAATTCCATTTTGGTTGCATTTTAATGGGAAGCTACCAGATTTGCACTGTGTGAACCAAACACACAGCTACTTTCCATGATAGCTCAGCCGGAAGAGCATGAGACACTTAAATCTTAGGGTTGCGGGTTCGAGTCCCAACCTTGGGCAAAAGATTCCTGCAGTGCAGAGGGTTGGACTAGATGTCCCTCGTGCTCCCTCCCAACTCTACCATTCTATCATAAAATTCATAAAATTCACAGGGCTCCAAATTTTGCAGTTTTCCGACCAAACAATATGTACACAAATTTATATATTGGAGGAAATGTGCTTTTTTTTTTTTAAAAAAAAAAAAAAAAAAGCTCCATTATGGGAGATAACACACAAAAATGCCTTATATTAAGGAACATGGCTTGCTGAAACATGTGCCTTTGTCAAAACTGCATACGAAACCTTGGCCAATTTGGAGAAACCTGCGCCGAAAGGCTGACGAATTTTCACGAGAGTTGCTGGGAAACTCGCAAACAGCTGCAGAACTGTGAAGAGTGGACTTTGAGGCTGGGGGAAAATGAGAAATATAAGAGAACCAAAAATGGAAAACAAGTGAGGTCCCAACTAAAGAAGAATGGCAACTTAAACTGATGAAATACACGCAGCTGGCAGACTTAACCTATAGAATAAGAGAACAAGAAGAATATATGTTTAAAGACGATTGGAAAATGTTTACTGAATATATGAGTGAAAATGGTGTGCATTTGAAAATGTGGGCAGCATCAAGATAAACTCAACAGTGTAAATACGTTTTGATGGATGTAAAAATGGTTTCGTTTATGTAACATAAGCTGGGAACCGTGACGTGCAAATTGAACCATGGAAGGAGGAGAAGTGAAGTCACTGATATTTTAAGGTTGCTTAAATGAATGTTCTAAAATGTAAAATAGAAAAACTTAATGAAAATTATACGAGAGAGAGAACCCAATCTGGCAGGTTCATCCATCCCTAGTTAAATAAGAAACTCTGGTACTTTGCACGTTGCCAGTTTAGTGAAAGGCAACCTTTGGAAACTCTCTTTTTTTCCAGACAGTGTGTCTTGCATGTTTTCATGCCGCTTGGAAAACGGGCACAGCGTGGCCAATCCAATCCGGGCACCCCTTTGGGTGCCATTAAGAAGTCGAGGGGCCAGAAGGTACATTTTACCATATGTGGTGGGAATGTAAGAAAGTTAAAAACTTTTGGGAAATGATATATAATGAATTGAAAAAAATGTTTAAATACACTTTTGTTAAGAAGCCAGAAGCATTCCTGCTAGGTACTGTAGGGAACGAGATAAATAAGAAAGATAGGAAACTATTTTTGTACGCAGTAACAGCAGCGAGAATATTGATAGCCCAGAAATGGAAGCAAGAAGAATTACCAACACTGGAAGAATGGAGAACGAAGATGATGGACTTTGCGGAACTGGATAGAATGACAGGAAGAATTAGGAATCGACGAGATCAGAGATTTATTGAAGAATGGGAAAATTTTTCAGAATATATGCATAATCTAAGTGGAAAACAAATAACGCTTGTAACGTTTAATGAAGTTTTGTAAAAATGAAAGATAAAATTTGGAGTGGAATTAGACTTAATTCACAAAGTAGATGAGAACTGAGAAATGTGTGGAAAATTGAGAAGGGAAGGAGTACCAGCCAAGTTGAGGGAAGTCAATGGTTTTAAAAATTGTATGAACTGTATTGATTTGTTTTATCTGTAAACTGAATAAAAATTATATTAAAAAAAAGAAGAAGTCGGGGGGCCGTCTTCGGAGAAAGTGCTGACTGAAGTCTGGACCTCACACCCTCCCCACTTCGCACCCCTAGCAAACAGATCGGCGCTACTGCTTAAAAGGCACCAGATGCAGATTCTCCCCCCCCCCCCCGCATCTCCTGTGCTCCCAAGTCTGGCTTGGTGCAATTGTTATTATATTAGCACTTTGATGTATAGCCGGAAGGGACCGGCAGCTTTAATGGGAGGACAGGGGCAGGCAATTATATAACCTTCCATCCCAGTAGACCTCTGATTCAGGAAATGGTTGCAGGGGGTGGGGAGTCTCGGGGATGGGAGTCCAGGGTCCTGTTTCCTGCTGACAAAGAGGACTAGCGGTTAAAGCAGAAGAGGAAGGTGGAGGGAGGGTCCTGGATTTCTAATAGAAGGAAGTTTAGGGCTGAGTGCTTTTTCTGGAGTCTGAAGAACAGAAGCCTTAGAAGAAAGTTCTGCTCATTTCAACAGGACCTAGTCAGCATTACAGAATTCCAGCCTCGTTTTTCTGGTCCTAGAGACATATTTAGCTGGAGGTAAGTAGCCCGTGGTCTAAACCACAGAGCCTAGGGCTTGCCGATCAGAAGTTCGGCGGTTCGAATCCCCACGACGGGGTGAGCTCCCGTTGCTCGGTCCCTGCTCCTGCCAACCTAGCAGTTCGAAAGCACGTCAAAGTGCAAGTAGATAAATAGGTACCACTCTGGCGGGAAGCTAAACGGCGTTTCCGTGTGCTGCTCTGGTTCGCCAGAAGCGGCTTAGTACTGCTGGCCACATGACCCAGAAGCTGTCTGCGGACAAACGCCAGCTCCCTCGGCGAGTAAAGCAAAATGAGCACTGCAGCCCCAGAGTCATCCACGACTGGACCTAACGGTCAGGGGTCTTTACCTTTACCTTTTAAGTAGTCCTGGGTGCAATGGGACTCGCTTTCTAGAAAATACACTGAGAAATACTGCATGCGATAGTTTGTATAAGACTAGTTCAACTAATAACGCTCATGCGAAAAGAGTTGTAGTCTGAATTTGTTAGCTTTTTAATAATAATAATAATAATAATAATAATAATAATAATAATAATTTATTATTTATACCCCACCCATCTGGCTGGGTTTCCCCAGCCACCCTGGGCGGCTTCCAACTGAATATGAAAACCAATACAGCATCAGACATTATAAACTTCCCTAAACAGGGCTGCCTTCAGTTGTCTTTTAAAAGTAAAATAGTTGTTTATTGCCTTGACATCTGCTGGGAGGGCATTCCACAGGGCAGGTGCCACTACCGAGAAGGCCCTCTGCATGGTTCCCTGTAACCTCACTTCTCACAGGGAGGGGACTGCCAGAAGGCCCTCAGCACTGGACCTCAGTGTCCAGGCAGCACGATGGGGGTGGAGACGCTCTTTCAGGTATACTGGGCCGAGGCCGTTTAGGGCTTTAAAGGTCAGCACCAACACTTTGAATTGTGCTCGGAAACGGACTGGGAGCCAATGAAGATCTTTCAGGACCGGTGTCATATGGTCTCGGCGGCCACTCCTAGTCATCAGTCTAGCTGCTGCATTCTGGATTAGTTGTAGTTTCCGGGTCACCTTCAAAGGTAGCCCCACGTAGAGCGCATTGCAGTAGTCCAAGCGGGAGATAACCAGAGCATGCACCACTCTGGCAAGACAGTTCGCAGGCAAGTAGGGTCTCATCCTGCGTACCAGATGGAGCTGGTAAACAGCTGCCCTCGACACAGAATTGACGTGCGCCTCCATGGACAGCTGTGAGTCCAGAATGACTCCCAGGCTGCGCACCTGGTCCTTCAGGGGCACAGTTACCCCATTCAGGACCAGGGAGTCCTCCACACCTGCCCGCCCCCTGTCCCCCCAAAACAGTACTTCTGTCTTGTCAGGATTCAACCTCAATCCGTTAGCCGCCATCCATCCTCCAACCGCCTCCAGACACTCACAGACACTCCATTGTCCCTCAAGACAGATGGTTGCCAACAATGGTGGACCTGACATGAAATAGTTCCGTTTTTTCTGGACTACAATTTGCCAACCCATTGCTCCCTCCCCCCTGATGCCTTGAGCTAGCAGGGGCTCATGGGAGTTGTAGTCCAAAACATCTATTCCCCCCCACACCCTGGCTATTGGCACAACACTGCCTTTCGATACGTCAGTATCTTTGCTGCCTTGCATAGCCAAACATTTCTAGGCGGTTTGCAAATGTTAAAGCGCAGACTGAAACAGCAACACAACCCTAAGGAGCATAAAATCATTTTTGAAAGTCGCACTCAGTAACTGTGGCTGCCTCATCTGGGTCTAGCCATTGTGCCTATTGCCATTAAATTCCTATCATGCAGTTTGCCCCCCCAAGGGAGCCCGGGGCGTCAAACATCAAAGCAATAAAGCAACACCATAAAAAAATAAAATGAAAACATATTTAAAAGCATTAGGAACATAAAAAAGCATTTTAAAATGTTAAAGACATCTAAAACATGGGAAGGCAAACTAAGGCCCGGGGGCCGGATCCGTCCCAATCGCCTTCTCAATCCAGCCAGCGGACTATCCGGGATTCAGCGTGTTTTTACATGAGTAGAATGTGTTCTTTTATTTAAAATGCACCTCTAACCTATTTGTGGGGCCTGCTTGGTGTTTTTACATGAGTAGAATGTGTCCTTTTATTTAAAATGCATCTCTGGGTTATTTGTGGGGCATAGGAATCAGTTCATTCTCCCCCCGAAAATATAGTCCGGCCCCCTACAAGGTCTGAGGGACAGTGGACCGGCCCCCTGCTGAAAAAGTTTGCTGACCCCTGATCTAGAAGGTAGTTATTGCCCCCCCCCCCCCCGCAATAACCCTTGTTGTTAGCCTGTCCTTGGTTTGCGGAAAAACGGTCACAGGGAATCCCAAACAGGACTCTCTCTGCAAAAGGGAAATATTCTGCTGCAGCTGTCGCTCCTGCCCCCCAGGAAAAAAATCCAATTGGAGGTGGGGGGGAAGAGAAAACAGGTGAAGACTTGGAAGGGGCTCTGAGGGATTTTCCAAGCAGGGGTGCTCAGAAGCCAGGTGGAGAGAAAGTGTGTGAAGCATATGTGGCCTGGCCAGAGGTCCGGCAAACAAACAAACAAATCAATTCTAGGGTAAAAAAAATGTTTTGTTAAATCATAGCTGTCAACTGTCCCTTATTTGGCGGGAAAGTCCCTTATCCCAGCACCGTGTCCCGCTGCTGTCCCTTATTGATGATGTCCCTTAAATTTCAGGGGTTTCAAAGGAAGCAGCTCCTCTCCCTCCCTCCCTGCCGGCCAGGGAGGAGGGAGGCTCCAACTGGGTTGCTTGGCTGCGTTGCTCACCCAATAAGGAGTCTAAGAATGACTGGGGGGTGGAGCTTGCATGCCTTGTGCCAATCAAATCAGCCGCGTTGCCTGGGGACTCGCCTTTGCTCAGCGCTTCCCAGCGGAGAGGTGACGGTGGTTTTCCTTGCTGCATCCCCTTTGCCGGGTTGCTGTGCTGTGGGAACCACCGCTTGAGGCTTCGTTTGGCTGGTGGCTGGGCTTTCTGCCTTTGGCTCAGAGGGGCTCAGAAGTTGAACATGTGTGCGCTTGGAAAATCCCTTATTTTGGCTGCTGATCCCTTATTTTCGAGGCTGCTGGTCCCTTATTTTCAAATCTATAAGTTGACAGCTATGTGTTAAATGGGAAAGCCTGCATCCCTTCTCAAATCCTTAACACACACACACACACACACAAACCAGTTCTGGTGTGAATTGCGCTTGGCAATACAGGCCAAATAACCAGAGCAAGAATGTTTCTGGGCTATTGCTGAGATCGGCATACCGTACAATTGGCAGAATATAGGACGATTCAGGACGGATTAAAAAAACCTTCAGGCTATGCATAGTTGAACTGTGGAACTCCCTGCTCCAAGAGGCAGCCATGGCCACCAATTGAGATGGCTTTAGAAGAGAATTAGACAAGTTTATGGAGGAAGAGAGGGCTATTGGTGACTAGCTACTAGCCAGCAATGCTTCCGAAAACCAGTTGCTGGAAACCACCACAGGAGGGGAGGGTTGCTCTTGGGTTCGAATCCTGCTTGCTGGTTTCCCACTGGCATCTGGTCGGTCACTGTGAGAACAGGATGCTGGACCAGGTGGGCCTGTGCATGGGCGCAGCCATGGGGAGGCGGTTCCATAAAAATTGTTGGAAAACATTGAAAGTACTCCATTAACTGAGGCTCAACGACTTTGGCTGCCCCCCCCCAAAAAAAAAATCCTGGCTACGCCCACGGGCCTCTGGCCTGATCCTGCGGGCTCTTCTTATGTTCTTACAGGCGGCAGCTCCTACAGTGAGGTGGAGTGGGTTGCAATAGGGGGGACTCATAAGTCACAACCATTCTCCTACCGGTATAGGGAGCAAAACACTGGCACTTGGCATGCGCGTTCAGTGGAGCACGAGACTCTTAATCTCAGGGCTGTGAGTTCGGGCCCCACGTTGGGCGAATGATTCTTGCATTGCAGGGGTGGGGCTGGTTGACCCCCCGGGGTCCCTTCCAACCATAGTGTTAAGTTGTGGGTGAACATATCAGACGACACAGCGATTCTTCAGATAGCTCTTGTTTATTCACAGGCCAGAACAGAACTGAACTGAAGGGTTCAGCCAACCTGCTTATAAAGAGCTCAACTACAATGAAACAGTAACCACTTTCTGTAACTATCCAATCACTGAATGTCACTTTAAATTCCTTATTTGCATATGTGGACCCGAGTGAAAACTATCTACAGTATCCCCCTGCTGGCCCAGGGTGAGAACTTCAGTACATGACATATAGCTATCCACTTTTCCCTTTTCTTGTGAGGAATCCTATTCGGAATAAGGGAATTTCCCTTTAAAAAAAGGGAAACGTTGACAGCTATGAACTCAACAGTTCTATGATTCTATGTTCCAGGAGCCCTTCACAAAAGTAAATCTAGCTAGGTTTTGTGACGAAGTCAAATCACACTGTGATTTAGAAACAAAACCTGGTTGCCGGATCAGACCTTCTGGCCCATCGGATCCAGCAGGGCCGTCTTAACCATAGGCGCTAGGGGTGCGGGGCACCCGGGCGCTGAGATCTCAGGTGCACCAGGCCGAGAGTCCGGGCCCCGAGAGTTGAGTCCGGGGAAGAGCCCACCCGTCTGTCGGAGCGCTGTGGCGGGCTCTTCTGCTGCGGGTGGATCTGCGCCGCGAGTTCAGGGGAGACCAAGCCAGTGAAACACTGCGCCGGCCGGCCGGCTCTGCCCTCTTGCACACCTGGGACTGGGCAACCTAGGGGAGGGGCACCAGGTGAATCTTTGCACCCCGGCACCACATATGCTTAAGAGAGCCCATCCAGCATCCTTTTCTCACGAGGGCCATATTAGTCTGTGAGGCTGTTGGTGAGGTTCTTCTCCTGGCTTTCCATTGCACCAGGTCACTGGTGCTTACGGAGAAGCACAGGGGATGAGCGAGGCACAGGGAGCTTGGTCCGGCGCATGGCAGAGAAACCAATCCAATGCTCCCACCACACTGTGATCCTGTGCTGGTCCCAAGGGTTAACCGTGCAGCAAGGTCCGAGTCCAGTCTGAGGTCGAGGGTGCGGTATGGAGGCTGTCCATCAAAGCTGAAGCTGGGTCCAGGTCCGAGTCCAGTCTGAGGTCGAGGGTGCAGTATGGAGGCTGTCCATCAAAGCTGAAGCTGGGTCCAGGTCCGAGTCCAGTCTGAGGTCGAGGGTGCAGTATGGAGGCTGTCCATCAAAGCTGAAGCTGGGCCCAAGGCAGAGAGTTGGGTGAGGTCAGGAACTCTGGCAGAAGAGCAGGACAGGGTGCAGGCAGGAACAGGCTACCAACAATGTTGCTCCCGCTACCTGGGACTGGGGCTGGCTGGCTTTTATCTGCCCCGAGGCATAGGGCAGCCCCGGTCCACAGGTGACTCACCTCTCCTGGCCTGGAGGCGAGCACTCCTCCTGCGGGAACTTAGTTCCCTCCGCCTCTCTGCCCTGAGCCTCTGCAGCTCAGGAGAGGCTGGAGGGTTACCGGACCCAGAGGCAACCTCAGCTTCCTCTGGCAGGGCTGAGAGTGGAGCACCTGCAGGCAATGGGTCCTCCATCACCTCAGGAGCCAGAGCAGACTCAGCTGGTGCCTGCACCTGAGGATCCAGCACAGGTGAGGACCCCTCAGGAGCCAGAGCAGACTCAGCTGGTTCTGGAGGCGGGGACTCCTGTGCAGGCTGGGATTCCTCAGGTTCAGCCTCTGAGTCCAAATCCCAGGCCATCACAGATCCACTGTGTTGAGAAGCCAGGAGAGCAACAGTGCCCACCTGCACTGCCTCCCCAATTGCTCTTGCACAGTGGCCAACCAGGTTCCCTTGGGAAGCTTGCAGGTAGGATGTGGAGAGGTACCTGGGAACCGTTCCAACTCCCATACTTACCAGAACTGACACACCTGCGCATAGACCCAGCTGTGCCAGAGAAGGTGAGGTGTGGCTGCCGGAGTAGCCTGAAGATGTTGACTCAGGTCCCTGCTGGATATAACTGGGCTGGGATGGGGAAAGAGAGGGCAGAAGCAGAGAGAGTTGCGCAAGCGGTGTGCGAGAAAGAAGCGTTGAAGCAACGCCACCTCAACCTCAGAGAAAGCCTGGACAAGGCAGACTTAAGGTGAGACTTGTCTAAAAAGAGGTCTGTGAAAGAAGCAGTGGTCCAGCCCTGGACAACTGAAAGATCCTGGGTGGAGAGAAATGGATATGTCTCTCTAATATAATAAAATTGTAAGGATGTCGTCATGCCACAATTTGCATGGCCACAGACAGGTGGTGCTGTGAACTGTAGGGTTATGAGCTGCGCAGCAGCCAAGTGGCCAGGCGACCCAGGAGAGGAGAGGAGAGGAGAGGAGAGGAGAGGAGCAGATGCAGGCCCAGGCAATGGGATGGGATGGAACCGGATGATTGAGACATGGGCAGGTGAGCAGGTGGGTGGTCCAGGCAAGGCAAGGAGGTGGGAACCTGAGGAGAGAGCAGGTGGGCATGTGATCAGGTGGGTGGACCAAGCAAATGGTTTAAACTAGCCATAGAAGTAGAGTGAGGCCCTTTGTAAAGCAGATTGTGGTACAGTGGTACCTCGGGTTACATACGCTTCAGGTTACATACGCTTCAGGTTACAGACTCCGTTAACCCAGAAATAGTACTTCAGGTTAAGAACTTTGCTTCAGGATGAGAAGAGAAATTGCACAGCGGCAGCGGGAGGCCCCATTAGTTAAAGTGGTGCTTCAGGTTAAGAACAGTTTCAAGTTAAGAACAGACCTCCAGAACGAATTAAGTACTTAACCCGATGTTGTTGTTGTTGTTTAGTCGTTTAGTCGTGTCCGACTTTTCATGACCCCCTGGACCAGAGCACGCCAGGCACTCCTGTATTCCACTGCCTCCCGCAGCTTGGTCAAACTCATGTTGGTCACTTCGAGAACACTGTCCCACCATCTCATCCTCTGTCGCCCCCTTCTCCTTGTGCCCTCCATCTTTCCCAACATCAGGGTATTTTCCAGGGAGTCTTCTCTTCTCATGAGGTGGCCAAAGTCTTGGAGCCTCAGCTTCAGGATCTGTCCTTCCAGTGAGCACTCAGGGCTGATTTCCTTCAGAATGGAGAGGTTTGATCTTCTTGCAGTCCATGGGACTCTCAAGAGTCTCCTCCAGCACCAGAATTCAAAAGCATCAATTCTTCGGCGATCAGCCTTCTTTATGGTCCAGCTCTCACTTCCATACCACTGTAATTAAAACTGCAATGTTGAGTCTCAGTCTCGACCTCCTCTAAGAAAGGAGTAAGAGTCTCACCAGGCCTCCTTTGCAAATCCATCAGGGTCAAAGTAGCTTCTTAGGCTCAACATGTTATCATAACACTATCTGGCTTCAGCTAAGTTGTGCTCATGCTGCCTTCCATCTTATCTGCTTCTTTCTGAATACTACATGTCACAGGAACGGAGGGTACCCTGAAGTCTGAGGGAATCAGACTTCGTATCCAGGGGGAACACATGTTTTCCTAAGCAACCGGTGCTCTACCCGCAACACACAACATTTTTCTGGAATTTCCAAGTGCTTTGTGAACAGTGTGTTCCGCCATTCTGCTCGGGCAGCTGCTTCACAAGGACACTCGATTTAGAAACTGCACAGAACGTTTCAGCTTTTCTAAGAAAAGCTGTCCTTCGCAGAACATCCCTCTGAGCAATATACCGCTGGCTTTGGGCAGCGTCTTAAATCTTGCCCTCCCAGTTCTCATCAGAAAACCAGCAACTGCTCGTAACTGGGGATTTGGCGAAGAGATGAAACCCTGGTTTTTGCTGAGACCAAAAAGGAAGAGCAAAGCAATGCCTCTCTCTCTCTAAAACCTCGGACAGGAGGAAAAGCCACTGCAGCAACAGCTTCAAAGAAAAAGGTGAATGAAGAAATGTGATCTCCACAACGGCATCAAGAAAGGGTGCATCAGTTTTCCTTCAATCTGTAGTCGAAGCCTGTTGTTGTTGTTTAGTCATTAGGTCGTGTCCGGCTCTTCGTGACCCCCTGGACCAGAGCACGCCAGGCACTCCTGTCTTCCACTGCCTCCCGCAGTTTGGTCAAACTCATGCTGGTAGCTTCAAGAACACCATCCAACCATCTCGTCCTCTGTCGCCCCCTTCTCCTTGTGCCCTCCATCTTTCCCAACATCAGGGTCTTTTCCATGGAGTCTTCTCTTCTCATACCCTGGTGAACTCTCCAGAAGTTCACCAGCAAGCCCAAGGCTTGCAAAACTCACAAGCAATGGCAGAGTTCACTGTTCCTAGTGTTGACACCATCATAGTTCCAGCTAAGAACTTCTTAGCTGGCGATCACTCGTGGCTGAGTAAGATTGTCTTCCATAAACATGGTTTTAACAGTGGGTCCGTAAGTGACTGCGGAGGCCAATTCTGGATCCACACGTCCTTCCACAGCGGGGATATAGGTTTCCGGGCGGGAGTTGATCACGGCGAGGGTTTGCCAAACATGTCTTCCTCTTAGCACGTTTCTCCCTTTTGTCCTGAGTTTGAGTGTCTTCAAAGCCCATGACACCTTTGGTAAAGGCTGTTCTCCAACTGGAGCACTCGCAGGCCAGTGTTTCCCAGTTGTCGGTGTAAAATTTTGTTAGATTTGCCTTGAGAGAGTCTAAGACCAACATCTGCAGGATACAACATGTTCTTGACAGAATAAGGCTATGTTCACATGACCCACTTACTCTGCAAGCAGGACTAGTTTTTGAGGCCACAGCCTGGATATCTCCGTTGCTTAGAGCATGGTGCTGATAATACCAAGGTTGCAAGTTTGATCCCCGTATGGGACAGCGGCATATTCCTGCACCACAGGGGGTTGGACTAGATGATCCTCAGGGTCCCTTCCAAATCTTCTGTTCTATGATTCGATGCACACTGTTAAGTTGTGGGTGAACATATCAGACGACACAGCGATTCTTCAAACAGCTCTTGTTTATTCAGAGGCCAGAACAGAACTGAACTGAAGGCCTCAGTCAGCCTGCTTATATAGCGCTCCAGTACCTTGTTACTGTAACAACTTTCTGTAACTATCCAATCACTGAACGTCACTTTCGATCCTTCATTTGCATAACTATCTACAGTATCCCCCTGCTGGCCCAGGGTGAGAACTTCAGTACATAACACACACGACTCTAGTCACAGTCCATATCCATCTTGTGGTTTCTTGACAAACAATGTACTCCCCACCCCGAAATCAGCTTCAGTCTTAGACAACTGGATGCGGAAGAAGAGGCACATGTGAGCAGCCATCGCCAGTGCGCAGGTGAGCCCGCATGCACAAATGACAGCTTAGTGAATAGGAGTTTCGGGTTGTGGGGGGCAGGAGGGGAAGCCAAAAGTGTGAAGACATCCCTGCCTAGCTTGAAATGCAGCGAGAAAAAACACCTTTGCTGCATTTGGAGCCACCAAAGAGAACATACCCTAATAGTGCAATAATAGTGGGTTTATTCTGTATTTTTTTTAGTTGTTCTGCAATGCTGCTCCGTGCTACCGCAATGTTACTGTCCACAAAAGTGGAACAAACATATTTGGTGTGGCAAGTTACAAGATTTCAGCAAGTTACTGACTGGAAATGAAACGGCACAACCACCGCAAAGCATTTGCAGGCCCAAGCAGTACTGATTATGTATGACTGACGCCATTATTACTATTATTACTATTATTACTACTATTATTATTACATGCCACCCATCTGACTAGGTTTCCCCAGCCACACTGGGAGGCTTCCAGCAAAATATAAAAACACCATAAAACATCAAGCGTTAAAAACCTCCCCACACAGTGCTGCCTTCAGGTGTCTTCTAAAAGTTGTGTAGTTCTTTATCTTCTCAACATATGATGGGAGGGCGTTCCACAGGGCGGGTGCCACTACCGAGAAGGCCTCCTTCCTGGTCCCCTGTAACCTTGCTTTTCTCAGTGAGGGAACTGCCAGAAGGTCCTCGGAGCTGGACCTCAGTTACCAAGCTGAATGATGGGGGTGGAGACGCTCCTTCAGGTATCCTGGGCCGAGGCCGATTAGGGCTTTAAAGGTTAGCACCAACACTTTGAATTGTGCACAAATCTTGGAGGGGCCTACATTCAATCTCTGTTTGAATCAAAGTAAGGAGGTTGGTGTTAGGGTTGGGCAGAGTGAACCCACCTTTTTGGAGACGCATAAATTGCCACCCATGCCACCTGCTTAGGCCTAACATCACAGAGGATGCTGCATTGCAATTTTGGTCCCTGTGCGGATGGATACGCATTATTCAGAACTGCCATGCTCTCCCGTGACCTTTGCAACACTGCAAGGGTCTCCTGGGACAACCTGTCTAATCACACTCCACTTAATTTGTGTCCCCCAAAATGACAGTCCTGAGCAGTTTTCAAAGATAGCTCCGTTGCTTAGAGCGTGGTGCCGATAATGCCAAGGTTGCAGGTTCAATCCCAGTACAGGGCAACTGATATTCCTGCATAGCAGAGGGTTGGAATAGATGATCTTCAAGATCGCTTCCAACTCTACAGTTCTATGATTCTACGATAGAGTTACCATGTCCAGAAAGCAGAGAAATGTCGGGGGAAATCTGGATGCAGCAGTGTCGATGCCCCCCCCTTTTTTTGCTATTTGGCCAAAAAAGCTCTACATCTTTGGCCAACCCCCCAACCCCCTACTTTGGTGTCCTGATTTTCACTTTTCGAAATATGGCAACCCTATTCCGTGATTCAGTTTCGGCCCAGCTGTGCCGTACTGCTTGCATTCATGGCTAGCGCTCTGCTAGTAACACTTGCAACCAGTAGGTGGTAGGGTTGCAAAGCAGCCCAAATTCAGGTCCGGACAGAATGTTATTGTCCTGGGCCAACTGCCAGAACAGGATACTAAGGGGGCGATGAGGTGGGGAGAGGAGGTGTGTTTATCTGTGTGTTTTACTCAAGCTTTCATCCAAGTCTGCCGGCTGCACCATGCGCTGTCACTGTGGGCGAGTGCAAGGAAAAACAGCATCTCCCCTCATGTGGGACAGCTTTTAAAAGGCTGCCCTGAACATATCTGAGGTCTGAATTGCTCTCAATATTATTTCCCTATTTTTCCATTTAGAGAACGTCTCGAAACAATTCTTCTTTGAGTCCCCGGTTTGCAAATTGCGGGGGGGGGGGGGGGGAGAGAGAATTATCAGGGGTGTGCGGGGAGTTTCAGGATGGAATCAGATCGTGTTTAATGTGCTTATGCCATGTGTGGTACAATGACTGGATTTGTAATGGATCACATTTTCTCCACAGCTCCAAGAAATCCTTGCATCTGCACAGCATTAAGTCTTCAAAACCACAACACAGCCTGCTCACACCTGTAGAAGGGCTGGGGTGGTGCATGAGATCCCAATCCCTTTGCATAGGAGTAAAATTCATTTTATTTAATGGGGGTTGACTGCTAAGTAAGCAGGCATAAGATCAGGCTGCGTGGCTGCTCTCCTAGAATTACGGACTCCTAATTTTCCCCCTAATTCTTAAATACTCCGAAGTTAAGCCCCCACGGTCCAGTGGCACTTGGTCCCTAAAAATGTGCTTAGGATTTGCAGCTTGAGCTGAAAGAACCAGGCAGCGCCCGGATCGACGCTTCTCTCTGAATATGATGGGTGACTTTAGGAAAATGATCCGGACTCAACACCCCACATGTGTGGGAAGGGTAAACGCCCGCAGCCTCCTTTTCAGGGCTGTTGTGAGGTTTGCAATACTTTGAACTCTTTGAACAACCTGAAGGGGACGATTCTCCACATGTTCAAACCCAAGCAACTTCCCTTAAGTTCGGCGGGGCTTCCTCCCACCTCTGCAGATGGCACTCTGCACATGCTAAGAAACTCCCGTTTCCTAAAAACCAAGACGCCCATTCCCACACTTCCCCTGGTGGATTTTTCTTAGAGCTGCATTTGCCAAGTTTTATTTTGCGATTGTGCACAGCCTGCAAACGGAGACCCTCCTGGTGTCCCTGTTTTCCAGGGACAAACCCAGATTTCCAGGTGGTTCCTGATTTGGTTCCTTAGGATGTTCCTGTATTTTCATGGGAGAAATGTTGGAGGGGATGGAGTCGTGAAACCCCTGAGCCAAGGGAATAAGGAACTTTAAAAGACACCTGAAGGCAGCCTCATACAGGGGATGCTTTTTCTTTTTTGCTTAAATAATATTTTGCTTAAATAAATTTGCGTATAATAAAATTATCGTTGTTGCTTGTTATCACTATGGAACAGGAGGCCCCTGTTTTCCCGGGAGCAATGTTGGAACGCGTGCAAAAACCAAAGCGAGTGCGATGCGCGCTTTCCTCAGGGAGTAAACCCATTGCCCGCCACGGGCTTTACTTCGGAGCAAACGAAGGCGTGCAACGTTTGAAACGAAACCGTGTAGTGCGTTTTATCATTTTATTTTATTTTTATTGCGAGGAGGAACTGAGCGAACAGCAAGGAGAGGAGCAAAGGCGGCCAAGCGGCGGACGCAGCGCTTTGTTCGCGGCGTCCATGATGTGGAGCTTTTGGCGGGAAGCGGCGGCCGCGAGACGCGAAATGGCGGCGGAGGAGAGAGCGGGGCGGGGCCGGAGCAGGGGGCGGGGCCTCGGAGCAGCACAAAGGGCTGGAAGGAAAACCCGGAGCGGAGAAGCGAGATCGCGGAGCGGAGCGGAGCGGGGAAGAAGCGGCTCCGGTTGCTGCTCCGGGGCTGGGCGGGAAGGCGAAGAAAGAGCAAAGCTCCCACGAAAGCTGCTCCGTCCTCAGAGCCAAAAAAAACCCCAAAACAGCGATGCTGGAGCCGAGGCAAGGCAGCGTGGAAGACGACCAGCCCGAAGAGGCGTCCAGCTGTTGGGTGGAGCCTCCATGTTCAGGAGTAGTTTACCCCGGAATGTTCAGAAAGATGGGCGGGGCGAAATAATATCCCGGGGATGGGCGGCATTGGAAGCAGGCAGCGAGGAGGATGAGGCTTAATGTGTGTATGTGTGTGTGTGTGTAATACTACTACTACTACTACTACTAATAATAATAATAATAATAATTTGTCCATGGAGTTTTCTTGGCAGGGATACTGGAGTGGCTTGCCAGTTCCTGCTCCAGGGGGATCACGTTTGTCAAAACTCTCCACTATGACCTGTCCACCCAAGATGGGCGGAGCGAGCAAGGCAGTGATGTATGGAAGTGAGAGCTGGACCATAAAGAAGGCTGATCACCAAAGAATTGATGCTTTTGAATTCTGGTGCCGGAGGAGACTCTTGAGAGTCCCATGAATGACTAAACAACTAAATGACTAAACAACAACAACGTAATAATAATAATTTATTATTTGTACCCCGCCCATCTGGCCGGGTTTCCCCAGCCACTCTGGGCGGCTTCCAACAAAGACCAAAAATAATTATAATGTCACACATTAAAAACTTCCCTGAACAGGGCTGCCTTCAGATGTCTTCTGAATGTCAGGTAGTTGTTTATCTCTTTGACATCTGATGGGAGGGCAGGTTCCACAGGTTGGGCACCACCACCGAGAAGGCCCTCTGTCTGGTTCCCTGTAGCTTTGCTTCTCATAGTGAGGGAACCGCCAGAAGGCCCTTGGCACTGGACCTCAGCGTCCTGGCAGAATGATGGGGCTGGAGACGCTCCTTCAGGTATACAGGACCAAGGCCGTTTAGGGCTTGAAAGGTCAGCACCAACACTTTGAATTGTGCTCGGAAATGTACTGGGAGCCAATGTAGGTCTTTCAGGACCAGTGTTATGTGGTCTCGACGGCCGCTCCCAGTCACCAGTCTGGTTGCTGCATTCTGGATTAATTGCAGTTTCTGAGTCACCTTCAAAGGCAGCCCCACGCAGAGCGCATTGGAGTAGTCCAAGCAGGATTCAACCTCAATCCATTAGCCGCCATCCATCCATTATTTGCCCCGATCCAGAGGAAGGCATGTTTTAGTCTGCTGCCCTGAAACATGGGAGTTTGGGCTGAGGTCTCTGTCCCTGGTGCAATTTTCTGCCGCCACGGCAGCTGTTTAAATAGAAACCAAGTTTTCCCGGCAAACTGGTTGCGCAGGAAAAATGGAGCAATCCTACATGAACTTTTGCGTGGGCGCGTTTTGATGCCTGGAAAGGCCAATCCTGCTTGTTCATTTTTAATGGATGTGAAGACTTTTTGTAATTTGCTGAGGCGAACTCGGTGGTTTTTATTTTTTTACAGGCAGGAGTTCCTGCAGTTTCATGGTTGCAACTTGCCAGGTTCAAAAAGGGCGAGGGCTCCTCTATAACTGCCCTTCCCTAGGGCTGCACCAGCTATGGGGCTGGGGCATGGAAGCAGAACCACAAAGGACAGGGATGTCCCATTCGGCCCTTGACTCTGAGATGCTCTTCCCAGCAAGGTCCACCTGGCCCCAGCACTGATACTCTTTTTTTATTGCATTGCCCTTATTGCAGACTTGCTGTTGACAGTGCTGAGCACTCTGACGTTCGATTGTTTCAAAATGTGTGTTTTTATAAGCGTTGTGTCGCGACAGTCTTCTATTAGGCGACTAATGAAATAAATAAATAAATAAATAAGCAAGGTAGCTGAAATATACTCGGAGTCGAGAGTGGATTTCATGCTCTTTATTCAGCTCATAGTGGTGAGGAGGAATGAATGTTCCCCCAAAACATCTGCTTTATATACATTATTTACACAATGGGCCCCACGTGATTGGCTAATTCCGGGATTCTCCTATAGGCCAATCAGGTTGCGGATTCACTTCCACCTGGAGCTGGATTGGGTGGCTCCTGTGGACCAATCCGACTGCTGCATTTTGGATCCTATTCAACTCAGTACATAACAGTAACCATAATTCATAACCATTCTACTTGCCTAGCATTTGTTGGTGGATTCAAAGCAATACAAATGCATTAGGTGTGGGGGTTTTTTACAGCAGACCTGGCAAGCAGGTCAAGATTATTATTTCCCATTCTGCAGATAAGGGAACTGAGGCCACCTAAGGAGCTTGTGGCAAAAGTGAGGACTTGAATCCTGGACTTAGAATCAGAATCGAAGAGTTGGAAGGGACTCCGGGGTCATCTAGTCCAACCCCTCCCCTGGCACTGTAGGAATCTCAACGACCGCATCCTGATTTACATCCCCAGGGAGCCTTTGACGGAGGGATTCAAGCAAAGAAAGTGGGTTTAAGGACTCTGTTGCACAACAAACCCACCTCTTTAAAAAAAAATGATGTTTTGTGTGCCCTTGTGTGAATGTCTTCCCATGGCTTATGTCAGGCATGTCCAACAGGCAGATCGTGATCTACTGGTAGATCACTGGACGTCTGTGGTAGATCACTTGTAGATCACTGGCTCCCCCCAAAGAACCTCAGCAACTTTGGCTCCCCTAAAAAAAGCTCAACTCCAAAAAAGGGGGTAGATCACTGCCAGTTTTTAACTCTGTGAGTAGATCACAGTCTTTTGGGAGTTGGCCACCCCTGGCTTATATTTTCCTGTCAGATTGAAGGTGGTTGGGTGTGGGGAAGGATGCATTAAAAAACAAAGTTTCTCGTACACACCAAAAATAAGGGAGCATTCGAATGTGGCACATGCACGCCGGCAGCTGAGGTGATTCTACGGTTTGCAGTCCACGCAAAGAATGCGACATCAGATGCGATGGGCCACCGCTTGTGTGTCCACACATGCAACCAGAGTGCAAGCTGCCTCTGTCACAAAAGGAGCGGCATTGTTAACGGCTGCAAGAAAACGAATTCTGTAAAGTTGCCTGCAGGCAAGGTTTGAGCGGGCGGCATCATCCCTCTGCACTGAAAATATTGGGGTGTCCTTCTGCCTGTCAGTATTTCGCAGGAGGGATTCGATTACCCACTGTAAATTTAGGTTTGTGCAATTAAAGCTGCTCTGGTGCAACAAATCCACTGTGTTCGTTTTTTAAAAATGACGTTTTGCAAGTTAGGAAGGTGACAGGGATGTACATTAAAAAAAAGTGTGGGATAAGGCTCAGTTGATGAGAAGGTGTATGGCCTCTTCATAAATTGGGATGAATGTTAGCTGTCATATACCCTCCACACAAACAAGTCAGAACAAATGCCCGTATAACTTCCGCACAAGCTTTGCACAAGGCAAATTAGGATCAAAGCCCAATAACCAGTTTTTCAAAGAAGGCCTGTGTAAGTGAAGCAACCGTGTAAAATAATAATAATATTGTACCCAATCGGGGAAATTTCTCCCATTCCAGCTTGCATTCAGTAGGCAACCCCCCTGAAAATTTGCCTCTGCCACCGTTGCCATCGGAGTTCTGTCCTTGCCGGTTTTGTTTTCACATCCTTTGCTTTTGACCCTGTTGTCTTCTTCTGACTTTCTGGTCTGTATACACTATATATTTAAAGGACTGCTTTGGGATTGTGGGGTTGGTTTGGATGACACCTTTGGGTCCCAACCAAGCCTGTGATTTTGCATCTGCAGGATTGTAGTTAGCAGTAGGAAGGACTGCTGAAGCGGTCAGCCCTAGTCTCTTTACATGTCTAAAGAACTGGTGAGGCTCTTTCAGAAGATGCTGATTCTTTTCCCTGTCCCTCGGGCTGGATGTCACGCAGAACAATAGGCCAGGAACTAGTCTTTTTAAGGCTTGGCAGAAGCTGGAAAGAGATGTTGTTGTTGTTGTTTAGTCCTTTAGACGTGTCTGCCTCTTCGTGACCCCCTGGACCAGAGCACGCCAGGCCCTCCTGTCTTCCACTGCCTCCCACAGTTTGGTCAAACTCATGCTGGTAGCTTCGAGAACACTGTCCAACCATCTTATCCTCTGTTGTCCCCTTCTCCTTGTGCCCTCCATCTTTCCCAACATCAGGGTCTTTTCCAGGGAGTCTTCTCTTCTCATGTATTGGAGCCTCAGCTTCAGGATCTGTCCTTCCAGTGAGCACTCAGGGCTGATTTCCTTCAGAATGGATAGGTTTGATCTTCTTGCAGTCCATGGGACTCTCAAGAGTCTCCCCCAGCACCAGAATTCAAAAGCATCCATTCTTCGGCGATCAGCCTTCTTTATGGTCCAGCTCTCACTTCCATACATCACTACTGGGAAAACCATAGCTTTAACTATACGGACCTTTGTTGGCAAGATACAGGGGATTATCTTTTTTCTGTGCTCGGAATCCAAAGCTATGGCTATGGGGACCTCTCACTGCCCCCCAAACCTAATTGGGAAGCAAGTTCTGTTGGGAGTGTTGATGTTGTGCAAATGAAACCTCGTATCCTAAAGACCCCACAGTCTCCAGTGACTTCCAGTCCAAGGAAACCAGTTCTGTATCCAATTCTGGGCACCACTATTTAAGGATACAGTATTGACAAATTGGAACGTGTGCAGAGGAGGGCAACCAAGATCAGGGGTCAGCAAACTTACTGCGCCTTGGGCCGGTGTCTCCAGTGCTGACCGCGCGGTGGGCCAGGGGAGCGTGTGCCCATACATGTGCGCACACGCTATTTCTGGCGCATTTCTGGGTCGGAGGAGCACCAGAAATAGCTTGTGCGCATGTGCGCAGGCCTCCTCCGACCCAGATGTGCACCGGAAATAACGTGCATGCGCACAAGCTATTTCTGGTGCCCCACCGACCCAGAAGTGGGCAGCCGCGCAGCGCCGTGCCGGTAAGAGCGGGCAGCGGGTGGCGGGGGCGCCACGGGCCGGGTAAACAAGTCCCTTGGGCCTTATTTGGCCCACGGACCTTAGTTTGGGGACCCCTGACCAAGATGGTCTGAAAACCAAGCCTGATGAGAAACAGTTGAAGGAGCTGGGTATGTTTAGCCTGGAAAAGAGGAGACTGGGAAGAGATACGATAGCCATCTTCAAATATCTTAAGGGCTGTCCCATGGAGGAGGGAGCATGCTTGTTTTCTCCTGCTCTGGAGGGTAGGACTTGAACCCATGGCTTCCAGTTGCAAGAAAGGAGATTCCGACTAAACATTTGGAGGAACTGTCTGACAGTAAGAGCTGTTCAGCAGTGGAACAGACTTCCACGAGAGGTGGTGGACTCTCCTTCCTTGGAGGTTCCTGCATTGCAAGGGGTTGGACTAGATGACCCTCAGGGGTCCCTTAGAGGTAAAGGTAAAGGGACCCCTGACCATTAGGTCCAGTCGCGGACGACTCTGGGGTTGCAGCGCTCATCTCGCTTTATTGGCTGAGGGAGCCGGCGTACAGCTTCCGGGTCATGTGGCCAGCATGACTAAGCCACTTTTGGCCAACCAGAGCAGCGCACGGAAACGCCGTTTATCTTCCCGCCAGAATGGTACCTATTTATCTACTTGCACTTGTGCTTTTGAACTGCTAGGTTGGCAGGAGCAGGGACCGAGCAACGGGAGCTCACCCCATTGCAGGGATTCGAACCGCCGACCTTCTAATCGGCAAGCCCTAGGCTCTGTGGTTTAACCCACAGCGCCACCCGCGTCCCTTACCACTCTACAATTCTCTGATTCTTGAAACCAAGTCTGTGTAAGCACCTGTAACCGCTGAAGCCTCTCAGAAATCGGTGTCTGTTCAACAGCACTTATTTAAGGTCTTCACATGGCTTCATATACATAGCAGAGTAATGTAGCTTCCAAAGAGTTTTCGGAGCAATCCACTTGCAATCCAGGCCTCCTGGGTTCCTCTTTTCACCCATCCACCAGAGGTCCACTCTGCTGTGGAATTTTGTTGTAGAGAGAAAAATAATTTTGGCATTGCCCAAGAAGGGCAAGCCCGCTTGCTTGCTTGCCTGCCTTCCCTTGGCGCAGGGCCTGTGGAAGGGAGAAGGTGCATTGCGAAGGCGCCCACTGACAGGGCCGGCTCCACTATTGGGCAAAATGAGCGAACCGCCTCAGGCGGCAGAAGCTGGCAGGGCAGCAGTGGCCCCTAACTATTCCCCCTGCACTCGCGCCCCAGATAGGCCCCTCTTTTCCCACGTGGCCTCTCCTGGGCTCCCCCAATCTAGCCAGCCACCTCGGGTTCAGCAGAGGGCGCTCGCCCCTCTCCAGTACAATTCTGTGGCTATCCCAGTTGGCCTCTGGGTGTGGAATGGGGGGGAATTGTGCCATCTTGACCCGCCCCTTGAGGGTGTTGGGTTCCCAAACGTTGCTGACTCCTCTCGAGGTTTATGGGCGCTGAGGAAAGGCAGCGGTGGTGGAGTGGTTAGAGTGCCAGGCTCGGGAGGCCAGGGTTCAAATCCCCACTCAGTCGTGAAGCCGCCTTGGGTGACCTTGTGCCTCCCTCTCAGGGTTGCTATGAGGATAAAGTGCAGAGAACTACGTACAGTGGTACCTCGGGTTACATACGCTTCAGGTTACAGACTCCGCTAACCTAGAAATAGTGCTTCATGTTAAGAACTTTGCTTCAGGATAAGAACAGAAATCGTGCTCCAGTGGCGCGGCAGCAGCAGGAGGCCCCATTAGCTAAAGTGGTGCTTCAGGTTAAGAACAGTTTCAGGTTAAGTACGGACCTCTGGAAGGAATTAAGTACCGTATTTTTTGCTCTATAAGACTCACTTTTTCCCTCCTAAAAAGTAAGGGGAAATGTGTGTGCATCTTATGGAGCGAATGCAGGCTGCGCAGCTATCCCAGAAGCCAGGACAGCAAGAGGGATTGCTGCTTTCACTGTGCAGCAATCCCACTTGCTGTTCTGGCTTCTGAGATTCAGAATATTTGTTTTCTTGTTTTCCTCCTCCAAAAACTAGGTGCGTCTTGTGGTCTGGTGTGTCTTATAGAGCGAAAAATACGGTACTTAACCCCAGGTACCACTGTACACCGTCTTGGCCTCCCTGGAGGGAAGCTGGCCTTTAAAAGTCATAACAAGTAACAGTGCACCTTGAGTCCAGGTAGGCCCCATTTCACAGACACCCCCCCCCATTATTTCCTGACCCCTGACCCCTTGGAGCTCTGCCACCCAGTTCGGCAGAGCCGCTCAACCTGTTTCCCGTCTCGCCTTGAGGAGAACCCGCATGAGAAGGACGCCTTGTGCTGGCCTCTTTCCCTCCCAAGGCCTTGCCTCTCAGCCTCCTCTCCTGGCTCCTCTCTCTGGGGCTGGGAGCAGGATCCTGGCACCCGGCGCCTTGGCACCTCCATGCGCATGAGCACATTTGGCAGGCATGCTCACTTCCCGGTGTGCCAGCCCAGCGTCAAGGGAGCGCCCTCGGTGGCACATCCAGCTCAGCTTGTCGAGCAGGTTTGAGGCACGGAGCGCAACTCTCTGCAAGTCTTCCGTGTTGGCACAATGGTGGCAAGCCAAGTCGAGCTGCCTAGAAGTCCACAGGTTGCTGTTCCAGGTGACAGAATGGCGCCATTGTACGGTCCGTCACAGGGTGTGCATGGAGAGGTGCGGCTTTGCTCTGGTGCGGTGGGTTGAACATTATAATTTCACGGCAGGGCGCACTGCAGCAGCACACTGCGGCTCCTTCGCTGTGCCGCCGGGGCTGGGCAGTGCCTGGCAGGGCCCTGGAGCATCGTCTCTGCTCTCTCCCCACAAGCAGGTATCTCAGGCCCCTCAGCAGCTGGGCAGGCCATGTGGCTGGGCAGGCGTCCAGCTCATCATGTGCCCAGGATGCATGCGCTCCCACAAACACTGTACGGCCGTTCTCTTCCATCTCGTCTTTCCTCTGAGCCGGGCACCTTTGGGGTTGCCCTCTAACGCTTGCATGGAGGAGGACTGGAGAGGCCGAGAGCAGCGCACAAAGTAGATGTCAAGAAGGACTCTGCTTCTGCCAGCCTATCTGCCAACGGCTTTGCAGCAGCCCAAGCTCACGGAGATCAGTGTGAGTCAAGCAGGGAGGCCAGCAGGCGGAAGGGAACAGGGAGAATTATTTGCTGGAGAATTCCTCAGAAGTCAGGCCAAGGCTGAAGCAAGTTTGCTTGCGGGCACACGAGCTAAACCCTGTCTGCGGTGCCCACCCCTTTACCCCAAATGATGAGACAAGAGACCAGAGTATGGGTTCAAATTGGCCACAACTTTATTGAGCTTCAGAAGTGGGAAACTTGGTACAGGCCTTGACAGGTAACCCTCTCAGTGAGATCCAGTGAGAGGGGACTGCAAAGCGCAAACTTACACAGCATGCCCTTCCACCGACCTCGTCCCGGGAGTTTGACCTACATGCCGCCGCTCTAGGGCCAGGGACTCCTGGTTTTTGACCTTTAACGGGCCCTGCAAAAGCGCCGCTGCATGGGGAGGGAGCATGAATGCATCCCCCCCAACTTGATATTAGACTAAAGGATACCTTAAAGGTAAAGGTACCCCTGCCCGTATGGGCCAGTCTTGACAGACTCTAGGGTTGTGCGCCCATCTCACTCAAAGAGGCCGGGGGCCAGCGCTGTCCGAAGACACTTCCGGGTCACGTGGCCAGCGTGACATCACTGCTCTGGCGAGCCAGAGCCGCACACGGAAACGCCGTTTACCTTCCTGCTAGTAAGCGGTCCCTATTTATCTACTTGCACCCGAGAGTGCTTTCGAACTACTAGGTTGGCAGGCGCTGGGACCGAACAGCGGGAGCGCACCCCGCCGCGGGGATTCGAACCGCCGACCTTGCGATCGGCAAGCCCTAGGCACTGAGGCTTTAACCCACAGTGCCACCCGCGTCCCTAAGGATACCTTGCCAAGGCCTAAAACCGCCAAAGTTGTGACAAAATACTACGGGGAAGGCGAAACGTGCCAATGCAGGGAAAATTCCTTCCCGGTTCTGAATACAGCAACCATCTTACGACCACCGCAGCACCCGCTGACCTGGATCTCAAAATATTAGCCTGTAAGGGAAAGTATTGTTAACCGCTGACTTAGGATGAAATTATGGAGGCAAGAAAATTATTAATTTGAGGGAGGGTGGGTGGGTGACCCTGGAAGGAAGAACACCAAAAGAGGCTTGGACAATGGGCTCAGCCTCTTTTCTTTGGCCTTAGCTCCACCCCCGGCCGCCCGTCCATTGTCCTCCCTGGCCGAGGGCGGGTCAAAGGCCGGCCCAAGCAGGTGGGTGGCACCTGCCCAGGTGATCCCTCGTTCAGTGCTGCAAACCCCGCCCACCTGTGGGGAAGGGAGGGCGGAAATTCTGGGTGTCCCGTTCGCTGAGCACCCATCCTGATTTGTTTGCCCAAAGTGGGCAGGACGGTGGCAGCAGTTTACTGGGGATTCATTCTGGTTTTTTTTATATATATATATAAATATTTTATTAAGTTTTACATGAGAAATAAAAACAACATACAATAAACAACAAACAAAACAAAGAAAAATACACAGTTACACAAACATAAGACACTGAAACAACAAAAATAAAAGCAATTTTATCTTCATAATAGCCTTGCCTTAACTTATTTCTCAGACTTCCCCAAACCTCCCTTCCCTGTATTCCAAATCGTACAATTAAACAACAAATCCCTTCCCTCTGTCATGTTTAAATTCTTGTCTTAATTTAGATATCCTAATTTAACTTATTCGATACTTGTAGCTTAAAATATTGAATCTTTTAATTTTTGAGATTTTAAGCCAATAACTTTATACATTCAATCTGATGTCATTCTAACATTCATTAATCTTATAGTGTTTCTGTAAATAGTCTTTAAACTTCCTCCAATCTTCCTTCACCGTCTCTTCTCCCTGGTCTCTGATTCTGCCAGTCATTTCTGCGGATTCCATATAGTCGATGACTTTCATCTGTCTGGGGATTCATTCTGACTCGGTTGAGGAAAGGCTGGCTGAGGAGGAGGAGAGGGCTACCAGCCACGATGGCCTGACTCTGCTTCCGCGGTCGGAGGCAGCAATACAGTGGTACCTCGGGTTACGAATGCTTCAACTTATGTTTTTTCGGGTTACGAACGATTGTAACCCGGAAGTAAGTTGCCCAAGCTCTCGGAGGCTTCGCTGCTGCCTGGAGGCAAACCCGGACATTGGCGGGGCCCATGGAGCTCTCGGAGGCCTCCGCGAATGCCAGGAGCCAAGCCCCAGCATTTGAGGTGCCTAGAGCGGCTCTGCGGATGTCAGGGTCCAAGCCCCGGCATCCATGGTGGCTGCAGAGGCTCTGCGACTGGGCTCCAGCCACAGGAGTTTGGATTTGATATCCCGCTTTATCACTACCCTAAGGAGTCTCAAAGCGGCTCACAACCTCCTTTCCCTTCCTCCCCCACAACAAACACTCTGTGAGGTGAGTGGGGCTGAGAGACTTCAGAGAAGTGTGACTAGCCCAAGGTCACCCAGCAGCTGCAGATGGAGGAGCAGAGACGCGAACCCGGTTCCCCAGATTACGAGTCCACTGCTCTTAACCACTATACCATCCTGGCTCCCTCTCTGGGCTCTCTGAGGCCTCCACAAATGCCAGGAGCCAAGCTGATTGTGATTGTGGAAGAGGACCCTGAGCTCCCTCCAAACAGTGAGTTTGGAAATAAATTTTAATTTCTTTCATCTAAAATACTGTCTTATTTATTTTATAGTACAGTACATTGATTATTGCCTTCATTTTATGGATCAATGGTCTCATGAAACAATAAAATCCGTGATGAATTGCTGTTTTTTCATCGTCTGAAACGGATCAATCCACTTTCCATTACTTTCAATGGGAAAGTCCGCTTCAGGTTAAGAACGCTTCAGGTTAAGTACAGACTTCCGGAACCAATTAAGTACTTAACCTGAGGTACCACTGTACGTCTGAATCCAAGTTTCTGGAAACCACGGGAGGGGAGAGTGATCTTGTGCTCAAATCTTTCTCGAAGGCATCCCAGAGGAATCCGCTTGGCCACAGCAAGAACAGGATCCTGGACTAGGTGGATTGCTGGCCTGACCCAGAGGGCTCGCCTTATAATCATAGAATAGAATCATAGAGTTGGAAGAGACCACAAGGGCCATCGAGTCCAACCCCCTGCCAAGCAGGAAACACCATCACAGCACTCCTGACATATGGTTGTCAAGCCTCTGCTTAAAGACCTCCAAAGAAGGAGACTCCACCACACTCCTTGGCAGCAAATTCCACTGTCAAACAGCTCTTACTGTCAGGAAGTTCTTCCTAATGTTTAGGTGGAATCTTCTTTCCTGTAGTTTGGATCCATTCCTCCGTGTCCGCTTCTCTGGAGCAGCAGAAAACAACCTTTCTCCCTCCTCTATGTGACATCCTTTTATATATTTGAACATGGCTATCCTATCACCCCTTAACCTCCTCTTCTCCAGGCTAAACATGCCCAGCTCCCTTAGCCGTTCCTCATAAGGCATCGTTTCCAGGCCTTTGACCATTTTGGTTGCCCTCCTCAGTACCCGTTCCACTTTGTCAGTGTCCTTCTTGAACTGTGGTGCCCAGAACTGGACACAGTACTCCAGGTGAGGTCTGACCAGAGCAGAATACAGTGGCACTATTACTTCCCTTGATCTAGATGCTATACTCCTATTGATGCAGCCCAGAATTAATCTTCGGACGATCTTGCATCCAATCCATGGTTCTCCTGAACTTTTCAGTGCATCTTCCTGTCACTTTCCTTATCACAAAATGTCCAATCTTCCAGGAAATGGGGCTTCCCGATCAACTGTGCAACCCAATTTTGCTGAAACGTCCAATTTCAGAGGCAAAGAAGGTTTGCTGCGCGGGGGGAGCACCAAACTAGCTTTAATTGCACGGCCTCAAATCGCCAGCAATGCGACTGAATCCCACCCTCAAATAGGGACAGGCTGGAAGAGTCCTGAGTCCACTGTCTGTCGCAGCAGGATGGGGACCAACTAACTAGGTACTTTGGGTGGTCTGCTGGCTCTGAGAGGGTGCCCAGCGATGCCAAATGCACTTCTTGCAGCTCACATCTTGCCAGGGGTACCCACCTTCTCCTTTCCAAAGGGTAATTTTGCTTCTCCACCCATGTGATCCAGCCTCCTTAAGAGAAGGCATCACCTGAAGTTCACCTGAGCTGCTGACCTGGTTTCTTGGCACTGTTCCTTAAATAGGTTGCCCCCCAGGCTGTGGAAGGTTCCTCTGCCTCTCATCCTTGCAGATTTCCTGTGCCTTCTGGGAACTTCTTCGTTTGACACGGCTGCCTCCAAACCGAACACCCAACTTAAAAGAACAGCACAGCCTGGAGTCCCCGAAAAAAGCAAGAGATTTGAGCTGGAAATATGAATCGTGGCCGAATGCTGCCACCTTGTGATAGGCAGACCCGTTGCAAGCGAGCATACAGAGCTGAGTCAAGACAGGTGCTCCATCTAGCTCAGTATTGCCCTACACTGACTGGCAGCAGCTCTCCCAAGTTTTCAGCCAGGAGTCTCTGCCTGGGATTGAAGCGAAGACCTTCCCTGAGCTATGGACCACATATAACAAATATATCGATATCTATGTGCTTTTAGGTGCCCAGTTGCTTGTAACTATGCCTTGGTGTTTTTCACTGTTTAAAATATGTTTCTGTTTTATTTTAAATTGTACATTTTGGCACAGGCCCTCTAGGTTCCTTGGGGACGAAGGGAGATCGGTTGGCACCCGCCTGTCTCATAGAATCATGGAATTGCAGAGTTGGAAGGGACCACGAGGGTCATCTAGCCCAACCCCCCCATGCAGAAATCTTTTGCCCAACCTGGGCTAGAACTCACAACCCTGAGAGCGAGATGCTCCCCCAACTGAGCTATCCCAGTGTCTCGGGAGACAATGGAGGAGTGCGCCTTTGGGCGTGAAGTCAAACTGTTTGAGAGTTACAGCGCCTGCTGTGGCTGTCGAGACTGATATGGGAGAGACATGTTTTGTTGCAGCTGGGGCAGACGAAGGCTTCCGGTTTCGCTCCTGCAGATGCAAAATGGTGTTTCTTGTCTCTGTGCTCCTCCCAGAGGTCATTCCTCCTCTGGTCACTACTGTGAATACATGGCCTGTCTGTCTCCAGGCACTGTAGCCGTCCGCAAGGGACTCCCACCTGGCCTGGTGCCTGAAGCCGCTTCCCTGTAGAGCACATCCGTGGGGGTCTTGCCATCTTCCAGTCTGTGGACATGACCAAGCCAGTATAGATGTGTCATCATCATCATCATCGTCATCATCATTATTTACCAGCAGGGTTCCACGGCTGCAATGGAACTTCCATTTCTCCTCTTCCTCCTCCTATGAGCCACAAAATCTGCTCCAGAGGGTACCCCAACCCTGCAGAGCTGCTTTCGAGAGATCTCAGGGGTGCGCACAGAAGTCCCATGCCCCTGGGTACAGCCCATTAAAATTACACATGTGTGGATCACATAGGTACAAAGTATTTATTACACATATATCAGGTGTTTACTAGCAATGCGTTTGCATTTCACGAGGTGAGATTAAGTATAAATCATGACGGCAAATTAAAAAATGAGGGTGAAAGAGGAGAGCGCAAAATATGGTCTGAAGCTCAACATCAAAAAAACGAAGATCATGGCCACTGGACCCATCACCTCCTGGCAAATAGAAGGGGAAGAAATGGAGGCAGTGAGAGATTTTACTTTCTTGGGCTCCGTGATCACTGCAGATGGTGACAGCAGTCACGAAATTAAAAGACGCCTCCTCCTTGGGAGAAAAGCAATGACAAACCTTGTTGACAAAGGTCCGTATAGTTAAAACTATGGTTTTCCCAGTAGTGATGTATGGAAGTGAGAGCTGGGCCATAAAGAAGGCTGATTGCCAAAGAATTGATGCTTTTGAATTCTGGTGCTGGAGGAGACTCTTGAGAGTCCCACGGACTGCAAGAAGATCAAACTTATCCATTCTTAAGGAAATCAGCCCTGAATGCTCACTGGAAGGACAGATCCTGAAACTGAGGCTCCAAGACTTTGGCCACCTCATGAGAAGAGAAGACTCCCTGGAAAAGACCCTGATGTTGGGAAAGATGGAGGGCACAAGGAGAAGGGGACGACAGAGGACGAGATGGTTGGACAGTGTTCTCGAAGCTACCAGCATGAGTTTGACCAAACTGCGGGAGGCAGTGGAAGACAGGAGTGCCTGGCGTGCTCTGGTCCAGGGGGTCACGAAGAGCCAGACACAACTAAACAACAACAACAACAAAAATGATGGTGACAATCAGTAGTAGCAACAGCAGCTCAGGTCTGTAGCAATGTGCGCCCCATGAAAGAGGAAATCATAGACTTATAGAGTTGGAAGGGACCCCTTGGGGCCATCTAGCCCAACCCCCTTTAATGCAGGAATCTCAACTGAAGAATCCCTAACAGGTGGCTTTAGACACAGCACATTTCCTTCAGGGATGTTGTATTCATTTGTTCATTCATTAAAAAACCTATACCGCTTACTATAATAGCAGTTCAACGCAGAGACCAGTTCTGCATAGGAAATTCTACATTGCGTGTACAGCATAATTTTTAAGCAACATGATGCATTTTGCCCCCTTGGTTGCTTATTCACATCCTAAGAACCTGCAGCCAATTAAATTTGCTGTGGGTTGTGGGTTGCACACACAACCCACAAAGTGCAAAGAAATCTTCATTTCAGTCCGTTGGTGTTTAAAAGTGCAGGCTTCCGAGGCACACAGAACTCTTCACCATGCTCAATACCCAAGAAATAAACAGTGCACAGAGATGCAGGCATTATGTGATGCTGGCAGGTGATGTGAGAGCCCTGAATTTGTTTCCGGTGGCGGTGGTGTGCGTGTGTCTCAAATCCCACCCAGTTGTTCCCCATCTTAGTGGCATTTTCCTTTTCAGCAGGAAAAGGAAAAGGAAAAGGAAAAGAAGGAAGCTTCCTTATGATACTAGAGTGAGACCACTGGATGCAAATGTTATCTATCAGGGCGACCAAGGGCAACTCAGTTCCATGGCCAGAACTGAATCATAGAATTGTAGAGTTGGAAGGGACCCCGAGGGTCATCTAGTCCAACCCGCTTCAGAGCAGGATTTTTTTTGTCCAAGGTGGGGTTCAAACCCACCTGAGATTAAGAGTCCCATGCTCTACCTAATCTGAGCTCGATCCCAGATTGGAATGGAGCTAAATAATCTGTGTGCCCCAAGAATGCTTGCAGCTGCCCAAGCACAACCCTCTCTACCCTCTTCCTCAAGATGGTGGTATTTGCAACGGGTCAATAGTTATTCCAATCCAAAGGCCCAGAGCTGGTTTCTTTAAGAACAGCTGCATCACTGCCTCATTCAAGGCAGCAGGGAACACCCCCTCATGCAGGGATGCATTCATCACACTCTGGACCCAACCAGCCAACCCTGCTCTGCTTGATCCGGTAAGCGAGATTCAGTAAATGATCAACCAGGCACCGTAGGTGTTATGTACTGAGTTGAATAGGATCCAAAAGGGAGCAGTCTGATTGGTCCTAGAACAACAGGATTCAGAATGCAGCAGTCTGATTGGCCCTAGAACAATAGAATTCAGAATGCAGCAGTCTGATTGGTCCTAGAACAATATGATCCAGAATGCAGCAGTCTGATTGGTCCTAGAACAATAGGGTCCAGAATGCAGCAGTCTGATTGGTCCTAGAACAATAGGGTCCAGAATGCAGCAGTCTGATTGGTCCACAGGAGCCACCCAGTCCATCTCCAGGTGGAAGTGAATCCGCAACCTGATTGGCCTACAGGTGAATCCCGGAATTAGCCAATCACGTGGGGCCCATTGTGTAAATAATGTATATAAAGCAGACGTTCTGGGGGAACTTCCATTCCTCCTCACCACTATGAGCTGAATAAAGAGCATGAAATCCACTCTCGACTCCGAGTATATTTCAGTAAGGAACGAGACGAAGCTGCGGTTCCGTTTTGTTGCCGAAACACACCGCCCCAAGTCCAGCCTGAGAAAAACACGGGAAGGCGACACACAAAACATTGGACTGCAGCTATTTGAGAACTGCTACAAAAGTCGGGTGCCACCCTCTCTCTGCTGAGCAATAGCAAGAATTCCTGGGGTACCAGACACTCACCCAGAGTCTGTGTTCCTTTGGAGATTCGAGAGGCGGTGTAGACTCTCGTAGCTTTAAGGGGAAAAATGGTTTATTCACCTATTTACACCTTCGGTCTGCATGGAGGGAGTCCAGATCTTACAGCTTGGTCCTTTCAAGAGGGGCTTGACCCCCACAGCAGTGCAGCCTGCCTTCAGCCAACCTGCCCAAGATGGATCCCAGTCTCTCTTCTCCCTTCTTCTTCCCAGAACACCCTGCTAAAAACTCTCTTTTCCTTCACACCCAGTTTCCCTGGCAACCTTCCTACACCCCCCCCCCCCCGTTCTCTGTCCACACCTCAGGACGGGGGGGGGGCAGTTCTCCTGCATTGCCAATGGCCCTCAGTGGCCCCCAATTGTTTCTTAATGGCCCTCGCTTGGCCCGGTCCTTTTGCATAGCTGATCTGCAGCTTGTATTCCTCCCTTTGCATCCCAAATAACCAAAATCCTACGTTTTATTAATTTCTAGGGCTTAGTGGGGTCCCGCCCCCAATCAATAACGCAACATCTGGAGTCGCCATGTGGGTGTCGACTGTAGTTGCTATTTTGTTAGCAAGTACTGTGATTTCCTTCAAGAGCCCGGTGCTTGCCTGGCTGCAGTTAAGAAATCTCTGCTGTTGCAGATCACTCTCTTGCAAACCTGCCGTTAAAAGGAAGCCTCTGCTCATTCTTGACCACAAAGTGTTTGCCCAGATAAAAGGCTTGCATCACTTCCAGAAAGCACTCTTTGCAGAAAGCAAGTTCTAGACGTTGAACATCCTTGAGCATCTGCCAGGTGCCCTGGGGCGGGGGCCAACTGTTGCCTGGAGACGCTAGCAGTTTTGTGCAAGGAAGATCTCACTGCCTAGGTCCCTCCTCCCCCCTAAAAAAAAAATACACCTGGCCTTTGCATTCTGCTTCCCTTCCTCTCCTGGTGTTCACATGCCCTTCCTCCTCCTCCGTCACACAAACACACAATTGCCTTCTGCTTCTCCTCACCTCGTAAAACCAGCAATTCTATGCCCAGGTGGAGAGAAGCAGGAGGCCAAAGTCAGGGGATGTTGTCCTTAAATTCATAAAAAAAGGTAAAGGGTAAAGGGACCCCTGACCATTAGGTCCAGTCACGGACAACTCTGGGGTTGTGGCGCTCATCTCGCTTTATTGGCCGAGGGAGCCGGCGTACAGCTTCCAGGTCATGTCGCCAGCATGACTAAGCCGCTTCTGGCGAACCAGAGCAGCGCACGGAAACGCCGTTTACCTTCCCACCGGAGCGGTACCTATTTATCTACTTGCACTTTGACGTGCTTTCGAACTCCTAGGTTGGCAGGAGCAGGGACTGAGCAACGGGAGCTCACCCCGTCGCGGGGATTCAAACCGCCGACCTTCTGATCAACAAGTCCTAGGCTCTGTGGTTTAACCCACAGCGCCACCTGTGTCCCCCTTGAATTCACGGATGCTTCTAAATGTGGGTGATTTAGCTGCACCCAGTCGAAGCAACGTGACTGTTCCAAAACTTTTGCAAGTGCGAACAGTATTGAAAGCAGGATTGTGTATAACCGCTCCAACACCACCATGAATGCAAATAATCATGAAGGCACTTCAGAAAGGACTCATCCTGATTTGCTCGTGGCAAGACTAGACGACGTCGCATCAAGCAAGCGTTCTCCCACACTTTTTGCTATATTTTACTGCCACTTTCCTTATCCAGCCTTTTGGAGAAGAGGGTTGGTTGGTTTTGCAAGAGCTCCAAATCAGCTTGAGAACATATGAAGAGCCTGCTGGATGAGGCCCGTGGCCCAACAAGCTCACCATCCTGTTCTCACAGTAGCCAACTAGATGCCTGGGGGAAGCAAATGTCAATTCGGGTTTCCAGCAGATTGACGTTTGCTCCGAATGAGCTTTAAAGAGCAGGTTTTTGCAGACAAAGCTCTGGAGCAAAAAAGAGCACTTGAAGATAGAGCTTTAAATCAAGGGCCGTGCCTGGAAAAAGAGGATAAAATGTAAGTGTGGATAAGCTGGATGTTGTTGTTGTTGTTTAGTCATTTAGTCGTGTCCGACTCTTCGTGACCCCATGGACCAGAGCACACCAGGCACTCTGGATGTAGAGTTGTGATGTTCCAAGCAGTCCAAGGTAAAGGTAAAGGGACCCCTGACCATTAGGTCCAGTCACGGACGACTCTGGGGTTGTGGCGCTCATCTCGCTTTATTGGCCGAGGGAGCCGGCGTACAGCTTCCGGGTCATGTGGCCAGCATGACTAAGCTGCTTCTGGCAAACCAGAGCAGCGCATGGAAACGCCGTTTACCTTCCCACCAGAGCGGGACCTATTTATCTACTTTCACTTTGACGTGCTTTCGAACTGCTAGGTTGGCAGGAGCAGGGACCGAGCAATGGGAGCTCACCCCGTCGCAGGGATTTGAACCGCCGACCTTCTGATCAACAAGTCCTAGGCTCTGTGGTTTAACCCACAGCACCACCCGCGTCCCTGAGCTCTGGTTAGCATCGTCTGATATTAAGCCCTTATCCTACACTCGGCACGGCAGAACAAATTAATGGCATCTGAATTTTGTAACCAGGTTAAGATTCTACGATGCTGCTTATTACATCACTCAGAAAACTGCTGTGTATCTTGGGTTACACATCTGGATTATGCAGGTGCAAAGAACCTGGGATCTTGTGCAACCATGGATTGCTAATCACGTTCCCTTTATCCTTTTGCAAACACCACATGAAACCACCACGGGTTCCTCAAGGCTGCAGATCCCCCTTCAACTTAGAATCTGGGTTTCCCCAGCCCACTCATCACCCATCTTTCCCTCCCCATCAACGAAGGGAAACTGCAATGCGCCACTCTGCTCAGTCATGAGACGAGCCAGGCAGCACAGATATTGATCATCTGCTACCAGAGCCAAGACGGACGGTGTGTGGGCGTCTTCTTGTCACCGGGCCTGTGGCCAAGCACACGGGCTGCGGCGGCAGAGATGGAACGCCAACCGCTCCTTCCTCTTTCTCTGTGCAGCAGCCATCGGGTGCTGGACCACAACGAGGCCTCATCCTGCGGTTTCTGAGAATGTGCAAAAGCACCAAATGCATCGCCAGAGCGGAGCTTGCTGGAGAGCTCTCAAGCCTGCAGCATGGAGCTTGCATGTCCTCATTGCTTCCTGGTTGGATCAGGAAAAATGCCCGTTTTCGTCTTGCACAATCCATCTCTTCTAATCGTCAGCCACAGATGCCCTGCAGCTGAGGCTCCCAATTGGAGCAAGCCAGACCTTATAGTTTGCTGCAAAAAAACAAAACAAAACAACCTGCAAAACTTTGGCACAGGTTTGGAGAGGGTCCCAATTTTGGGGGTTCGTCGTTAATTACCCTCCAAGCATCTGTATTCAGTGGGTCACTTTGACAGGCGGGTGGAATAGGCAAACCTGTCAATTTCGGTTTTTCTCACTTCTCATTTATTTCAGCCTTTAGTTAAGTTCTCCACATTTTCACCGTGCTTGTTCCTTTCTTTCTTCTTCTTTTAAGCCCTTGTGAAAAGCCTTCGGCAAATTTCTCCTCAATATGCACATATTTCACTACGAGGACTAAGTACATTTTTGTCACCGATCACTTGTCTGGAAAAAAACTGCATTGCAAAATTCGGAGAAGCATCAGTTCTGAAGGAGGGCTGCGTTTGGGTGTGAATAGTGTTTCAGAAAGGGCAGGTTACATGCAGGCTCACCTTTAAACAGGGACTAAATCGAATATCTCCTACATTACAATGATGCCAGGTGATCCCAGTTCTAACGAAAGAATCGGGACCAGCCTTTTAAGGTTGACCAATTGGTGTTAAAGAAGGACAGAACTTTCTTTATGTATGCTACAACAGCAGCAAGAATACTCATCGCGAAGTATTGGAAGACACAAGAACTACCCACTCTGGAAGAATGGCAGATGAAGGTGATGGACTATATGGAATTGGCGGAAATGACCGGCAGAATCCGAGACCAGGGAGAAGAGTTGGTGGAAGAAGATTGGAAGAAATTTAAAGACTATCTACAGAAATATTGCAAAATTAATGAATGTTAGAATGATGTTGGATTGAGGTTAAGGGGTCTTTAGCAATAATGTTATGAAGGAGTATGCAAAAATGGAATGTTAGCAGGTGAAAAGTTAAAGTTATAATATATTAAGATCAAGATAAGGATAAAGGTAAAGAGGGAAAGGATTTGCTGAATAAATAAATTGAACTGGAATACAAAGAGGGGAGGTGTGGGGAGGTCCGGGAAACAAGCAAATGCAAGATATGTTATGAAAGATTGAACTGTTTTTAATTGTTTTTTATTTTTGTATTTTTCTTTTTTCTTTTTATGTTATGGAAAATTTCAATAAAATATTATTTAAAAAAAAAAAAAAGGACACTTTTTCTGGTCCCAGCTAGCAAGAAAGACCCTTTGCATTCCCGGCTTGGATTTAAGCCAAGATTGCAAGAGAAGAATTTAGGTTATGATGCTAGTAGCCCCTGTAGGTGAGGAGAGCCCCTTACTCCTTCCTGCACACGGACACCGCCCTGGAGGTCACAAAGAAGGTAACAGTTTTGCACCCGGGGCAAAAGCCCCATGGGCCCCCCTCCCCCCCATAATATGCCACTGTAAATAAATTAATGGCCTTCAGGGAGCCTTGCCAGCTAACCGAAGGCACCTGGCACAAGAGCAGGCTAAGCAATTATAGATTTCTCCACTGAGCCTGACACTGTGACCCAAACTGCTTCAGGATGTGGGCAGGGGTGAAGCAAAGGTTAACCCCAAGGCAGGCTGGCAGGAAGGAAGGTTGGGGCCTTGGGGTTTAACCAGGGAGGGGCATATCTCTTAATTTTGTTCGGTTTCGATCTTGAAGTCTGTTCTCCACATTTCGGCAGCAGCGTGCAACTTGCTTTTAAATCCTCGTGGAAATTCAGCAGCATTTCCATGCAAAATTCTCCTAATAAGCACATTTTGGGAATGCAAGGTTTTAAACACTGCTAGGTGCATTCTTGAAAGGGATGCGCCCAGCTAGAATACATTTGCAGATGCTATTTTCACTACTATGTATGTCCCCCCCCCCCCCCCGCCGCCGCATTGCTGGGTTGGAGAACCACGCTGCCCAATTTAGAGAAGTGCTAGTTTCAGTTTCAGCTCGTGAGGTGCGAATGAGAGAGTTTCTCACTGAAATGCAAACAAAACCAGTTTTCTCCCCCCATCTCTAAGGGTAAAAGTAAAGGGGCCCCTGACCATTAGGTCCAGTCGTGGCCGACTCTGGGGTTGCGGTGCTCATCTCGCTTTACTGGCCGAGGGAGCCGGCGTACAGCTTCCGGGTCATGTGGCCAGCATGACTAAGCCACTTCTGGCGAACCAGAGCAGCGCACAGAAATGCCGTTTACCTTCCCACCGGAGTGGTACCTATTTATGTACTTGCACTTTGACGTGCTTTCGAACTCCTAGGTTGGCAGGAGCAGGGACCCAGCAACGGGAGCTCAATTCGTCGCGAGGATTCAAACCGCCGACCTTCTGATCGGCAAACCTTAGGCTCTGTGGTTTAACCCACAGCGCCACCACTATAGCCACAGCGAAACCCCTATAGTTTTTGACAAAATACCGTGTTTTGGTGCAGTTTCCCCCTCAAACGAACTTCAATCCAGACTGAGGAAAAGAATCTTACTGCATTTTCAGTCGGTACTTGTGTGCGCAGCCTAATGCCACAAATAAAACGCACATCGTAGCTTTAAACGTGATTTTAGCAAACTTGCCAGCCCTAACAAGCAGAAGCACTGGATCCAGCTTGTGAGGTTGGCAACCCAGTGAGTATGAGCACTAAATGGTGAGCTTTCATTCTGAATTTTTCGGGTGGGGAGGTCAGACGACGTTGCGTCAAGGTAATTTGCTGGTATGCAATTGAATCCCCACCCCCCACCCCCGAAAAAACAACCATCTGGAATTGCCCCCCCCCCCCATGGTTTGGAAAGGTCCAATGTTTCTTTCCTCAAATTTCCCCCGCTTTTAAAATATTTCTGACATATTTTAATGGCATTCTATTATACTACATAAATGGCTGACGTGCGATTGTATGGTATGGTATGCCATTAAATGGGCTAAGTGCTAATTGATGGGTTACAATTTTTATGCGATTTTCCCGCAGAGGACCTCTTGTTGGTGCAGAAGGAACTCATGCGGGCATGTCAGAGAGCTGGGAAATGTGCAAGTCTGACCTTTTAGATACACCTAGACATTGGGGGGGGGGACACATTGGGAAAGAAATAGGAATGCTTTATTTTGCTGTCCCTAACCTATGGCCAAAGGGACGCGGGTGGCGCTGTGGGTAAAAGCCTCAGCCCCTAGGGCTTGCCGATCGAAAGGTCGGCGGTTCGAATCCCCGCGGCGGGGTGCGTTCCTGTCGTTCGGTCCCAGCGCCTGCCAACCTAGCAGTTCGAAAGCACCCCCGGGTGCAAGTAGATAAATAGGGACCGCTTACTAGCGGGAAGGTAAACGGCGTTTCCATGTGCGGCTCTGGCTCACCAGAGCAGCGATGTCACGCTGGCCACGTGACCCGGAAGTGTCTTCGGACAGCGCTGGCCCTTGGCCTCTTTGAGTGAGATGCGCGCACAACCCTAGAGTCTGTCAAGACTGGCCCGCACGGGCAGGGGTACCTTTACCTTTTTAACCTATGGCCAACTTTAAACTTACATACATTATAAACATTTCCCTTTCTTTTTTAAAAAATTCTCATCTTCCTGAGCTTCCCAGTTCATTTTGCCATCTCAGCATAGTCCATCAACTTGGTTTGCCATTCTTCTTTGCTTGGTGGCCCCTTCCGACTCCACGAGTCTGTGGTTCAGTGTGTGTTTTGAGAGCGAAAGAGTCATCAGGCATGCTCCTTCCATGCACAACCCCGTTTGTCGGTGAGGGCATGCGCCACCTTGTGAGTCACAACTCTCCTGAGTGGGAGCCTCTCTCGGGGGGGCCGGCCAGTCCTTTGCACATGTGTGGGTCTCTCTGTGTCGCCACACAGAGGCAGCCGTTGTTCTCCCTGAGACAAGCGTCTTCTGTTGCCGCCTGGGGTGCTTTCCCCCCGCCTCCCGACGAAACAGCTCCTTGGCAGCCGGAGAGCTGTAATAGTTTCGAACGAGACGAGGGTGCGGCCGGCAGCGAGACACGGCTGGCTTTTGCCGTCTCTGGCTTGGCACCAGGAGAGCCTGGCGAGGGGAGCTGCCGACGGAAGACAGCAGTCGCCGCCCCACAAGCTCCTGGGTTTAAATATAGCCTGCCGTCTTCCTGCTCCACCTCTGCTGGCTAGGCCAGACTAAAGACAAGAACATAGGGAGAACATACAGTTGCATCTGAAATTATTCAACCCTCCATGGCCAGTCAGGCTTATACCCAAATTTTACAGACGTTCAGCTGTTTGCAAATCGCACAAAAGCAATGGAAACAGCTTAACATAACGGATGCTTCAAGTTGCTGCTGTTTTTGTTGTTGTTTAGTCATAGTTTGGAGTCTAAAGTAAGTTTAAAGTTGGCCATAGGTTAGGGACAGCAAAATAAAGCATTCCTATTTCTTTCCCAATGTGTCAGAACTTTGGAACTTAATGGAACAACGTTACTGTGCGATTAGCACTTAGATAAATACAGTGGTACCTCAGGTTTTGTTGTTGTTGTTGTTATTTAGTTGTTTAGTCATGTCCACCTCTTTGTGACCCCATGGACCAGAGCACGCCAGGCACTCCTGTCTTCCACTGCCTCCCGCAGTTTGGTCAAACTCATGCTGTGCAGTTTTGGCACAGGCATCTGTCTGGCCCCTGTGACAACAGGCTGCTGGAATAGATGGGACACGGGCCGGATCCAGCAGGATGTTCTTACGTGACAGCTGGGATAGCTCAGTCGGCAGAGCATGAGACTCTTCACCTCAGGGTCGTGGGTTCGAGCCCCACATTCCTGCACTGCAGAGGGCTGGACTAGATGACCCTTAGGATCCCCTTGCAACCCTACAGTTCTGTGATTCTCAGTACAGTTTTACCAGTCTACGCGTTTGGCGAGATCAAATGCAGCAGGCGCTTTCTGGTGTAGAATGGGATGTCCCTATTTTCACTGGATGAATTTTTTTGATTTTGTTGTTTTGCCTTCTTGCAAATCGCTTTGAGGTTGCAAGCGGCGTATAAATTTTATGAAGTAAGTGAATAAAAACGAAATAATTGCCCTCTGAATTCAGGCTTGGGCCTGAGAGTGCGTCCCCAAATCTTCTGCACCATTGTAGAGGATTACTCTCTTTTTTTTTACCTGCTCCGATTAGTTTTGCAACTGTGCCGGAAGGCCTGTGTGTTGATTTCCCAGCCTGCCAATTTGCAAATCCCTCCCCTGTGAGTCTCCGGTGCTTTTACGCCTCAAAAGAAGGAGGGCGCCCTGAATTTTCCGCCTCTCCGTGAAGGAGTGGGAATGAAAAACAATGTCCAGACCAGCAGAAGACGGGTCTGCTTAGCTTCTGACATTCCCGATACCTGGCTCACCAGAGCCAGACAAGAGGACCGCAAAGAGCCTCAGACATGCCAACCAGCTACTGGGAATTATTCCAAAAAACCTTGTACTAATTGGTTGCTAACTCCACATAATCCACTCAGACAGGGAACATTTTAGCGTAATCAGCCAGCCTGGCTTCACCATGCACCCCTTCTGGCTCCCCTCCCAAGAGAGGCTGCAGCTTAGATTAAGTTTCAGAAAGTCGAGCATCAGTTTTCCATCTCCCCGGTTCTGGTGCGCTAAGCAAAATCTGCCCTTTTTCCCTTATGGTGTATCCAAGAGCCCATATAGAGTCCTTACATAGGTTCCCTATTGGCAGGAGAAAATAACAGAGGCCAACCAGAGAATATGGAGAAGCAAAGCAGCTAATAAGCCTGATCTTTATTGATCTGTTGCAACAGGGTGCTCCCCTCACACGCAGGAGAGGAGGAGGAACCCAGAACAATGGCGTGCAAGGCCTTATATAGACATTTTAAATTCCCTGCCCTGGAGCTCAAGAGCACCCCTCCATACATCATACATACATCACAGAAGGGGTGTAACCCAAGACCACCCCCCACAAACATCATACCTACATCACAGAAAAGGCGGTCTACAGCAGAAATATGAGTGCGTTGTTTATCTCGTCTGACAGGTTACCTGTTAATGCTCACTTGATTGAATACCCTGGGTAGCCTGGTAATGATAAATACTTAGTTCCTGAGCCAGGTCACAGGCTCACACCCAATTCATATCTTAAATGTGCCCTTAAGACAGGATTTGTGAAGGAAAAGCCAATGGGGAGGCTTTTCTTATGAGCTGCTTTGCTTCTCAATATTCTCTGGTTGGCCTCTGTTATTTTCTCCAACCGATGGAGAACCTACAAAAGGACTCTATATGGGCTCTTGTGTCCCCCACAAGGGAATAAGGGCAGATTTTGTTTACAACAGGATGCAGAGTGGAGAGTTTAGGAGGGGCGGGGAAGACGTGAGACCCTCTTGGAGCACAATGCTTGGAGACGCTCCATCGCAGGCTCAGGTTGTATATCTGTGTAAATGAACCATCTATCCCGCAATCTCTGCTGTGCCTCATTTCCAAGAGGAAACACAGACCCTGCGTAAGTGTTCCTGGAACCCCGGGGGGGGGGGGGCATGCAACGGTATTATATTCCCCTCCCCTCCAAGCTCTGTTCTTTCTCCATTCTGCCTTTTGCAGGGGGGGGGGGTGCAAGGCCTGTGTGTTTTCATCCCAAATGTTCTTGGCCCTTCCTGCAAGCAGATGGCCCCCTGCGCTGGGAGCTGAGCCACGGAGGCAGAGAAGGAAGCCAGAGGAGGGGTGCGGGGAGCTCAAAAGGAGGATTTCAAAGTATGCGCTGCAGAGGTACCAAGCGACAACCCAAGCAAAGCCTGGGAGTTCAGGCTGGAGAAAACAGGAGGCCTCCAAGGAAAAGATCATAGAATCATAGAATCCTAGAGTTGGAAGAGACCACAAGGGCCATCGAGTCCAACCCCCTGCCAAGCAGGAAACACCATCAGAGCACTCCTGACATATGGTTGTCAAGCCTCTGCTTAAAGACCTCCAAAGAAGGAGACTCCACCACACTCCTTGGCAGCAAATTCCACTGTCAAACAGCTCTTACTGTCAGGAAGTTCTTCCTAATGTTTAGGTGGAATCTTCTTTCTTGTAGTTTGGATCCATTGCTCCGTGTCCACTTCTCTGGAGCAGCAGAAAACAACCTTTCTCCCTCCTCTATGTGACATCCTTTTATATATTTGAACATGGCTATCATATCACCCCTTAACCTCCTCTTCTCCAGGCTAAACATGCCCAGCTCCCTTAGCCGTTCCTCCTAAGGCATCGTTTCCAGGCCTTTGACCATTTGGGTTGCCCTCCTCTGGACACGTTCCAGTTTGTCAGTGTCCTTCTTGAATTGTGGTGCCCAGAACTGGACACAGTACTCCAGGTGAGGTCTGACCAGAGCAGAATACAGTGGCACCATTACTTCCCTTGATCTAGATGCTATACTCCTATTGATGCAGATGGATGGGGCATAAGAATTGCCAAGACAGCTGGAGATACCCAGTGTAGATGCTTTTGAAACTGGATCTCTCTCCTCTTCTCCGACTTGCCTTTTGCCCTGGACCTTTTTTTGGGAGACGTCTCACCTATTCTTGGCAGTGAACAGAAGCTGTCCCAGATCTGAGCTTCCCAAATCCATGCACAACATCCGTTGCAAAGCCAGATCGTGCTCCCTGCAAGAAACTAAGAGAGGCCCCGCAGAACCAGAGCAGGTCCACCAAAGCAGAACTCCCTGACTAGTGTTGTAAACAAAACCTGCCCTTTTTCGCTTATGGGGTATCCAAGAGCCCATATAGAGTCCTTAAGTGGGTTCCCTATTGGTAGGAGAAAAGAACAGAGGCCAACCAGAGAATATTGAGAAGCAAAGCAGCTCGTAAGCCTGATCTTTATTGAACTGTTGCAACAGGGTGCTCCCCTCACATGCAGGAAAGGAGGAGGACCTCGAACAATGGTGCGCAAGGCGTTATATAGACATTTTAAATTCCCTGCCCTGGAGCTCCAGACCACCCCTCCATACATCATACATACATCACAGAAGGGGTGTAACCCAAGACCACCCCCCACAAACATCATACCTACATCACAGAAAAGGCAGTCTACAGCAGAAATCTGAGTGCGTTGTTTATCTCGTCTGACAGGTTACCTGTTAATGCTCACTTGATTGAATACCCTGGGGAGCCTGGCCAGTCTTTTGTAATGATCAATACTTAGTTCCTGAGCCAAGTCACAGGCTCACACCCTATTCATATCTTAAATGTGCCCTTAAGACAGGATTTGTGAAGGAAAAGCCAATGGGGAGGCTTTTCTTATGAGCTGCTTTGCTTCTCAATATTCTCTGGTTGGCCTCTGTTCTTTTCTCCAACCGATGGAGAACCTACAAAAGGACTCTATATGGGCTCTACCTACATCACAGAAAAGGCAGTCTACAACAGAAATTTGAGTGTTGTTTTTCCTGTCTGCCAGGTTATCTGATCATGCCTTATCTGATTGCCTTTCCTGGTAGTCTGCCAATTCCTTTGAAATGGTGATTTCCCAGTTCCTGAGACAATGGGGAGGTTCCCTCACCCCCTCCCTCCTTGCAGAGAAAACATTTGGTCAGTCTGGGAGTCAAATTGGTTTCAGGTCGGTCTTCCTGTACTGATTTATGTACTTGCTTGGTTGGTGCATTTATGAACATTTATTATATATATAAGACCTTAAATTTTATTATTACACTAGATCCCAGGGTCCTTTGCAAAAGCCAGTCTGGTAAAGCCTGGGCTACAGGCGACAGCTTTATGGATGCAATTGAAATTATTCAACTCTCATTGCCAATCAGGTTCATTCTCAAAATTTGCAGACTTTCTGCTGCTTGGAAATCACACAGAAGCAATGGAAATAGCTCGACACAACGGATGCTTCAAGCGACCCCCCAAATTCAGCTAAAAATGCAACTTAGAGAGAGACTGGAGAAGCCCCTATAAATGCATTTTCAGATGAATCCCACCTGTTTTGCAATGGGGATTGAAGAATTTCGATTGCACCTGCAGCTGCCTGGCTAAAGGATAGCTCTGTTGCCAGCAAGCTGAGCAGGTTGATGCGTAGACTGGAATTTGCATCCCGAATAGGGTAAAAAAACACTTATTCTGAATGGCAAAAATGGAACGGCATATGTTTGGGCTGTACACAGGACTGTTGCAATGGAAGGGACCTCTAGGGGTCATCCATTCCTACCCCCTGCAATGCAGGAATCGCAGCTAAAGCATCGACGGCAGATGGCCACCCAACCTCTGCTTTAAAACTTTGCAGGAATGAAAGTCCGCCACCTTCTCAGGCAGTCTGCTCAGCTGTCAAAACAGCTCGTCAGAAAGTTCCTCCGCATGTTTAGTGGGGATGAGGAACGGGAGAATCGTGTGAGCCACTTCGAGCCCACTTTGATAAAAAAGAGAGACATGAAATAAAACAATGGTATCGAAAAGCAAGGACAAACCTAGACAGCATCTTAAAAAGCAGAGACATCGCCTTGCCAACAAAGGTCCGTATAGTCAAAGCTATGGTTTTCCCAGTAGTGATGTATGGAAGTGAGAGCTGGACCATAAAGAAGGCTGATCTCTGAAGAATGGATGCTTTTGAATTCTGGTGCTGGAGGAGACTCTTGAGAGTCCCATGGACTGCAAGAAGAACAAACCTCTCCATTCTGAAGGAAATCAGCCCTGAGTGCCCCCTGGAAGGACAGATCCTCAAGCTGAGGCTCCAAGACTTTGGCCACCTCATGAGAAGAGAAGACTCCCTGGAAAAGACCCTGATGTTGGGAAAGTTGGAGAGGAGAAGGGGAAGGAGACGACAGAGGACGAGATGGTGGGACAAAGTTCTCGAAGCTACTAGCATGAGTTTGACCAAACTGTGGGAGGCAGTGGGAGACAGGAGTGCCTGGCGTGCTCTGGTCCAGGGGGTCACGAAGAGTCGGACACGACTAAACAACTAAACAACAACAACAACATCTTCTTGGCTGGATTTATACCACACCTTTCCTCCCAAGGACCCCGTGGTGACCTTGCTCCTCATTCTATCTTCACAACAACCCTGTAGGGTAGGGGAGACGGAGAGTGAGGGTCTGGCCTACAACCACCCGGTGTGCTTTTTGATTTGGCCGTTGCAACACACGCCTTAAGCTTCATCCCGTTTGGATTACTGCGACACCCTTTGAAAAGTGCTCAGAAACTTCCACTGGCTCAAACAGCTGCAGCCGGACTGTTGACTGGGACCGGTTTTAGGGAAAAGACAACTTCCTTGCTCAAAGAGCTCTACCAGTTTCCGTTATATTTCAGGCACAATCAAAAGTGCAGGTTATGACCTATAAAGCCCTAGGTCCAGGCTATCTGAAACACCATAGTCCCTTCTATGAACCTGCCCAAGTTTTGAGATCTTTGGGGAAGGCCTTTCTCTAGGTCCTGCCACCCTCGCAGGCGTTCCTAGGGGAGAAGCAGGACAGGGCCTTCTCAGTGGTGGCTCCCCCAGAGAACTTTGCAATCCCCTCCCTGCAGAAGCCAGCCAGGCTCCCTCCTTGCTATCCTTCCTCTGGTAGGTAAAGGCTTCTTTGTTCCAACGGGCTTTCTGGAACTGTTTTTGAGGAAAGGGCTGGTTGCTGTGCTGTTTTTATTGTGATGGCGTGTGTGTTTTAATGGAGTGTTGTGTGGCTTAATAATAATAATTTTATTATTTATGTCTCGCCCCTCTGGCTGGGTTTCCCTAGCCACTCTGGGAGGTTTACAGCATATATAAAAACAGAATAAAACATCAAACGTTAAAAAACAGAATATCTTATAGAGTCCATAAATAAACCAATAGAAAATAATGATGATAATGAATAATAATAATAATAATAATAATAATAATAATAATAACAAACAGTTTAGTTATACCCAAATTTTAAAAACCACCAAACTCAGCTAAACATTTAACCAACACCAACCCAGCAAAAACAAAATTTTAATTCAATGTTCAATTGCTTTTTAATGCCTGCGTTTTTAGCTGTTCCTATCTTGTCTGTAAGCCACCTTGAGTCCCTGCCAGGGCAAAAGGCAGGATGTAAATAAATAAACATAATAATAATAATAATAATGTGTTATTCACTTTTTTCAGAGGAAAAAGGGTGCTGGGACTCACATGAAGTTGTTACAGTTAAGTGCCACAGTTTTAACATTTGGGGTTGGCAGGGAAAAGTGTGCCAGAAAGATCCGGCGCTCTAAGTACACAGAATTATAGCATTGTAGAGTCGGAAGGGACCCGAGGGTCATCTAGTCCAACCCCGTGCAATGCAGGAATCTCACCACTAGGCCACACTGCCTATTAAAAATTCCCGGTGCAGCTTTTTCTAGCGATGAGCCAGGTGCGGAGGAGGTTGGCAGAGGGGGAGAAACGAGATGTCAAGAAAATCAGATGAGAAGGAGGGAATGAATGAGGGCGGAGGGCAGGATGAGGATCCAGGAAAGAATGAGACTGGAGTGGGTGAGTCAGAGCGGAGGAGGCCTGGCAAGGCAGGCAGGCGAGGTGCCTGGTTTGTTTGCCATCTCCAGGGTTACGGTTGCCACCCAGCGCTCCCTGCCCGCCTGAGATGCCTCCTCTGCTGTTTACGGGAGAGGAGGGCGGCTGCTGGCCTTGCCATGCAAGTTAAAAATATCCCCATTCCTTGCGGAAGCCGAACAAAGATCCAGCAGGATGGAGGAGGGGAGAAGGCTGCTGCCATCAGATTTCCGTTCCCAGGATTATCCCTGGAAAATCGACCCCCAGAAGGTGCTCCCCACCCACCCTGGACGGAGGCCTTGTCCCGCAGGCCCCTCGGGAAGGGAGACCTGGAGATGGAGAGCCTTGGAGGCGACAAAGCCAAGCGCTCCTTTCCGCACAAGGGAGAGCTGGCCGCCACAGGACTCTCGTTTTACTGCAGCCTCCCCCAAGCTGGCGCTCTCCAGATGGGAGCTTTAGTTCAGCTGGGAGTTTTAGTCCAGAACATCTGGAGAGAACTGCTTGGGAGTTGTAGTTCTGCTGGGAGTTTTAGTCCAGAACATCTGGAGGGAACTGCTTGGGAGTTGTAGTTCTGCTGGGAGTTTTAGTCCAGAACATCTGGAGGGAACTGCTTGGGAGTTGTAGTTCTGCTGGGAGTTTTAGTCCAGAACATCTGGAGGGAACTGCTTGGGAGTTGTAGTTCTGCTGGGAGTTTTAGTCCAAAACATCTGGAGGGAACTGCTTGGGAGTTTTAGTTCAGCTGGGAGTTGTGGTCAAAAACATCTGAACCGCTTGGGAGTTTTAGTCCAGCTGTAATCCAGAACCTCCAGAGGGGACCAGCTGAAGGTGAAGCCTCTTTTGGAGGAATGCCTCCTCAGGGTTGCTTTAGCTGCGATTCCTGCATTGCAGGGGGTTGGACTAGATGACCGTTGGGGTCCCTTGCGACTAAAGCGTGGACATGTTTAGCCTGGAGCATGTTAAAGCTGCGCATGTTTAGCCTGGAGAAGAGGAGGTTAAGGGGTGATATGATAGCCATGTTCAAATATATAAAAGGATGTCACATAGAGGAGGGAGAAAGGTTGTTTTCTGCTGCTCCAGAGAAGCGGACACGGAGCAATGGATCCAAACTACAAGAAAGAAGATTCCATCTAAACATTAGGAAGAACTTCCTGACAGTAAGAGCTGTTCGACAGTGGAATTTGCTGCCAAGGAGTGTGGTGGAGTCTCCTTCTTTGGAGGTCTTTAAGCAGAGGCTTGACAACCATATGTCAGGAGTGCTCTGATGGTGTTTCCTGCTTGGCAGGGGGTTGGACTCGATGGCCCTTGTGGTCTCTTCCAACTCTATGATTCTATGTTCCTTGCCAGGTTAAATCCGTTTGTCAGCTACCCTTCTTTTGCAGTCGCTGGAGGGGAACAGGCAGCTTTCATCAATATGCGGATGACACCCAGCTCTACCTCTCTTTCAAATCAGAACCAGTGAAGGTGGTGAAGGTCCTGTGTGAGTGTCTGGAGGCGGTTGGAGGATGGATGGTGGCTAACAGATTAAGGTTGAATCCTACAAGACAGAAGTACTGTTTTTGGGGGACGGGGCAGGCTGGTGTGGAAGACTCCCTGGTCCTGAATGGGGCAACTGTGCCCCTGAAGGACCAGGTGTGCAGCCTGGGAGTCATTTTGGACTCACAGCTGTCCATGGAAGCGCAGGTCAATTCTGTGTCCAGGGCAGCTGTTTACCAGCTCCATCTGGTACGCAGGATGAACCCTCCCTGCCCACAGACTGCCTCACCAGAGTGGGGCATGCTCTGGTTATCTCCCGTTTGGACTACTGCAATGCGCTCTACGTGGGGCTACCTTTGAAGGTGACCCGGAAACTGCAATTAATCCATAATGCGGCAGCTAGACTGGTGACTGGGAGCGGCCGCCAAGACCACATAACACCGGTTTTGAAAGACCTACACTGGCTCCCAGTACGTTTCCGAGCACAATTCAAAGTGTTGGTGCTGACCTTTAAAGCCCTAAACGGCCTCGGTCCAGTATACCTGAAGGAGCGTCTCCACCCCCATCGCTCAGCCCGGTCACTGAGGTCCAGTGCCGAGGGCCTTCTGGCAGTTCCCTTACTGTGAGAAGCAAGGTTACAGGGGACCAGGCAGAGGGCCTTCTTGGTGGTGGCGCCCACCCTGTGGATCGCCCTTCCATCAGATGTCAAGAAAATAAACAGCTACCTGACTTTTAGAAGACAGCTGAAGGCAGCCCTGTTTAGGGAAGCTTTTAATGTTTGATGCATTACTGTATTTTAATATTTTGTTGGAAGCCGCCCAGAGAGGCTGGGGAAGCCCAGCCAGATGGGCGGGGTATAAATAATAAATCATTATTATTATATTATTATTATTTCAACCATGCCAAGCTCACCATGTGACTGCAGGGAAGAGACAAAGGGCAACAAATTTCCTAGGGAACCATGAAAAAGGAGAAGCAGAACTGGGAAATAAAGATAAAATGGGAGCCGGCAGAGCAGCTGGGAGTCTTTCCTGTTTCCTGGAGATTTTGCGGTGACTCAGGAGAGGCCAGCAGAGCACTAGGAAAGTCCCCCCAAATGGATTTTGCAACGCTAGCTGCAAAAAACCGGGGTGCTTGCATGGCTCGACTTTTGCATCCCGGGCAGATTTTCGAAAGCGCCACCACCTGCTCGTCCCTGCAAATCCTGAGATTACGTGTAATCCACCGGATAATCGGGTCAGGCAGATGTCCCAATGGAATTTGCAGCCGTCATCATTATTATATATTAAATTTGTACGTTGCCCGTCATCACAACGTAAAAATACAAAACGAGAACACACGTCACAGAACGAAACAAAAACAAACCAGCAACCCACCTCCCAGAAACCCATTTAAAAGGCCGTAAAATGTTAAATCAGCCAAAGTCCTTGTTATAAAGAAATAGTTTTGCCTGGTGCCTAAAGATGTATTATTATTTTATATTATTTATTAAATTTGTGTACCGCCCTATACCCGTGGACTTCAGGGCAGTTCGCAACATGAAATCACAATATAATGTATAATGAAGGCGCCCGGTGAGCCTACTTGGGGAGAGCATTCCATAAACGGGGAGCCACCACAGAAAAGGCCCTGTTCTCGTGCTGCCACCCTCTGGACCTCTTATGGAAGAGGCATACGAGGAAGGGAGAGAGGGGAGCCCCCCCCCAGGGGGGCACTTCCAGGCTGTGGCAAATTTTATCACAGGCTGGCAAATTCAGGTGGCACAATTTTAGTCGGCTGGGAGAAAATCCTGGGAGCACTTCTTGGGTTCAGAGGTGTAATTGTTTCTTTGCTAGAAGGGGGTTCAAAGAATTTAGGGCAGCTCCCATTCCTTCACAGGAGAGCCCCATAAACTTATTATGGGATAGCCCCATGGGAAGAGGGTGCAAGAGAGGTGCTGTGTTGCTCTTTCCACCTGTTTCCAAAGCCACCCCCCCCCTTTTTTGTGGTGGTGGAGCCACAATGCAGGTCTTTTATGATGTAAAGAGGTGGAAAAAATTCACTGGAGGGACCATTTCCTCTTGCCATTGTTTACTGGGAAGGGAGGAAGCAGGAACGGGGAGGGTTCAAATGGGACGAGGGCAAAACCACAGGGAGGATTCCTTTTTTAAAAAAAGGGAGAATTAGGGGGCAGGGAGCAAAAGGCCTTTCCATTTTTCCACGAAACAGAGAAGATAAATGAACTCGACTTCCTTTGAACATGCCGCTCTTGAAAAGGCAGGATGCAAACTTTTCAGACAGCTTTTTGAGTTTCGAACAGTGCAAAATCATCCCCTGCGCTAGATTAAAAGAAAGACGCAAGCAACATCCATTGGAGGGTACGTTTTGTAGAGCAGCCATGGGCCCCCCCTGTGGGGCTGGACCAAGGCCCCAAACAAAATGCAAAACTGGAACCTTCCTCCCTGACATGCTACTTTTCTGCTTGCGAGGATTTTAATTTTTTATTATTATTATCATTTAAATGGAGGAATAATTCTTTAGTCTGTGTAATTCGGAAGGGGCGCAGTCCTGCCGTGTCTGGTGGGAGTTGTAGTTCAACCAGCTGTTGCATTTTTTAAAAAGAGGGAATTGTTCGAATCCCCACTGGGCCATCATTTGGGGCAACCAAAATTATCAAACAGATGGAAGGACTCCCCTACGAACAAAAAGGTGGCAGCATTTGGGACTTTTTGGCTCAGAGAAAAGGCAGGTAAAAGAGATGGCACGATAAAAAATAATAAAAAATTACACATGGCATGCAGAAAGCAGATAGAGAAAAACGATCATGCTGCTTTCGTAACGCTGGAACTCGTGGGCATTGCAAGTTTCAGGACAGATAAAAGGAAGGACTTATTAACGCGACGTGGGGTTAAACTGTGGAACTCACTGCCACAAGAAGCAGCAACGGCCACCAACTTGGACAGCTTTAAAAGAAGAAAAGAGAAATTCATGGAGGAGAAGGCTAATACTTCCCCAGGCGTATTCAAGGGCAGACGCTCACATTCTTCCTTTGTCTCGCCCTCCTTTCCCTTCCCCACTACAAATATATATTGTAAGATCCTTGGGGCAAGTCCTCATTTCTCTCGCCCTACGGCAGGGCCGGAGGGACTCCTCTGTGATCTCCTCCCTGCTCCTGCAGAGTCCACGCTGCCATTTGGCACTTACAAATTTTGCACTCTGAATCTCTCTAGACATCACCGTGTTTAGGAATCGCGAGCAGGCAGCTCTGGCCTAAGCGCATGAGGCCCACTGCAAATCAGGAGGGAGCTTGGAAAGATCTCCCTCTCCGGTTGCGTTGTAAAAGGCCATTTCCCTCAATGAAGGAGCATAAATGCAAGAAACGGAAGAGTGAAAAGCCTCCATAAATATTGGGTGGCAATTGCTGCAAAAAATAGAGGCGTTTGCGTGCTCAGTTACACAGCCATAAAGATACATTTCCAAGGCAAAATGTGCTTTGACTGCGGATAGGCTGGGCCAGGGCCATGTTTCGGAGCTTGAGAAAGTCCCGCCATACTGAGCCATGAGTAAGGAGTTACTCACCCGGCTGGCTGGACTCCTTGGAAGTGGGATAGGTGCCATCTTTTGAGGCCTTGCAGGCAGCAAACACCTCAGCGTGCAAGAAAATGTTACCATAGCGACCAGAGCTCTGCTACTGTTATCACATGACTTCATGGTCATCCCCCCAAATTTTTTATTGTGAATATCACTGCATGTAGAAAGCTAGCAAGTCAGGGAGAGAGGATCTAGCTTTCCAGCGGCAGGGCTCCGAGTTACTGTAACAGCTCAGTGAATAGATATAAAATAAAACAAAAATAATATCCCCTTGTCATATCCTCTCACAGCACACAGGACTTGTTTGCTTTTCCTGCTCAGCCTCTCCTGGTGCTGCCACCGCAGCCATTTTGTATTCGGCCACAGCCATTTTGTTGTGCCACACATAGGTCACAGCAGCCATTTTGCATTATGACACACCAGCCGTTCCATGTTATGCCCCACATCTGCAGCGGCCCCACACCAGCCATTTTGCGACTGGCACCCACAGCGCTTCTAATTCCACACCAATTCCAAAAAACCTGCCCCCCTGTGACCAGGAAAGAACCTGGGCTTTTCTGTGGCATCCTCCAAACACCCTCCTGATGGCATTTCGCATAACCTTGACAACAAGGAGGGGGCTTTAAACACAAAACGACACGTCTAGGAGCTTTGCATTTCAAGGGTGAGCCTGCTCTGTGCGCCCCACGGCCCTCGGGCTTGCTTGCCAAGTCAGCTCTCGCCCTGCAAGCCTTGGGAAGCCACTTGCTCCGGCCCTTCCCCAAGCCTTTTTTCAGCCCCGCGACGGCACAGGATCGCGGGCGCGCCCTCCATTCATTCAGCCTGCCGTGCGCGCCGGCGGCCCCTAGTGGCGGACACGTCCCTTTGCAGGGAGAGCTCCGACTCTCTCCCCCCCCCCTCCATCCTTCCGCACCTCCCCGCGCTGCCAGGACCACGCGGGACTCCTTTTGTGCACGTCCGAAACGTGCTGGGTATTAATAGCATCTGCCTGCTGGGCGGGAGGGGTCGGTGCCTGATAGCAGCAGGCGGGGAGGGCGAAGGGGTGTCGGTTGTCAGGAGAAAGGACCAGCTGGGCGGGGAGGGGGGGGGCGATTTGCAAATCCTCCTCCGCCTTCCCCCCCGCCCGCCCCGTCCTCTGGGCCAACATGCGCTTTAGCCTATATCCCTCCTGACCTGCTGCTGTTGCAGTTTCGGTGACGGGGCGGTGGGGGCCCGCAGGAGGTAAAGGGAAGCGGATCTTTGTACACCCCCCGCTGAGGGGGCGGGGAGGCCCGCAGCAAAAGCTTGCAAAACCCAAACGGGGCCGAGGCGAGCCTAGACGGGCCCGCCAGCTCGCTAAACCCAGCCTACCCCCAAAAAAACTTCCGACGTTGCTGCGGAACCTGCATTTTGCACGCGCACATAAGCAACCTCCTGGATTCCCCCAAAACAAAAACGAAGGGGGTATATTTAAAAGCGTTCTAATTCCGCGGCTAGATCAGCCGTCGATCCCAGCACTTTCTCACCCAAAGTGGCCAACAAAGGTGCCTTCGAATACCGTCCCCCTCAAAAATCAAGGCACCGAGGCCTCTTATTCAGAGGGGTAGACTACCCCTGTCCCCGGAGGTCGCACTGAGCCGTCGTGGCTAGTAGGCTCGACCTCTACCGGCGACTGTGTCCCCCTGGCGCGCCCGTGTCGAACCGTCTTGAGCCGGTGCCCCAGTTCTGGAAGGGAACCGTGCCCCCATTTCAAACGGGCGCCCTTGGGTGATGGTGGTGTGCGGAAAAGGCGCTCTCCCGGCCGCGGCCGCTCTTTGCTCCGGGTGACCCCGAGTTGTCCTTTCCTCGCTGCTGCTGCTACACGTGTGTGTGTGTTTTTGTGTGTGCGCGCGTGTGTCCTTGCGCTGTGCGCCCCGATCTGCTGCTCCCCCCGCAACCCAACCCACCGCATCAGGCAGCTCTTGGTGGAAATAGACGGGGGGGGGAGAAGGGAGGGGGGTCAGATTTAAAACACGGAGGACGCTGGAAACGAGGAGAAGGCAGCACGAGAGAGGAAGGGAGACGAACGAGGAGAATTTGGGGAGAATGGACGGGAGGGGGAGAGAACGAGGCCCGGTCTCCGAGAAGATTGCGGGGAGCCCCGACCCGCCGACGCGGCCCATTGGGCAGCCCTGAACAGCGCCCCAGAGGAGAGAAAGGGGGACGGGACGGCCTCCGGGCGCCCCTCGATCTTTCCTCGCGGGAAATCCGACGGCCCTTCGCTGCAGAAAGTCCGTTTTGCGTAAGGTGGGGAGACGGACGCGCGAAGGAAGCCATCTTGCCTCGCCCTGGGCTCCCTCGGAAGGATCTCGGGGGTCTCCTTTGCTCGCTAGAGGAGTCTCGGGGGGCGCGAGGTGGTGGTCGCTCTCTGGGCTGGTGGGGGTTGGATGCAGGGGCCACCATTAGATGCCTTCCCGGTGGTGTGTGCAAAAAGCCAGAGGTTTGTGTGCTGGGAAAAGCCAGAGCAGCGCGTCTCCTATTATTTTCCTGCCCAGGCAAATGCGCCATGGCGAGGTCGCCTTTGCGTCTTGAGAATCCTTTATATATATATGCGTCTTTTTAGAAACGAAGGAGTCGAGGGGTTGTTCTTGTTCCTTGCAAATTTCCGCAGGTAGGTATGCGTCCGATTTATTGTCTCTTCGCCTTCCTCCCCTGACCCTCCAAATACTATTCTCTGCACTCCGACCTGTTTTTCCATCCCTCATATTCGTCCCGCCACCCGCACCTCCGATTATACACCACCAACAATGTCTTATTATTTAATAAGTTCTCCTTTGGGTATCGGCCGTGGTGCTAAAACGCCCCGTCTAGCTGCAATTTCACTGTGCGCGGACAAACCACGCCGCCTCCCTCACTGACTCGCATCTTTTTTAATTCTATGCTGAGGATTGGTTCCATTCTACAGATGAGCAACTGAGGATGACTGGCTAGCTTTCTGCCAAAGAGGGGGCTTGAAGGGAGTTTTCCTAAAATTGCCCCCTCCATTTCCCGTCTGTTCCCCTTTCCCAACATCCCTTACATGGCAATGTTAATAAAAAATGCGCGTTGCATTAGCTTCCGTGGCCCCACGACTGGTTATTATTTCCATTAATTCAGGGGTGTCAAACTCAAATTCATCGGGGGCCGCATCAGCAGTTTGGTCACCCTCAAAGGGCCGGTTGTATCGGCCTAAAATATTTGAGCAGGCTGAGACCCCCGAAGTTGATGGGCTTTGACATTTAAATGGGGTGTGTGTGGCATGTGATAAATTATGTGAGGTTCGAGCTGGTCTTTGACCAGTAATAAATTATGATGATGATCATGATGTGAGGTGGGGCCTACCTGCCCCCCCCTCAATATTTTATTCAGGCTGACACCCCTGTTATGAGAGATTACTAAAGTCTGCCCCTGTGGTGATGTATCATAACATTGTGCAGGCCCAGTCTGAGGGCATCTTTACTGGACTGCGTCTTGTGGCTGGGGCTTGTCTGCGCCTTCTCTTCCTTCTCCGCCTGTTGCTGCCTCCTCCCTGTGCCAGGCGCTGGCGGGGGGGGGGGGGGGAGATGTGCCGGTTGCACCCCAGTTTCTGACAGGGGCCAATGCTGCTTGTTCCTCCCTCTGCTTTTCAACACTGCAATATATTGCTACCGTATCACAACATCACTATCACAATGTCGAAAAGTTGGTATCGTCTGTTTTTAGGGGCTGAGGGGCTTACTCAGTACGGACAGGGGCACTCCTAGGAATTTATTGGATTTCAAATCCCTGGATTTCAAATCCCATTGGGGGGGGGCAGGGGCGGACTTTGGTAATATGGCACCCACCCTGAGTGAGGACAAAATTTGGTGCCCCCCCTAATAGAATAAATAGGCATCGTTATCTTGTGCTCCCTTGGCTCGGGGCAGGTGAGGCGCCCGCACGGCCCCAAATCTGGTGATGGTGGAGGAAGCACATTTCCACAACGGGCCGAGCTGCCCCTGTGGATCCTGCTGCCTGAGGCAGCCGCCTCCCCTTGCCCTCCGTGGCAAGCCGAGGCTGAGGGGGACGTTGCTGGCACGTTGTTTCCCATGCCGCGCGTCCGCGCCGCGCTCCCGCCTACATCTCTGCTCGCTCCCTCCCGTCCTCCGCGCCTCGCCTGCCAGACTCGCATCCCTGCCCGGTGGCGGCGGTGGCGCAGCGGCTGCCGGGGTGCGCGGAGGAGCGTCCGGCCGGGCAGCTCTGCTCCGTTTGCTGCTGCTGCTCACGCTGGGCGCCTCCTGGGCAGCAGGCCCGCTGGACCGGAGCGGCCACCAGAGACACGGCAGCTCGCGGGACGAGGCGGGCGGCCTGTGGGGTCGCGCCGGCGGGGGACCTCCGGAGGCAGCCTCTCTGCTCACCACCTCCTTCGTGCTGAAAGGTGACGCGGTGCACAACCAGGCGATGGTGCACTGGATGGGCGAGAACAGCAGCGAGAACGGCGGCTACACGGGCCACATGATGAGGTCTGGCGGGCCGGATTCGGCCCGCGGGCCTTGTGTTTGACACCCGTGCATTAATTGATGCCACAATTGATGCGCTCTGCAGGTTAACTTGAAACAAGACCCCGGATCATCTGCCCCGAGGACCTTACAATCTGAACAATCACCATGAAAGACGGGGTGACTTTTGGGGGGGGGTCTGCTTTCAGCGCCTTTGCACCTTTTAGCTTGTGGAGGCTACAAGGTGCAAAGAGAAGCTGCTCATTTTTGGGGTGCCGGTTTGGATGTGGGGAGCCAGGCGTTGAACCTCTGCCCGGGCAGCCGCGGCGCGCTCCCCGGTCAAAACTGCGCGCGCTCGCCCCCGCCATTTCTGCCGGTTTAACGTGAAGCTGGAAGAGAAGCGGGCGGGGTAAACGTCGAGCAAAGAGCAGCATTGTTTTCGGGTGGCGAAGCCACGAGGCTTGCTAAGCGCACTGTCGGATGATCGGGTTCCCAAGAGTCCCATTTTTAGCCCGGAATGCGGCATCGTGAGAGCGCAGCATAGCGAGCAGAAGAGGAACCATTTTGAAACCAAACGTCCCCTTTTCGTTGTCGTTGCTTAGCGTAGATTTTACATATGGGGGTTTCAAGCGAGGGAGAGAGGAAGAAGGCCGGTTTTCAGTCGCGAAAACAGCCCTTCGGAGACATCCCGGGTCAAAACGCAGGGGTGGGTTCAGACGCGCTTAGAGCAGCACGCCGTGGGAAGCCTTTCCAAACAACCAGCGATTGCAGAGGCTGTCCTGCAAATGTGGCTTTTTAAGTCTGGGTTCACCCCCCGACTACTCCAGATCTCCATTTCTTAGGCTGGTCTTGGAAACGTGCTTAGGGAGGAAGCCCCATGGAAGCCGACGAGATTTACTTCGGCGTAAGCCCGTTTACCCTTGCGCTGCTTTTATTTGGAATGTGTCGCTTTGGAAAGGAAGCGCGCGTGGGAAGCCCTTTAAAATCGAGCTTTTACAAGTTGCTCTTCCCATGCAAAAGGAGGATCTATTTGAGCTTCTGGAAAAGACAGAAAGCGGGTCGCGCGTAACAGTCCCCGCTGCGCATTCTTCCAAAGGTTTCAGCTGTCCCCTGTAGCGCGAAGGGGCTGCGACCGCTGGGTGCGCACTTATTAAAACCAAATTAATGTCATTTGTTTTCACTCGTGTTCTGCTTCCGTTGCCAAACCAAGCTGGCTTTTAGCACAGAGTGCGCGCACCCCTAAAAAGGGCCCTGCGAAGTGTAGTTCGCGCCGCGCTACAACTCCCAGCGCCCTCGGCGCACTACAGCTCCCAGGATTCTTCGATACGGGAGGGGACGTGCTTTGAGTGTCGGGGGTGCAAACAGCTTGAACGGGAGTTAGCAAGCGGCCCCACTTTACCCCTCCTGCAACAGCCACCCCAGCAAGGAACCTGGAGTCGCACCCCGGCCCGTGGGGTGGGGCGTGGCGAGGTTATTTTCCAGCAGCGGAGGCTCGGCCGGGCTGCCTTCTGCAAGGAAACAAAAGAGGCACGTATGGCGTAATGGAAAAATACATGGGGGGGGGGTGGAGAGAGGGTTGTACCATCGCGGCTCGACGGGAGGGAGGGAAGGGAGAGGCTGGCAGAGCGCCTGCCGTCCAAGTTTCGAGGGGGAGGCCCGGCGAGGCGCGAGGAATGCGCTCATCTCTTTCCCTCCTCCCGCTGCTCAGCCCCCTGCAAGCGGCGTTCACAACTGCGCTGGGAGCGCGCGCGCGCGCGCACGAATAAATAGGTTCGGGGGCGGAGGTTGCAGCTGCTCTTGCTGGGAGCGCGCGCGCTCTGGCTTCGTGGAGGAATCCACACGCCGATTGTGCGGAGGGAAGATGCGCAGAGGGAGATTTGGAGCTAGCAATCCCCACCTTTCTGAGCACTTACGGGGTGGGGTGGGGGCAGGCAGGCAAGCACCCCAGAAATTGGGATCCAGATTTTCAGCCCTGATTCCTGGTGCAGGTGCCACTAGGGTGGTCCCGGTGGTTTGGAGACGCTCCGCTCTCAAATCATGCCATCTCGGTTGTCCCATCTGTAAAATGGGACGAAAAGAGAAGGCGACTTCACAGAGCTTTGGTGAGAAAGTGGGCATCTTGGGGAAGGGAGGAGCAGGAAGCCTCCCCCCTTTTTTTAATGGCCACGGGGTGGTAGATAGTATCATGAATTATTGGGGGGGGGGTGCTGTTGAGAGTCTTTCCTTCACCGGTTATTTCTGCACTGTTGAACGCAAGAGGTCCTTCCTGCCGGTGGAACGTCATTGTCAAGAGGCAGTCTACCAGCTTCGGCAGGTGGTGCCCGTCCAAATTCCCTGCTAGCGCTCTTCTGTTGCAAAGAGGATATGGGACCAGGGGGACCCCTGAGCTAGTCGAGCTGAGCTATGGGGAGGGGGAGAGTGCATTACCCCACATGTGACCAGGCACTTTCAATACACACAGATGTTGGCAACAAATGACAGGTGTGGGCGGGAGCACTTTCGGGGAGAGGCGGGGGAGGAAAATTTGGCTGAGACCAGAAGGGATATGGAAATCTGCGCGGGTGACTCACCTGCAGAACCTGGAAAATAATACTACAGCAGCAGGAAGGGCGGAGTGGCTCCCATTGTGCTTGGCTGAACTTCAGATTTCCCCTATCTGGAAATCTTTGCATTGTGTGTGTGTGTGTGTGTGTGTGCATGCTTGCGGGTTTCACTGCACAAAGCTTTAAAAATAACCAGAAGCTCACCAAATCGGGTGGTTTAACTTTGTCGTTACCTGCTTAGAAAAGAAACTATTATTATTATGTTGATTAAATTTATATACAACCCTATACTCGCAGGTATCATGTACATACAGAATAAAATCAAAATATAAAACTACAAAATCCATAATCAAAATAAAAACAGCAACACAATAACACCTCAATTTTATTTTATTTTAAGGGCATAGGATTTAGGGCTATAGGAGTTGGGGGGTATTTTTTGGGGTGGGTAAGGAGTACAAAAGAGGGACGCGGGTGGCGCTGTAGGTTAAACCTAGGACTTGCCGATCAGAAGGTTGGCTGTTCGAATCCCCACGAAAGCATGAAGTGCAAGTAGATAAATAGGTACCGCTCTGGTGGGAAGATAAACGGCGTCTCCGTGCGCTGCTCTGATTCGCCAGAAGCGGCTTAGTCATGCTGGCTTAGTCAAGCTGTACGCCGGCTCTCTCGGCCAATAAAGCGAGATGAGTTCCACAACCCCAGAGTTGTCCGTGACGACCTAATGGTCAGGGGTCCCTTTACCTTTACCTTTACGGAGTACAAAACCAGGAAGGGTGTTTTTTAGTCTCTCTGTCTTTCTCCACCCTCTTCAAATGATTTGGGGCGGGCAGAGATTGGGAGAAAGGCGAGAGCGGGGGCCGAAAGTCCCCAGTGGAAACTAGAGGTGGGGGGGGGGACAGAGGGTGCCCCCCTTATTCCTGGGGAACAGCCCTCTCAGCATCCTTCCTGGGCATCTCAGGGCAGGGCTGCAAATCCATCTACTGTGGAATCCTTGTCTACTGCCAGTCAGAGTGGACAAAATTAGGACTTAGATAGACCTGGGGGGTTGATGTTTCTTAGTGGGCAGAGAAATGATCCCAGGACAAAAATCATGGGGTAACGTTGGTGGCATCAGCAGAACGACTTCTCTGCTACCCTTCCCTATTTTGCTTCCTCCCTTCTTCTCGCCGGCTTAAATTTAGATTGTAAGCTCCTCCGGGTGGGGACCTTTCTGTTCCCCTTTTGCTCACAACGCTCCGCAGGCGCCAGATAAAACCCAGCGTTTCCCCAAAGCCTGTGAGGCCTTCCGCTTGTGGGGCTGATATAAATATCCTCTCTGTAAGGCGCTCGGGGTTAAGCGGAGACAGAAGGAGATGGCACCACGAGATGCCAAGAAGACAAAGTGATGCGCTTATTGTGCACTGACGGTGCAAAACGGCCGGGGAGGTCGGATTGGGGTTGGAGGTTCTCTCCCCCCACTACTGAAGCCTTGCAGGGGCTTCTCCCCCCCTGTCCTCTTGACGGCTGGAGCCGTGGGGAAAGGTCAGTTTCCCTGACCTCCAGCCGATCTTGCAGCAACCCCACTGACCGGACAAAATCGGCCACAAGGGACGCTCTGTGACCTGCGGCGTCCAAGGCCTGTGGGAAGGAAGCAATTTTATGTGGACATAAATGGGCTGTTAAATCGAATGCCTGCTGCCTGCCTGCCTGCCTCTGCTGCGGGGCAGACTACGTATCCCAGCATGCTGTGCTTCCCCGTGAGTCATATGGCAGACCATTTTGAGAGGGCCCAGCCCCTGGGTTTCCATTTCATGCGCTCTGACCATAGCAATTGCCTGTGACAGAAGGCTGGCATGTTTTTTGTCTTTTCCAGTTGAAGCCCATCCCTGCATGGCTGCCTTCCTTTTGAGATCCTGATGCCTTGGATAGGGAAGCTTTTGAATGTTTAATGTTTGTTTTTGTTTTGATTTTTTTTATTCATTTTTCATTTTCGTTCATTACATACATCTCAAATTCTTAACATTTACTATATATTCCTCGCTCCCTTCCAAGGCTTCCCCCAACTTGTGTTTCCGGTTTGTTTTATATTTTCACCCGCTTTGCTATCTCTCAACAGAAAAAGATACTAACAACATCAAACCTTAAAAACATACAAATAAAATTAAATACATCATCGTATTTCACTATCTTCCAACCATTTTCTGATGCTGATAATGTGGATGTTTATTTAAATCCTGCCATCAAGTCTATTGCCTTTCTTTGTTTCTGCAAATATAATACGAATGGTTCCCAATCTTTTTCAAAGTCTCTGTTGTCTTTTTCTCTTAGCCTTCCTGTCATTTTTGCCAGTTCTGCATAGTTCATCAACTTCTCTTGCCGTTGTTATTTAGTTGGTATTTCTCCAGTCTTCCAATTTTGTGCAATCAACGTTCTCGCTGCTGTAGTGGCAAACATAAATAAAGTCCTCATTTCTTTTGGTATGTCTTGACCTAAAATACCTAATGAAAAGGCTTCTGGTTTTTTTTTGCAAAAGTTATTTTTAACATTTTCTTCAATTCAATTTAACGTTTAATGTTTTATTATGTTTTAAATACAGTATATATTTTTATATGTTGGAAGCTGTCCAGAGTGGCTGGGGCAGCCCAGTCAGATGGACAAGGTGAAAATAAATTATTATTATTATTATTATTATTATTATTAGACAGCTGACACGGTTATCACTGCGGCTTCTTGAATTCCTGGGTTGCAGTTCTTCATGGCAAACAGGCTGCAGGCTGTGTTTGCTCTCTCCCTCTTTTTTAAATCTCAGCGCCCTCCCCTTTTAAAATATAATAATTTTTCCCTCTTGAAATATACCCAAGGCTTGGCAGAATTTGGAGTTTACCGGTTTGCCGGCAAAAGGCAGCTGACCCGATTGCCCTTTTTGCTGGACCAAAGATGCAATCTGGGCTTTTTGTGGAGCGCTCTGTCCCTCTTGTAAAACTTGGCCTCTCCTGCCTCAGCCCCCCCAATGCTGTCATTTGACCTACTTTGTGTCTCCCTTCTCATGGTTCCTCGCTTGACGTGAAAGAGGCAGCGTGACCCATTGGAGGAGGGCTGCCCCCCAGCTTGCTTGCGGGGGAATGTGGCCTTAGAACTTATTTGTGGCTTTCGAGAATTGTTCTCCAGCTTGAATCCCAAGTTGATGAGCAGCGGTTTTGGAAATATCTGACACACAAACGGAAAACCTGTGTTGGTTTTACCGTTGGCTCTTTGGTTTGGAGAAGGGGCTGAGAAGCCCCCGCTCCCAGAACTACATGCCCCAGGATTCCTGGGGAGACGGGAGGCGTGTCCACCCCCTCACAGTGCAGTAACAGAATCACAGAACTGTAGGGTTGGAAGAGACCCTGGGGGTCATCCAGACCGACCCACTTCAAGGCAGTCCTAAACATCTGCTCCAGTGGTACCGCTTCCTGGGGGGGGGATTACTTGGGGGGCTCTAAGAAGCAAGAGGGCAGCAGGGGGGCATTAGGTGCAAATGATTCTCAGACTTTTAAAAACGGGATCACGTTCATCAGGTACACTGAATTGATTGAATTAAATTGTTTTAGATGGGTTTCGAATAAGGAAGAACTTTCTGACCGTAAGAGTTGTTTGTCAGTGGACTCCCTCAGAAGGTGCTGGACTCTCCTTCCTTGGAGGGTTCTAATACAGAAGTTCATAGAATCATAGAGTTGGAAGAGACCGCAAGGGCCATCGAGTCCAACCCCCTGCCAAGCAGGAAACACCATCAGAGCACTCCTGACATATGGTTGTCAAGCCTCTGCTTAAAGACCTCCACAGAAGGAGACTCCACCACACTCCTTGGCAGCAAATTCCACTGTCGAACAGCTCTTACTGTCAGGAAGTTCTTCCTAATGTTGAGGTGGAATCTTCTTTCTTGTAGTTTGCATCCATTGCTCTGTGTCCGCTTCTCTGGAGCAGCAGAAAACAACCTTTCTCCCTCCTCCATGTGACATCCTTTTATGTATTTGAACATGGCTATCATAGCGCTCCTTAACCTCCTCTTCTCCAGGCTAAACATGCCCAGCTCCCTTAGCCGTTCCTCATAAGGCATCGTTTCCAGGCCTTTGACCATTTTGGTTGCCCTCCTCTGGACACGTTCCAGTTTGTCAGTGTCCTTCTTGAACTGTGGTGCCCAGAACTGGACACAGTACTCCAGGTGAGGTCTGACCAGAGCAGAATACAGTGGCACTATTACTTCCCTTGATCTAGACGCTATACTCCTGTTGATGCAGCCCAGCATTGCATTGGCTTTTTTAGCTGCAGGGGGTTGGAGGGCCCTCTGTCATAAAATCATAGAGGGGACCCCAAAGGCCATCTAGTCCAACCCCCTGCAATGCAGGAATCTCAGCTGAAGCATCCATGACAGATGGCCACTGAACCTCTGCTTAAAAACCTCCAAGGAGGGATAACCCACAACCTCCTGAGGGAGACCGTTCCACAGCCAAACAGCTCTGTTCAAAAAGTCCTTCCTGATGTTGAGTCGGAAGCTCCTTTCTTGTGACTTGAAGCCATGGGTTCGAGTCCTACCCTCCAGAGCAGGAAGACAAGCTCGTTCCCATGGGGCAGCTGACTTCAGATATTTGAAGATGGCTATCCTATCATATAGGGACGTGGGTGGCACTGTGGGTAAAACCTCAGCGCCTAGGGCTTGCCGATCAAAAGGTCGGCGGTTCGAATCCCCGCGGCGGGGTGCGCTCCCGTCGTTCGGTCCCAGCGCCTGCCAACCTAGCAGTTCGAAAGCACCCCTAAGTGCAAGTAGATAAATAGGGACCGCTTACTAGCGGGAAGGTAAATGGCGTTCTGTGTGCGGCTCTGGCTCGCCAGAGCAGCGATGTCACGCTGGCCACATGACCCGGAAGTGTCTTCGGACAGCGCTGGCCCCTGGCCTCTTAAGTGAGATGGGCGCACAACCCTAGAGTCTGTCAAGACTGGCCCGTACAGGCAGGGGTACCTTTACCTTTTATCCTATCATATAGGGACGCGGGTGGCGCTGTAGGTAAAACCTCAGCGCCTAGGACTTGCCGATCGCATGGTCGGCGGTTCGAATCCCCGCGGTGGGGTGCGCTCCCGTCGTTCGGTCCCAGTGCCTGCCAACCTAGCAGTTCGAAAGCACCCCCGGGTGCAAGTAGATAAATAGGGACCGCTTACTAGCGGGAAGGTAAATGGCGTTTCCGTGTGTGGCTCTGGCTCGCCAGAGCAGCGATGTCACGCTGGCCATGTGAACTGGAAGTGTCTCCGGACAGCTCTGGCCCCCGGCCTCTTGAGTGAGATGGGCGCACAACCCTAGAGTCTGTCAAGACTGGCCCGTACGGGCAGGGGTACCTTTACCTTTACCTTTTATCCTATCATATAGGGACGCGGGTGGCACTGTGGGTAAAACCTCAGCGCCTAGGACTTGCCGATCGCATGGTCGGCGGTTCGAATCCCTGCGGCGGGGTGAGCTCCCGTTGTTCAGTCCCAGCGCCTGCCAACCTAGCAGTTCGAAAGCACCCCCGGGTGCAAGTAGATAAATAGGTACCGCTTTATAGCGGGAAGGTAAACGGTGTTTCTGTGTGCTGCTCTGGTGCCGGTTCGCCAGAGCAGCTTCGTCACGCTGGCCACGTGACCCAGAAGTGTCTTCGGACAGCGCTGGCTCCCGGCCTATAGAGTGAGATGAGCGCACAACCCTAGAGTCTGGCAAGACTGGCCCGTACGGGCAGGGGTACCTTTACCTTTACCTATCCTATCATATCTGCCAGGGATTCCTGTGTTTCTGGGGGTTGGACTAGATGCCCCTGGTGGTCCCAACCCTGGAATCCTAGATGCTGGAGTACAGAAGCCCTTGGCTGGACCCAGCTTCTTGCGTCAAGGGCTGCTCTGGTGACAGCTGTGCCCAGGCCCTTGAAGACCTCGGGTGAGTGGCATCTGGACGGTTCTTTGGGCGGGGGCCTTTGGCAAAGAGCAGCCTCCGTCATGCACCGAGGCATAAGCTTGCGTCTATTTATACGCTGCAAAGTAATTGCTGGTGCTTTCCAGTCCTTAATCCGCCTTGTGCAACTGGCTTCCTCCCTGCCGAGAGAGGGAGAGCGGCTGCGTGTTCCCCGTCACACACTTTTGTCCTGCGTGCGCAGCCGACGGGGCTTGAGACACGTCGTCCCCGGAGAGATCTCTAGAACCGTCCCATTTATGGTGTGGCTTTGGAGTTAAACCCGGGGCAAGACACGCCCCGACTGGAAATCCAGGGATTCCCCAGAAAGGAGCAGGCCGTTCCTCATTCCTTAAAAGTGGGTCGCTCTGTTCTGCAGAAGAGTTCCCCTCGCATGTCCCTAAAATATCAGAAACTCTGGTCTGCGGAAACTCAGAGCTGCCGCAGTTTTGCAGAACGGCATCCCTGTAAAGGGATCTTTGTCCCAACAAGCTTTTCCACTGCCTTGGGTGTTTTATTCTGTATTAAGCCTACCGTTCCTGGTTTTTGGCACTAATTGTAGTTATTTTTATACACATCGTATTTATGCATACGCCTTGCGGAAGGCAATGAATAAAACTAAATGAATAAGCAAGGGGAGTCCAACATATTAGCTACATGCGAACGAATTGCACGTCGGCGCAAATTAAGAATGGATAAATATGAAGAAATCTGGAATGAATATTTAAGCGATAAGGCGGGTATTGGGGGGAGGAGAGAGAGGTGAGAAAATATTGTTAAAAGGATGCAGTCAGTGCATTTAAATCTGAATTGTCAAATTGTTGTTATTGTTATTATGGTTTTTGTTGTAGTGTCTTTTACGGTGGTTGTTTGTATCGGAAAAAAATGACTAAATAAATTTTTAAAAGCAAGGGGAGTCCAAGCTTGATTCATCCCAAATCCTAAAAATTGGAGAGTTGGAAGGGGCCCCTCAAAGCTCATCTAGTCCAGCCCCGCTGCAAGGCAGGGGTCGGACACTTCTGACGGTCTGTTGACCTCAGCTGTCATGCTGCTTGCCAGAGCTGGGCAGAGAGGGAGGGGGTTGCGTGTATAGAGACACAGGTTTAACACAACGCGAGGGCCAAGCTTTCAATTTATGTGTCACACTAAATGCTCTCGCTTCCCAGCGGCTAGAGGGAAGAACCTGAGAACATAAGAAGAGGCGGCTGGATCAGGGCAATGGCCCCATCTTGTACGGAATCCTGTTCCCGCAATGACCAACAAGGTGCCCATGTAATAAACGCAAATCTGCCCTTATTCCCTTATGGGGGACACAAGAGCCCTTATAGAGTCCTTTGCAGGTTCTCCATCGGTCGGAGAAAATAACAGAGGCCAGCCAGAGAATATTGAGAAGCAAAGCAGCTCGTAAGCCTGATCTTTATTGATCTGTTGCGACAGGGTGCTCCCCTCACACGCAGGAAAGGAGGAGGACCCAGAACCAAGGTGTGCCTGCCCTTATGTAGACATTTTAAATTCCCTGCCCTGGAGCTTGAGACCCCCCCCCCCGCCATACATCATACATACATCACAGAAGGGGTGTAGTCCAAGACCACCTCCCAGATACATCATACCTACATCACAGAAGAGGCGGTCTACAGCAGAAATTGAGTGCGTTGTTTATCTCGTCTGACAGGTTACCTATTAATGCTCACTTGATTGGGGAGCCTGGCCAGTCTTTTGTAATGACAAATACTTAGTTCCTGAGCCAGGTCACAGGCTCACCCTATTCAAACACAGACAGACATACCCTTAAGACAGGATTTGTGAAGGAAAAGACAATGGGGAGGCTTTTCCATTTCTCCTTTGACCTTGCAGAGAAAACATTTGGTCAGTTTGGGAATCAAAATGGTTCCAGGTCGGTCTTCCTGTGCTGATCTATGTATGTGCTTGGTTGGTACATTTATGAACATTTATTATATATCTAGGACTTTAAAATTCTTATCATTAACGCAGCGCCCCGGCCAGGAAGCTTGGCTCAGATTCTGAAGGCAGTGCGAGAGTGAGCAAGCTAGAACTGCAACAGAAAATTGCAGCACGGAATCAGACATCTTTCTGTAGGCTCCGTTCCCTTTCCCCACCCCTCTCTCCGCCCCTGCGGGGGTCAGGCGGCATCCTGGGGTCACGGAGCATACCTTCTTTTGCACTTCGGCAAACCTCTGGGTTTCGGGGTTGGGCTAGATGACCCGTGGTGTCCCTTCCAACTCTACAGTTCTGTGGTTCTACGATTGCCCTCTGCATAGTGAGCGCTGCCGTTTTGTGCCCAAAAGCAGCATGTGGAAGAAGCCAAGTTCGGCATTTCCGAGTCAGGGTGAAATCTAGCCTGAAACTCCAGAGTTAACTGAGCTAATTGCAGCAATGACCTGACTCCGAATAAGGCAGCGTTGGGGAAAAATTGGGGTGCAATGCCGAAATACCCTGTGCATTCAGCCTGGACAGCTAATGAAACCCAGACACCATTTATTTGTCAAACTGGGTGTTTATTTAGCATTGCAAACGTACTGCAATTTGCATGCAAAAGGTTTCAGGTTCAATCCCCAGCCTTTGCACCCTAGAACGCTGCTGCCAGCCAGTGTAGGCTCTATGGGCCAGTGGGTCTTCCCACCCATAATCCCCTCCCCACCTGCATGACATTGCACCCTGTAGCAATGGTGAAACTTGGCCACCTGATCTTTGGGTGCTCTCTGCAAGCAAGAGGGGCAGGCAAGGGGTTTTCCCAAGCAGGAACTGGCAGAGGATTGCCATAAAAGGTCCTGGTAGAGGCGAAGGGGCGGAGACAAGGGTGGCAGTGGGCGGGGCCTGGAGGGGAGTCCCTAAACCGGGCAGGCCTGCAAAGGGGGAGAGGCCTCTTGTCTGCAAGGAGGGAAGAGGGGGGCAGAGAGGGAGGGGCCTCCTTCCAGGACCACCGAAGCAGCATTCCCCAACCCGGCGCCCCCTGAATGGACTATGGTTTCCATTTACAACTTTTATCACCGACCACAGTGCGTTTTGCAAACCTCCAGGGACTCAACGTGCGATTCTCCTCCTGCCTGACGCAGACATGTTTCCTTTTCCAAAACCGATTATTTGCATTGTCGATACCGATGGCTTCTGATCTGATGTAAATCCCGACCCAGGGCTCCCTATTTATTTCCTGACACCGAGGGTCAAGAAGATGACGTAAACAACCTCTGAGCACTGCTGTGGTTACAGTTATGGTTTTATATTTTCCTTGGCTTGGGCGTCTTACTGGCTTCCCACTCTGGGATTCTCAAAAAGTAATAAACGTGCATATGTTAAAATGCATTGGGTTGTTGTTGTTTTTTAAACAAACCTTCTTTTGCCTAAATGCCAAACTCTGTGTGGGAACAGGCTACATGCACTCCTTGGAGGGAGGGCTAGAGGGGAGAGCACTCTGCATATGCTCAGAGGCACTGTTAAATGCCTTGCTGCACACCATTGCAGTGTTCAAACCTTGAAGCAATGAGTCTTTGCAGCAGCTCCCCCCCCCACTCCACTTCTCCTCCCATGGAGAGCAGGCCCCCTTGGGAGGAAGGGGGAGGATCAGTGCTGGGGGGCTGCCCCCTCACGCTCCTTTGTGCAGCCCCCAGGGAGCTCCGACTGGAAAACAAAAGGTGCTTTTGTGGGGCGTTTTACGGCCCAGCTGGTGACATTTTACCACCTCGGCTTTCACCCCCATTCAAAGGACACAGATGTGGAGGGGATTGGGGGGGGGGATTGGGGGGGGGATTGGGGGGGGGGCGCAAAGCCATTTAGCAGGAAGGCCCAGGGGTCTTTGTTGGCTGCCGTAAATCTAGCCCCTTTGCCCTGGTCCCCTTCCTTCTGCACCTCTGGGGTATCTTGGTGCCTGGCCCCCTCCTCCATATCCAACCCCCCCCCCAAATGCCTCTTTCCAGATTATTGGTTTCTTCGGCTGCCAACCAGATGCTACAACAAAGCTGCTTCTCTTATTTATGTCTCTCCAAGGAGCCGGTCGTCTTTCGCATTCAGAACCACGTCCAGATTTTCGGGGTGTCCTGGTTTTTTTACTTTTTGAAATAAGGCAACCCTAGATTCGGATAATAAAGGGTGCCTTTGCCCAAGGTCAACCAGTGGGCATCATTCCTCCCCCAAATTGGGCATCAGGAAGATCTGCCTCTCCAGTACAAATACAACACATGTGTCCATGTTCAAAAGCATTGCAGTCATGCATCCTTTATGCACCACCTCCGGCCAGAGAGGATTGCCACTTTCCACATGCTCAGATCATTGCTTCTTGGCGCCTGTCTAAGTGGCCCTTTCCTTTTGAAAAAGGAAAACACCTTGGGACAGGCGCCCTCTGCATATGCTCAGAAGACCAGCGTGCCATGTTTTGTCAAATGAAAAGCTGGGTTCTTTCTGTGCATAAAGAAACATGTAGCATTTACTCAGGCATTGTGGGAGGTCTGGCTGCCATTCCCCAAAGAACCACATCTATTGTGTGGTTATCGCTGTGTTCCATCGCTGGGAAAATGTGTCTCTGCACCCCATAAACTCCCAGACATGGGCCATGAGATGGAGCAACCTATTGGCTAGCGCTTGTGACGTCCTTCGTGATAAACCAACCACCCAGGGCCTGTTATTGTTTTTTTAATATACTTTTTAAAAAAAAGTTTATAAATATATTTTTTAAAATATCATTTACCACTCCAGCACAGATGCTAGCTAGAATATTACTCACTTTAAAGAAGACTTGGAAGCTCACATCTGTCTGTAAACACACATTGGTCCCCAAGCCAAACCGTGACTCACGGTGCAGAGGCGACATTCGAACCCAGCTCTCCCGCATGGATCAAAGCCTATCCTTTTATCCAGTAGAGCAAAAGCTGGTCACATCCCATCTACTGGATGCAAATGATTCATCTCGCTTCCTGGAGACCTGGGCGTGATGGCACTGGGCGCCCCCTGGTGGCCGTGGGTGGTGGCCCCCGTCTGCTGAAGCATCCTGCTCTAACCGAAGGCTTGCGCCGTTGGCTTGCGATGAATGGAGCGGGAGCGCCATCTGCTGGTCAATGTGGAAATCACACGGGCTGCTTTTCCCCAGCTCTCGCGCAACCAGTGGGGTTTGGGGTTTTATTTTTTGACAAGGAGAAATGAGCTTTTCGTGTCGTTTTGGTGCCTCTGAATGGGAAGAGAGAGCGATTGCCAATCCCCACTCTGGGAACTGTTGCTCTGTGAGGGGAATAGGGGTCTCTGAACTCTCAGTACCATTAGCAAACTAGAGTTCCCAGGGGTGGGGGGATGCTGTGACTATTCAAAGGAGCCCAATGCCCCGCTTGAAATGTATAGTGCACTCCTGTCTGGCTACGATCCTAAGCACACTTCCTCAAGAGGCAGTGTGGCGCAGTGGTTAGAGTGTCGGACTAGGACCTGGATTCAAATCCCCACTCAGCCTCATGAAACTCACAGGGTGACCTTGGGCGGAGAATCATGTAAGTCAACTCAATCTCCTTGGAGAAAGAGGTGGAATATAAATGAACCCCCCAAAATTGGAATCCCCTCCAGACAGATGCCAAAGTTTTGCACATGTTTTGTACCCCAAACCCCAGCTTAGCTGAGTAATTGATACTCAAACCAGGGGCCCCAGGTTGTTGTTGTTGCTTAGTCGTTTAGTCGTGTCCGCCTCTTTGTGACCCCCTGGACCAGAGCACGCCAGGCACTCCTGTCTTCCATTGCCTCCCGCAGTTTGTCAAACTCATGCTAGTAGCTTCAAGAACACTATCCAACCATCTCGTCCTCTGTGTCCCCTTCTCCTTGTGCCCTCCATCTTTCCCAACATCAGGGTCTTCTCCAGGGAGTCTTCTCTTCTCATGAGGTGGCCAAAGTATTGGAGCCTCAGCTTCAGGATCTGTCCTTCCAGTGAGCACTCAGGGCTGATTTCCTTCAGAACGGATAGGTTTGATCTTCTTGCAGTCCATGGGACTCTCAAGAGTCTCCTCCAGCACCAGAATTCAAAAGCGCCAATTCTTCGGCGATCAGCCTTCTTTATGGTCCAGCTCTCACTTCCATACATCACTACTGGGAAAACCATAGCTTTAACTATAAAAAAAGGTAAACGTATCCCTGCCCGTACGGGCCAGTCGTGTCTGACTCTAGGGTTGTGCGCCCATCTCACTTAAGAGGCCGGGGGCCAGCGCTGTCCGAAAACACTTCCGGATCATGTGTCCAGCGTGACAAGCCGCATTTGGCGAGCCAGCGCAGCACATGGAAACACCGTTTACCTTTCCGCTAGTAAGCGGTCCCTATTTATCTACTTGCACCCGGGGGTGCTTTTGAACTGCTAGGTTGGCAGGCGCTGGGACTGAGCAATGGGAGCGCACCCCGCCGCGGGGATTCAAACCGCCGACCTTTCGATCGGCAAGTCCTAGGCGCTGAGGTTTTACCCACAGCGCCACCCGTGTCCCTATATAGTTATAGCTTTAACTATACGGACCTTCAAATCAAACATTGGCCAAATTCCGGGGTTCGTATTTAATAAGGCTGATCTTAGTGCTTAAACTAACCCATGGGCTAGCAGTGAAAGCAACCAAACCAAACTGGAGGAGTCCTAATGGTTCAGCCTAAATGTCAGCTGGTTGCCTGGCTGTGTGTGTTTTGGAAAGTGATCTCTAGATAAAGTGGGCATTGCCAAAAAATGAATAAAAGCATGATTTTAAAAAAAAAAGATTTAAAAATGCGCACAAATTTTGAACAGGTTATGCACATATCTACGTAAAAGCTGGAGATGATGGTTCATATGCACAGATTCAAATTCAGAAATAATAATTGTAAGTCAAATAGATGGGGCACAATTCTGGTGAAGGCACAAATGTAGCTTGTTTTCCTGGCTAGGAGCTGCCTGTTGACAGCCATTAACTGTTCAGGGCAACTGGTCAGCCAAGATCAGAGTTTCATTGCTGATATTTAAAATTTAGCCAGAGGAGCGGGAGACTCAGGGCTGTGGGTTCGAGACCCACCTTGGGCAAAAGATTCCTGCATTGCAGGGGGTTGGATTGGGTCCCTTCCAACTTGACAATTCTATGATTCTAAGTAACCAACGTGGGACGCGGGTGGCATTGTGGGTTAAACCACAGAGCCTAGGACTTGCCGATCAGAAGGTCGGCAGTTCGAATCCCTGCGATGGGGTGAGCTCCTATTGCTCCTGCCAACCTAGCAGTTCGAAAGCACGTCAAAGTGCAAGTAGATAAATAGGTACCGCTCCGGCGGGAAGCTAAACGGCGTTTCCGTGCGCTGCTCTGGTTTGCCAGAAGCGGCTTAGTCCTGCTGGCCACATGGCCTGGAAGCTGTACGCCGGCTCCCTCAGCCAATAAAGCGAAATGAGCGCCGCAACCCTAGAGTCGGCCACGACTGGACCTAATTACCTTTAAAGTAACCAAACCACCTGGTTTAGACTGAAGCCAGATCATCTGAGGAGACCCGGCTGATCATTTCTACAGCCAACAGAACACCCCTTGGGTGGGTTCCAGATTACCTGTTTGTGGACCATTGGTCCTGCTTTGTTTGTGGGGAGCTTAGATAAGGTTGCATCAAAGCAAAAGTCAAATGAATTAATATGTTATCCAAGCTTTCCAGCAAGCTGACTCTTCATTTGATCACTTTCGTAGGAGGCTGAGTTTCATTTCTGATATCTAGAGCCCGATTCCAGCAATTCCCCATTTCCCCCTCTGCTTTTCAGACCAATCCTGCCAAGACGCTCATGACTACTGATGGACCAATGCTCTCAGTATCAGGGACGTCATGTGTTTGATGGACAGGAGGAGGATCTTACACGATATCTATAAGATCAAGTGCCGGATCAAGGGTCCAGATCAAGGGAAGTCATATTCCTGCTCTATTCTGCCTTGGTCTGACCCCGCTTGGAGTCCTGAGAACAGTTCTGGGCACCCCAACGGAAGAAGGAGATGGACAAGCAGAGGAGGGCAGCCAAGATGATGAAGGAAACCAAGCCTGATGAGGAACAGTTGAAGGAGTTGGGTATGTTTAGCCTGGAGAAGAGGAGACTGAGAGGAGATATTATAAAAGGTAAAGGGCCCCTGACTGTTAAGTCCAGTTGCAGATGACTCTGGGGTTGTGGCACTCATCTCACTTTACTGGCCGAGGGAGCCGGCGTTTGTTCACAGAAAGTTTTCCTGGGTCATGTGGCCAGCATGACTAAGCTGCTTCTGGCGAACCAGAGCAGCGCACGGAAATGCTGTTTACCTTCCCACCGGAGCGGTACCTATTTATCTCTTTGCACTTTGATGTGCTTTCGAACTGCTAGGTTGGCAGGAGCAGGGAGCTCACCCGTCACGGGGATTCGAACCGCCGACCTTCTGATCGGCAAGTCCTAGGCTCTGTGGTTTAGACCACAGTGCCGCCCGCATCCCTAGGAGATATGCTAGTCATCTTCAGATATCTCAAGCTTGTTTTCTCTCTGGAGGGTAGGACTCGAACCCAGGGCTTCAAGAAAGAAGATTCTGACTAGACATCAGGAAGAACTTTCCGGCAGTAATGCAGACAAGTGTCCTGCTTTACAGAGCACAGTCCTCTGTTTCACGGTGTCCTTGATTAGATGGGGTTGTGTGGCCCCAATTCAGCTTAAATTAAAAAAAATATCATTGTTAAAGGAGTCCTAATTAGGGGAACCTTGCCCACCCACCATGAAACAGACCTAGCAGTCACACAGAGATCACCTGGTCTTCCCCACAATGCCTTGCGTTTCTGTTTAAATCACAGCAATTCTTTCTAAATTAGCATATGCAGATTTAATACAAATCTGAACCAGTTTTGGTCGGTGTTCCCCTGAAGTTTCTTGTTTTCCCTGCTTTGGGTTAATCGCTCCCAGATTCCACGCAGATGCAGCCAAGTCCAGCGCCACCTAGTGACTCAAGCGCGGAATGACACTTATCCACCCATTGCCGGCGGTTGCTTAGCAACCTTAGCCCTTTACTGACAGTCATTTAGGCCGCCGTTTGCCAACCTGGTGCCTTCCTACAGATGCTTTGGACTACAACTCCCGTTAGCCCCAGCCAAGCTAGACCCGGGTGCCTTGCTTCTGAAGGCAGATTTAAATCTAATGAATTCACAGGGTGGGGAGCAATTTTTGGGGGGGGGGGTGATGAGAAGAAGCCATTTTTTTTTCTTCTGAGGGCCACTTTCCCTCATGGGCAAAAATACAGGGCGTACAGAGCAGAGCTGGTGAGGGTTTTCACCTGGTGAGAGTCGGAAGGGCCAGGTTGAGAGGCCTGGAGGGCCGCATTTGTCTCTTGGGGCCGAGATGCCCCACATTCCCCTTGCAGGAAAGCTGTCAGGGCTGCCTGCTGCCAGTGGGTGGTGCTGCAGCCTGCGATGGGCGAACCCAGAGCCAAAGGTGGGTGCAGGCACCCCGCTTCCACATTTGTGACACCCCATTTCTCTCTCTCTCTTTCTATCAGCCCTCCCCACCTCTCCCCCCTTGTTTGACAGGAAAGCGGCCTTCTCTCTTGCCAGAACTCTGAGCTTAGGGCCACATTTCCCCATTCCTCTTTCCATCGTTCCCTCGCATGACGTTTGCACGAGCGCCACAGATTGGCCGCCTCTGTCTTGGACGAGAGTCCTTCACCTTTGGGCCACAAGACATTGGCAGACTGTTGTTGTTTAGTCGTTTAGTCGTGTCCGCCTCTTCGTGACCCCCTGGACCAGAGCACGCCAGACACTCCTGTCTTCCACTGCCTCCTGCAGTTTGGTCAAACTCATGCTGGTAGCTTCGAGAACACTGTCCCACCATCTCGTCCTCTGCCGTCCCCTTCTCCTTGTGCCCTCCATCTTTCTCAGCATCAGGGTCTTTTCCAGGGAGTCTTCTCTTCTCAGGAGGTGGCCAAAGTATTGGAGCCTCAGCTTCAGGATCTGTCCTTCCAGTGAGCACTCAGGGCTGATTTCCTTCAGAATGGAGAGGTTTGATCTTCTTGCAGTCCATGGGACTCTCAAGAGTCTCCTCCAGTACCATAATTCAAAAGCATCCATTCTTCAGCGATCAGCCTTCTTGATGGTCCAGCTCTCACTTCCATACATCACTACTGGGAAAACCATGGCTTTAACTATACGGACCTTTGTTGGCAAGGTGATGTCTCTGCTTTTTAAGATGCTGTCTAGTTTTCCCAAGAAGCCAGTGGCAGACTACAACTCCCATTGTCCTCTTCTGGCATAGCCAAAAGTCAAGGGTGATGGGAGTTGTAGTCTGCCAATGTCTGGGCACTCAAGGCTGCTTTGGACTGTACAGGCATTCTCACAAATGCATATACCTCCAGTATACCTGAAGGAGCATCTCCACCCCCATCGTTCAGCCCGGACACTGAGGTCCAGGGCCAAGAGCCTTCTGGCAGTTCCCTCACTTCAAGAAGCCAAATTACAGGGAACCAGGCAGAGGGCCTTCTCGGTGGTGGCACCCACCCTGTGGAACACCCTCCCACCAGATGTCAAGGGAACAACAACTACCAGACTTTTAGAAGACATCTGAAGGCAGCCCTGTTTAGGGAAGCTTTTAATGTTTGATGCATTACTGTATTTTAATATTTTGTTGGAAGCCGCCCAGAGTGGCTAGGGAAACCCAGCTAGATTGGCAGGGTATAAATAAAGTATTATTATTATTATTATCCTTGCAGACAACACTGAGGTAGATGTTGCAGTGGTCTGACTCAGCGGAAGGCAGCTTCCTGTGTTCTGGAAAATTCTTGACACTGCTGACTCTGGGCATACTTGCACTGTTGTGGTTGGCATTTGTCTGTCTCGAGAGACAATGGAGTTTGCTTCCAGGGGTGAAGTCAAGTGACCTCCCTGGGGCGCAGGCCTGGGCAATGCGTCTGGAGATCCTGGGCCGACCAGAGGGCAAGACCCCCCTCTCAGCCTCCCTGATGGGGTCCAAAGGAAAGCAGAACAAGACATTTGGCACCTGCTTGGCTGCAGGTGTTGCCGGAAGGAGACGTACATGGTGCCATCCAACCGCCTTAGGGACTCCACTCTGGATTTCTGTAGGATTAACTCCCCGGCCTTTTCTTTCCTTGAATATATCTGACAACTGGGCTGTGGGTTAAACCACAGAGCCTGCTGATCAGAAGGTCGGCAGTTCGAATCCCCGCGACGGGGTGAGCTTCTGTTGTTCTGTCCCTGCTCCTGCCAACCTAGCAGTACGAAAGCACGTCAAAGTGCAAGTAGATAAATAGGTACCACTCCAGCAGGAAGGTAAACGGCGTTTCCGTGTGCTGTTCTGGTTCGCCAGAAGCGGCTTAGTCATGCTGGCCACATGACCCAGAAGCTGTACGCCGGCTCCCTTGGCCAATAAAGCGAGATGAGCACCGCAACCCCAGAGTCGGCCACGACTAGACCTAACGGTCAGGGGTCGCTTTACCTTTACCTTAACTCCCCGGCCTTTTCTTTCCTTTAATATATCCAATAACTGGGAAACACTGGCCTGTGTGTGTTCCATTGGAGAACAGCCTTTTCCAAAGGAGTCATGGGTTTTGAAGACACTCGAACTCAGGACGCAAGGGAGAAACGTGCTAAGAGGAAGGCACGCTTGGCAAATTCACACTGTGATCAACTCCCGCCCGGAAACCTATGTCCCCACTGTGCAAGAATGTGTGGATCCAGAATTGGCCTCCACAGTCACTTACGGACTCACTGCTAAAACCCTGTTTTGGAATATCTTACTTGGCTATGAGTGATCGCCAAAGAAGAAGAAGATATCCTGCAAAGGATCAGAGGTTTAGGACCAGAGATTCCTACAGGGACTGGAAGGTGTTTAAAGGATACTTGCAAAACCATATTGAAAAATCAGAACTATTAGAATGAACAAGTTCCGTTTTAAATGCTGGAATACTAAATAAGATGGATAACAATGTGTAATAGAAAAAGAAGCATGAAATTAGCATGAATTGTGTGAAAGAAAGTAATAGAAGTGGAAAGAGATTGCAGTTGAGTAGACTGGAAGTCTAACCCAAAGGTGGGGTGAGGGGTGGTGGATGGCGATGGGAAAAGGAATTATCTGTGGGATTGAGTGTAGGTAGGTTTGAACATTTTTAAGGATTGTATGAAATGTATGTTTGTATGCTTGTATTTTCACAATATGTGTGTATTAATGCTGAATTATTTTAACAATAAAAACTTTTCAAAAAAAGAAAAGAAAAAAGGACCAGAGATTCCTTTCTCCTTGAAGAAGAAGAAGAGACTGTAAGCCCATGCTTGGAGAAGCACGTGAGTGCAAATATTATGTTTTAATTCATCTATAACTTCCAGTTTCTGCAAGTAAAGCTTTTGAATGTTAAAGTCTGGACATTGGTTTAATTTCATATATATATATATATATATATATATATATATATATATATATATATGATTTAAGCTTCTTAGCTGCATTTTCAAAATTGTCTTTCTCTTTCCAGGGAGGCAAGCCCCATCTGCCCCCCCTACAGCATGGGCAGAAACCCCCTTGACCCTTGGACCCACTCTTGCACTTAATCCTCCAGAGCCTGTTTTTGCATGCAGGGGAAGCGAAGCCCCTAACTTGGCTCTGAGACCCATAGGCTCCTCTCACCCGGTTTAGCTGGCCTGTCAAAGCCGTTTCCCGGGGATGTAGCCGCTGTCTCATGCGGACAGCTTCCAGGAGCCACAGGTGAGAGCCGAGTGCAGGGTGGGGGACCAAAGGAGGACAAACTCCCCCAGAAGGAGCAGGATGTGACCCCCAACAGGGGTTCTCCCCAAACACCCCATGCATAGGTCTAAATTTTGGAGGTCCCAGGTTGCAAGGTGGTTAGATTGGTCTCAACTAGGACCGGGGCCTTTTCAGTACTGGCCCCGACTTGGTGGAACGCTCTGTCACTAGGGCCCTGAGGGACTTGACATCTTTCTGCAGGGCCTGCAAGACAGAGCTGTTCTGCCTGGCCTTTGGTTTGGACTCAGTCCGACCCTTCTGTTTCCCTCCCCTTATGGTCTTGATTTATCGGCTACTCTTAAAATGAGGTTGCATTTTAAATTGCATTTTAACCTGTATTTTAAATTGGTGTTCCCCCCCCCCCTTTACCCTCCCCCCCCCCCTATTATGTTTTTACTGTGATTTTATTGGTGTTAGCTGCCCTGAGCCCGGCTCTGGCTGGGGAGGGTGGGGTATAAATAAAAATTATTATTATTATTATTATTATTATTATTATTATTATTATTATTATTATTATTAAATCTTACTCTGATCACTGGGTTCATAAGCAACTGCAGCCTCCAGATAAATTATCATTTTGCTTAACTCCCTGGCACCCACACGGGAACGAAAAAGGCTTTCGCTTTGTACCTAAGCCCTCCGCAAAAGCTCAATGGGCTGCAGAGGTTCCCCTCGCAGGCTGCCAGCTGTTTTCACCAGTTTGCATGCATGCTCCATCTACTCCTTTGCAGAACTGCAGCCTGATTCCCTCTTCTCTCCTGGCTGATTTAAACCAGCCTTGATGTCATTCCTTGTTTGCAGCTCAGGCCTTAAAACTCAGGGGGAGGCAGAGGCGGCAGAGCCCCCCCCTCCCCTCTCCGCTTTGCTGGAGGCTCTCTGAAAGGACGGCATGCGCAGCCAATGGAAAGCCCAGCTGTGTGAGCATGATGTCACCAGGACAGGCTCCCATTGGGCAAGGTCGGGCTATTTAACCTAGCAACAGCCGCCAAGGCCGCCTCGCCCCCATTAACCCACTGCAAGCCAGCTCTGCTCTCTCTCTCTCCACCCCCCCCCAGCTGTTAATCACTTTTGTGGGCAGCTGTGCAGCCGCAGAGTGCGCTGCCTTCTCCCTGCTCACAAAGGAGGGAGCTGGCAGGTGAAAAGAAGGCCTGTCAGCAGTGGAAACCGCAGCCCTTTTGTTGCCCGGCCTCGGTTCCTCCTGCCTTGCCCCCCCCCCCCCCCGGGCAAAGCACAGATGGCACCATTGTTGCCTGAACAAAGCCGCAGGGGAGCGCCGTGCCATGGCTTGGCAGGACGGCCGAGGCCGGCAGCTGGCGGGCAAGCGCCAGGCCTGGCTTGGCTCAAGCTGTCGCGGTGGAAGCTCGCCAGCGAGTGGCAATAAATAACAAGGGGCAGCGGCACGCGAGGACCCCCTCTGCACCGTCCCGGCCGGGCAAAGACCCCTCTGTGCCAGCCCTGCAATGCCAGTTTGCCCACCAGGGCTTGGTCCCAGTTTGCAGGCCGAGCACAACAAACCACGGTTTCCTGGGTCGGGTGTAGCAGCAAGCCACGGTTTACCTCTGCGTGGAAAAGTCGGGCTGCTGGTACGTTTGAAGAGGGTGAGGGGGACCTTGAAGCACATTTTGCGCCTCAGGCGAAGGGCAAGATGGCTCTGCCCCTCTTTCTGTGCGCAAAGGGTACCGAGTCCGGCTGTTGGGCCTGGCAACGGGGCAGCGTCCTCTGCTGTGCCAGAGAGCGGCAGGTCAGGTCAGAGGGTGCAGGCCAGGCCCTGTCCCTCAGCACCTGTCGCCTGAGGCGCTCACCTCACTTGGCCTCACGGTCGGGCAGAGGACTCGAACTCATGGCTTCAAGTTACAAGAAAGGAATTTCTGACTAAACATTTGGGGAAACTTTCTGAGGGTCATTGCTATTTGATAGCGGACTGTCCTTCACTGGAGATTTCTGAACACAGGTTCACCTGTCTGGGATTATTTAGCTGTGATTCCATCACTAAAGGTAAAGGGACCCCTGACCATTAGGTCCAGTTGTGGCCGACTCTGGGGTTGTGGCGCTCATCTCGCTTTAATGCCCGAGGGAGCCGGCGTATAGCTTCCGGTTCATGTGGCCAGCATGACTAGGCTGCTTCTGGCGAACCAGAGCAGCGCACGGAAACGCCGTTTACCTTCCCGCCGGAGCGGTACCTATTTATCTTCTTACACTGGTGTGCTTTCGAACTGCTAAGTTGGCAGGAGGGTTCCATCCCTACAATTCTGTGGTTCTACGAATAATGTTTGCACCGGCAAAAGTTGCAGGGCGGGTCTACTGCTGCACTTCTGATCAGCGCAAACCCCCCCCCCCCCCCGTAACTTCCTCCTGAAATCCTGTATACACCACAAATGTCTCGGATTTGTTTCTGGTTCTGCTTTTGTTGCTCTGTACTGCGAAATTTCCCCTCCAGGAAAGAATCCAGCGGAAGCATTACGGAACCGATATAGCCAAATGATGTGCGGACGGTTCAGTTTCAATCCCGCGCTCATGATGCAATTTTAACCCATGCAGCGCTAAATCCAGCAGCAAACTGCTCCTGTGATTCCGCTTGCAACTGAGGTGCAGGAGATGCTCTTTGTGGGGTGAGTTGGGGACCCTGCCTCTCCCCTCTTGCAGGGCCCAGTCGGGGATTTCTGGCTCCCCACTGTCCAAGCGTAATCCCAGGAAATTTGGTGCGGGGGGGGGGGGGAGGCGGCTGGGCCCCATCGCAAACCTTCGCAGGCAGGCCCTGACCTGCCTCCTTGCCTCCGGGGTCGGCAAAACAAACAAACAAAGACGAAGGAACCCAAAGTCCCGCAAATAACTTTCCTTTTCTTTTCGGGCTCCCGAGGTTGCCTTGGGGATGGCAGCTTGGCTTTTGATGTCATCCCGGATCGGTTGCCACGGTGACCGGGTCTCTCTGCGGTCACCATTGCCATGGCGACAGACTGGCTTGAGTGATGGAGAATGGGCTTAAGCCAGAGGGACGGCCCTCCTTCCGCTGGGCTTGGCGACAACGGCAAAGTTGCAGGCCGCAGAAATCCCGCTGCCCCAAAGCCCAGACCCACGAACCAAAATACCTAGGGAAAGACACCCCCCCCCCCCTGCTTTGAATGCAGAAGGTGCCGGGTGTTTGCTGCTTCTTCTTTTGTAACATAGTTTTTAAAATTGATTTTCACAGTTTTTACAAATTTACTTATATTTCAATATACGTTTTTCGTAAATTTTTGACATCCCAGCCTTACTTCCGTGATGTTTTTATTCCCACCTTATACGTACTGCTTTATACGACATACTTTAATCTAATACAATTATCCTCCATTTCATTTGTCATTGTTTTCATTCCGCTGCTCATAATTCGAACCCTGTCCGCGTGGCTATAACAGTTTTTCAAATAGCCCAAAAAGGGACTCCACTCTTTCATGAACAAATCGTCTCTTTTATCTCTTTATTTTTGCTGTCAATTTCGCCATTTCCACATAGCCCATTATCTTTCGAAGCCATTCCTCCCTGGCAGGAACCTCTTCCCGTTTCTGAACGTACAGGATTCCAGCTGCTGTTGCCTCATCCAAAGGGCCCAATTTTGATCCTCAGCATCTTCAGGTAGGCCTGAGAAAGACGGCCTGGGGAGCAGCTGCCAGTCAGAGCCCAGACTAGGCTTGGAGAAACTTTCTGTGCTTTCCGTTCTTGTTTGTATTACGCATTTTGTGTTTTTTAACTTGTTGTGAACAGCCCTGAAATGGAGTGTGGTATACCAATTCAATAAAAAATAAAACTAAACAAACAAATAAAACTCTGAGGGCCAAATTCCTTTCCGGACAAGCTTCTGAGGGCCACATGCAAAACCAGGCAGAGCAACGGATGCTAATTTCACCTTTTGTGCAGCAAACCAGTTTCTACGGACGCTACAAAAGCACCTGTCTAAACCATACCTTCCAACTTCTTCCAAATAAAAACGGGGGTGCACATCTTCTGGGATGCACCCTTGGGTGAGTCATGTGACCCATGCCTTGCTCTCGCACCCCTCTTCATCCCCACCCCACCCCACAATTCATATTCATATATATGTGTCTCTAACTCTTCTCACTGGCTCATATAAAAGCTGAGCCTGGTGTTCCCAACCTTTATAGTTACAAATTGTGGGTAGCCATCTGATGTATTCTGATTTTAATTTGTATTTCAGTCGATTGCTGGATTTTATGTTTTAATGTACAGTGGTACCTCGGGTTACATACGCTTCAGGTTACAGCCTTCGCTAACCCAGAAATATTACCTCGGGTTAAGAACTTTGCTTCAGGATGAGAACAGAAATTGTGCGGTGGCGGCGCAGCAGCAGCGGGAGGCCCCATTAGCTAAAGTGGTGCTTCAGGTTAAAAACTGTTTCAAGTTAAGAACGGACCTCCAGAATGAATTAAGTTCTTAACCCAAGGTTGTTGTTGTTGTTTAGTCGTTTAGTCGTGTCCGACTCTTTGTGACCCCCTGGACCAGAGCACGCCAGGCACTCCTGTCTTCCACTGCCTCCCGCAGTTTGGTCAGACTCATGTTTGTAGCTTTGAGAACACTGTCCCACCATCTCGTCCTCTGTCGCCCCCTTCTCCTTGTGCCCTCCATTCTTCCCAACATCAGGGTCTTTTCCAGGGAGTCTTCTCTTCTCATGAAGTGGCCAAAGTATTGAAGCCTCAGCTTCAGGATCTGTCCTTCCAGTGAGCACTCAGGGCTGATTTCCTTCAGAATGGAGAGGTTTGATCTTCTTGCAGTCCATGGGACTCTCAAGAGTCTCCTCCAGCACCATAATTCAAAAGCATCCATTCTTCGGCGATCAGCCTTCTTGATGGTCCAGCTCTCACTTCCATACATCACTACTGGGAAAACCATGGCTTTAACTATACGGACCTTTGTTGGCAAGGTGATGTCTCTGCTTATTAAGATGCTGTCTAGGTTTGTCATTGCTTGTATTATTCTATCGATTAGCCCAGTTTCCGGGGCTGCTTTTCAGTTTTCTTGAAAGCAGACTTGGAGACATGGATCTAGGCAGTGGGACCAATCCCCCCCCCCCCAGGGGAAATTGACAGGTGGGTGGAGGGGTGAGGATTGCACCCCTGCCAATCACCTGAAGGGAACACAGAGCCCTTAGCGGATCAGCAGCCTCCCCGCAACCTCCCTTTGCTGCAAAAAGATGATCTTGCACCTGCTCCACACCTGCCGTCATAGGGCAGGTGTGTGTGGCTTGCCAGATTGGCCTGATTAAGACCCCCAGGTCAGGTGTTCCCCACAGCTGCACTGAGCGCAGGGGAGATTGCCACAGGGGCTGTTTCAGAAACGTACAAAACCCCCGGCACATTTCCCACCGCATCAGCCGCCTCTCCTTCGCCCTTTCTGACCCTGCGCATCTTGCCCAACTAAGCCCCTGGGATTAACAGCCCCTGACCCAGCCTCTTCATCAAAAGCTACTTAGCAGGCTCAGCAGGTGTTGGTAGCCTGAAATAGAGAGGCGTAAAGGGCGTCGAAGAGATGCTTTAGTTATACTTATTTCGCTTGGCGCAGTGACCTGCTGCCCATAAGACAAAGTCCCTCCGGGCAGTTCGTGAAACGGTATAAAAGGAAGCTCTCGATACAGAGCATATACCGTATTTTTTGCATGAAAAGACTCACATTTTCCCTCCTAAAAAGTAAGGGGAAATGTGTGTGCGTCTTATGGAGCGAATGCAGGCTGCGCAGCTATCCCAGAAGCCAGAACAGCAAGAGGGATTGCTGCTTTCACTGCACAGCGATCCCTCTTGCTGTTCTGGCTTCTGAGAGTCAGAATATTTTTTTTCTTGTTTTCCTCCTCCCAAAACTAGGTGTGTCTTGTGGTCTGGTGCATCTTATAGAGTGAAAAATACTGCATTAATTAAATACGGTATTAAATACATATTAAATATGGTACTACTGGTAGAAAACAAAATCCGCATGGAACCCAGGATGAGAACAGTCTAAGGGGAAGGGATGCTGGCCCACCTGGCAGGGAGGGCGTGCGGATAAGTAGCCATCTTTGAGGTCAACCTGGCTGTGCAAATACACTAGGCAGATTTTAAACCGAGGCGGAACCCAGCTGTGCATTTCAAAGCACATTTATGACCATTCAGCAATATTCCCTGTTTTACTGAAGGTACATTGTTGCAGTCCATAACTGATTTTTTAAAAAAATTCCTTTATGAGTACGTTTACGAGCACAATTCAAAGTGTTGGTGCTGACCTTGAAAGCCCTAAATGGCCTCGGCCCAGTATACCTGAAAGAGCGTCTCCACCCCCATCGCTCTGCCCGGACACTGCGGTCCAGCACCAAGGGCCTTCTGGCGGTTCCCTCACTGCAAGAAGTGAGGTTACAGGGAACCAGGCAGAGGGCCTTCTCCATAGTGGCGCCTGCCTTGTGGAAAGGAAATAAACAACTATATGACTTTTAGAAGACATCTGAAGGCAGCCCTGTTTAGGGAAGCTTTTAATGTTTAATAGGTTATTGTATTTTAATATTCTATTGGAAGCCGCCCAGAGTGGCTGGGGAAACCCAACCAGATGGGCGGGGTATAAATAAATTTATTATTATTATTATTCTCATCCTGAAGTGATTAAACAATGATTAAAAATTGGCATATAGATGATAGATGGATGGATAGATAGATAGATAAGATAGATAGAGCTATTGCTTCTAGATGATCTGTTTAGTGAGCATTCATCCTGATTTGCTTGCAGGGAGATTAGAATAATAGAATAATAGAATCTTAAGAGTTGGAAGGGACCCCAAGGGTCATCTAGTCCAACCCCCTGCAATGCAAGAATCTCAGCTAAGGCATCCCTGACAGGCGGCCATCCAACCTCTGCTTTAAACCTCCAAGAAAGGAGATTCTATCATCTTCCAAGGGAGACTGTTCCACTGTCAAATGGCTCTTACTGCCAGAAAGGTCTTCCTGATATTTAGTCTGAACCTCCTTTCTTGTAACTTGAAGCCATTGGTTCAAGTCCTATCCTCTGGAGCAGGAGAAAACAAGCTTCCTCCCTCCTCCATGTGACAACCCTTAAGATATTTGAAGATGACTATCATATCTCCTCTCAGTCTCCTGAGACTGAGGAACGGCTAAGGGAGCTGGGCATGTTTAGCCTGGAGAAGAGGAGGTTAAGGGGTGATATGATAGCCATGTTCAAATATATAAAAGGATGTCACATAGAGGAGGGAGAAAGGTTGTTTTCTGCTGCTCCAGAGAAGCGGACACGGAGCAATGGATCCAAACTACAAGAAAGAAGATTCCACCTCAACATTAGGAAGAACTTCCTGACAGTAAGAGTTGTTCAACAGTGGAATTTGCTGCCAAGGAGTGTGGTGGAGTCTCCTTCTTTGGAGGTCTTTAAGCAGAGGCTTGACAACCATATGTCAGGAGTGCTCTGATGGTGTTTCCTGCTTGGCAGGGGGTTGGACTCGATGGCCCTTGTGGTCTCTTCCAACTCTATGATTCTATGATTCTATGATTCCTCTTCTCCAGGCTAAACATACCCAGCTCCTTCAACCGTTCCACATCAGGCTTGGTTTCCAGACCCTTGATCATCTCGGCCCACTTTCCAGCTTGTCAACATCCTTCTGAAATTGTGGAGCCCAGAACTGGACACAGTATTTTAGGTGTGGTCTGACCAAGGCAGAATAGAGTGATACTATGACCTCCCTTGGGCTGGACACTGGACGGCTGTTGATGTAGCCTAGAATAGCGTTAGTCACACTGTTGACTCATGTCGACTCACCAAGATTAGACAGCAACACTGGCTGTGTCATTTGTTCCCCTTCGTTTGCGGGGAGGTTAAATGGAGGTGAATCGTAGGAAATATCACCCCATCCTTTCCAGCATCTCTCCGCATCTCTTGGGGGAACGAGGTTGCTGAGAAAGCCCTTGCGATCATCTATAATTGCAAAACCTGAATTTGCTGGAATGAAAACACTGAATCTGGAGACACCCAGAGTTCCTAGCCCAATGCAGGCGGGAAACTTGGTGTCCCTTACTTTAGAAGTCCCCGTAAGCCTGACCCTATAGAAGAGCCTTCTGCAACCTACATCTGCCTGGGATAGATGGGGGAAGAAGGCTGCTTTAGAAGATGCAGTATCGTTTGCAGGGAAAGAACAGAACATGTTGACGCACAGAACACACAACACCTCTGATTTCTACATCCAGACTGTTCTGGTGGGTTGCCTTGAAATACGGTGCGTTTGCTGCCACCTCGTGGCAAGTCTGCAGATGAATTGTACTTGCTACTGGAATCCGTCTGTCTCAAGAGGCAATGGAGTGCACCTCAGGGGCAAACCGCTGGAGAATCACAGCGCCTGCTGTGGCTGCAGACACCAGAAACCTGTACCTGCTGCCTCCCACATATTTTTATTTTTGCTGGGTTAGCAGCATCAAAGTGACCTCCCTGGGACACATACATACAAACCGTGTTATTTGTTGTTCTAATGTGTTGTAAGCAATGACAAACCTAGACAGCATCTTAAAAAGCAGAGACATCACCTTGCTGACAAAGGTCCATTTAGTTAAAGCTCTGGTTTTCCAAGTAGTGATGTATGGAAGTGAGAGCTGGACCACAAAGAAGGCTGATCGCCAAAGAATCGATGCTTTTGAATTAAGGTGCTGGGGGAGACTCTTGAGAGTCCCATGGACTGCAAGAAGATCAAACCTCTCCATTCTGAAGGAAATCAGCCCTGAGTGCTCACGGGAAGGACAGATCCTGAAGCTGAGGCTCCAAGACTTTGGCCACCTCCTGAGAAGAGAAGACTCCCTGGAAAAGACCCTGATGTTGGGAAAGATGGAGGGCACAAGGAGAAGGGGACGACAGAGGACGAGATGGTTGGACAGTGTTCTCAAAGCTACCAGCATGAGTTTGACCAAACTGTGGGAGGCAGTGGAAGACAGGAGTGCCTGGCGTGCTCTGGTCCAGGGGGTCACGAAGAGGCGGACATGACTAAATGACTAAACAACAACAAATAATAATAATTATATTATCATTTGTACCCCACCCATTTGACTGGGTTGGCCCAGTGGGTGGCTTCCAACATTTTAAAAAACGTGATAAAACACCACACATTAAAAGCCTTCCTTGAAAGGCTTGATGCTTCCACTTCATGCCTTATTAAATTCAGCAGGGGTCCAGAGTCGGGAGGCTGCGGATGCCTCATGTAGAGAGGGCACAGTTCCAACTCCTTTAAAAGGCACCATAATTGGACCTCTCCTGAAGAAACTCACCTGGACCCTGCGCTACCTGGGCAAAGTGATCAGGAGTGGTGGCTGGGCAACTCCACTCATCACGGAATGAAACCAATTCTCTGGTACCATTTCAGTCAGATTTCAGAGCTGCTTTGGAGATGGAAACTGCCTTGGTCTCCCTGTGGGTTGGACTTTGTTGGAGGGATTGACAGGGGGAGTCAGACGCTGCTAAGTCTCCTGGACCTCTCAGTGGCTTTTGATGGCCCCGGTGTCCCCCTGGACAGGTTACCAGGGTCCGATGTGGGAGGCAACACTCGTTGGTGGTTCTGCTCATAGCTGGGTGGCCGGGTCCATAAGGTGGTTCTGGTGGACCACCTTCGCAGGCATGCTTTGAGGTTTCTCCCATCCCACTTAACATCTGCATGAGATTCTTGGGTGAGGCCATCTGGAGACTTGGTTGGAAGTGTCACCAGTATGCAGAGAACACCCAGCTGTCTAGGTTGGTGGCAATTCTCCCCCCCCCCCTCCACCCCATAAATTTTTATTATTTTCCTTTAAACAACATTTCCGACATTACAATAACAAACACAAAACAACCTTTTTGCTCTGCCGAGCTTGTGACTTCCTTCCCTTCAACAGGTATCCCATATCACATCCATTTCAAGCAATTCAAATCTTTACTATGTGTCCACATTGTAGGATTTATTTCAACCCTGCTCGTGTCTTCAGTTTTTTGCAATTATTGTTCAAATATACAGTAAACTTACTCCAGTCTCTTTGGAATTTCTGATCGTCCTGGTCTCGGATCCTGCAAGTCAGTTTGGCCAACTCTGCAAAGTCCATCACCTTTGCCTGCCACTCCGCAATAGTAGGTATTTCTTGTAATTTCCATTTTTGGGCCAGCAAAGTCCTTGCTGCGACTGTGGCATACGTAAATAGATAAATAGATATGGTGGTGATTCTTTGTTTCTTGAAGCAGCAAGTTCCACAAATCTGCGCTGCAGGAGAAAGTTCTTTCTTTGGCCTGCCCTGAATTGTCCAACATTCAGTTTCACTGAATGTCCGCAAGTGTTATGCGAGAGGGAGAAAATTTTCCCCCTATCTTTCTCTGTGCCATGCATGATTTTGTAATCATGTCATCTCTCGCTCACCTTTTCTCTAAGTCCAAACAAAAAAGTCCAAAATGCTGCGACCGTTCCTCACAGGGGAGTCACTCCATCTCTTGGATCATTCTGGCTTCCTTTATCTGAACTTTCTCCAACTCTCCAATGTCTCTTTTGAGGTGAGGCGATCAGAAGCAACGAAGATGACCCAACGACTTCTACACCCTGCCTGCCAAGCTGTCAAAGATGTGCCGTGATGTGTACTCTTGCAAAACTTGCACACTTTGCAAGCTTGGGGGTGGGTCTGCTCCCACCTGCAGCGGCAGTGCCTTGGGCTAGGTGATAATCCTGCACCCTCCTTTTAAGACTCCTGATCAGCCTCTGTTACTTCTCCCGTCAGCAGCCTATGCCCCCCCAGCCTCTTCAGAGACCCACCCCCCACTCTGCCAGGAAGGTGTTGGCATCCCTGCTCCCCTTTCCAAAGCAGCCAAGGGCACCAAACCAGCTTCACCTCTCTCGGCCCAGTATACCTGAAGGAGCATCTCCACCCCCATCATTCTGCCCGGACGCTGAGGTCCAGCTCCGAGGGCCTTCTGCCAGTTCCCTCATTGCAAGAAGCAAAGCTACAGGGAACCAGGCAGAGGGCCTTCTCAGCAGTGGCACCCGCCCTGTGGAACACCGTCCCATCAGATGTCAAAGAGATAAACAACTACCTGACATATAGAAGACATCTGAAAGCAGCCCTGTTCAGGGAAGTTTTTAATCTGTGACATTTTGGTGTATTTTTAATTCTTGTTGGAAGCTGCCCAGAGTGGCTGGGGAAACCCAGCCAGATGGGCGGGGTAAGGTAAAGGTAAAAGGGCCCCTGACCATTAGGACCAGTCGTGACCGACTCTGGGGTTGCGGTGCTCATCTCGCTTTATTGGCCGAGGGAGCCGGCGTACAGCTTCCGCATCATGTGGACAGCATGACTAATCCGCTTCTGGCAAACCAGAGCAGTGCACGGAAACGCCGTTTACCTTCCCGCCGGAGTGGTACCTATTTATCTACTTGCACTGGTGTGCTTTCAAACTGCTAGGTTGGCAGGAGCAGGGACTGAGCAACGGGAGCTCACCCCATTGCGGGGATTCGAACCACCAAACTTCTGATCAGCAAGTCCTAGGCTCCGTGGTTTAACCCATAGGGCGTGGTACAAATAATAAACTATTATTATTATTATTATTATTATTATTATTATTATTATCCATCAAACGCAAGTGCCAGTCCTGAGCCAGGTGAGGCAGGATAACTTGGACCAGAGACGTGGACCAGACAAGATGTGGGCACTGCTATGCACCCAGAAGGTGAAGGATATTGGGCCTGTTCTAGATGTGGCCGAACTTCCCCTAAGGCATGGGAATGACAGTGACTGGACCTGGCTGGTGGAACAGATCCTTACCTCTCCCACGGGCCAACTTTGACAGGTGATCCTCCCTTCGCCCACTCCCAGGTCCCACCTGCCTGCCACCCGATATCTCAATGGCGTCAGGTGGCCAATTACTCCTTGATGGGCATTATGGGTCTTAGAGGAAATGACCGCCTTTTGTCCAGCCATAGCAGGGCATCCATGTTCAAGCAAGCAGGAGGACGGCCATCTGGCGCCAAGCGAAGCTTATTTGAGAACCAAACAGATGAGGATGATGGACTTTTCGGAGCTAGCTGATCTGACAGGAAGAATCCGCGACCAGAAAGAAGAGGAATACCAAGAAGATTGGAAGAAATTTAAGGACTACCTGAACAAATATTGTAATATTAAAAACTAGAAATCATTTGAAAGCACCATAGAGGCCTAGGATTAAATTTGTTGTTGTTGTTTAGTCGTTTAGTTGTGTCCGAATCTTCGTGACCCCTGGACCAGAGCACGCCAGGCTCTCCTGTCTTCCACTGCCTCCCGCAGTTTGGTCAAACTCATGTTTGTATCTTCGAGAACACTGTCCCACCATCTTGTCCTCTGTCGTCCCCTTCTCCTTGTGCCCTCCATCTTTCCCAACATCAGGGTCTTTTCCAGGGAGTCTTCTCTTCTCATGAGGTGGCCAAAGTCTTGGAGCCTCAGCTTCAGGATCTGTCCTTCCCGTGAGCACTCAGGGCTGATTTCCTTAAGAATGGAGAGGTTTGATCTTCTTGCAGTCCATGGGACTCTCAAGAGTCTAGGATTAAATTAGGATTTATTAAATAATTTGGGTTTAGAATAGTAAGAAAAGTGAATAAGTTAGATAACAATTGGAAATATTTTTGTTAAAGCATGATATTCGAAATCTGTTACATACAGATACAAGGAAACTCAGAAGGGAGGGATTAGAGGAAGTCAACCAATATGTAAATAAGGTTAGCTTGTAAAGGTTTAAGATTATTTTCTCCTATGTTGTGGTTGTGGTTATGTCTTTCTTGTAATGTATTGTACTGTTTTTTCTTTTGGTATTTGTGTGTGTGTGTGTGTTTTCTTTCTTCTTTTTCTTTTTTGTTAGATTGTAAGTGTTATAATTGTGGAAAATTCAATAAAAAAATTTGGGGGAAAAAAGACATCCCTGCTCACGTCCTAGCATGCATGTCAAATGCACCGTGTTCGACACTCCTGTGTTTTAAGCGGCGCGGTGAGTCAGTGCGTCTGGTTGTTAAGCAGAAGGTTGGCAGTTCGAGCCCACCCAGGAATGGTTGTGGGTAGGATTCCTGCATTGCTGGGGGCTAGACTGGATGACCCTTGGGGTCCCTTCCAAGTTGACAATTCCAGGATTCTGTGAATGTGGATGTAGCCGGCATCTCGTATGAAATTTAAATGTTCTTCCGGTTTCGTACATTCCCACCAGAGGGAGGCAAAGAGCCACAAATGATGATCTAGGGCTCGTGGCGTTTCCAGCTGGGTCCAGCACCCAAAAATACAGGGGTTTATTGGCAGTGCATATCCACAACAGCACCTGTCAGCCTGATCGCCCCCCACCCCGTCCTCATTTAATCCAGTTTCCCCCTTTCCATGGAAAATCAGATAACCTTTTTCTTAAAGCCCTATTGCTAGCACCCATTTGTGGCATTTTCTGACCAACCCATAGGCAATATTGAGCGCTGGTCTCGAAGCCAGATGGCAACTCCAAGAAAAGCAAACATGGCCATTGTGTCTAGTTGCCATTGACAGGGAAGTCATGTTGTTGTTGAGTCGTTCAGTTGTGTTCGACTTTTCATGGCCCCCTGGGCCAGAGCATGCCACGCACTCCTGTCTTCCACTGCCTCCCACAGTTTGGTCAAACTCATGCTGGTAGCTTCGAGAACACTATCCAACCATCTCATCCTCTGTCGTCCCCTTCTCCTTGTGCCCTCCATCTTTCCCAACATCATGGTCTTCTCTTCTCAGGAGGTGGCCAAAGTCTTGGAGCCTCAGCTTCAGGATCAGTCCTTCCAGTGAGCACTCAGGGCTGATTTCCTTCAGAACGGATAGGTTTGATCTTCTTGCAGTCCACGGGACTCTCAAGAGTCTCCTCCAGCACCAGAATTCAAAAGCATCATTATTTGGCGATCAGCCTTCTTTATGGTCCAGCTCTCACTTCCATACATCACTACTGGGGAAACCATAGCTGTGTCCTGTTCTGGGCTCCACAATTTAAGAAGGGTGTTGACAAGCTGGAAGGTGTGCAGAGGAGGGCGAACAAGATAATCAAGGCTCTGGAAACTAAGCCTGATGAGGAACGGTTGAAGGAGCTGGGCATGTTTAGCCTGGAAAAGAGGAGACTGAGAGGAGATACGATTGCCACCTTCAAATATCTCAAAGGTTGCCTCATGGGAGAGGGAGCAAGCTTGTTTTCTCCTGCTCTGGGGGGGTAGGACTCGAACCCATGGCTTCAAGTTACAAGAAAGGAGATTCTGACTAAACATGCAGAAAAACTTTCTGGCGCTACACTTCTATGATTGTACGATAGCTTCAGACGCCTGTCACACTCCAGTGATCTGCAAACGCTCCTTATACCTGTTTTCAGCCCCACGCAGGGGTGAAAATGTCTTGTTTGGAGCCATATTGGGAAACAGCTTTTTTTTCATGTTTCAGCATCAGCTGAAAATACGTGATTCCGGCTAATGGCTGCTATTACAGGCAATGGCAAGAAGGCAGCCTTTCCTTTATTCTTTCCCATTCATATTTGCACCCACCTGGCCGCCAAAGCCCCTTCCTTGCCTCTCTGCACACGCCTGGTTTGCGTCAGCTAATTTGCCCCCATCGGGTGCAAATTATGCCATTGACTCTTGCACGGGGCCAAAGCGAGCGGCCGGCTGTCACAAGAGAAGCTTATAACCCTGTGCGTTGTTTCTCTGGGCAGCCGTTCAAGCCACGGCTTTCTTCTTCTTGCTCAGAAACAGCTTCTGGTTTCTGGACCCGATTTCCCAGGAAATGTAACTGTTTTTTCATCGCTCCCCCCCCCCCGCTTATCTTAATCTTTAAAATGTCTAATAATAAAGGTTTATAATTAAACATAGAGAATCGGAGCTATAAATATGAGCAGGTGATGAGAGGGGCGGGAGAAGAAGGTTATGTTAATGGGAAAGAATTCATCATTATCATTATTCCCCCCCCCCTCAATTGTAAAAAGAGCCAATGTTTCTATAAATTTAGACCTCCTTGTCAGTCGGCTGGTGACTTTCTTTGGTAGGGTAGTTCATCAGAACAGTTTCGCAGGTTTTCACTATGCCCCCCACATTAAAAGGCTGATTAAAGAAATTAAGGATCTCTGAAAATGGAGCTTCCACATTCATAAGCAGTCTACCTCTAAATATGAGCTGCTAGGAATATGAGCTATTGTGTTCATGCCCACCTTGTGGGTTAGCTTGAGGCATCTGATTGGCTGCTCTTGGAAATGGCACGCTTCAATAGGCCAACTGCGACCCTGCAGAGTTTTTATGAGGTTTTTAGATTACTGTAAAACACTCTGAGTGGAGCCGCCTTTGAAGCTGCAGCTGGCAAAGAATTCTCCTCTCTAGGCTCCTATCAGCTCCTGGTGGAATCTAGACACATATAAAAAAAAAGGCTGTAAATGATACCATCCTAGCAGAATTGAATGATACTTGTGTATAATAAATAAATGGAATACACATCTTAGTGGAATATATGGGAAAAGATATAAAACAAAACTGTGTGATAAAACCAGGACAATAGAAAAAGTATAATGAGAAAGACTGGAAGTTTTTTTACAGAAAACTTTATTGGATAAGACATGATGTTGTATAAATATTTGGTTCTTTCGATATTGTTATTTTTCCTTTATTTCGTTATTTTTAAACCCTTATTTGATGCGATGAATCCTTTTTTCTCTTTCTTTCTTCTTTTTCTCTTTTTCTTCCTTTGTACCTAATTTTGTTATGCTTACCGTCATTGTATGACTGTATTTTAAAACAATAAAGACTTATTTTTAAAAACATTGCTGTGAAAATGCTTTTTTTAGCGTTTTGAAAATATACCGTATTGGCCAGAATATGAGCCGCACTCCCCCTCCCCCCGAATTCTGGCTGTGAAAAGTTAAAGTGCGACTTATACTTGGAACAGGGCAGCTGTCTACCAACTCCACCTGGTACGTAGGCTGAGACCCTATCTGCCTGCGGACTGTCTCGCCAGAGTGGTGCATGCTCTGGTTATCTCCCGCTTGGACTACTGCAATGCGCTCTACGTGGGGCTACCTTTGAAGGTGACTCGGAAACTACAACTAATCCAGAATGCGGCAGCTAGACTGGTGACTGGGAGCGGCTGCCGAGACCATATAACACCGGTCTTGAAAGACCTACATTGGCTCCCAGTATGTTTCCGAGCACAATTCAAAGTGTTGGTGCTCACCTTGAAAGCCCTAAACGGCCTCGGTCCAGTATATCTGAAGGAGTGTCTCCACCCCCATCGTTCTGCCAGGACACTGAGGTCCAGCTCCGAGGGCCTTCTGGCGGTTCCCTCACTGCGAGAGGCCAAGTTACAGGGAACCAGGCAGAGGGCCTTCTCGGTGGTGGTACCCGCCCTGTGGAACGCCCTCCCATCAGATGTCAAAGCGATAAACAACTACCTGACATTCAGAAGACATATGAAGGCAGCCCTGTTCAGGGAAGTTTTTAATATGTGACATTTAGTGTATTTTTCATCTTTGTTGGAAGCCGCCCAGAGTGGCTGGGGAAACCCAGCCAGATGGGCAGGGTAAGGTAAAGGTAAAGGGACCCCTGACCATTAGGTCCAGTCGTGACCGACTCTGGGGTTGCGGTGCTCATCTCGCTTTATTGGCTTCCGCGTCATGTGGACAGCATGACTAAGCCGCTTCTGGCGATTATTATTATTATTATTATTATTAAGCCTTGAATTTTAAAGGTGGAGCTTATTTGTGGGTGCGTCTTATATTCAGGCCAATACGGCATATTGAATTTGCCATAAGCGCGCCATCGCCATCTAGTGTCACATTTGTATAATGCACTTAAAAAGGTAAAGGGATCCCTGACCGTTAGGTACAGTCACGGACGACTCTGGGGTTGTGGCGCTCATCTCACTTTACTGGCCGAAGGAGCCGGCGTACATCTTCCAGGTCATGTGGCCAGCATGACTAAGCCGCTTCTGGCGAACCAGAGCAGCGCACGGAAACACCGTTTACCTTCCTGTCGGAGTGGTACCTATTTATCTACTTGCACTTTGACGTGCTTTCAAGCTGCTAGGTTGGCAGGAGCAGGGACCGAGCAACGGGAGCTCACCCCGCTGCGGGGATTCGAACCGCCGACCTTCTGATCGGCAAGTCTAGGCTCTGTGGTTTAACCCATAGCGCCACCCGCGTCCCTATAATGCACTTAAAACACACTTTAAATGTTATTATTTGCAGCTGATGGGAGCATATAACGCTCAGTTCTGAAAGCACTGCATGGGCTGCTCAGTATGCAACCAAAGCCTTTGAGGTCTTAGTATTGATATAACAAAGACCTAAGCAACTTGGGGCCTGGTTACCTTAGAAACCTCCAAGGAAGGAGAATCCACTACCTCCCGAGTGTCGCCAGAATGGGAGACAAAAGGGGTCCTTGGAGAAAGGTATTGCCGAAGGACAAAATGCTTTTTTAAAAGACACCACCTATTGTATTTTATTTTACTTACTTACTTACTTACTTACTTACTTACTGCCCTTCCTCCAAAGATCATAGGGCGGCTCACAAAACAGAAATTCTCCAAAATTCTGTGATTCTAAAACACCTTCAGGGAAGCTCGTTAAGTTTCTCATTTGTAAATCTTACCATGAACAGCATAGTTCATGGGTAGGCAAACTAAGGCCTGGGGGCCGGATCTGGCCCAATTGCCTTCTCAATCTGGCCTGTGGACGGTCCGGGAATCAGCGTGTTTTTACATGAGTAGAATGTCTCCTTTTCTTTAAAATGCATCTCTGGGTTATTTGTGCGACATAAGAATTCGTTCATCCCCCCCCCCCCAAAAAAAATATAGTCCGGTCTCCCACAAGGTCTGAGGGACAGTGGACCGGCCCCCTGCTGAAAAGGTTTGCTGACCCCTGGCGTAGTCATTTGCAATACAAAAATATTCCTCTTCCACTTTCCCTTAATTGTGTGAGAAAGTGCTTAAAGTTTCTAGACTATGGACTGGCGTCTACCTGGGCTCTACCACTTTAGGGTATCATGGGGTGGCATGGAATAGGGAAGCAGGTGCCGCTGTGGTCTAAACCACTGAGCCTCTTGGGCTTGCCGATCAGAAGGTCGGCGGTTCAAATCCCCACAATGGGGTGAGCTCCTGTGGCTCTGTCCCAGCACCTGCCAACCTAGCAGTTTGAAAGCACACCAGTGCAAGTAGATAAATAGGTACCACTCAGGTGGGAAGGTAAACGACATTTCCATGCACTCTGGCACTTGTCACAGTGTTCCTTTGCACCAGAAGCGGTTTAGTTATGTTGGCCACATGACCCAGAAAGCTGTCTGTGGACAAACGCTGGCTCATTCGGCCTGAAAGTGAGATGAGCGCCGCAACCACCTTTGACTAGACTTAACCTTCCAGGGGTCCTTTACCTTTACCTTCCCAGAGGGGAGTGCAATACTATACATAGCAGGGCCTTTTCTGTAGCTGCACCCACACCCATCCAAGAGCGCTCTGCCCTGCCCTGACATTGCCCTCCTTCCTCTATTTGACTCAGACTTTGCTGCTTGAACTTGGCTGGACGTCGTCCCCCCCCCCCACACTTTGGTATGCGTTTAATATCCATTCCACGATATCAGAAAAAGCGAGTTCTTTTGTGAGAGGCGTAACTCTTATGGGTCTCGATTCCCTTCCAGTGCTGCCACTTCACAATTCAAGGTTTGGAGGTGGCTGTGGCAGGCTTTCGAAGACAGCTCATCGTGGCTGTGTAATTAAAGACTATTGTGCAATTAAATGATTGGTTAATCACTTCGCAGATCAGATGAGCTTCGGAGGGAAGGTGATGAAGCACAGAGCCGCCGTCTGGGAGCCGACAGAGGAAGAGGCAACGATACTTCAGCTGTGATGAGCCCATTATCTGCATCATCATTTTGCAGAGCGGGGGGGGGGGGGAGGGGGCTTCTGGGACCCCCTGAGCCAGCTTGTGGCTGGTTGAGCTCCAGCAAGGTGGCAGGATCCAAGAAGATCCCCTGGAGAGGCTGGGAAGAGACACAGTTCACATTAACGCTGCCTAATGAACCTGTCATTTCATGGAAAACTGGCCAGGAAATATAAAAACAACGAGACCTGCGGCAAAATGTTGCAGCATATCCCTAGCGTTCCAGTCACCTGTGGCCTCCTCCAGGATACCTGTAGGGAGCTCAGGTAGAGTGTCCCACTGCCTCACACCCCATTTTCTCATTTTTCCTATTACAGCGATGCAGATATACAAAGCCCTAAACAACTTGGGTTCTGGACCAGTTGAGCCTTTACATCCCAGCTTAGAAACATAGAATTGTGGCATTGGAAGGCAACCCCAAGGATCATCGAGTCCAACCCCCTGCAATGGGGTACAATGAAATTAAACGGACCTAACAAAGTTTATATGGCAAGGCAAAAAGCCACGGATCAAACACAAATTATTAACCAACATAAAAGAGTGGGGAGGTTTTGGACTCCCAGACTTGAGACTATATTACGATGCGGCATGCTTTACTTGGATCAAAGATTGGATCAAGTTAGATAACAGTGACATTTTAGACTTGGAGGGATGGAACAACAGATATGGTTGGCATGCCTATCTAATTTATAACAAAGTGGCAGTACATAAAGAATTTCTAAGCCACGTAATTAGAAATGCATTATACAAGGTCTGGGTGAGACGTAGAAGGTTGTTAGAACCGAAAACCCCATGGTGGCTCTCACCGTTAGAAGTAATATCGGTTAAAAAGAAAAATACTATAGGAAGAATGGCGACATACCAGCAGCTCCTAAAGGAAGAACAGGGCCAATTAAAACTAAGACCATACGATGAGGTGACCCAATACTGTACCACGTGGTTACAATATCACCAAATTGCACAAATATTCAATCAGGATAAAGTAATAGGATTTGAAAAAGAAGAATCAAAATTACAAAAAGTATTATTACAAAACTCAAAAAAGAATATATCCCAAAATGTATAATTTATTATTAGAATGGGAATTAAAGGATGAAGAAGTAAAAGAAGTTATGACTAAATGGGCATGTGATATAGGATATGTAATTCGGCTGGACCAATGGGAGAAATTATGGAAATATGATATTAAATTCACGGCATGTGAGAAAATTTTATAAAAATGGTGTACCAATGGTACTTAACTCCGGTAAAATTGGCTAAAATTTACAAATTAAAATCGAATACCTGTTGGAGATGCAAGAAAGAAATAGGAACAATGTTTCACATGTGGTGGGAATGCCGACCTATTAAACAATTCTGGAATGAAATTTATGAAGAACTCAAAAAGATGTTTAAAATATCTTTCAGTAAAAAACCGGAGGCATTCCTTTTAGGTTTAATTACAAATGATATTCCCAACAATCAAAGGAAAGTATTCCTTTATGCAACGACAGCTGCCAGGATGCTTATAGCAAAAAAACTGGAAAGGGAGGAAAATTCCATCAGTGAAAGAATGGCAAATTAAATTTTGTGAATACATAAATCTGGCAAGACTCACAGCATTCATAAGAGGACAATCGGACCAGAAATTATTAAAAGAATGGGGTTGTGCTAAAGAGTATATGAAAAAACATTGTTCTGGAGTAAGTATATCGGTATGTAATGAATGATGCTTTACAGGGTTAAAGAAAAAGAAAAATGGTGTAAAAAAAAAAGTACAAAGATGGAAGTAATCTAATTAGACACAACACTAGAGTAAGGGTAAATTTTTTGAGTTCTTAGAACAAAGGAAGGAAGTCAATATGTGTATATGTATGTAATGACTAGATTATAATGATGATATATATTTTTTTCTGTAGATGTGTGCCTTTTCGTTTTCGTTTTGTTTTGTTTTGTTTCCTCTGCTTTTTTTCCTTTTCCTTTCCTTTTTTTTTTGTATGTTCCGTTTTTTTGTTTGTATAGTATTATTTTGGATTCAATGTTTGTAATTTTTGTTATGATTCTGAATTGGGGGGGAAAAACAAAAACGAAATTAAACGAGCCTTCCTCTTCCCCCCCTCAATCTCTTATAGAACAACACACCACCTCACAAGTCAATTTTGCTATGTTATTTTCCGTTCAACAGCCTAACAGCCCACGGATAGAAGCTATTTTTTAGCCTGTTGGTACGGCTGATTATACTTCTATGTCTCCTGCCCGAGGGTAGAAGATTAAAAAGGTGATGGCCGGGGTGTGAGTCATCCCTGAGAATTTTTCTCGCTCTCCTAAAGCAACGATCCCTTGCGATGTCATCTAGCGGACTCAAGGGACAACCCATAATATCTTGTGCTGTGTTCACCACCCTCTGTAGAGACTTTCTGTCCATGGCTGTCAGGTCAGCATGCCACGCTGTGATACAGTATGAAAGAACACTTTCTATTGTGGACCCGTCAAAGGAGTTCATCAGTTCTTGTTTAACATTGTTCTTTCGCAAGACCCTGAAGAAATGGAGTCTCTGTTGGGCCTTTCCTACCACCTGAGTTGTGTTGATTTTCCAAGTGAGGTCCTCACTAAGGTAAACTCCCAGGAATTTAAGGGAGGAGACTCTCCACACAGCGCCCCCCCCCCCCCCGATATACAACGGGGCAGTTTTCACTCTCTTCCTCCGGAAGTCCAGCACCATCTCCTTTATAAAAAAATTCCTTTCAATGGCAGATGAAGCTGATGGACTACATCAGGGGTGTCAAACTCAAATTCATCGGGGGCCGCATCAGCAGTTTGGTCACCCTCAAAGGGCCGGTTGTATCGGCCTAAAATATTTGAGCAGGCTGAGACCCCCGAAGTTGATGGGCTTTGACATTTAAATGGGGTGTGTGTGGCATGTGATAAATTATGTGAGGTTCGAGCTGGTCTTTGACCAGTAATAAATTATGATGATGATCATGATGTGAGGTGGGGCCTACCTGCCCCCCCCTCAATATTTTATTCAGGCTGACACCCCTGTTATGAGAGATTACTAAAGTCTGCCCCTGTGGTGATGTATCATAACATTGTGCAGGCCCAGTCTGAGGGCATCTTTACTGGACTGCGTCTTGTGGCTGGGGCTTGTCTGCGCCTTCTCTTCCTTCTCCGCCTGTTGCTGCCTCCTCCCTGTGCCAGGCGCTGGCGGGGGGGGGGGGGGAGATGTGCCGGTTGCACCCCAGTTTCTGACAGGGGCCAATGCTGCTTGTTCCTCCCTCTGCTTTTCAACACTGCAATATATTGCTACCGTATCACAACATCACTATCACAATGTCGAAAAGTTGGTATCGTCTGTTTTTAGGGGCTGAGGGGCTTACTCAGTACGGACAGGGGCACTCCTAGGAATTTATTGGATTTCAAATCCCTGGATTTCAAATCCCATTGGGGGGGGGCAGGGGCGGACTTTGGTAATATGGCACCCACCCTGAGTGAGGACAAAATTTGGTGCCCCCCCTAATAGAATAAATAGGCATCGTTATCTTGTGCTCCCTTGGCTCGGGGCAGGTGAGGCGCCCGCACGGCCCCAAATCTGGTGATGGTGGAGGAAGCACATTTCCACAACGGGCCGAGCTGCCCCTGTGGATCCTGCTGCCTGAGGCAGCCGCCTCCCCTTGCCCTCCGTGGCAAGCCGAGGCTGAGGGGGACGTTGCTGGCACGTTGTTTCCCATGCCGCGCGTCCGCGCCGCGCTCCCGCCTACATCTCTGCTCGCTCCCTCCCGTCCTCCGCGCCTCGCCTGCCAGACTCGCATCCCTGCCCGGTGGCGGCGGTGGCGCAGCGGCTGCCGGGGTGCGCGGAGGAGCGTCCGGCCGGGCAGCTCTGCTCCGTTTGCTGCTGCTGCTCACGCTGGGCGCCTCCTGGGCAGCAGGCCCGCTGGACCGGAGCGGCCACCAGAGACACGGCAGCTCGCGGGACGAGGCGGGCGGCCTGTGGGGTCGCGCCGGCGGGGGACCTCCGGAGGCAGCCTCTCTGCTCACCACCTCCTTCGTGCTGAAAGGTGACGCGGTGCACAACCAGGCGATGGTGCACTGGATGGGCGAGAACAGCAGCGAGAACGGCGGCTACACGGGCCACATGATGAGGTCTGGCGGGCCGGATTCGGCCCGCGGGCCTTGTGTTTGACACCCGTGGACTACATGGAAATGGCGGAAATGACTGGCAGAATCCGAGACCAGAGAGAAGAGTCGATGGAAGAAGATTGGAAAAAATTTAAAGTATATTTACAGAAATACTGCAAAATTAATGAATGTTAGAAGATAATTGGAATGAAGTTACATGGTTTTAGCAGAAGTGTTATTAAGAATTATACAAAAATTAATTGTTAATGCGCTAAAGTGGAAAATTTAAAGTTAAACTGTGTTAGGATAAATTATAGAACAAAAATTGAGAAAGAGGGAAAGGATTTGTTGAACCAGCTCATTTGAACTAGAATACAAAAAAGGGAGGCGCGAGGAAGTCGAGGAAACAAGCATATGAAAGTTAAAGAAATGAAATTTGGACGTGTTTTTAAATGTTTTAGTTTTTTCTTGTTGTTCTGTGGTATTGTTTTTTCTTTTTATTTTTGATGTATTGTCTGTTAAATTTTTATTGTTTCTTCTTTTCTTTTTTATTCTTTTTCTTTTTGTAACTATTAAACATTTAATAAATATTATATATATATATATATATATATATATATATATATATATATATTCCTTTCAGTAGTACCTTAGAGACCAACTAAGTTTGTTGTTGGTATGAGCTTTCGTGTTCATGCACACTTCTTCAGATACCATCTCCTTTGTCTTACCAATATTTAGGTGCAAGTTATTCTCAAAACACCATGTGCAGTAGATACTTTTTGAACCTCCCCCCGTATGCTGTTTCATCTCCGCCTTGTTCTCACAGGGGCCTGTGGGAACCCAGAAGCAGCATTTTAGGAAGAGAGCAACTCTCCTTTCCTGTGGTTTCCAGCCACTGGTATTCAGAAGCAGAAGGTAAAGGGACCCCTGACCGTTAGGTCCAGTTGTGGCCGACTCTGGGGTTGCGGTGCTCATCTCGCTTTACTGGCCAAGGGAGCCGGCATGCAGCTTCCGGGTCATGTGGTCAGCATGACTAAGCCGCTTCTGGCGAACCAGAGCAGCGCATGGAAACACCGTTTACCTTCCCGCTGGAGTGGTACCTATTTATCTACTTGCACTTTGACGTGCTTTCGAACTGCTAGGTTGACAGAAGCAGGGACCGAGCAACGGGAGCTCACCCCGTCGCGGGGATTCGAACCGCCGACCTTCTTATCAGCAAGTCCTAGGCTCTGTGGTTTAACCTACAGCGCCACCCGCGTCCCTATTCAGAAGCATAGCTGCCTCTAACTATGGAGGCAGAACAGAGCCACAATGGCTGTTAGCCATCGCTAGCCCTCTCCTCCATGAACCTGTCTAATCTTCATTTAAAGTCATCTCAGTTGGTGGTCATCACTGTCTCCACTTCACATGCACTGCTGCCAAGCCAGGAATTATCATCTATCATACATTGCATCACAGGCTTGATGCATAACTTTACCTTTCTTTTGGTCAGTTTCACCTGTGTCTTCCCTTCCGTGAAGGCCACCTTTTATTCCCGCCTTCTGCAAAAGTGCGCAGGAGTTCTGCGCATCTGATCACGATTCCTCCACCTTTTCCTCCAAGTCCTCGATCCAAGGGCCAGAACCTCGGAAAGAGCACTGTGATGTTCCTCCCAAAGCCTCCTGCCACGTTGATGAGGAATGGCTGATGACGAACAGCTGTCTTCAAGGACAGCTCTTCAACCAGCTGTGATCTGCATCTTCTCCAGCCCACATCTGACTTGTTTGAGAACCCAAAATAGCACGGCGAACTTATCTCAAATGCTTGGCTGAGATAAAAGATAAATTGTATCTGACACTTTTTGACATGCTGGTTTTTGTGAATTGATGAATTGTTATGAAGACTCCTACAAGGCGACTCCTTTATAATCTATTCTGGTATCTTTGAGAGGCATAAATAATATTATTTATTTATTATTATAAATATTATAAATATTATTATTATTATAAATATGATTATTATTATTCTACTGAAGTCAGGCTGACCCACTGAAGATGCTCCTGATTCCTCTTTACTTTAGCCACATCTTGAAGTTCCAAGCGGTAGATTGAAGTTTCCTGTGCCTGATGTGACAGGTGGCATCAGGCATGAGAAAGGTGTACATTTCTTGTGTTGTGGGTTTGCTCAAAACCACACCACCGTGATGCTTAACCCAGCTTTATTTTGGCCAATGCAGTGGCTTCTGGGGAAATGAATCCCACCGCCAGGACATGCCAACTTTTATAAACTTTCAACTTAACAGTGCTAAGCGCATCTTCACTTTCCAAATCGCATAATGGGTCAACCAAGCAGCGACCTTATCGGATGGAATGAAAAGCAGCGACACAGGGAAGACGCGAGGAAGAGTCGAGACTGCAGATTCATCTTTCGGCGTCAGCAAATTCCTTCACGCTTCTTTGCCGAAATCTCAACTTTATCCTTTCATGTAGCATCCGGTTTGCACTTTCTTTGGTTGCCTTTACGTCTTAGGCCAGTGGTTTTCAGCAGGGCAGGGGTGCCGCAGGCAACCCTGGCCTCGTCTCTCTTTCCTTCCCTGCCTCCTCTGACACCCTGTCACATCTCTGCCTACCAAAGGCTTGCACAGTTGTTTCTTGCAGCAGCCCTGGCTACAAACTCCCCAGGTGAATGGTGCCCCTGGCGCTGGCCAGGGGGTGCTGTTTGCCAGGAGCTGAGGTGCCCTCAGAGTAGGCAAGCAAGCGGGCAAGGGAGTCAAGCCTGCCAGTCTGCCAGCCCTTGCTGCTGGGAATGGACAGACAAGTCCCAGGCCCTTGTGGGGCAGTGTTAGGAGGCGCCTCTCTTTGGGGCAGGGGGGCCACAGACCAGGGGTAGCAGCAGCGGCTGCCCAGAGGACTCCCAAGGAGAGGGGAGAGGAGAGGAGGTTGAGGGAGGGTGTTTGGAAAAGGGTGAGAGGCTGCCAGCTCTGCAGGCAAAGGGTGATCTAACTGGGCTCCTGAGCCCCACAGGGGTACCCCAGAAAGAAGGGAGCCATGGACTCAAAAAGGTTAAAAACCTCCATCTTAAGCTATCCATACAATATGATACGATACGATACAATCATCTTTATTGTCATTGTCCCATACAGAACAACGAAATTGAAAATCTACATCAGACATTCAGAAACCAACAAGCCTGCTATCCCAGCCTGGTTAGCCCCCTAAAAACTCTGATACCCTGTAATTAAATACAATATACTCCCACAGAGACTACCTTACACTGCGTTTAAAACCAAAATCGCATTTGAATAGGAACTGTTTCTCAGGCAGCTAGTCCTAGTCTTTATAACCCTGTGCCTTCTTCCAGAAGGCAGAAGCTGAAAGAGATCGTTTCCAGGGTGCGCACTATCTTGCGCTATCTCTGCCGCTTTCTTATGGCACCTGGAAGCATAGATTTGATGCAAGGTAGGGTTCATCAATGCCGATACCATAACTTTCCCACTCCACTTGCCCAGAGCAAATGGGCAGGCTAGTCGCTAAGGCATGATAAGCCTTGTTGCCGAGTTGGAGGTGTTACTGTCTGTCTATAAGACCCTTAACAACTTGGGGCCAGTTACAGGTGCTGTTTATTCTACTGAGTGGATGTGCTAGGAATGGGTGTTTCATTCCAAGTACTGCAGAGAGACTCACAGCTATCAGGAGACCATCTCTTCTCATTAGCTCCCCCTCATGAAACATCAGCTGAGCATCCTTCTCCGTCATAAACAATTAGATTCCCCAGTGCTCGATGAAGAGTTCTGCAAAGCCCGCATCTTTCCCTTCTGTCATCTTCAGGACAAACAAAGCAATTGCTACAGACTCAGTAGTGTTCACGTTATTGATATAGCACTCAACAGACTATAACTGTGTCAGTCAGAGGAGGCACTGGGAAAGAACTGATTTATGTCATTGAGAAAAATAGATGTAATCTAGGCAGCAGAGTGTGGCGGAATTGGATGCCATTGTGCTGGAATTGAAACGGCCGTGGATGTGGAGACGCAGCAATGCTGGAAAATGAATCTGAAACATAATGGTTGCAAAGCGGAGCGCAGATATATGTTGAGCTCGGCAATGCCGTAATGAAGGCACATATCATTATGCGCTCTCTCCGCATCCTTGAGCGAAGAGCTGGTTTGGGGCAGTGCTGCAGTCGCTCAAATGATTCTAGGACCTAAGGAGGTCATCTGGCGAATCTGGAGGGTGTGAGTTCCAGGACAGACAATTTTGAAAATGCAGCTAAGAAGCTTAAATCATATACAGTGGTGCCCCGCAAGACGAATGCCTCGCAAGACGGAAAACCCGCTAGACGAAAGGGTTTTCCGTGTTTCAATGCGCTTCGCAGGACGAATTTCCCTATGGGCTTGCTTCGCAAGACGAAAATGTCTTGCGAGTCTTGAGATTTTTTTCCGCTCCCCACCCTCTTTTTCTAAGCCGCTAAACCACTAATAGCCTTTTAGCAGCTAATCCGTTAATCCCTTAAGCCTTTAATAGCCGCTAATAGCCGCTAAACCGCTAATAGCGCTAATCCGCTAATAGGGTTGCTTCGCAAGACGAAAAAAACGCTAGACGAAGAGACTCGCGGAAAGAATTAATTTCGTCTTGCGAGGCACCACTGTATATATGTGAAATTAAACCAATGTCCAGACTTTAACATTCAAAAGCTTTACTTGCAGAAACTGGAAGTTATAGATTTTAATTCAACATAATATTTGCAGTCACGTGCTTCTCCAAGCATGGGCTTACAGTCTCTTCTTCTAACTTCCAAACTATATTTTCCGCTCTTCCCAGAGCTCAGCACTAAGCCTTCTGTATCTCAGGCCGTGCCCTGCAGCTCCTTTGAGAGATTCCCGCTTCCACCTTCTCCTGCAGCTTTTGTTTTCTTTCTTCCAAGCAGAGAAGAAACGCTCCAACGCCCTGTTCAATTGAAACACATGCTAAAAACAGCTCAAAACAACTTACAGCCACAGAAATGACATACCTTCCAACATTTATCCTAATTTTATTATTTGTACTCTTTCCATCTGACTGGGTTGCTGCAACCACTCTGGGCAGCTTCTAATCTCTATATTGCTGTATGCCAACATTGCTGTATGCCAGATCCTGCTTGAGATCCTGCACCTGTCCTTGCCTGGTTTCCTGCCTTGTGTCCCGCCTTGGCCCTGTTGGACTGACTCCTTGCGGAACCTTTGGATACTGGACTGGTCTTGGACCATGTTTCACGGGTTACCCCCAGGTCCAGCACACTAGTAATCTTTGGGAAGCCCTTGCCAATAAATACAGAAAGAGCCTTGCAAGATCAGATGAAATGCGTATCTAGTTCCCCCTTCAAGTTGGGCTATTGTGGTTTTTGTGGGGTGCCTGTTTGTGTGAAGAAGGCGTACCCAAGAGTTCCAGCCACCTTTGGGTGAGAGTCTCGGGTGGGAGCCAACACCATCGGTGAGAGCCGGGTTGCTGTCTAGGACATGAGTACAAGAGAGATTGACAGGTGGCAATTTGTAACCCTATTTATTACGCTACGGTATTTTATACAGTTCTCTCGGTGAGTGTCTCCTGCTGTTCTTGCAGTGTGTTTTTAGAACGGAATGAGCGATAATGGAAGAGTAGGTGGGAACAGCATGATTTGTGATTGTGTAGTATGGAAATGAGCTGGCGGCAGATGTGAGATGGCGTCTGACTTGGTGGGGTGATCACTCCACATTGTGAGAGAATGTGGCTTAGCAAGAGCGAGCATGAAAAAGGATTCCAGGTGTTTCCAAAATCTCCTGCTGTGTTTTCGCCTTTGCCAGATTGTATTGTTTTATTTGGTGTTGTAGTTTTTCAGTTTCGTTGTTTTATTGTTTTATTGTTAAATAAATTTTATTAGTTTTTTAACATATCATTTTCAACAATAATTAAACATACTTTTATATCTTATACAGGTTTTTTTACTTCCATCAATCACAACTCAAAATTTTCCAATCTATTCACTTAATTTACATTTCTTACTTTCACTATTACATTTAAATATCATAGCTAACATCTCTATTCTTTCTCTACTTTGCTATGTTTCCTATATTCCTGAGGAGATTTCACCCCTCCCATATCCAAGAATCTGCTGATGTTCTCTGCTGATTCTCCAGAGAGGAGGGGGCGGTTTCTGCTCTCTACTTATTTCGCTCCAGCCTCACATCAAAGAGGGAGAGAGACTGAGTGTTAGAGAGAGATCGTGCGTATAGATAAGGTTGCTGCTAAGAGCAGCTGCAGACACTCAGTGCAGTTCAGCATTTTCGTTTAGACCTCTTTTAGCTCTGTATATAGTTGTGTATTATAGTTGTAGATAGAATAAAGAAGATATTCTACAGAGCTGCTCTCCGAGTCGTTTATGCTCTGCTATACTCTGCTGTACAACGACTGTCTTCTTGTGGAAATGAATCCGGTGCTCACAACTCTAAGCTGTGAGTCCACAGCACTTTGACCTGTTCCTGTGCAGAAGGTGGTCTCTGGAAGTGCTACCCACCTCGCCTAGCCCAGTCGGGGCTGAAGTGGATGAGTCCAGTTGGTGGCACTGGCTCAAGGGCGATGCTGACAATTCCTCCTTACAAAACTTTTTGTAGTCCTACTAGCATAATTTTTTGATTACAGTTGATCTTCATATAGTTCGTACATTTCCTCCAATCTTCTGTGAATCTCTGGTCCCACAGGTTTCGAATCCTTCCTGTCATTTTATCTAATTCTGTGTAGTCCATTAATTTTGTCTGCTATTCTTCTTTTGTCGGATCAGTTTCGTTGTTTTATACACATTGCTGCAGGCCACCCCTTTCTGCAAGCGTGCAAGATTCCAGGGGTTTCTGGCAAATGCCCAGGTTTCATGAATGAGGCACAGCAGAGACTGTGGTGTCTTTCTGATATATGGTTTATTTACACATATCTACCACCTGAGCCTATGAAGGAGGGCTTCACAGCATTAAGACCCCAAGAGGTTAAGAGGTTAAGAGGGTGTTCTTCCATAGCCACAGCGTTGGATTCTAGAAGAAATCAGGCATGGCTCTGTCTCTCTGGCTTCCTAACCTGCTACCAGCTTCAAGCTCACCTAACTCAACGCTCAACTCTGCCTTTGCCTTTCTTACTTTCTAGCTCTTCTTCTTCTTTGGCGATCCCTCGTAGCTGAGTAAGATTGTCTTCCATAAACAAAGTTTTAACAATGAGTCCGTAAGTGACTGTGGAGGCCAGTTCTGGATCCACATGTCCTTCCACAGTGGGGACAGAGGTTTCCGGGCAGGAGCTGATCACGGTCTGGATTTGCCAAGCGTGCCTTCCTCTTAGCACATTTCTCCCTTGCATCCTGAGTTCGAGTGTCTTCAAAGCCCATGACACCTTTGGTAAAGGCTGTTCTCCAACTGGAGCGCTCACAGGCCAGTGTTTCCCAATTGTTGGTGTTTTTTTAAGATTTTTTTTTAGATTTGCTTTGAGAGAGTCTTTGAACCACTTTTGTTGGCCACCAGCATTACGCTTTCCATTTTTAAGTTCAGAATAGAGTAGCTGCTTTGGAAGACGATCATCAGGCATCCGCACAACATGACCAGTCCAACAAAGTTAATGTTGAAGAATCATTGCTTCAACACTGGTGACTGTAACATACTGCTTGTTATCATCCACCTGTTCTGCCGTTGAGGACTTCTTGGATCATTCTTTGTCTAGCTCCTTCCCTTTGACCTTACCGCCTTGGGTGACCCTGCTGGGAGTATGAGATTCCCGACGGCTTCGCTCAAAAGGGTCATAGGAACTTGCAAGCCCACTCACCACAACAAGGTGATGATCCAGTGAGTGGGACTTTCTAACCTGTTGTTGTTTAGTCGTTTAGTCGTGTCCGCCTTTTCTTGACCCCATGGACCAGAGCACGCCAGGCACTCCTGTCTTCCACTGCCTCCCGCAGTTTGGTCAAACTCATGCTGGTAGCTTTGAGGACACTGTCTAACCATCTCGTCCTCTGTCGTCCCCTTCTCCTTCTGCCCTCCATCTTTCCCAGCATCAGGGTCTTTTCCAGGGAGTCTTCTCTTCTCATGAGGAGGCCAAAGTCTTGGAGCCTCAGCTTCATGATCTGTCCTTCCAGTGAGCACTAAGGGCTGATTTCCTTAAGAATGGATGCATTTGATCTTCTTGCAGTCCATGGGACTCTCAAGAGTCTCCTCCAGCACCATAATTCAAAAGCATCAATTCTTTGGCGATCAGCCTTCTTTATGGTCCAGCTCTTACTTCCATACATCACTACTGGGAAAACCATGGCTTTAACTATACGGACCTTTGTTGGCAAGGTGATGTCTCTGCTTTTTAAGATTCTATCTACTGCTAAATAATAATAACTAACTACCGGCGAGTTGTCGGAGGGGAGACCACCCATTTTCTCTCTGGCACAGAGCCACTTCCTTTGTTGCCTTAACAACCCGTACGCAGGACACCATCTTGCCAGGAAGCTAGCCTGGCTAATCCAGAAATTTGAATCCTTGCTTAGGTTTTAACACTTGCTGGATCCAGGACTCCAAAGAGAGCCCAGGCATACAGCCTGTTGCCCCCGCAAGCTCATAACACTATAAAACAATGGGTCTGCTTCAGAAACTGCAGCTGGTGCACAATGCGGCCGCCAGATTGCAGGCGGCAGTTTCTGGCTGAGAACATGCGACACCATTGTTGGAAAAAGCTGCCCTGGCTGCTCCCTTACTGCCCTGGTTCAGGGTCCATGTATTAATTTGCAAAGCCCTGAACAGCTTAGGTCCAGGATAGCTCAGGGATCACCCCAAATCTCATATCCCAGCTCAGTCACAGAGATCATCTGCAGGAACCTTGTTGGTCGTTCCCCGAGTCGGCGAAGCTCATTTGTCAACAATAAAATGAATATTTAGTGTTACCAGCCCAGTCCTGTGGACTACTCTGCCCAGAGAGGTCCTGCAGGCTCATTCTGTGCCAACTTTTAAACGCTTGCTGAAAATGTCTTTGTTCCTAAATGCAGGCAATCAGGAATGCATCTTTCCACAATGGTTAATTGGGTCCTCCCTTAAAGAGGGCATGCATTGCAGAGAGACCTGGACAACCGACACCCTGTTGTGTTGTGGGTGGGTACGATTGGTCAGCCACAACACCTGATTGGTAAGCCCCTCGTAGCTGGGTGCAATCTGGCCAATGGGACATAGTCCAAACGGTTCGAGGGACCTATTTATGCCCATGCACGTAGAATCATAGAATCATAGAGTCATAGAATCATAGAGTTGGAAGAGACCACAAGGGCCATCGAGTCCAACCCCCTGCCAAGCAGGAAACACCATCAGAGCACTCCTGACATATGGTTGTCAAGCCTCTGCTTAAAGACCTCCAAAGAAGGAGACTCCACCACACTCCTTGGCAGCAAATTCCACTGTCAAACAGCTCTTACTGTCAGGAAGTTCTTCCTAATGTTGAGGTGGAATCTTCTTTCTTGTAGTTTGGATCCATTGCTCTGTGTCCGCTTCTCTGGAGCAGCAGAAAACAACCTTTCTCCCTCCTCTATGTGACATCCTTTTATATATTTGAACATGGCTATCATATCACCCCTTAACCTCCTCTTCTCCAGGCTGAACATGCCCAGCTCCCTTAGCCGTTCCTCATAAGCCGTTCCTCATACGTGACCCAGAGCTTCCTCTTTTGGCGCATGCATTCAGAACACCCGCCCACCTCTCCCTATTTTTAGGGCTTTGCGTTTGACCTTGCTATGCCATTGTGTGTCGTTGGAACAGGGGCACAGCAGGAATTTCCCCCACGTGGCTGATCAGCTGTTGCCATTTGGGTTTCGCCTGCCGCATAGCAAATTGTCACAACTTGTAAGGTTGCAGATAGGCTCTGGTTCAGGTGATGGGGTGGGAAAACGCTCTCGCCATCACTATGTGAAGGGTATTCCGTTAAAGGAATCCAGGGACTTGGTGGTTTGGTCAACACCTGAGAGGGTATTGTGCCCGTGCCTGAGTCCAGGGGGACATTTGGGTGGCGGAGTTAGCCCATTCCCGGCTTTCCGCTTATCCAGGTGTTCACCCTTGGCTCACCTATGCTGGTGCCCTGAGTCAACGCTACCTGCATGGCAGGGAGCTAGTTGAACCAGAGCCTATGCAACCAGTAACTTTCTGTAATCAATGAAGTTGTGGCCTAAATTCTACCAAAAACCAAAACCAAAATTTGATTCATGTGTGAATTTATTTAGGGGGGGAGGTTTCTGGGTTTGAACACACAAATTGATGCCTGATCTTAACTTTAAAAAATCATATGAAGTGCTTTTTTTTCAATTTGAGGAGCTGGGATTTTGAACCAAGGATCCCATTCCCTACTCCCAAAATAAAACCAGGATTTGAAGCCAAGACGTTCTGCCTGCAGGGGTCCATTACCCAGTGAAAAGGCGCAAGTTCCTTCTGTTAGTCTCAGTAAAGTTACTTCAAAGTTTCTTCACTGTAGATTTCAGCTTTGGGGGCTGGGGGCTGTTTGAGCTGTGCTTGGCTTGGCTTGTTGTGTTGCTCCCACTTCCTCGTCCGTGACTCCCAAGATATATATAAAGCATTCTTTTCCTACTTGACAGGAATAAAAACGGCAGAACCTTTGCGCCGGCCACCCTGCTGTGGCGATTTAATCACGTAATAAAGCCGGGCTTTCAAAAAGGCTCCTGTGACCTTTCTTCTCCACCCAGAAAGAGACCCAGGGGAGCAGCAAAGAATCGGCTAAATGCCCGTATCAAAGGCTCTTTCAAGTAGATCCCACGTGATTTAAAATAACATCTAAAGACCAGACGTCAAGAGCTAAAGAGCGCCTTTGGGAGAAATCTGGATTTCTTAATAAACGGCTCATTAAACCAAGAACTCATGCTTGCCTTTAAAACGGTCAGAGAACCTGGATTAAAAAAAGGGATTCTTTTGCGATGGGAGTTGAAATCAGAAGGCCAAGAGTTATGGTTTGCACCTGCCGTAGTTCTGGTTTGTGTTCCAGGGGCGCAGGCAACCCATCATTTGGGCAGCTGCCCCCTTATAATAATTTATAATAATAATGATGATAATTCCTTATTACCTCACCCATCCGGCTGGGTTTCCCCAGCCACTCTGGGTGGCTCCCAACTGATTAAAAACAGAATAAAACATCAAACATTAAAAACTTCCCTGTACAGGGCTGCCTTCAGATGTCTTCTAAAAGTCAGATACAGTCATACCTCGGGTTGAAGTAGCTTCGGGATAAGTATTTTCGGGTTCTGCGCTGCAGCGACCCGGAAGTAACGGAGCATGTTACTTCCAGGTTTCACCGCTCGCGCATGCGCAGACAGTCAAAATGACGTCAAGTGCATGCGCAGAAGCGACGAGTCGCGACCCGCGCATGCGCAGACGCGGGTTGCGTTTGCTTCGGATGCGAACGGGGCTCTGGAACGGATCCCGTTCGTATCCAGAGGTACCACTGTAGTTGTTTATTTCCTTGACATCTGACAGGGAGAGCGCCACCACTTAGAAGGCCCTCTGCCTGGTACCCTATAACCTCGCTTCTCACAATGAGGGAACTGCCAGAAGGCCCTCGGAGCTGGACCTCAGTGTCCAGGCTGAATGATGGGGGTGGAGACGCTCCTTCAGGTATACTGGGCCAAGGCCCTTTAGGGCTTTATAGGTCAGCACCAACACTTTGAGCAGTGCTCGGAAACCTACTGGGAGCCAATGTAGGTCTTTCAGGACCAGGGGTATATGGTCTCAGCAGCTACTCCCAGCTGCCGCATTCTGGATTAGTTCTAGTTTCCGGGTTTGCTCCTGAGAATGCATGCCTTAGCTTAGACGGTGCTGCAAACCATCAGTTTGCATTATGTGAGCCGGGGGTGAATCAAATCAAACTGTTCCTTCGACTATGCAACTAATTATGCATCCCCCCCCCAAAAAAAACAACAACAACATGGTTATTCAATTGGACCGCTGCTAATTCCTCCAATTAACGTTTTCTTCCTGATTCAGCAGTGCCATGGGATCGCTTGGGAATAACTAATCCACTTTATGCAGCGGACCTGGCTTGGTGCTGAAGTCAGCTTTGTTGTGAATGGGATTCTAGATGCAAAACCCAGCACTGAGATCAAAGAGAAGGAGGGGGTGTATCGAAAACTCTGGTAGAATAGCATGTGGCATAGCCTACTAGGAGATACCAGAGAAATTTAAGTGACACCAGGAACAAGGTATCTTGTATTATTTGGCAAAGAAGGAGCAGAACAATAAAATTAAAGTGGGCCACTGTGGGAAAATATAGGCAATGTGCCCTTTAACTACCGTATTTTTCGCTCTATAGGACGCACTTTTCCCCCTCCAGAAATGAAGGGGAAATGTGTGTGCGTCCCATGGAGCGAATGCAGGCTCCTTGGCTTCAGCGATAGCAACAGGAAGCCTCCGAAGCGCAGAGGGAGCACTCCCTCTGTGCTCCAGAGGCTTCGCGTTGCTTTCACTGAAGCCTGGAGAGCGAGAGGGATCAGTGCGCACCAACCCCTCTTGCTCTCCAGGCTTCAGGCAGCTATCCGCAAGCCTTCGAAGCGCAGCAGGAGTTCCCCCCGCGCTCCGAAGGCATGCGGATGGCAGCATGCAGCCTGAAGCCCGGAGAGCGCAGCGCCAACTCCCACTGCGCTCCCCGGGCTTCAGGCAGCTATCCGCAAGCCTTGGGAGCGCGCCCCCCAGCCCCGCAAGCTCTGGGAGTGGCGGCAAGGCTGCGCGGAACCTTGCTGCCGCTCCCGGACCTGTTCTGGGGGCTGGGGTTGGGGGAAGCTCGGGCTTCCGCCTCCCCAGCCCCGCGGCTAAAAACGAAGCCAAGACAGCGAGTGGGATCCATCCCGCTCGTTGTCCTGGCTTCTGCCGAAGCCACGCGCAGCATCTCCCGGCTGGAGAGGTTGCGCACGGCAAAAGAGGAAGCCAAGACGGCCAGCGGGATGGATCCCGGTCGCTGTCTTGGCTTCTTTGCTCTTTGGGGCTGGTGGGGGAAATAATTTTTTTTCTTTATTTCCCCCCCTAAAAACTAGGTGCGCCCTATAGTCTGGTGCGCCCTATGGAGCGAAAAATACAGTGGATAACTCCCTTCCCTGGGGAAGAGATGCAATTTTTTGGAAGAGGCTCTTTGAACTAACTTCTCCTTCCTCTCTTGGTTAAATCTGTGGTTTTCAAGCTCCCTAGCTTCAGATTACAAGAAAGGAGATTCCGACTAAACATCTGAAAGGACTTTCTGACAGTCAGACGAAGCTGTTCGACAGGGGAAAGGACTCCTGCAACATTTCTGTGTTTTAAGAGAATATTTTGCAGCCTGTTAATCACGCTGCCTTAAATGCGTGTTTCGTGTTTTGACCTTTTATTTATAATGTTTCAGTCTGATATTTTGCAATGTTCAATTTGGAGCTCAAAGTCAGGCTCTAAATTGCTCTGAGGTTATTGGTTTTTTTTAAAAAAAAAATTACATGAAGTGGGATGGGAAATGATGGAAACAAACAAATGGAATTGAATAAACAGATAAATAAAATCCCAGTTGCTAGGATTCACAAGTGGCGAGACAGAAAACTTGCCACAGGGATTGGGTTGCCCACTGTGATAATGGAATGCCAGGCAAGAGGGCTCTTTTATGATGTAGAGCAAGGTACTCCAACCTGTAGCCCACAAGGCCTTTCTTGGAGACAATATTCAAAGAAAAAAACAGCTTAAAGCCTTTGTGTTGTGCATATTTAAACAAAAGCACATGGCTCGGTTTGTTCATTAAAATTGTTTAATAATTAAATCTATTAAACCTATTAATTGTCTCTATATGTAACTAAATATATTAATTGCATAAATTAAGTAATATTAAATACATTGCGGACCCTGTAATTTATGATACGGAATATTGATTCAGCATGTGGCCTGCAGGTTTGGTGTCGAAGAACTCTTGCTGCCCAATTGGTGCCCCTGAACCTGGCAGCAATTCCTGCAGGCAGATAAAGTGTGTCAAGTCCAAAGTTCAACAGTCAGGAAAACACAGCCCAGAGCCCAACCGGAAGCACAGTCCCGTAGCTGTCCAGGACTCGGAGCATCCAAGCTGAGGTCCATAAACATGGGCAACTGAGCAGATCCAGCACCTCAGCTCTAATTATTATTTTTACTAATAATAATAATACCCATTCTGCCCGGACGCTGAGGTTCAGCCCTGAGGGCCTTCTGGCGGTTTCCTCGCTGCGAAAAGCCAAGTTACGGGGAACCAGGCAGAGGGCCTTCTCGGTGGTGGCGCCCGCCCTGTGGAACGCCCTCCCACCAGATGTCAAAGAGAAAAACAACTACAGTGGTACCTCAGGTTAAGTACGTAATTTGTTCCGGAGGTCTGTTCTTAACCCGAAACTGTTCTTAACCTGAAGCACCACTTTAGCTAATGGGGTCTCCTGCTGCCGCCGCGCTGCCAGAGCACGATTTCTGTTCTCATCCTGAAGCAACGTTCTTAACCCGAGGTACTATTTCCGGGTTAGCGGAGTCTGTAACCTGAACCGTATATAACCCGAGGTACCACTGTACAAGACTTTTAGAAGACATCTGAAGGCAGCCCTGTTTAGGGAAGCTTTTAATGTTTAATAGGTTATTGTATTTTAGTGTTCTGATGGAAGCCGCCCAGAGTGGCTGGGGAAATAAATTATTATTATTATTATTATTATTATTTTACCCCACCCATCTGGTTGGGTTTCCCCACCCACTCTGGGCAGCTCCCAACAGAACACTAAAAACAGAACAAAACATCAAACATTAAAATCTTCCCTAAACAGGGCTGCCTTCAGATGTCTTCTAAAAGTCAGATGGTTGTTTATTTCCTTGACATCTGATGGGAGGACGTTCCACAGGGCGGGTGCCACCACCGAGAAGGCCTCTGCCTGGTCCCCTGTAACCTCACTTCTCTCAGTGAGGGAACCGCCAGAAGGCCCTCGGAGGTGGACCTCAGTGTTCGGTCTGAATGGTGGGGATGGAGACTGGGGTGGGGAGGTCCAAGCACCCTTATTTTCTAGGCATAAGTCAAGCAGAAGTGAGGATGAGGCCTCGGAATAAAGGAGTTCTGAAATGCAGCTCTGAAAGCCACTGTATTAAAAGAATATGGGAGTATTTTTAAAAATGTAAAACAGGTACATATTTGTTTCCCTCCATTGAATGCAAGGGGGTCCAGTTATGGACCACAGGTATGAAGTTTAGGGCATGTAATGCCTTAAAAGAGAATTTAATGAAAATGATTTACAGGTGGTACATAACACCAGTCAAGCTTGCAAAAATCTATCATTTGCCCAATAATAAATGCTGGAAATGTAATGAGACTGAAGGTACATTCTTTCACCTTTGGTGGACGTGCCCAAGGATTAAGAACTTCTGCGAGATGATTTATAATGAAATGAAAAAGGTATTTAAATATACCTTCTTGAAGAAACCAGAGGCCTTTCTCCTGGGCATGGTCGGCCAATTGGTGCCAAAGAAGGACAAAACTTTTTTTATGTATGCCACAACAGCAGCAAGAATACTTATCGCAAAGTATTGAAAGACACAAGATCTACCCACCTGGGAAGAATGGCAGATGAAGCTGATGGACTACATGGAATTGGCGGAAATGACTGGCAGAATCCGAGACCAGGGAGAAGAGTCGGTGGAAGAAGATTGGAAAAAATTCAAAGTATATTTACAGAAATACTGCAAAATTAATGAATGTTAGAAGAATGCTGGAATGAAGTTATATGGTTTTAGCAGGAATGTTATAAAGAATTAAGTAAAAACTGATTGTTAATGGGCCAAAGTGGAAAATTTAAAGTTAAATTGTGTTAAGATAAATTATAGAACAAAAAATTGAGAAAGATGGAAAGGATTTGCTGAAATAGCTAATTGAACTAGAATACAAAAAAGGGAGGTGTGAGGAGGTCGATGAAACAAGTAAATGAAAGATAAAGATATGTAAATATTGGATGTGTTTTTAAATGTTTTTGTTTTTCTTGTTGTTTTGATGTATTGTTGGTTTGTTTTTGTTTTTGTTTTCGATGTATTGTTTGTTAAATTTCTTGGTTTTTTTGTTTGTTTTTTCTGTAACTATTAAACTTTTAATAAATATTATTTTTTTAAAAAAAATGAATGCAAGGAGGTCAAGAGATCCATCGACTGTTTCGCCTTCCCGGGAACCCGGATTACAAGCTGGATTTTACTCTCTCTGTTGCTCCAGCTGCAAGCTCCAGATTTCGCCAGGACAAGAGCTCCCAAATTTCCTTCCTTTGCCTCCGTGGCTCCCTTTGGGCCACCCGGGTTCTACATTCGTGCTCTTCCAAGATCACAGCCTTAGGGTAAAACTCAGCCCGATGCCAAGATCTCCCAGCAGCTTTCAAGCGCTGCCTATAAAAATAAAATAAAAACCCGCACATGTGAAAAGCTTTAGAGGGGCCTGCAAATCATTGCTCTGTGGCCAAAGGAAATAATTCCACCCATAACCAGAGAGTCCCCTAGCTAAATAAAAACACAGTTTTTTATTGCAAATGAGTATGTTTTGAAATATCTAACCTGGAGGATAAGAGAACGAAAGGGGAAATAGTAAAAATAATAATACAGTATGCAATTACCTGGCTGCATGATGAGGCAAATTGCCCCCATGCAAAATGGGCTGTGTTTTCATTTTCTCTTGTTGTCCAAGCTCAGCAAGTTTCAAACTCATCTAGTTCTGGATATTTTATAGATCAAAGATGGTTGAAACATTCCTTCTGACATTTCTCCCTTTGTGGATGTGTAACCCTTGGCATTTGGAATCTCTGAGCAATGGTCTGTTTTTGGCCTTTATTTTGGTTTTCATCTTAAATTGTCATGTAACTCATTACCCTCATGTTGCATCTGCAATTAAATCCCTTATTGCCTCATTATAACCCAGGCGGGGGACTCTGAACTTAGGATAAGCAAATTAGAGAGGCATTTTGCTGCAGAATATGTGATGTTATTCCTTATAGCTACTGACAGAACTTTTAATTTGCTCCAACACCGAGCCTTTGAAGTGGGGGCAGCCACATTATATTACACATTACATTTTCTGTTGCATGAGATTTTTCAACTGCTCTTATATGTTCTTTCAATGCTGATTTCAAATCTGAAATCAATTTTCGTGTATGTGCTATAGTTATCTTTCAATTTCTGACTTTTCCCGATATGTCATATTTACACTGGGGATAAGTGGACACTGGCACGTTGATCTACCCTAACCACATGGTAATTATTGTTTTGCAAACTTAATTTTTCTTTATTTTTATAGTTTTGTAACCTAAATATTTGTATTTTTCATATCGGACCATGGCTTCTTCAAGTAGACAAAAATGTGTAAGATTTGAAATCAGCATTGAAAGAATATATAAGAACAGTTGAAAAATCTCACGCAACAGTAAATGGGGGGGGGGGATGTTCCCCAGTGTTGTTGTTGTTAAAATCTCTATACCACCTTCTGGACTCAGCTACATTGGCAAAGAAAAAGCACTTTATGTATCCCAAGGGAATACATTTTTTTTTTTTTTTTTGCATACCTCCAACTGTACATAGATAAACATGTCATGTTCAATGCTATATAAGTCACATTTATACTCATATTGTACTACTATGGCTTTGTGTTTAATAAAATATTGAATTCTTGCATTGTGAAAATCAGAGATTATGGTGAAAAGTGAAAAACAGGAATTGCAAAAAAAAAACCCTAGAGCTTACAGAACAAAACCAACTTCAGATGAAATCAGCACGTCGAAATTAGGTTAGAACTGCAGGTGTCAATGCAACAAAAAAAATTTTTCCGAGTGTTGTTGTTGTTGTTAAAATCTCTATACCACCTTCTGGACTCAGCTACATTGGCAAAGAAAAAGCACTTTATAGGCATTGCATGTGCATTATAACACTGGGACACCAGGTGGCGCTGTGGAGTTCCGTTTCTGCCAACTCAATTTCTCATACAAAGCTTACAATGCTTGAATTTCAGGGTGCAACAGAGTATATAACCGCCTTCCTCCCAAATCAGCATCCTGTTCTCACAGGGGCCAGATGCCTGTCAGAAACCTGCAAGCAAGAGCCGGGTGCAAGAGCCCTTTCTCCTCCTGCGGTTTCCTGCAACTGGTATTCCCTGTATCCAGGGCAGCTGTCTAGCAGATCCATCTGGTACGCAGGATGAGACCCTCCCTGCCCCCAGACTGTCTCATGGTGCCTGCTCTGGTTATCTCCCGCTTGGACTACTGCAATGCGCTCTACGTGGGGCTACCTTTGAAGGTGACCTGGAAACTGCAATTAATCCAGAATGCAGCAGCTAGACTGGTGACTGGGAGCGGCCGCCGAGACCACATAACACCAGTCTTGAAAGACCTACACTGGCTCCCAGTACATTTCCGAGCACAATTCAAAGTGTTGGTGCTGACCTTTAAAGCCCTAAACGGCCTCGGTCCAGTATCCCTGAAGGAGCGTCTCCACCCCCATCCTTCAGCCCGGACACTGAGGTCCAGCTCCGAGGGCCTTCTGGCGGTTCCCTCACTGCGAGAAGTGAGGTTACAGGGAAGCAGGCAAAGGGCCTTCTTGGTAGTGGCACCCGCCCTGTGGAACGCCCTCCCACCAGAAGTCAAAGAGAACAACAACTACCTGACATTTAGAAGATATCTGAAGGCAGCCCTGTTCAGGGAAGTTTTTAATGTGTGACATTTTAATGTATTTTTAATGTTTGTTGGAAGCCGCCCAGAGTGGCTGGGGAAACCCAGCTAGATGGGCGGGGTACAAGTAAATAATAATAATAATAATAATTAATATTGCTGCCTCCGACTGTGGAGGCAGAGCAGAATCATCCTGGCTAGTCGCCATTTATAGTTTTATCCTCCTCTTGTAATTTGTCCTTCTTTTAAAGCCATCCCAGTTGCCGGCCATCACTGCCTCTTCCTGCGGAAATGAGTCCCATAGTTTAACTCTGCATTGGTCAGTAAACAGGTCATCTAGGAGCATCCCCTTGCGCGTCTGTATCTGAAACCACAGGACTTCATCATTTGCTTCCCTTTTCAGGCTGTAAAAGCTGGCTGGGAGAGCCTTTTGGCTGTCCGAGCAGAGGGTGAAAAAAGGGAATTTGCAATGTATACTGCACATGTGATAAATGAGGATCTAGACAATTACTAGCCGGGCTTTTCACTGGGAAGAATGTCCCTGGGCCTGGAGGCTTGCATGTCTTCTGCCTCCTGCACCTGAGCAAATTTCAGCCTCTGAAATGCGAAGAGAGAGAGGCGCTTTTAAAAACCCTGCTCTCTGATCCTATAATTCTCTGCCCACAAACCAGATCCCACCAGTTAAGTTGTGGATGAACATATCAGACGACACAGCGATTCTTCAAACAGCTCTTGTTTATTCACAGGCCAGAACTGAACTGAAGGGTTCAGCCAACCTGCTTATATAGAGCTCAACTACAACACAACAGTAACCACTTTCTGCAACTATCCAATCACTGAACGTCACTTTCAATCCCTTATTTGCATATGTGGACCTGAGTGAAAACTGTTTACAGTATCCCCCTGCTGGCCCAGGGTGAGAACTTCAGTACATAACACCACCCAAGGAGACTCAAGGAGATTTCCCTGTTGCCTCCATGTGGCACGACAAATATTTGCCTTGAATTCCTGCCCGCAAGGAGCCTCGTTGCTCTTTGCTGAAATGTGCAATTATTGGCATGTGTGCTGACCGAAGAGTCCCAGAAAAGTCTGGATCCTTCACGGGTGAGGTCTGCGTTGGTCTTCCACAAAATTTTCTGGCCCATGTGTGCAGAGGAGGGTGAGAAGCCTTCTGAGGAACGGTTGAGGGTGTTTAGCCTGCAGAAGGGAAGATGGACAGGTGACAAATACCTCAAGGGCTGTCGCATGGAAGTCAGAGCTGGCTCGTTCCCTCCTGCTCCAGAGGGTGGGACCTAAAACAAATGGAATCGGAGGACAAGGAAGGAGAATCTGATTAAACGTAAGGAGAACTTTCTGGGGGTAAGAGCTGTTTGACATTGGAACAAGCTACCTTAGAAGGTGATGGATTCTCCTTCCTTGGAGGTTTCAAGCAGAGGTTGGAGGGCCATCTGTCGGGGATGCTTTAGTTGACATTCCTGCATTGCAGGGGGTTGGACTAGATGGCCCCGGGGTGTCCCTTCCAACTGGATGATTCTATGCCTCTATGCCTATGTGAGAGAGGCCTCTACCTCTCTTTCAAATCAGAACCAGTGAAGGTGGTGAAGGCCCTGTGTGAGTGTCTGGAGGCGGTTGGAGGATGGATGGCGACTAACAGATTAAGGTTGAATCCTGACAAGACAGAAGTACTGTTTTGGGGGAGACAGGAGGGCCCCCTGGTCCTGAATGGGGTAACTGTGTCCCTGAAGGACCAGGTGTGCAGCCTGGAAGTCATTTTGGACTCACAGCTGTCCATGGAGGCGCAGCTCAATTCTGTGTCCGGGGCAGCTTTTTATCAGCTCCATCTGGTACGCAGGATGAGACCCTCCCTGCCCACAGACTGTCTCACCAGAGTGGTGCATTGCTCTGGTTATCTCTCGCTTGGACTACTGCAATGCGCTCTACGTGGGGCTACCTTTGAAGGTGACCCGGAAACTACAACTAATCCAGAATGCGGCAGCTAGACTGGTGACTGGGAGCGGCTGCCGAGACCATATAACACCGGTCTTGAAAGACCTACACTGGCTCCCAGTACGTTTCCGAGCACAATTCAAAGTGTTGGTGCTAACCTTTAAAACCCTAAATGGCCTCAGTCCAGTATACCCGAAGGAGTGTCTCCACCCCTGTGATGTACTGAAGTTCTCACCCTGGGCCAGCAGGGGGAATACTGTAGATTGTTTTCACTCAGGTCCACATATGCAAATAAGGAATTGAATTTATGTTCAGTGATTAGATAGTTACAGAAGGTTGTTGCTGTTGCCTTGTAGTTGAGTTCTATATGAGCAGGTTGGCTGAACCCTTCAGCTCAGTTCTGTTCTGGCCTGTAAATAAACAAGAGCTGTTTGAAGATTCGCTGTGTCGTCTGATATGTTCACCCACAATTTAACAACCCCCATCGTTCTGCTGGACACTGAGGTCCAGCACCGAGGGCCTTCTGGCAGTTCCCTCACTGCGAGAAACCAAGTTACAGGGAACCAGGTAGAGGGCCTTCTCGGTGGTGTTGCCAGCCCTGTGGAACGCCCTCCTACCAGATGTCAAAGAGAAGAACAACTACCAGACTTTTAGAAGACACCTGAAGGCAGCCCTGCTTAGGGAAGCTTTTAATGTTTGATGCATTGCTGTATTTTAATATTTTGTTGGAAGCCGCCCAGAGTGGCTGGGGAAGCCCAGCCAGATGGGTGGGGTATAAATAATAAACTAGTAGTAGTAGTAACTGGTGAAGCACCAACCGAGTCAGGTAGGGGTCCACATCTCTCTGCCTGCGCATATCTGCTGCCTGCAGGGGCCGCAGAAACCGTGGGTGCTGCTGCCGGCACCCTTGTCACCACGCACCTGGGCAGGCTCTGCAGCATCGCCACATGACCAAGGCGCTCATTGTGCTCATCCTGCTGGGAATTGTAGTTCTGTGAGAAGGAACATCCGTTCCCAGAATGATTGGCGGGGCAGTGGAGATGTGCTTTAAATGTGTGGTGTGTATGTTGCGGGCCATGGGTTTGAGCCCCTGTGGGACCACAAATACCCCCCCCCCTTTCTATTCCCCTTTCCACAGCATTGGTGGTTCAGTGGTAGAATTCTCACCTGCCAAGTGGTAGGTCTGAATTCGATTCCCGTTCAATGCAGTAACATGGTGGTTCAGTTGGTTAGAGCGTGGTGCTGATAACGCCACGGTTGCAGGTTCGATCCCTGTATGGGATGACTGCATACTCCTGCATTGCGGACGGTTGGTCTAGATGACCCTGGGGTTTCCCTCCCAACTCTATTATTCTTTGCAATTTCGTCCTTCCAGTCTGGGACGCTTTGGGGGTCAATTGTTTTTTGTTCTGCTCGCTTGCCTTCTGTCATGTTTGCACTTTAAAAAATAAATCAATCAACCTGAAAAAAAGGGGGGAACAGCAGCGTGCCCCTGGGCATGTGCAGACCGCGACCCCCTCCCCCAGGCTACGGCAGAGCCACTGCCCCCTCCTTCCCTTCCATCCGAGGGAGGAGCTTTCAGCAGCAGAGACGGACCCGGCGCGATCCTGCTCCGCCTCGCCGTCCCGTCGGGCGTCTGGCGGCGCGGGCACGCCCTCTGGCGGCGCTTTAAAAGCCCTGCAAGCGGCGGAGCGAGCGGCAGGCAGGCGCTTCCGACGGCCGGGGCACCGGGCGAAGATGCGGCAGCGGCGGCGGCGGCAGGAGACGGGCGGGCGGACTGGGCTATGGACGGAGCCGAGGTGAGCGCGCTCCCTCTTGGGCTGGCTGCAGGGGAAGCGTCCCGGCAGCCGTCGAGGCGGGCGGACGGACGTGCCTGCCAGCCTGCCTTGCTCGCGGGAAGGGGCGCGGGGACAGCGGGGAGGGATCGGGGCGACAGGCGGTTAGGAGAGAGAGAGTCGGGCGAGTGGGTTTGGGCTCTGGGGACTCGACGGGCGCTCCCGAAAGCCCTGCCCGTGAATCCTAAATGGTGGCTATTCTGGAATTGCCAAGAGGAAGGCGGCATGCGCTCTGCACATGCTTAAAGGCGCTTCTCTTTCATCTTTGCCCAGCGGTTTTGGGGCGCGGGATGGAGGCGCAAAAGCCTGTTCATCCGATGAAGAAAGCGGAAGGTCGAGGTGCAAGGGACACCACGGGTCATCTAGTCCAACCCCGGCTGCAAGTGGAGGTGATGAGGGGTTAGGGAGCAAATTGGTGAGCGGATCGACAGTTGGGAGGGAGATGGGGATGGTGGCTGGATGAAAGAAGGAGCGGGAGAGATCTACTAGGCAGACAGAGAGGGTGATAGAGTAGATTCCTGGGAGCTGCCTTTGGACACTGGTGGCAGAAAAAGACTGTTTGTTGCAATAGGTCCAGATGGTCAGAAACGGAGTTGTTCTTAGGGGCGGTCAGGGACTCAGAGGTTGCACACCTGCTTTGCATCCAGAAGGTCCCATGTTCGATCCCTGGCAGCATCTCCAGGTAGGGCTGTGTGGTGCAGTGGTTAGAGAGTGTTGGATTAGTACCCAGGAGACCAGGGTTCAAATTCCCAACTCCCTGGTTAGTCACTGCCCCTCAGCTTCACTCACCTCGCAGGGCTGTTGTGGGGGATGAAATGAGGAGGGGGAGAGCTTTGTAGGCCACCTCAAGCTCCTTGGAGGGAAAGGTTTGAAATCAAGGCAATAAATTGGGCAGGGAGCGTCGCCTGCTTGAAACTCTGGGGAGCTGCTGCCAGTCCGTGTAGACAGTATTGATCTAGATGGACCCGATGCTCAGCTTTCTAGCTTTCTAAAATAGGCTTTGGGCTACAGAAGGGTTGTGGCTCAGGAGTAGAACACCTGCTCTGCATGCAGAAGGTCCCAGATTCAGTCCCAAGGCAGCACCTTCCAGTAGGGTTAGGAGACGCCCCCTGTCTGAAACTCTTGAGAGCTACTGCCAGCCAGAGTTGGCAGCATTGGGCTGGGTGGCTCAGTGGATCTGGCTGAAAATAACGTACAGGGCTCTTCTGTTCCATTTCCCCTCTACCTGTTGCTGCTTACAGGGTCCCTCTAAAAGCCATCCGAAATCTGCCGTTTATCCGTACGGATGGAGATAGGAGAATGCCCTGCAAGTTTCTGCCTTGGCTTCGTCTTTTAGCCATGGCTGGTGGGATGGAGGGAACTGCAACCAGGGGACTTAGGAAGGATGAGGCGACGATGCTTCTGCCTGTCTTGTTCTCAAACAGCCGGCTCACAGCCTGAGCGCAGATCAGTTTTGCCTTGGCTGTTCAGAAAGCCTGAAAATTTATATCCAAAATGCACCAAGTGACTAAGGAGACCGGCAAGGAACCCAGGGGTCATCTAGCCCAACCCCCTTCGATGCAGGAATCACAACTGAAGAGACCTTGGCAGGTGGCCACCCAATCTCTGCATAAAAACTTCCAAGAAAGGGGGAGTCCACCGCCCTGGTATTTATAGCACACCTTCTCTCCAAAGAGCTGGAGGTGGTTTTGTGCCTCGCCGCTGTACCTTCCCCACAACCTTGCGAGGAAGGCTCAGGGAGAGAGGCTGGAGCCAGGTCACAAAAGCGAGCTCTGTGGCTGTGGGGAGATTCGAACCTAGGTCTCCCCCACTACGTTGCACCGGTCCTCTGACTCGGCTCAGTGCCCTGGAAATATCTCCTTGGGGTGCCTGATTCCGGATGGCATGGCAGTGTCGGGGGGCTGATGTTTAGAGGCGCCCATGAAGCAGCGTGCATCTCCCCCCCCCCTTGCCACCAGCGCAGCCTCTGCAAAATTGCGAGGGCCATTGGGTGGGGCACCCCCCTCTCTGCTGTCAGCGTGACAAAACGCCTTCGGGGAGGCGGGGGAAGCCCTGAGCCCCCACTTAGCGCTGAGCTGGATTCGCTTCTGAATTGCACTTCAGTTGTGCTCAGTGCTCCTGCTCATGCCAGCCCCAGAGCTGTGGGGAGAGTGCGGGCTGCTGGCAGAGCTGATTCCCCATCCCAGGGGTGTGTGTCTGGGCTGGGGGGAAAGGAACCCCCCCTTGTGTGTTCTCTGGACATCTCCTGAGCTCTAGACCACCTGCGGCAGGACACACAGGTAAGGCTTTGATATGGTGCCATTGGAATCTGCTTCCGATGCGGGGGGGGGGGGATTGCTGGGAAATGTGTGAATCGGGAATAGAAGACAGCGCCCCTGAGCGTGTGCAGAGTCCCTTTCCTTCAAGTTGGAAGGAGCTGGCACAGATCAATGGCCGGGGAAAGGATTTGCAAGCAGGAGGGTGTGGGGCTGCAAAAACAACATCTCTTTTCATAGAAAATCAGCACAGGGCTCAAAATATGATTTAGGTGTGTGCAATGCTCAGCAGTGACCATAGGGAAATTTGGACTTAATGGTCTTACGGTAAAGGCCCCCCCCCCCTTTAGATGGTTTTTTGTGTTCTTTCACTTGCTCTGGAATGTGGGGTGCTGCTTTCGCAGACCTCCTGTTGCTTCTGCAAAGTGGGGTCCTGGACTCCTGCTCTGAGCGCTCCGCCGGTGATGTTGCAACGCTGATAATGGAACAGTACAAGAGAAAGCGGTCCGTAGCTTTCCGTTGCTTAATAAGAATATTTAACAACCACTCATACCTAATACGCTTAGAGTAAAACACTCGACAGAGGGGTGAGACTTTTCAAGGGCTTAAAGCTGGGGTTTGAAAGAGGGATGTGGCAAATTCCTGGGTATTCATCCCTGTATATTTGTCACGACTGCTCTATGGAGCCTCCAGTTCAGGTGCAGTATACCTGCAGGGGGAGATATTGCTGGGCTCTTGCCTTTCTTGCCCTGCTTTTTCAATGGAGGGAAGGGGCTTCCCAAAAGTGTCTATTTTGCCCCCGTGAGAAGAGGGCGATCTTGAGTTGGGTGGTCCTTTGCTCTGACCCAGCAGGGAAATCCTTGTGTTCTTATGGTAGGCTTAGCATTATGCAGATAACGGGAGACTTGGCTTAGTTTGGTTTAACCTAATATGTTTGTCTAAGTAAGCTTTAGCAGAGCATCAGAGGAAAGAGAGGAGGGGGACCACGTATATTCCTCAATCCGTGCCGTAAAAATGTATTTATTAACGAAAATGTGGAGAGGGACGTGGAAGTGCCATCCAAAATGCACAGCCCATTGAAAGCAATGCAGTGCACAGCTAGTCCCCTGGCCGGGAAGTGGACAACGGCTTGTGCGCAGATCTTGTTGGCTGTCTCGGGATGCAGAGAAAGGAAGGCAGAGCTGGCAGGAGATTGGTTTCCTAGAATCACAGAATTGCAGAGTTGGAAGGGACCCCACGGGTCATCCAGCCCAACCCTCTGCAATGCAGAAATCACAGCTAGAGGGACCCCTGGCAGGCAGCCGCTCTGCTTAGAAACCTCCAAGGAAGGAGAGCCCACTGCCTCTTCTGGGAGTCTGTTCCACTGCTGAACAGCTCTTACTGCCAGGAAGTTCTTCCCGATCTTAAGTCGGAATCTCATTTGAATCCACTGGTTCTGGTCCTTCCCTCTGGAGCAGCAGGAGGAAGAACCGAAATGTTTGGGAAGAGGGAGCGGCGAGAGGAAAATGTGCAAGGCTGTTTAACGGGCCCATCTAGCACAGCATCCTTTTTCCGATAAGGTCATGTATGTATGCTATAAAATGCATGTCAATGTGTAGGGCTGTGGTGCCCTTTTGCCTGTAATCTGTCATTATTTTTTCAGAAGCTGAGTCTTGCTCTTCTGCTTAAACTTGGGGGAGGGGGTGCTTGTGGAGCCCTTTAATAAAAAAAAGTCTATGCCGATTCCGCATAACTATTTCTCCCCATCACTACCATATTTTTTGCTCTATAGGACGCACCAGACCACAAGACGCACCTCATTTTTGGAGGAGGAAAACAAGAAAAAAATAGTCTGAATCTCAGAAGCCAGAACAGCAAGAGGGATACCTGCGCAGTGAAAGCAGCAATCCCTCTTGCTGTTCTGGCTTCTGGGATAGCTGCGCAGCCTGCATTCGCTCCATAAGACGCACACACATTTCCCCTTACTTTTTAGGAGGGAAAAAGTGAGTCACATAGAGCAAAAAATACAGTATTTTCCCAGGCCAGTAGTAATGTCCTGCCTTCAAGCCACACTTAATTTTAGAATACGAAGAAAATCTCGGAAAGTTATCTGCTTCTCCCCTCCTTTTCAACACTTGCGTTCTCCTTCTGTGTGTGTGTTTTTTATTAAACAGTGTGTTTTGTTGAGTCTCTGTGTCCCCTGCTGTTGGGATTGAGGCAAGTTTAGAGCAATTACATGCTTGCAAGTAAAGGGAGAGAGGTGGCTTGTCGGAGTGAAGGAGGGCAAAGCTCTGTTTGCTGACACTCTCTGTGAGGAGCAGGTCGCTGCAAAATGAGGGAGAGAAGCAGAACCGCAGGGGAGATCGGGATTGCCCAATTCTGCCTTCAAAAGGCATCTGAGGAAGGGAAGGGCTACATCTCAGAGCCAGGGCAGAGGCTGTGCATGTGAAAACCTCAGGACTAGTTCCATGCTTGGCATCTCCAGGGAAAGCAGGGAGAAAACGGCCAACAGTGTGATGCAGCAGCAAATAAGGCTAATGCGATCCTAGGCTGTATAGGGTCCAAATCAAGGGAGGCAAGAGTGTTGCTCTCTTCTGCCTTGGTCAGACCACACCTGGAGTTCGGGGTCCAGTTCTGGATGCCACAGTTTAATAACAACAACAATAATAATAACAACAACAGTAATTTGTTATTCATACCCCGCCCATCTGACTGGGTTTCCCCAGCCACTCTGGGTGGCTTCCAACCGAATATTAAAAAGAACACAGCATCAGACATTAAAAACTTCCCTAAACAGTTGTCTTTTAAAAGTAAAATTGTTTCCCACAGGGCAGGCGCCACCACCAAGGAGGCCCTCTGTCTGGTTCCCTGTAACCTCGCTTCTCGCAGCGAGGGAACCGCCAGAAGGCCCTCAGAGGTGGACCTCAGTGTCTGGGCTGGATGATGGGGGTGGAGACGCTCCTTCAGGTATACGGGACCGAGGCCGTTTGGGGCTTTAAAAGTCAGCACCAACACTTTGAATTGTGCTCGGATGGATTCCCTTGGAGGTGGTGGTCTCTCCTTCACTGGAGGCTTTTAAACAGAGGTTGGGTGGTCACCTGTCAGGGATACCTCAGCTATGATTTCTGCAAATCAGGGGGTTGGACTAGATGACCCTCGGGGTCCCTTCCAACTCCTCAATTTCTTGATTCTGAATGTCGTTGGCCTTGAGCGATGGCTCTGCTGGCTGGAGCTGATGGGACTTGTAGTTCAGCAATATCTGGAGGGCCAAAGGTATGTCCCCGCACCTGATGTCAGCAGTGCTGAGCTAGACTGGCTCTGACTCTGAGCATCGGGTGCACCAGGAGCCAAAGGCTGGTGGAACATGGGGAAATAAGGAAATCTCTCTCCTCTTCTGTCACCGGGTTGAGCCCAGGCTGGGTGGGGAGCTGTGCATGGGAGTCAGGAGGTCCTGTTTTGGGGGGATATCTAGGGCACCCCATCACCTCTCTAGGCGGCAACAGGGAAAGCGGGGCGCTCTCCGGCTAAGCTCGCAAACCCAGCTCCTTTGCGCCTGCAAAGGCACGAGCGCCACAGTTTGATTTCATTTATTTACTTACAGCATTTTATATCTTGTGAAATATTTCTGCAGCTCAAGCTGACTCGCTAAGCCATCGCGATGCTTTTGCTCTGAAAAGTTCTGGCAGCTTCTCCAGGATTCTGTATTTTGTGCATACATTTTGGCAGCCAGTCCCAGACATTCGGTTCTTTTAAACCAAAACATCTGAGCCATTTTTATTTTTTTTCGGGTGGGTGGGTGTTGTTTCACAACCCCAAAAGGAAAAGCTATATGTTAGTGGGACTTTAACCCTTCCCCTCCGGGAGGGGACAGTTGCTCCTGTGTTCGAATCCTGAAAGTTTCCCATTTGGGCATCTGGTTTATGGTTACCAGACGTCCCTGTCTCCTAGGGACAGTCTCCGGATTTACAAATCTGTCCCCCGGACAAAATCCGTCCCCGGATTTATATTTTAAGTGTAGATTTATAACTCACGAAGATAAGGTGTGCCTGAAGTTGTTCGCTACAAGCTTGATCCGCATGCTTAGAGCTATTTCAATCTATATTGTATCCCAATATTTCTGCCTATGTTTACTTGCTGTTGCATAGATAAATGACACCAAACTGGGAGGGATGGCTAACACCCCAGAAGACAGGATCACACTTCAAAACGACCTTGACAGATTAGAGAACTGGGCCAAAACAAACAAGATGAATTTTAACAGGGAGAAATGTAAAGTATTGCACTTGGGCAAAAAAAATGAGAGGCACAAATACAAGATGGGTGACACCTGGCTTGAGAGCAGTACATGTGAAAAGGATCTAGGAGTCTTGGTTGACCACAAACTTAACATGAGCCAACAGTGTGACGCGGCAGCTAAAAAAGCCAATGCAATTCTGGGCTGCATCAATAGGAGTATAGCATCTAGATCAAGGGAAGTTATAGTGCCACTGTATTCTGCTCTGGTCAGACCTCACCTGGAGTACTGTGTCCAGTTCTGGGCACCACAGTTCAAGAAGGACACTGACAAACTAGAACGTGTACAGAGGAGGGCAACCAAAATGGTCAAAGGCCTGGAAACAATGCCTTATGAGGATCGGCTAAGGGAGCTGGGCATGTTTAGCCTGGAGAAGAGGAGGTTAAGGGGTGATATGATAGCCATGTTCAAATATATAAAAGGATGTCACATAGAGGAGGGAGAAAGGTTGTTTTCTGCTGCTCCAGAGAAGCGGACACGGAGCAATGGATCCAAACTACAAGAAAGAAGATTCCACCTAAACATTAGGAAGAACTTCCTGACAGTAAGAGCTGTTCGACAGTGGAATTTGCTGCCAAGGAGTGTGGTGGAGTCTCCTTCTTGGAGGTCTTTAAGCAGAGGCTTGACAACCATATGTCAGGAGTGCTCTGATGGTGTTTCCTGCTTGGCAGGGGGTTGGACTCGATGACCCTTGTGGTCTCTTCCAACTCTATGATTCTATGATTCTATGATTCTATGTATGAACCTGACCTTTAGAACTTTGTAAGTAAAGCATTTTAAAACTTTTTTAAAAAGTGTAGATTTATTAGTAGGGAATGAATGTTGCGTGATTGGTTCAACGGCACAAGGCACATCATACAGGGACTTCTGGAGAGGCAAAATGGCGGGTGCCACGGCAGCAAGCAGCTCCTGAAGCCAGCCAGAGCCAACTGCACTACCAGGCTGGCTCCGGGTTGCTGAGACTGCCACTGTCACTGCCGAGGGGGAACCAGGGACGCCCGGAGCGTCAACTGGGGGAACCGCTATGCAGTGGCGTAGCGTGGGTTGTCAGCACCCGGGGCAAGGCAAGTAATTTGCACCCCCTAACCCGTGGATTTGCGCCCCCTAACCCTAACCCCCAGATGTTGCGCCCGGTGCGGCCGGCCCCCCCTGCAACCCCCACGCTACGCCACTGCCCCCATGACCCAAATTGAGCCAGGAGCGAGAGCGCCCGGCGCTAAGCTGGCTGCCCAGTGGCACTCCGGGGCCAGGAAAACCCCGGAGCCGATGCAGGGAGAAGGAGGGGAGGAGAAGGAGAAGGAAGAGAGAGAAAGAGGAAGGAGGAAAAAGAGCAGAGCAGAGGTGGGAGAGCATCGAGAGGGCAAGGACATATGGCCGAGCCCAGGCCCGACCCGAGCCTACTCCACGGCAGCTAGCGCTCTAAGAGAGCCCAGAGGAAGGTCGCACGACAGAGGAGACCGCAGAAGAGAAGATATTACTTCTTAATTTTTTTAAAAAAATAACTTCTCCCCCCCTCTCTCTTTTTTTAAAAAAGTGTCCCCGGATTCTTTGAAAAAAATCTGGTAACCTTAATGTGGTTGGCCACTGTGAGGATAGGATGTTGAACTAGATGGGTCCCTGGGCCTGATCCAGCATGCTTTTTTGATGTTCTTACGTAAAAAGGAGAAGGAATATACTTTTTTTCTTCCCCCTTAAGTATGGCATCTCTGCTCCCGCAATTGCAGAGGAAGGTTGGTTGGGAAGACTTTAGCCAGGAGATGCTGGCCAAGACGGTTTTTTTTCTCTCTCTCTCTTTCTCTCTCTCTCTCTCTTTCTCTCTCTCTTTTTCTCTCTCTCTCTCCCTGCACTTTCCACGATGCCCAGCTGGAATTTTGCACAGCCAGTGCAGGTGTGCAGGCTTTTAGGTACCCAAGATATAGGCCCCCCCTCCGCCCCCCACCCAGGCCTTGATGAATGCTTGTGGACAGGCAAATGAAAGCAATTCTCTGCCACGAGACAATCTGTCAGCTCTCTGACAGGGTAGATTTCCTCAGATGGATGGAAAGACCGTAACTCACTTTGCGCTTCGGGTATGTACACAAGCGTGATTAATATCAAAGCTAAATTGTCAGTTGGGGGAAGGCGGGTGGTTTGGCCAGATATGGGGAAACAGGTAAGCAATCTGCTGGGCTTTTGATGGATGAGGTTGTCAGGTGCGTTGAAGGACGTGTTTTAAATAGGGATGTTTTAAAGAAGGAGTCTTTAAATCTGTAAACAAACCCAAACTTCTGCTGGCTCCAATATGGATGTCTGTATACTCTCAGTTGGTCCCTTCATATACGAGAGGCAGACCCAGGGAACTCGTCTGGTCTGTCCTGCTTCTATAACCCTTGCATAAAACTTGGTGGCAGAGCAGCTGCTATGGTTAAAGAAGGTCCCATGTTCAGACCCTGGCAGCATCTCCGGGCAGGGCTGGGAGAGACGCCTGCCGGAAACCCTGGAGAGCTGCTGCCAGTCTGTGCAGGCAGTATAGAGCTAGATGGGCCCGATGGTCTGATATTCTGCTTAAGGCGGTCAAATTCAGCTTCCTATGTTCCTAAACACGCCTCGTTTCATGTCTTGGATTCCCAGTAAATGCTTGAGCTTGCTGCTTTCTGGGGCCAGCCCCACACCAGTATTAATCCCCCTGCCAGCATCACCAATGAGAGCAACACACACACACACACACACACACACACACACACAGAGTCATACCTCGAGTTGTACTTCGGGTTGAGCACATTTGAGTTGCGCTCTGTGGCAACCTGGAAGTAACGGAGTGCGTTACTTCCGGGTTTCGCCACTAGCGCATGTGCAGATGCTCAAAATGACGTCACGCGCATGCACGGAAGCGGTCAAACGCGAAACGCGCGGACGCGCCGTCGCATCTTGCATTCCATTCGGGATGCGAACAGGGCTCCAGAAGAGCCAGTGTGGTGTAGTGGTTAAGAGCGGTAGACTTGTAATCTGGGGAACTGGGTTCGCGTCCCCGCTCCTTCATATGCAGCTGCTGGGTGACCTTGGGCCAGTCACACTTCTTTGAAGTCTCTCAGCCCCACTCACCTCACAGAGTGTTTGTTGTGGGGGAGGAAGGGAAAGGAGAATGTGGGCTATCAAATCCAAACTCTTCTTCTTCTACCAGTGTGTGTGTGTGTGTGTGTACACACACACACTTATTTTGCTCTAAACAAATACAGATAAGTATAAACAACCAAAATTACAAAAGAAAAATCCTTAATAATAATAATAATAATAATAATGGGAAAAGCTAAAAAAAACTATAAAAAAATATCAAAGAACATGGTATAAAACACAAGCTATTATGGGGAAGAAAAGAGGGGAAAGGAAAAGGAAAAGGAAAGAGGGGGGGAGGGTAGAAAAGAAAAGAAAAGAAGATGAAAAAGATGAAAAAATGAGCCAAAACACAAGAAGGCTCGTCTACGCTTCCATCAAGTTCACAACAGATCATTATTTTTATCAATTCTCTGTATCTGCATTCCATAGAATCCCTCATCTTGGTCTCAGGGAACATTTCCCTGTGCTACTTCGCAAGTTAAAAATGGGAGCTTCCCTTCCCAGGCAGAGCAGCTTCTCAAGGCTTGCAAGCAGTGATATCTGTTGAAGAAAAAGGATGATTTGAGGCTTATGTCTGCCTGAAATGGGGGTCTGTTGCTTTGACTGTCATTGCCCAACCAGAACTGCAGTTATTGAGGGCTTCTTAAGTGCTTTACGCTGCCCTGGTGGTTTGAGAGGGTGCTATATAAATACCAGGGTTCAGACAAGGGTCTTTCTGGGGGTGGGGAGTTGGATTCAGTTCGCATTTTAAGTTGAATTTATTAAATTCCCAGGTTCTGAAACTGAAGCCCCACCCTCCTTCAAGTTCACAATTATCCAAATCTGCAACACTGTTCTCCAGCCAAGCAAACATTTACAAAAATATTATGATATGTATTTTTGTGTTTTTATACTGTATGTTGCCCTGTGGTCCTTGGATAAAGGGCAGCAGATAATAAAATTAATAAATCAACAATAAGCAGAGGAAAATGTCCAAAAAAATCAATATGAAAGCAGCATACAAGAATCATCGTATTGGGAGCAATTGCTGGCAAGAGTGTGGACGTTGGTTAAGACAAAAATGTGTCTATTGAGGAGAATTCGGCCCTAAAAGTGGAATAATATCCATGAGGTTTTTAAAAATAAACAAAAGTTGCAAATTGCTGCAGAAAGAAAACTCTGGAGAACTGAATTTAAGGCTGGAAAAATTGAGAAACGGAGAGAAATAAAATTTGCAGATCCTTTCAGCCTTACCTGGGGATACAACTTGCCACCTTCTGTATTCAAAGCAAATGTTCCACCATTAAGCCAGCCTTCTCCCAATCCACCTGTCCTCCAGGTATTTCTGACTACAACTCCTATCATCCATGACCTTTGCTTACAAATTGTTTTGTCTGCCCTGCAGCCGCAGAGATCATTGTACTGCTGCATAAATAACAGGGTTGAGTTCCGGGACCAGATCTTTCCGGGAAAGATAAAGCGGAGCTGTCTTTCCCATAGGGCTTAGTGGTGCGTTGCGCCAGGGCGCCGGCCTCTCAGGGGCGCCCCAGCGATTGGGGGAGCTGCGCGGCTTTGCCAGCGGCCTCCCCTTTCCCTGCACACCCGCCAGCTGCGCCCCGCCAACGACCGTGTTTTTCGCTCTATAGGACACACCAGATCACAAGACGCACCTAGTTTTTGGAGGAGGAAAACAAGAAAAAAAATATTCTGAATCTCAGAAGCCAGAACAGCAAGAGGGATCGCTGTGCAGTGAAAGCAGCAATCCCTCTTGCTGTTCTGGCTTCTGGGATAGCTGTGCAGACTGCATTTGCTCCATAAGACACACGCACATTTCCCCTTACTTTTTAGGAGGGAAAAAGTGAGTCTTATAGAGCAAAAAATATGGTATATGTCTGGTGGGCACGCAGCTTCCTTCCCAAGCCTCTGCGGGGATTGCTCTCCCGCAGCGGCATGGGGGAGAGTTGCGGGGGGGGGGGGCCATGGCTGGCAGTGTGCAGCTTCGCCCCCCCACTAGCCGTGGTCATTTAGGGGTGCCAGGCAGATATTTGCACCCCGGTGCCGCCTCTGCTAAAGACAGCCCTGAAGATAAGAAACTGATCTTTCTCTGTCTCTTTCTCATTTTTATCCCTTTGCTTATTTGCTAGCTTCTTCATTTTCTTTCTTATTTTTTGTTCTGTTTCTGTTTTTTGTTATATATTTTAATAAACCAGTTCCCTGATGACGGAGACCCGGCTAAAAGTATACTACGAAGCAAGGTTTGGGTGTGCTATGTTACCTTACGGTTTGCTTAGAAATAACTGCTGCCCGTTCCAAAGTGAAGAACTGCGTATGACTACAAAGGAAAGAGACAGCAGAAGTACAATGAACTCAATCAATCAATCAATCAATCAATCAAAAAGAGTGCAGAATGCCAAAAATCGCAAAATGCCCACCATGCAAACAGGAAATGTTTTCGGAGTGCCAGTTCACCTTGTGGCAGAGACACAGAAAACCCACCAATTGTGCGAGCCCCATCTCTCCCTTTTACCAAATGTATATATCTCTCACCCGGGGGAAAGACACTGAGAAGTTAGTATGGAAATAAAATGACAACCTGCCAAGGCTCTGGAGAGATTATAATCAACCGGCTGCGATTCATTACATCTCCATTTTGAATTTTCATTTAACCCGTTTAATCGGATAATGGCACATTCGTGAATCCATCAGTTAAGCCAGTCTGGTATCTCAAGTGTCAGACAGGTGCTTGTTCAGTCTTCCCCGCGGCCTCTGGCCTGTCCACTCTCTGCCATGAAAATGATTTAATGCTTCTCTGTCTATTGCTGTCTCTCTGGATTCTGCCCAGCCAGGGAGTGCGTGAGATTGCTTGCAGAGAAGCCAGGCTGCTTTCAGCGGGGCTTGCTCCCAAATAGGCATGCAGACGATGGCAGCCAGGATCACTTGCCAAATTGAAAGAAAAGTGCCAGGGCTTTCAGTGGGCTGTCACGTCCTTCACCCACCGTGCGCCCTCCAGATGTAGACTATAGTTCCCATCCACCTCAACCATCACAGTCCAAAACCAGAAGGTGCCTGCTTGGCGCAGGCCAAACTAATAGCATCAGCCTCCTTATGCTGTCTTATTGTTGTTTAGTCATTTAGTCGTGTCCGCCTCTTCATGACCCCCTGGATCAGAGCACGGCAGGCACTTCTGTCTTCCACTGCCTCCCGCAACTTGGTCAAACTCATGCTGGTAGCTTCGAGAACACTGTCCCACCATCTCGTCCTCTGTTGTCCCCTTCTCCTTGTGCCCTCCATCTTTCCCAACATCAGGGTCTTTTCCAGGGAGTCTTCTCTTCTCATGAGGTGGCCAAAGTCTTGGAGCCTCAGCTTCAGGATCTGTCCTTGCAGTGAGCACTCAGGGCTGATTTCCTGAAGAATGGAGAGGGTTGATCTTCTTGCAGTCCAGGGGACTCTCAAGAGTCTCCTCCAGCACCAGAATTCAAAAGCATCCATTCTTCGGCAATCAGCCTTCTTTATGGTCCAGCTCTCACTTCCATACATCACTACTGGGAAAACCAGAGCTTTAACTATACGGACCTTTGTTGGCAAGGTGATGTCTCTGCTTTTTAAGATGCTGTCTAGGTTTGTCATTGCTTTTCTCCCAAGAAGCAGGCGTCTTTTAATTCCGTGGCTGCTGTCACCATCTGCAGTGATCATGGAGCCCAAGAAAGTAAAGTCTCTCACTGCCTTATGCTGTCTATCAACCCTCTAATTAAATGTCTTTGGGTTGAAGTCAGCAATAAAGATGAGAGAGCCTCCAGCACCTAGAATAGAAATCTGAGGGGTGGGAGAAAGCTCTCCTATGCATTGCTCTTAGTTTGCAGCCTTTGGTCATGCTGTCGTGTGACCAAGAGACCCTGCCTCTTAATCTTAACTACGGCTTGCTTGATAGCAGCCAGTTTCATTCATAAGCTATAGTTTGCAGTTGATTTTTCTCAAGTAACCGCAGTCTGTTGGGTTTGGACGAATGCCAGAGTGGGGTTAATTAAAAAATTCAAGTGGCAGTTTTCAAACTTCCTCAGGGAAGCTTGAGCTTCTTTGTAGCTCCTCGATTTTGGTGATATTTATTTTCAGCGCTGTGTGTTTCTCTAAAAAGGTATGGCTATCTTCTTTCCGTTATGAGGAATTCTTGCAGGCACAACTGACAAATGGATAGCGGAAAGTCGCTTTTACTTATCTTTCTCTGTCTCTTTACTGTTCTTACTCGTATCTCTTTGCTTATTTGCTATCTGCTTCATTTTCTTTCTTTCTTATTTCTTGTTCTGTTTCTGGTTTTTTGTTTTGTTTTTTTGTACGTTGAAAAGTTTTAATAAAACTATATTTGAAGAAGAAGAAGAAGAAGCTAATTTGGCCTGATTGGATAGATTTTAACACTTGCTGGATCTAGGGATTAATTAGAGTCTGGCACCCACAAACTTATAACTCTGTACACACATCACAAGAAGAGAATGCACAATGTCCTTTTCCACCATCACAGGCCAACCCGTCAATTTTTAGCTTGTGTGATACCTTGGTTTTATTTCTAAAGTTGCGCTTCGGGAACCTCCTTTCTTAAGCCTTTTCAGGGGGCCATTCAGTTTGCTTCCCCCTCCCTCCCCTCAACTGCATCTAAGGCCAGTTGTCATCTTTCTTAAGCTATCGTCGCAGCTGCTCTTCGGCTGCATTCGTAGAATCGTGGGATTGGACGGGACCCGAGGGTCATCCAGCCCAACCCCCTGCAATGCGGGAATCGCAACCGAAGAATCCACCCTCTGTTTTAAAATCTCCAAGGAAGGAGAGCCTGCCACCTTCCGATCACCTTTCGTTTGCTTCAACACAACAAGCAGTCCGCGCAACTCGAAAGCTCACATGCTTCTCCACCATTTTAATAGAGAGAGGAAAATATCTCTGATATCAGGGCTTGCCCACCTATTTTGGTATAGCTTTAACGATTAAATCAAATGCCAACAACTGGAAATGCAATTGGTGATAAAAGCCTGTCCTCAAGCACTCAGTCACTCAGAAACAACCAGCCAGTTTTTCTGTTTCTCTGCTGCTGCTTATCCTTCCCTTCTCGAACCTGCTGCCCTGCAGGTATTTTTGACTAGTTTCATGACAGAGTCCCTTCCCTGCATGCAACAGTTTCCCATGTTCCTAGAGGGTGGAGCACAAGATCTGCATGCAGAATCATAGAATCGTAGAGTTGGGAGGGTTCCTGGGGGTCATCTAGTCCAACCCCAGCAATGCAAAGCCCTGGGTTCAATTCCTTGTGCCTCTGAATCCTCATGGGCTGTGCTCAGCTAGATAGACGATTAGTCTGAGTCGGTACACCATAAAGCAGCTCTCCGAGGACTGAGAGTATAAATGGATGGGTGCAATAGGAGTAGTGAGCCTGAGTATGCTCACTGTGTTGTTTAGATGTGACTCTTCTTCTCTCGCAGGAAGAAAAGAAGAAAAGAAGTTCTGTGCATCTGTGGCCAAAGTCAGCTGTGCACAGCTCCGACTGGCAGGAACCCAATAACGTCACTAACCCACCTCCCAATGTTTCTGAAAACTGATTCTGCTTTTGGAAAAAGAAAGGAGAGGAACAAATGTAAATTTAATTCAGTAATGTGTGTGCGGCATTTTACTAATAAAAAGGGCAGACAGTCTGCCTGGAGCATGGAGGGGAGGAGGCCAGGAGCAGGGCTGATGACTGAATCATCCTTTCTGTCAAACACATTGGGAGGGCTGGGGCTTTATCCTGCTCTGTGCTCTTGCTCATGTCAGCCCCTGAACACATTCTGGGTTAGCCCTGCAGGGGCAAAATCATTCAGTGGAAGACAAGAAGGATGGGGGCTGGAGCTTGTTCTACAGCAGAGCTGAATAATATTTATGGTCTCTAACCATCTTGTATAACCTAGACAGCATCTTAAAAAGCAGAGACATCACCTTGCCGACAAAGGTCCGTATAGTTAAAGCTCTGGTTTTCCCAGTAGTGATGTATGGAAGCGAGAGCTGGACCATAAAGAAGGCCAATCGCCAAAGAATTGATGCTTTTGAATTCTGGTGCTGGAGGAGACTCTTGAGAGTCCCATGGACTGTGAAAAGATCCAACCTCTCCATTCTGAAGGAAATCAGCCCTGAGTGCTCACTGGAAGGACAGATCCTGAAGCTGAGACTCCAATACTTTGGCCACCTCATGAGAAGAGAAGACTCCCTGGAGAAGACCCTGATGTTGGGAAAGATGGAGGGTGCAAAGAGAAGGGGACGACAGAGGACGAGATGGTGGGACAGTGTTCTCGAAGCTACCAGCATGAGTTTGACCAAACTGCGGGAGGCAGTGGAAGACAGGAGTGCCTGGCGTGCTCTGGTCTAGGGCGGTCATGAAGAGGCGGACACGACTAAACGACTAAACAACAACAACCATCTTGCCTAATGCAAATTAATTAATGTACATGCACGGTTGATTAGTAAGGGGATGGGGAATCTTCGTCCTTTATTACCCGGCATTATTCCATACAACTGAGTTACAATTGCAGGGCTGCGTTCTGTACAAGCTGCAACTGAGAAATTTTGCCGCTCGCTGCGTGTTTATCCCGTGGCTCTGGGACTCGGGCCGTTTGCAGAGAAGGAGCTTCATCCAGCACCGTGATGGATTAGAGGGTCCTTTGGACTGGCTGAGGGCGGCTTTTGCAGGCATGCGTTGCCTAATCGTCTTCCCTTTGGGTTCTGAGGGGCTTATTGACGGCGTCGCTCATGTTCAGACAAACTACTTGTGCATTCATCTCTTTGTGAGCGCCGACTGTATTGTTTGCTGTAATTATGCTTCCAACTCTGTTCGGCTGAAGCATTTGCAAATTTTATTCAGGTTAAGTCCCATAGGATCCCCACAGACAGAGGCTTCACCAGCAGTTTGCCAACTTAGACAGCTGCAGAAGAGGATTAGATGAATCCGTGGAGGAGTAGGCTCTCAATGGCTGCTAGGCTATGGATTTCACCTTGAGAGGTAGTGGGAATCACAGGTGGAGAATGTGCTGTCGCACTTAGGGTCCTGCTTGTGGGAATACCAAAGGCATCTGGCCGGCCACCGTGAGAACAGGTAAAGAATCATAGAGTCGGAAGGGACACCCAGGGTCATCTAGTCCAACCCCCTGCAATGCAGAAATCAAAATTACCATCCAACCTCTTCTTAAAAACTGTGGAAGGAAAATCCACCTCCTCCGAGGGAGACTGTTTCACTGTAAAACAGCTTTTGCCATCAGAAACTTTTCCCGTATGTTTAGTTGGTGAAGTGTAGGTGGGTTCCTACAAGGCAAGCAATAACAGCAAGAACCTTTATTGGACTACATAACTGGGAAACAGGGGCAAAGCAACTGCTTATATACATTCCTGGATGCCTGGGCCACTCCCACTCCCAACGTGATTGGCTGTCTAAACTTCCAAGCTGTGAATCACGACTCAAGAGTTCAAGGGCCAATGGCAGAGGCCCAAATCCTGAAATGTTCTGTGATTGGACATCATGTATCGAATCAGAACACAGGAGCTCAGAATCCTTAGTCCAGACTCAAGCTCAGGCAAACACAGACCACTGAATACATAACAGTTGAGATCTCCTTTCTTCTGACTTGAAGCCATGGGTTCGAGTCCTACCCTCCAGAGCAGGGGAAACAAGCATGCTCCATCTTCCCTGTGATAGCCCTTGAGATATTTGAAGGGGGCTGTCTTATTTCCTGTCAGCCTCCTCTTTTGCAGGGATGCGGGTGGCGCTTTGGGTTAAACCGCAGAGCCTAGGGCTTGCCAGTCAGAAGGTCGGTGGTTCAAATCCCCGCGACGGGGTGAGCGCCCGTTGCTCGGTCCCTGCTCCTGCCAACCTAGCAGTTCGAAAGCACGTCAAAGTGCAAGTAGATAAATAGGTACCGCTCCGGCGGGAAGGTAAACGGCGTTTCCGTGTGCTGCTCTGGTTCGCCAGAAGCGGCTTAGTCATGCTGGCCACATGACCCGGAAGCTATATGCCGGCTCCCTCAGCCAATAAAGTGAGATGAGCGCCGCAACCCCAGAGTCGGCCACGACTGGACCTAATGGTCAGGGCTTCCTTTACCTTTACTTTACTCCTCTTTTGCAGGTTAAGCGTAGCCAACTGACTCAACTGTTCCTCATAAGGAGGCAGGATCAGAATGGCCTTTGGCCTGATCCGTCAGCCAGGCTCTTCTTAACTCCTCTTCTCTCTCTTTTTGCAGCTCGGGGCCATGTATCCCTCTGTCAACTGTTCCCACTTGGAATTAAAACTGTCCATCCTGGAGCTGCTGGAGAAGGCTGCCTACAAGGACCTGTGCAACGACAGCAGTCGAGAAGAGCCTTACTTTGACCCCGAAGACCTGAACATGACCATAGAGGAGCTCCGCCTGAAGTACTTAGGGCCTCGGCGGTCGGGGTTCTTCGTCCCCATCTGCACCACGTACCTCCTGATTTTCGTGGTGGGCGCCGTGGGCAACGCCCTGACCTGCCTGGTCATCATCCAGCACCGATTCATGAGGACGCCCACCAACTATTACCTCTTCAGCCTGGCCGTCTCGGACCTGCTGGTCCTCCTCCTGGGCATGCCGCTGGAGATATACGAGATGTGGAGCAACTACCCGTTCCTTCTGGGCGCAGGCGGCTGCTGCTTCAAGACGCTGCTCTTCGAGGCCGTCTGCTTCGCCTCCATCCTCAACGTGACGGCCCTCAGCGTGGAGCGCTACATCGCCGTGGTGCACCCTCTCAAGGCCAAGTACGTGGTGACCAAGAACCACGCCAAGAGGGTCATCGTCACCGTCTGGGTCCTGTCCATCATCTGCTCCATCCCCAACACCAGCCTCCACGGAATCCAGACCCTCCACGTCCCCGCCCGGGGGGTGGTCCCCGACTCGGCCACCTGCACCCTGGTCAAGTCCCGCTTGATGTACAACCTCATCATCCAGGTGACCACCATCATCTTCTTCTTCGTGCCCATGGGCGTCATCAGCGTCTTGTACCTGCTCATCGGCCTGCAGCTCAGGAAGGAGAAGATGCTAGAGGCTCTGGAGGCCAAGTCGGCCAGCAACTGCGACTACCACAACATCCGCCTCCAGCAGAAGAAAGTCCGCAGGAGGCAGGTGACCAACATGCTGTGTGAGTTGAGGGGAGCCCAGGAGCTGCGTGGGATTGTGGGAAAAATATTGGGGGGAGGGGTGTTACTTGCTTTCTTCTTATTCCCAGAACTAGGGCTACAGTCTTTGCCGTTGTGTTCCCATTCATTACTTTCACCAGTGAATGTGGTGTCAGAAAAGGCATATACAGTGGTACCTCGGGTTACGTACGCTTCAGGTTACAGACTCCGCTAACCCAGAAATAGTGCTTCATGTTAAGAACTTTGCTTTAGGATGAGAACAGAAATTGTGCTCTGGCGGCGCGGCAGCAGCAGGAGGCCCCATTAGCTAAAGTGGTGCTTCAGGCTAAGAACAGTTTCAGGTTAAGAACAGACCTCCGGAACGAATTAAGTACTTAACCCGAGGTACCACTGTATTATTTTATTGTTGTTAGCTGCCCTGAGCCCGGCTTCGGTTGGGGAGGGAGGGATATAAATTAAAATTTATTATTATTATTATTATTATTATTATTATTATTATTATTATTAGCTGTCATACTGCCAGGAGTTGGTGATGTACCTTCTCTGTACAGCGGTAGCATGGTTCTCAAATAATAATAATAATAATAATAATAATATTTATTTATACCCCACCCTCCCCAGTCACTCAGGGCGGCTAACAACCAATAATAAAAACAAGTTGATTGAAATACAACTTAAAAAGCAAGATTAAAATACAACATTAAAACAATTTAAACATTAAAATGCAGCCTTAATCCATTCCAGAATTCCATTCCAAAACCAAGGCACGCTTTCCCTTAGAAAGTAATGCAAAACAGATTCACCCATTCCAGACTTTAAAAAACAACCCCTAAAACAGCAATTTAACATGGATTTTACTATCTAACGAGACCATTGAGCCATAAAATGAAAGCAATAATCAATGTCCTGCACTATAAAATAAATAAGATAGTATTGTAGGTGATAAAAAATTAAAATTAATTTTCTCCCCTTACCTGCACTGATGATAGTCATTGTTTGGATGGGGTTTTTTATCCATTTCCGCAGTCACACAATCAATCAGTAGCCAAACTGGGTTCCACACAGTCAGGAAAACAAATTAACCGAAAAGGCTCAAAAACAAATAACAAAACAAACGGCAAAAACAAAACATTTCTGAAATGTTCGAAAACCAAGGCGCAGCTTTTGATTGGTGCAGGCGCCCTGGAAACAATAGCTGACAGCCGCATTGGTCGTTCGGCTTCCGAAAAATGTTCAAAAACTGGAACACTTATTTCCGGGTTTTCAGCATTTGAGAACCAAGGCGTTTTGAGTACCAAGGCGTTTGAGAACTGGCACAATATTATGATGGAAGACTGGGAGAAGGAGTGGAAAAAATGAATTAAATTTACAGCATGTAGTGTATTAAGAGAAAATTTGATGAAAATGATGTATAGATGGTACTTAACACCAGTGAAGCTAGCAGAAATGTATCATGATAACAAATGCTGGAAATGTAAGGGGGGGGGGAGGAACCTTTTACCACATGTGGTGGACGTGCCCCAAGGTAAAAGACGTCTGGGAAAGGATTTATAATGAACTGAAAAAAGTGCTGGAAAACACATTTATTAAGGCGTTTGAGAACCAAGGTACCACTATACAGTGGTGCCCCGCAAGACGAATGCCTCGCAAGACGGAAAACCCGCTAGACGAAAGGGTTTTCCGTTTTCAGAGGTGCTTCGCAGGACGAATTTCTCTATGGTCTTGCTTCGCAAGACGAAAATGTCTTGCGATTCTTGAGGGTTTTTTTCGCTCCCCACCCCCTTTTTCTAAGGCGCTAAGCTGCTAATAGCCTTTTAGCAGCTAATCCGCTAATCCTTTAAGCCTTTAATAGCCTTTAATAGCCGCTAAACCGCTAATAGCGCTAATCCGCTAATAGGGTTGCTTCACAAGACGAAAAAACCGCTAGACAAAGAGACTCGCGGAACGGATTAATTTCGTCTTGTGAGGCACCACTGTATTTCAGCTAAAACACACCATTTGTAAATGTGTGCGCACACACACACACACACACATGCCTGTGTGGTGCTGAAACTCAGCATGAATGCCACCCTTGTTCTCTTAAAGCAACAATGGCACCTACCTGAGAAGGGTTGGACAGTGGCTGAGTTTCATGCTCTGGCATCCCGGGGGCGTGGCGCGCCACCCACAGGGGGGTGTCACACATCCTGGGCGTGCGCCGTGCCGCCTGAGGGGGTGTGGCACCCAGCGGGGGGGGGCAGCCACGATCCACTGGGATCACGCTGCCGGGGTGGTGCGCTCCCATTGCACTCGGTGATCCACCAGTGAGGTCGGAACGGAGTTCTGGCTGAAAAAAAGCCCTGGGCCCGTAGTTTAAATTAAACATTAATTTCAGCATAGGCGAAACAGTGGGATTTGTGGGGAAGACGACATGGCAGGGGACTTTCTGTAGGAAAGCTGGAGAGAAACCACTCTGGCGAGACAGTCTGCGGGCAGGGAGGGTCTCATCCTGCATACCAGATGGATCTGGTAGACAGCTGCCCTGGATACAGAACTGACCTGCGCCTCCATGGACAGCTATGAGTCCAGAATGACTCCCAGGCTGCGCACCTGGTCCTTCAGGGGCACAATTACCCCATTCAGGACCAGGGAGTCCTCCACACCTGCCCGCCCCCTGTCCCCCAAAAACAGTACTTCTGTCTTGTCAGGATTCAACCTCAATCTGTTAGCCGCCATCCATCCTCCAACCACCTCCAGGCACTCACACAGGACCTTCACCGCCTTCACTGGTTCTGATTTGAAAGAGAGGTAGAGCCGGGTATCATCCGCATACTGATGAACACCCAGCCCAAACCCCCTGATGATCTCTCCCAGCGGCTGCATGCAGATGTTGAAAAGCATGGGGGAGAGGTCTTGTGTTTGAATCCCGCTTGCGGGTTTCCCACAGGAGGCACCCGGTCGGCCACCGCGAGAACAGGTGTTCTCCTCTCTCACAATCTTCTCTCTGCCCCTCAGTTGCGCTGGTGGTCGTCTTTGGGATCTGCTGGGCTCCCTTCCACACCGACCGCCTGGTCTGGAGCTTCGTGACCCACTGGACCGACCGGATGCTGGGGATGTTCCAGTACGTGCACATCATCTCGGGCGTCTTCTTCTACCTGAGCTCGGCCGCCAACCCTATCCTCTACAACCTGATGTCCACCCGCTTCCGGGAGATGTTCAAGGACGTGATGTGCCGCCGGCGCTTCCAGAAGCTGGGCTCGCGCAAGCACTCGCCTAGCAGCACTCGCGTCACCATGCGCAGCACCGTCTCCGAGCATGTCGGAGGAGGTGACGGGCAGCCGCTGTCTGACCTGGAGGACTACGAGGCCGACCCGGAGAGGGACGAGGCGGAGGAGTGCGAGGGCCCTTTCCTCTGAGGAGGAAGCCGCGAGTCCAGCCGCACATGTCTTAGGAGGACAGAGCTTTCCGCTTGGGCCGCGAGGCACCGCCGGCGCTTGGCGGCGTTGTGTAAAATAATGCGTTGGGATGGGGGCCTGGTCCTGCCTGGACCCGCGTCCATTCCCGCCCTCAGGAACTCAACCGCGTTACGAACAGAGGGCTTTCTTTCGTAAGGGGCCGCACATGAATGTCTTTCTCGGCCCCTTGTTGTAAAAACATCACCATCACAAAGGGTGTGTGGATGTGAGTGCGAAGGGGACCCTCGTTTCTGGGCTCCCTAATTCGGCTTTTCAAAATGGCCGCTTCCGACAACGCCTTCAAAATGGCGGCCGCAAAGAGGCTTGAGGCTGCTCCCAAATCCATGCGCGGCGAGGCGCATGGTGGGAAGTTCTAGAAAGTTCCGTGGGATTTCCACACCCTTTCCGATTTCGGATTCAATCTAAAAGAGATTAGGGGAGGGGAGTTCACCCTTGGCGGTTCATGTCCCTCTCATGGTCCCTGCTTTTCTAACTGTGGTGGCCCCGCGGCTGCCATGTGCTTGGTTTGAACCTATTTATTTATTTATTTTGTTGCAGTGATATTCCCAATTTTTTTCCTCCAAAGGCAGCATGCGTGGTTCTCCCCATTCCCTCCTGGTTTATCCCCTGCACAAAACCCCTGCGAGGTAGGCCAGGCTGAGGGGTGATGAGGAAAGAAGACACTGGGCGCTGTATCCGTCCTTCATCCCTTTCAGAAGATCACCCAGTGAGCTTCACGGAGGAGCAGGGACTTGAACCCTCGTCTCCAGATTCATGCATGTCCATGTTGGCACACTGCTGCTCTACATCTGCACAACTGTACGTTTATTTCTTTATTTTTCTAGGCTTTGGCACCCTGCCTTTCCCTCACAATGTTTCACGGGGCTTAACCCAAAAGAAAGTATTTTTCAGTTTTAAAGAAAGTAAGCATAACTCAGGCTTGCCATACGTCCGGAGTTTCCCAGACATAGCCAGCAATCGGCCGTCGGAAACAGAGTCCAGGCAGAAATCGCTTTAAACTTCCGGGAAAATCCAAATGTATGGTAACCCCTGTTGGCACTGCCGTTGCTGGCGATTTCCCTCAAAAACAGCTCAAAAACTGTGTGTGTTTTTTTCGAGATTTTGCAAGAAGCCAAAAAACTCAGCAACTTTGGACAAAACTAAAAAAAAAAAAAAAATAAAGCCCAACATTTGATTTTCACTTTTTGAAATATGGCAAATTACTCCAGAAGAGACCAGGCCCCAAGAAGGAACTGAATGCTACATATATCTTTTGTATTTTGTTATCAGCCAGTTTTTTTTTAATCATCATAGGCAAATGTGGTGCTAGGGGCATGACTGAGGTGGAAAAGATTGGGGGGGGGGGGTTTGCTTGGAGAAGATGGATATTGATAATTTTTTCCTCCCTGTCTCACCATACGAGAACTCAGGGGCAATGAATGTCGGACGATTGGGGGCAGGCAAAAGAAATTTGTTACACAGCACAAAGTTTAACTGTGGAACTCCCTGCCACCAGGATGGAGCAATGGCCACCAAGTAGAATGAGGACTGGGACACATCCAGGATAAAGGCCGTCAGTGGCTACTAGCAGTTGGTAGGTCCTTGAATGCCAGGTTCTGGGAGTCACAGGTTGGAGTCTTCTGGTGCCACTTGTGGGCTTCTCAGAGCTATTTTGGCTGGCCACTGTGATCATAAGAAGGTAAGAGATTTAGGGCGGTGCTAGAGGTTCCGCCGCAGGGCACTGAGCTAAGGGGGTGCAAAATCGAGAAGATCCATAATTAAATTTAAATTTAACATTTTTTATTTCTTTTTTAAAAATTCATTTTTATTCAATTTTCCACTTTAACAATCCAATCACAACACATTAAATATTCCAAATTATACATATACATATCAAATAGTCCGAATATTCTGCCAGATTATAAATAGGACTTCCCATGCTTCAAGTTTGGAGGGTTCTGATCATCTCACATTGCTACTGCTTTTCGTAGTCACTTCCAATGGTTCCTCTAATTCTTTTTGTTGTTCACCTTCCTTCTTTCACGGCCTCTGAGTTGTTCCCACAAGCGAGTTAAAACATTTTTTATTTCACTAGCCAAAGGCCATGGCAACATCCCAAGAAGAGGGGAGAAAACAAAACAAAACAAAACAGCAGTCTTTACATATGCAGTAAAACCACGGTCAGATCCGCCAAAATTCCTTATTAAAAAGTAATTCTCAAATAAAATGTGCAAATTAGATTGAGTATATCCATTTGGGGTGCCAATTTTGGCCTCGCACGGGGTGCCATGTTACGAAAAATGGCCAAAGTCCACCCCTGGTCAAGCCAAGGGCCCATCTTGTGCAGCATCCTGTTCTCAAAGGGGCTGACCAGATGCAAGCACAATTCGAACTCAAGACCCCTCTCCTCTTCTGCAGTTTCCAGCAACTGATATTCAGAAGGATTGCTGCCTCCAACTGGCTAGCATTCATCTCTGATAATTTGTGGTCATCTAAGAGTCCAGCTGCTGGAAAACCGGGCTTTATTTCTGCCAATTGAATCTGAACCTTACTTTCTTGTGGATAAAACCCTACAGCTGTTTCTCTTTTATTTGGAAGAAACAGAGTTGGATACAAAGCGATTTCAGGGTCAAGCGATTCCGTAAATATTAAAAAGCATTCTCTAAAGCCAGCTGGGTCATTCACAGAAATCTTATTTTTCCCTTCAGGCAAATATTTATTTCAAAACGTGTGTGTCAGAGCTGGCTCCTGGTCCCAGCTCACAAAGGACCAACGCTAGCCGGTAGTAAAGTATCAAAGTCTTTATTGAAGAATAGTTTCCATTTCCAAGCCTCAGCGCCCCAGCTCTACGTCTAGAGTCTAGACCGGCGAAGCTCCGTCTGAATCTCCGCCCCCTGTACACCAGTTTAAGACTCTAATCTTACTCCACCTCTCCCTTCTCTCCTTTCTCCTCTGGGTCCTGCTGCCCCCCGGGGTCTCCTCCCTCCTGGACTCCTCTGACGCAGACGTTGACCCTCCTGACTCCTCCCGCTCTCTTCGGCGGGCTTTAGGACTTGGCTCCCTACCCGGGCTGCCAACTGTGCCGCCTTCCTGTACATTTGAACTTGGCGCGCGCGCGCGTTTAACCTTCCTCTTAACCGTTTCCTCGCTCCCTGATGGAGGCGTGGTCACTCCTGCCTCATGTTCTCCCGTTGGTAGCGCGCCGCCTGATCCCGATGCCTGTGACTCCTCCCCCCTACTTCCCTCTGGTGTGGACGCTGGTCCAGATTTCCAGCTGCTGCTCTCTGAGTCCCCTCTGGCCCCTTCTCCCTGAAGTGCCCCCCTGGGTACTCCCCTTGCCCTGACCATGGGAGCCCCTTCTTGTGAATCCTCTGATTCACTGGACAGACTCAGAGACCTCGGATCGCTGTCATCGCTGACATTTCCTTCGGACTCCTCCCCTTCGCTCTCCATTTCCTCCCTCTCCTGTGCCTCTGCTCCTGAACCCCTGACATCCATCCCCCCCTCGAAGCCCCCCCTTCCCCCCTCCCCTTCCTCAGGTGTGGGTGCTGGGTGCTCCGTCGTTGTGGGGGTGAATGGCGGATACAGTTCCTCCCCCGTGGCGTGCATCCAGCCGGATACGTCCGGCTCGTCCTCCGTGCTCTCGCCGACCTCGATTTCCTCTGCTTCCATCTCTGTGCCGCCGTGCTCGAACCCAACGTCCTCCCCCAGCACGTCCATGTCCATCTCTCCCTCTGTCACCTCTGGGTCCGTTGCCTGCCAAGGACCCCCCAGCCACCTCCTGCTCCACCGCTCCTCTGGTCGATCGTCCCACCAAAACGAGCGGTCTGAGGCAAACCCCGAGGGCGATCCCTCCGGGGAACGTGTTTCTATTGCCGGTTCTTCGTCCGAGGTGAACCCCTGGAATGTGCTGGTTGAAAGCGTGGGTGTGAAAAGCCAGTCGTCGAAATACTCGGCTGGCATGGGCCTGTGTGGGAACAAGGCATGAAACTCCTCCTTGAGAAGCGGCTCGTCCAGGGCATAGTCCGGCACCCAACGGTTGGCGCTGGCCGGGGTACCTTCACTGGCGAGAAAATATTCTACTCCCTCTTCCCCCCATCTCGAGTCTAAAATCTCTGTGACCTGGTTGATGGGCTCCCCTCTTGGCGACTCCCTCTTTGGGGGCGTCTCCCTATACTGGTCTGGTGCCGTGCCCTGCGCCTGAAATCGGTGAGGTGCTTTGTAGGGCGTGAGCACTGACCTATGGAACACTGGGTGCATTCTGGATCCCTCCGGAAGTGTCAACCGGAAGGCCACTGGATTGATCTGTGCCTCAACTTGGTAAGGTCCTAGCTGCTTATGTCCGAGTTTCTTCTTCGCTAATGATCTGGTCGGCACTGCTTGGGCCGCTAACCACACCCAGTCTCCCACCTGTATGTCCTCCCCAACCCTTCTGTGCTTGTCAGCCTGCAGTTTGTATGCGTGCTTTGCAAGTTCTAACTGCCTCCTAAGCTGTTCGTGAACTTCCTGCAATTCTGACGCTAAGACTTCCGCTGCCTGTGGCTCCCCCTCCCCCAGTCTCTCTAATCCCGGGAAGGTTCTGGGATGCCTCCCGTTGTTGGCGAAGAACGGTGTCACCCCCGTGGACACGTGCTTCGTGTTGTTGTAGGCGAACTCAGCGAGCGGCAGGTAGTCCACCCATGTTGCCGGCTGCTGATTTGCATAGCATCTCAGGTACTGCTGCATGATGGCGTTGACGCGCTCCGCTTGTCCGTTGGTCTGCGGGTGTCTCGCCGACGCTAGGTTGATCTTGACGTTCAGGAAACCCATCAGCTTCTGCCAGAAGTTCGAGATGAACTGTCGCCCCCTGTCGGACAAGATCGACCGTGGCAGACCGTGCACCCTGAAGACGTGGTCTATGAATAGTTTGGCGGTCTGTTCCGCCGTGGCCACCTTCGCGCACGGAATGAAGTGGGCCATTTTGGTGAACATGTCCACCACCACTAGCACTGCCGTTTTACCCCTCGAGCTGGGTAAATCCGTGACAAAGTCCAGGGCCACCCTCTCCCACGGTTCGCTCGGTGTCTGCAGCGGTTCGAGCAGTCCCGCCGGAGGTTTGTGCACTGACTTGGCCCTTTGGCAGGTGTCGCACCTCGAGACGTACTCCGCGACTTCCCCCCGCATCTTGGGCCACCAAAAATCTCTGGCAACTAATTCTGCCGTCTTCTCTTTGCCAAAGTGCCCGGCGGTGGGTGCGTCGTGCAACTGCTGCAGTACTTTCGCGCGGAGGTCGTCTCCCGGTACATAGAGTGCCCCTCTGCGGATGAGCAATCCATCACGTATTTGTAACTCGTCGTCCTTCACTGTGCCCTTGTGCACCTCCTCCATTTTGGCTTGTGCGAAGGGATCCTCCTGCAGCGCTCGACGGACCGCATCCAGGTCCACGGTTGCTGAAGCGCACGCCCACGCTTTCGGTGCGAAAATGTGCTTGGCCGCTGCTGGTGCCGCCTCTTCGAGGTATTGCGGCTTTCTGGACAGTGCATCTGCCATAATGTTGTTGTCGCCTGGGATGTACTCTATCCTGAAGTCGAAATCCGCAAAGAACTCCGCCCATCTGATGTGCCGCTGGTTCAGGAACCTTGCCGTACGCCAGTACTCCAGGTTCTTATGATCCATGCGAACCTGCACTGTGTGTTTGGCTCCGATGAGGAAGTGCCGCCACGCCTTGAATGCTGCATGAATGGCCAGCAACTCCCTGTCCCAGATGGTGTAGTTCTGCTCTGACTTGCTGAGCTTCCTAGAGTAGAAGGCACACGGTCTCCAGCCCCCATGCGGGTCCTGCTGCAACAGTACTGCGCCCACGGCTCTGTCTGAGGCGTCCGTTTCAACTCTCATCGGTCTGCCGGGATTCACATGCAGTAGCTGCTCTTCGGACGAGAAGAGACGCTTAAGGTTCTGGAAGGACTGCTCTGCTTGCTCCGTCCAGATGAACTTCTTCTTCTTGGAGCTGAGCGTGTCGGTAATGGCCGCTGTCTGCATCGCGAACCCCTTGATGAACTTGCGGTAAAAGTTGGCGAAACCCACAAACCGCTGGACCTCCTTCCGATTGCGCGGGCTCTTCCAGTCCAACACTGTGCGAACCTTGGCGCTGTCCATGGCGAGCCCCTTGTCCGACAACTTGTAGCCCAGGAAATCCACCTCCTTCCTGTCGAACTGGCACTTTTCCAGCTTGGCGTACAGCCGATGCTCCTGCAGTCTCTGCAGAACCTCCTTGACGTCTCCCTCGTGGGTCTCCTCTGATTCTGAGAATATCAGGATGTCGTCCAAGAAGCAGACGCATTTCTTGTAGAGGAGACCCGCCAGGACGTGATGCATGAAGGCTTGAAAACAGTGAGAGCCATTTTGTAATCCAAAAGGCATAACTCTGTATTCATAAGTGCCCAGGGGCGTGAACATGGCAGTCTTCCACTCGTCTCCCTCCCGTATGCGAATCAGGTTGTACGCCCCTCGCAGATCCAACTTTGTGAAAACGCGTCCTTTCCTCACCGTTGCTAGCAGGTCATCTATTTTGGGCATGGGAAAGGCCGTGGGCTTGGTCTTGGAATTTAAGAGCCTGAAATCAACTACAAGCCTCTTTTGGGGCGTGTCCTTTTTCTTCACAAAGAATACAGGACTGCCCCCCACTGCCTTCGACTCCCGGATGAAACCGCGCTTCAAGTTGAGGTCTATGAACTCCCTGAGCTCCTGCAGCTCGTCTTCAGACATTGAATACAGTTTCCCGGTTGGCAGCGTCGCCCCTGGCAGGAGGTCAATCTTGCAGTCATAGGGCCTGTGGGGAGGCAGCTTGTCTGCTTCCTTCTCGCAGAAAACCTCCAAAAACGCTGCGTACTTGCGTGGCACTGCTTGCAGCGTGCCTAATTGTAGCTGCGGGTCTTCCCCTCCCTCTTCCGGGCTAGGTAGGATGCAATGTTCCGCGCAATAGGAGGAGCTGAAGGTCAGTTGGCGCTGGTACCACGCCAATGCTGGGCTGTGCCTGTGCAGCCAACTCATGCCCAAGACTACAGGCGTGTCCGACAGGTGGGTGACATTGAAGCTGATGACTTCTCGGTGATTTCCAATCCGCATCACCATTGGCTGCGTTTGTTGCACCACCTGCCCCCCTAACAAGTCTCTGCCATCCACCGTGACAACCTTCAGGGGCAGCGTGGCTGGTAGTAGTGGTATATTGTGCTGCTGAATGAAATCCAGTCCTATAAAGTCGGCGTTGCTGCCGGAGTCAATGGTGATCGGCACTTCCAGAGTGCGTCCATTGGGCAGTTGGAGAGACGCTGTAAGCTGCACCACTGGTTTGGGTGGGAGGGGGTCTGTGGGCTGCAAAATTGCTGGGGATTGCTTCATTGACTTGTCTGGCTGGACCCCAGTGCCTCTTCCTCCAGCCAGACTCCGTCGTTTAACTGTTGCGGTGTTCTCTGTTGAGTTGCTTCTGTGACTGTTGCCGAGGCTGCAGTGTGCTTGTGGAGCCTCTGGGGACACTCTTTCGCCATGTGCTGAGCACTCTCGCAGATGTAGCACTTCCTGTTCCCTCTAGGAGGCTTCGTTTTGACTGCTCCCGGTGTTAGGGCTCTGGTAGCTGACTGAGCCCTGGCACCTCCGATCTCCATCGGTTCTTCTCCCCCTCCCTGCGAGGGTGTGGATTGCGCACGCGTTGCATCTTTGGGAGAGAAGGGAGGTGCTCTGGCTGGCACCCTTCCCCAACGTCCTTCTTCTCTGTTCCAAGGACGTTCCTCCAGGCGCACTCCAATCTCCAGCGCCCTCTGGACCACTTGCTGAGTGCTCTGTGGTCTCTCCCCCCTTGCAATCTCAGCTTTTACATCTGCATTCAGGCCTTCCCAAAAGAGGTCTCTCACTGGAGCAGAATCCTTCTCCCATCCCAGTGCATGAACTAAGCCAAAAAAGCGTGCATGGTACTGCCTCACACTGGCTCTGCCTTGTTTAAGCCCGTGTATGTCTCTTCTGGCAATGTCGATGTCTATCTTTGATAAAAAACACGAATCCATTGCTTTAATGAAAGCCTTCGCATCTTGGAGCGCCGGATCATTATCTCTCCATAAATTCCTCAGCCACGTTTTGGCCTCCCCATGCAAATGGGACAAGATAAACCCCACTTTCTCTCTCTCATCTCTAAAGTCTTTTCCTAGCAGATCCAGCGCAAACAGCAGGTCGGCTCTGAAGTTGGGGTACTGCTGTAAACTCCCGTCGAAATGAGATACCAGACTGCCTCCCCTTCTCCCCAAGCCAATGCCCTCTGACTTGGGTCCCATTTGCCCCAGTGTAGTGAGCGTTTCCAACCTGGTTCGGAGATCTCTGCAGGCGGCATCCATTTCCTCTTCCCTTTTCTTGGAGGCCCGTACCTCCGCGTTGAGTTGAGTTACTGCATTTCGCAGTTCTGTCAGTTGCTGTTCTGGAGTCATCTTGCCAGATTTGTGTGAGCTCTGGAAGCACCCCTCCTCTGCCCTCGCTGCGTCGACTCACGTGGCGAGGTTCTTGGTGCCAAAACTTTGCGAGACGGAGCTTACTGTCAGAGCTGGCTCCTGGTCCCAGCTCACAAAGGACCAACGCTAGCCGGTAGTAAAGTATCAAAGTCTTTATTGAAGAATAGTTTCCATTTCCAAGCCTCAGCGCCCCAGCTCTACGTCTAGAGTCTAGACCGGCGAAGCTCCGTCTGAATCTCCGCCCCCTATACACCAGTTTAAGACTCTAATCTTACTCCACCTCTCCCTTCTCTCCTTTCTCCTCTGGGTCCTGCTGCCCCCCGGGGTCTCCTCCCTCCTGGACTCCTCTGACGCAGACGTTGACCCTCCTGACTCCTCCCGCTCTCTTCGGCGGGCTTTAGGACTTGGCTCCCTACCCGGGCTGCCAACTGTGCCGCCTTCCTGTACATTTGAACTTGGCGCGCGCGCGCGTTTAACCTTCCTCTTAACCGTTTCCTCGCTCCCTGACGGAGGCGTGGTCAATCCTGCCTCATGTTCTCCCGCTGGTAGCGCGCCGCCTGATCCCGATGCCTGTGACTCCTCCCCCCTACTTCCCTCTGGTGTGGACGCTGGTCCAGATTTCCAGCTGCTGCTCTCTGAGTCCCCTCTGGCCCCTTCTCCCTGAAGTGCCCCCCTGGGTACTCCCCTTGCCCTGACCATGGGAGCCCCTTTTTGTGAATCCTCTGATTCACTGGACAGACTCAGAGACCTCGGATCGCTGTCATCGCTGACATTTCCTTCGGACTCCTCCCCTTCGCTCTCCATTTCCTCCCTCTCCTGTGCCTCTGCTCCTGAACCCCTGACAGTGTGTTTGGCATTTATCTTTATAACTGCGTTGAGAAGACTTGACTGGCAAGTCTGCAGGCCACAGAATTTTTATTGCTGCCTCTTTTCTTTGTCAAAAAAATGAGAAATAAATAGATTTGCTGCAATACTTATTATCCTGCCAGCAGGGAATGTTCTGGTTTCATCTAAATACGTAAAAATAACACCAGCATTTCTGCCCATCATTCTACATCTAAGTGAAAGAGGTCTCTGGGGGTATTACTTATTCCTGATTCTTTATTACTGTTAAGAATAGATATTTAAAACTTTCCCCCCCTTCTTAAAAACCCTAAAACTAACAGCATTTGTAAGTGGGAATATAGTTTTGAAAGCAAAGAAAGAACAAAGAATAATGGCCAAGGAGAGCATCAGCCCACAATATATATATATATATATATATATATATATATATATATATATGTCTGTTTTATTCAGAAGTGTGTTTGAGACTGGATTTACATGTACAGCAGAATTAAGTGGAAATGGGGCAAAATGATCCCATATAACAGTGGCAAATTTAGGTTATTTGGGAGGTTGGGCATAACAAGCCAACTTTCCCAAAAGATCAGACTCTTTGCAACAAGGAAAGCTAGAGGAAAATGCACTGGAAAGTGTGGAACATCACTCACTTTGACACGACTGCAGGAGGTTGGACTAGATGGCCCTTGGGGTCCCTTCCAATGGTAGGTTGATTCTATGACAACATCTAACCTCCATGTAAGTACTTCTGTCTGTCGCCTGCAGGCCAGTCTTCGTTCCTCGTGGGGTTCAAACTGGCCTGTGAGGCCACTTCCCCAAAATGACACCAGCCCCTCCATCAGCTGATGTCACTGTGTGATGTCATACGTGGGTGGATGATGTCACTGGGTGATGTCAAAAGAGGGTGGAGGAGCGATTGTGACTTTTACCTTTGTCCAGTAAAAGCCGGGCGTCTCTGCTTACAGCCATCTCTATTGTGAAATTCTGCTCAATATGATCCAGAGCATAGTTAGCAGAGTAAAAGCTTAAAACACATTGCAGGATTCCCAAAAAATAGACCAGAGGCAATTGATACTTCATCCAGCAGAGCTTTGCTGCTACTGAAGGCAAATGAGCATGTTGTTGTTGTTGTTGTTGTTTAGTCGTTTAGTCGAGTCTGGCTCTTCGTGACCCCCTGGACCAGAGCACGCCAGGCACTCCTGTCTTCCACTGCCTCCCGCAGTTTGGTCAAACTCATGCTGGTAGCTTTGAGAACACTGTCCAACCATCTCGTCCTCCCCTTCTCCTTGTGCCCTCCATCTTTCCCAACATCAGGATCTTTTCCAGGGAGTCCTTTCGTCTCATGAGGTGGCCAAAGTATTGGAGCCTCAGCTTCAGGATCTGTCCTTCCAGTGAGCACTCAGGGCTGATTTCCTTCAGAATGGGTATGTTTGTTCTTCTTGCAGTCCATGGGACTCTCAAGAGTCTCCTCCGGCACCATAATTCAAAAGCATCAATTCTTTGGTGATCAGCCTTCTTTATGGTCCAGCTCTCACTTCCATACATCACTACTGGGAAAACCATAATGGTCACAAATCCAGTACATTCAGGATTGGCCCTGTCCATAAGAAATCCAGTTGCAGCAGACTTAGCTTAAACTTACAATAACTTATAATAAGATTAAACCTTAACGCTAAGCATACTGTGTAGAGAACACCACACCAGAAGGAAGAGAGATAGAAAAAGAAAGTGAAAATCCAGTCTCCTTCTGGCCTTACTTTTATAGTCAGCATGACCTTGACAGAAGAGATAACATAACCATTTTAAGCCAGATGTACGCAGCTTCTCTGAAGGAATACCGTAGTTTTCACTCTTTAAGATGCACCAGACCACAAGGCGCACCTTGTTTTTGGAGGAGGAAAACAAGAAAAAAAATATTCTGGATCTCAGAAGCCAGAACAGCAAGAGGGATCACTGTGCAGTGAAAGCAGCGATCCGTCTTGCTGTTCTGGCTTCTGGGATAGCCGCGCAGCCTGCATTCGCTCCATAAGATGCACACACATTTCCCCTTACTTTTTAGGAGAGAAAAGTGAGTCTTATAGAGAAAAAAATACGGTAACTCCTTCGGAGCTTCTGCTTGTTTCTTTCACACAGAGAAGCTTCCAGAAGCCTCTTGAATTAATAAGAATAGAAAAGATCTCTACACATCAGATCAATACTTTCTGAAATGCAAACTTGACCATCTCATCCTAGAACCATGGAATTGCAGGCTGTTCAACATTCCTCCTATGAAAATAGGGACATTCTATTCTCCGTCAGTATCACTGCTTGAGCATTTCCTCCTGGTCAAGTACAAAGTTATTAGAGGAAACACGCAAAACTGCAGTATTTTAAGCACAGAAATCTTTTATGAATTGCATTTAGAGAAGCCGGGGGGAGGGGGGGGGAGAAAACCCCAAATCAATAAATACAACTAACTAGCAGCAATACTGATTATTAGCCATGAGTTATTTTCATGTTTCTACCTTTACAAGTTTTAATGCATTTTTAACTTTCTGTTGGAAGCCGCCCAGAGTGGCTGGGTAATAATAATAGTATTATTATTATTATTATTATTATTATTATTATTATTATTATTAACAAGCCAGTCTGCCAAACCCCTTTGCATACAGATGCAAACAGAACCCAGCAGGGACTAGGCATGGCTAGGGATATTGTCACTTTAAAGGGTTCTTAAAGAAACACACACACACCCTGTGCCAGACTTTGTTCCATGGTAACTAATGGCCAATGCCTTCTGTGTTGCCCATATTTTATAGACAGTCCCTTAGCCCCTGCCCCTTGGTGAACTGTGAACCATTTGCAGAAAGCACCATATGCAGATATCTTTGTTGGAGCAACTGAAGGGATGCTCAGAGTTATGTGGGCAGAAGAGCTACCGTATTTTTCGCTCTATAGGATGCACTTTTCCCCCACCAAAAATTAAGGGGAAATGTGTGTGCGTCCTATGGAGCGAATGCAAGCTCCTTGACTTCAGCAGTAGCAACGCGAAGCCTCCGAAGCGCAGAGGGAGCGCTCCCCCCGCGCTCCGGAGCTTTCGCTGAAGCCTTTGGAGCGCAGCGGGAACTCACACTGCGCTCCGCAGGCTTTGGGTTCCTTTTGCTGAAGCCGGGAGAGCAAGACTCTCCTGGCTTCAGCAGAGAGGGAGAGCTCTAGAACAAGGTGTGTCCTATGGTCGAGTATGTCCTAGAGAGCGAAAAATACAGTATATTAGAAGAGGTACTTAGGAGGCAGAAGACACCTTGAATTCACCGCTTTAATAGCTCATAGATTGCTCATCCGCACAGTGTGGCAAATGGCTTTTGGACAGCGTGTTTTGAAAATGCCACCGAAATGTCAAGGCCTATTACTGTAACAGCCATGTGGCAATTGGCTTTGGACAGGCAAGAAATGCTCACCGGAGATAAACAGTTCTTATTTCCCCGGGAAAATGAGCAAGACGCCTTTCCAAAACGCTCCCGAAATACCACGAGGGGAAACTGATCCCCGGTCACTTATTTCCTACTCCCTCACCAAGAAACACTCCCTGCGTAAATAGAGGCGGAGAAGGAAAACAGAACTGCTGCAGTCGCTCTGCGTCAGGAATAGCTGGTGTTGTGTCCTCTGCATGGACTCAGTGGCGTAGCATGGTTGTCAGCACCCGGGGCAAGGCAAGTAATTTGCGCCCCCCCCCCCCCGCTGCACTGTCCCTCCCCCAGATAGTCCCTCGCTCTCTCTCCGCACCGCACGCCTGGCACCCTCCCCTCCACAGTGGGCGGCGACCCGGCGGCTCGGATCGGATTCGCACAGCCAGCACTGCAGTGAGAGAGAGTGAGTGAGCCAGGTAGGGGCAGGGAGCTGTGAGTGTGAGCGCGCCCCCCCCCCAGATGTTGCGCCCGGTGCGGCCGGCCCCCCCTGCACCCCCCACGCTACGCCACTGCGTGGACTACAATTCCCATCATCCAGTGTCAGTTTCAAACTACGCTAGTTTGTACCATGCCAATGAGCCAATGCTAAGTACAGTATGTCCTTTAATCAGGGGTTAAATTTGCTCGGCAGTGACCCTGGGCTCAAATTCGGGTTGCACAATTAAATAATAATAATAATAATAATAAATAAATAAATAAATAAATAAATAATTTATTATTTATACCCCGCCCATCTGGCTGGGTTTCCCCAGCCACTCTGGGCAGCTTCCAACAAAATATTAAAATACAATAGTCTTAAAATACAATAGATCCGCTTCTCCAAAAAACATTAATGCGTGATGTTTTATTACGTTTTAATATATGTTGGAAGCTGCCAAGCAGATGGGTGGGATACAAATAATAAAATTAAAATTATTGTACTTTTGGGGATAAAGAGAGCGGCAGGAAAACACCTGGAAAGTGTGGCATAAGACTTGCTTTGATGCTCATCCAACACTCCCCCCCCCCCAAACCAATGAGGATTAAATGAGCAACAAACAGGTTGCCTGGAAGCAGCATGAGACAAATCAGTTTGTTTATTGATGTTCAAAGCTTAGTGGCATTGTGAAATTTGAGGGGAACAAAGCAATGGCATAAATGAATAAAGGGACTGGCATTTGTTTAATAATGGCATGAACTAACAGTTGCATTGGCAAAGCTATAGATAAGTTACGTCTTTAAAAGAGCCTCCTACTAACTCCCTCTAACCCATTTATCTACAAAACAGAAGTTCTAACGTTTTGGTTCGGCTTTCATACCATGCAAATCCTGTCTCTCAGGATTGCCCACCCTAAAACACACACCCCCTCTAGAGCTTTTTCTGGATCACCCAACCATTTTGTCGGCATCCGTCTGTCTCAAGAGACAATAAAAGACGCGTGTGTGTGTGTGTGTGTGGATTGTGGCTATTTGAATTCTTATTGTACACATATAACTTCATCAGCAGGATTAACTTAAACCAAACAGTTAATATTAATGTGAGACGGTAACTAGGGATAAATTATTAATTGGAATAATGAAGGAGATGCAATGTTACAGATTTTAAAAATGTAAGAAACCGCAAAAGGAGGGAGGGGAAGTCAAAATCCATATTTTTGTTGGGAAATACTGGCTTGTACTTGTGTCAAAGTATTTTGGAAAAATTGAGAAATAAAATTTATAGATATATACCGTATTTTTCCGTGTATAAGACGATATTTTTTCCTTAGAAATAATAGGCAAAAATTGTAAGTCGTCTTATACACAGATAGAAGAGGGGACGGGCGATTGGTGGCAGCAGCCAGCGGCGATGGGGCGTGTGATTTGTAGCGATTGTGCTGACGATTGCTGGCCTCGGCGTTGTGTGCGATTTGTGGGCAGGCTGTAGAGAGATTAGCAGCGGTGACCCCCCCTGCCCAAAAGCTCAGAAACTCTGGGCAATCCCCCCCCCCATTTTTTGTTGCGGTCCCAAAAAATAGGGGTCGTCTTGTACACGGAAAAATACGGTATATATAAGGGACAATGGAGTGTGCCTCCGGGGGTGAACTGCTGGAGAATCACGGCACCTGCAGAAACCAGTACATTCCGGGATCAAATCAGAAACCGGGATGGCTTCTGTAATTCCAGGACTGTTCCTGGAAAATCGGAATACTCGGAGGGTATGCAATTTTACGATTCTATGAAAGAAGATGATGAAAGATGCAGGTCTCCCGCCTCTGCAACCCCAAATTAAAAAACGTTTCTGTCTGAATTGGTGGCATTGCTGCCGCCACAGCCACCATCAGATCAATAATGGGCAGAGGGCACAATGAGCCCGACCGTCCCTTGGCAGGGGGAAAGGGCAGCGGCAGGAAATTAGTCTCCTTATCTGGACTCAGACGCTGCCAACTTATCAGTTTTAATGAGCTGGTCTCATCGAAAGCACAACCACTGCGCAGGATTTCAGGAGAAACAAATAGTGAGGAGGGCCCTTCAGTCTCCTTGAGTCTTCCTTCAGAAACATACTGGGAATAATATTTTTTTAAAAAAAATAGAGAGAAAAAACAAACGCAGATGCATTTTAATAATTCGGAAAGTGCCGCTGGTGTCTTCATTTTCATAAAGATCACGTTGAGCTGGAAATTTCATTCCGAGTTCTCAATAACCGACAAGGGAAATAATCCAGGGACCAACTTGGCGCGTTGTCCTTGCTAATAGCCCCTGGTTACGCAGAGAGACTGAAGCGTGTGTCTTCCGCTGTTCTGTAATTGCTTTGTGCAAGATGAGAATTGGATGTCGGATGAAGATATCGGAACTTCTCAGCTTCTGTTTTGAAAAGTGTGGGTGGCAAGGGCAGCAAGTTACTAGACCCTAAGACTCTGAAACTGTGCCTGACGGAAATGTGAGCAATGCCCAGTAAAATCTCACTAGCAGGGGGCAGGGAAACTGCTGTCGAGACTTTTCAGGGGTGGGATAAAGGCAGGGCTTTCAATTCAGCATCTATTCAGGTATAAGCAGTGCTTTTTTCTGGAAAAAAATGTTTAGGGGTACTCTCATTTTCCTACTCATAATGAAATGCTGCCCCTCAATGAGGCCAGACTTAGATTAACAAAATGTTTAGGGGTATGTGTCCCCCCCAGAAAAAAACAACACTGGGTATAAGACTCAAAAGCAGTTTTGTACCCGCTGCCTTGCGAGACATCTTTGGGAGTATAAAAGACGAAGGAGCAAACCCTACACAAATCTGGAGTGGAGTTCCTAAAAGCGCTTTATCGTTTACATTCTTAATCTGAGGAGTAAAACACAACAGTGGGGTTAATTTTGGGTCTGGTTGTGGCAATTGTCCTATCATTTGATTATTCCCAAAAAACTTTCCCCCAAAAGGGAATAGTTTTGGTGCAAAACCACCACATGCGTACCAGAAAACCAGGTAAATTGAATTCATGCCAGCAAAGGTTGGAAGTGTTGTGATTAATTCTATATAATCTGGCAGGGCAATGTGCTATTTTAAAAGCATTTTCTAGAGTTCTAACTGAGATGGAGCCTAAAGGTAGTTTTTATTCCAAATTTGTTCCTCTAGTTCTCCTGCAAAATCTTTCCCCCATTTTTAGTCTTAATGAAGTGAGAGGAAGGGCAGCCAATTGTGTGAGGATTTTATATAGTTGGGAGATGATTCCCTTTCCTCAAAGCAATAAAACAACAAATGTAACAGTAAAAAACAGTAAGAACAACTCTTTAAAACATTCAAGATAAAATCAGCAATTAACTAACAACAGATTGAAACATACATCGACATTTTACATGCCTGGGTGGGCTTCTCTAAACAAAAATGTTTTTAGCAGGTGCCGAAAAGAGTGCGGTGAAGGCCTGCTGTCAAGAGGCAAGGAGTTTATGAGGAGATTTCACCCCTCCCATATCTAAGAATCTCCTGAGCAGTCTGCTGATTCTGCAGAGAGGAGGAGGCGTGTTCTGCTCTCTACATATTCTGCTCCAGCACCACATCAGTCAGTCAGTGTGAGAGTCGGTCAGTGAGAGAGTTAGTCAGCCAGTCAGTGTGTCGAAAAGACTGAGTGTTATCTCTGTGTAGATAAGGTCGCTGCAGAAAGCAGCTGTAAGACTCAGTGCAGTCCAGCATCTCCATTTGTATATAGTTTGTATAGTACAATAGCTATTAGTGAATAAAAGAAGATATTCTTCAGCGCTGTCATCCGAGTGATTTATGCTCTGCTGTACTCTGCTGTACAACGACTGTCTTCTTGGTGGAATGATTTGCGGTGCTCACAGCTCTGAGTTGTGAGTCCACGGCACTTAGACCTGTTCCTGTGCAGAAGGTGGTCTCTGGAAGTGCTACCCAGCTCGCCTAGCCCAGTCGGGGCTGAAGTGGATGAGTCCAGTTGGTGGCACTGGCTCAAGGGCGATGCTGACAGTTTAGGTGCTGCCACATTAAAAGATGTGATTTCTTATAAATGCAGAACAGGGGTTGTGTGGCACCTGTAAGAGTGCCAGTTCCACTGATTGAAGCGGCCCAGTGGGTGTCTATGGGGTGAGGCGATCTCGCAGGCTTGCAATGTCTGAATGGCAACATCAAAGTCTCTTCTGGACTCTGTTTCATTTCATTACTGGGGAGGAGTATTTTGAGACAGCTCCAGAAGTGATGGCTTGTCCGCTCCACAGCTGTGAGCCACGGAGAGCTGGGAGCTGCTTTTTGGCCTCATTGATGTATTCCAGTATTTTAATATTTTTTGGGAAGCCGCCCAGAGTGGCTGGGGAAGCCCAGCCAGATGGGCGGGGTATAAATAATAAATTGTTATTGTTATTATTATTATTTGCCCACCAGTGCTTTAACCAAGCAGTGAGGAAGTCATGAGAGCTGTGCTTGACATCCCAGCGCCAATTGTGGGTTAAACCACTGAGCCTAGGACTTGCCGATCAGAAGGTCGGCGGTTCGAATCCCCGCAATGGGGTGAGCTCCTGTTGCTCGGTCCCTGCTCCTGCCAACCTAGCAGTTCGAAAGCACGTCAAAGTGCAAGTAGATAAATAGGTACCACTCCGGTAGGAAGCTAAACGGCGTTTCCGTGCACTGCTCTGGTTCGCCAGAAGCGGCTTAGTCATGCTGGCCACATGACCCGGAAGCTGTACGCCGGCTCCCTCGGCCAGTAAAGCGAGATGAGCGCCACAACCCCAGAGTCAGTCACAACTGGACCTAATAGTCAGGGGTCCCTTTACCTTTACCTTTAAACCACAGTGTGATGCAGCAGCAAAGAAAGCAAATGCTATTCTAGGCTGCATGAACAGAAGCATACTGTCCTGATCAAGGGAAATAATAGCACCCCTCTCTTCTGCCTTGGTCAGACCATACCTGGAATACTGTGTCCAGTTTTGGATGTCAGAATTTTAGGAACATATGCAGAGGAGAGTGACCAAGGTGATCAAGGGTCTGGAAGCCTGATGAGGAAGAGTTGAGGGATGTTTAGCCTGGAGAAGAGGAGACTGACAGGTGATCTGATAGCTGCCTTCAACCTCAGGAAGAACTTTCTGACAGTAAGAGCTGTTAGATGGTGGAAAGGTCTCCCTCTGGAGGTTGTGGACTCTCCTTCTCTGGAGGTTTTTAAATGGAGGTTGGTTGGTTGGTTGGTTGGTTGGTTGGATGGCTGTCATAGATGCTTTAGTTGAGATTCTTGGATTGCAGGGAGTTGGGCTAAATAAATTAATAATAATAATAATAATAATAATAATAATAATAATAATAATTTATTTATACCCTGCCCAGATGTTTCCAGCTGTTCATGCAGGTGGCCCGAGGGCTCCGTCCAGCTTTGCCAGGGGTCAGCAACCTTTTTCAGCCTTGGGCCAGTCCACTGTCCCTCAGACCATGTGGTGGGCTGGACTATATTGGGGGGGGGGGAATGAACAAATTCCTATGCCCCACAAATAACCCAGAGATGCATTTTAAATAAAAGCACACATTCTACTCATGTAAAAACACCAGGCAGGCCCCACAAATAACCCAGAGATGCATTTTCTACTCATGTAAAACACACTGAGTCCCAGACCGTCCGCAGGCCGGATTGAGAGGTCTGCGGGCCTTAAGTTGCCTACCCTTGAGCCTTAATGATTCCCTTCTCTCCTTTGGTCTGCTTTGGTGTAAAAACCATCGCAAAAAATCTCAAGCCGTTCCTGGTTCAAATGGAGTCACGGTGTGGTGGCACTGGTTGGCTGTTCATATTGCGGCGGGGGGGGGTTGCCCCAGAAGTATTTGTTAAACAGGGTTTGTATGCCAGTTAATTGTCAAAGTCTCTTAGCCAGGGGTGGGGAAACTCCAGCCCACAAACCAGATTTGAGTTGAAATCAATTTGAGTTGAGTTAATTTTATAATGAAATGGTTTTAGAATGTTGTACTATTTTATTGTTGTTAGCCGCCCTGAGCCCGGCTTCGGCTAGGGAGGGCGGGATAAAAATAACTATTATTATTATTATTATTATTATTATTATTATTATTATTAGGCTCTCCTGAGTTTCCACATTTTGCCTGTGAGGCCGTTTCAACCAAGCCATGGCCACCCATCCCTAGACAACATGATTGTCCTCTTTTTTGGGGACTTCAAACAGGTCACATTTTTTCACCCAATCGCGCTCATCCTCCCCTCATCCTCAAAACACTGCGTCCGGTGGAAGGAGCAAAGCAAGAATTTATGTGAGTCCATGAGGAGGAGAGCAGACAGGGAGATTTATCGCAGGCAAAGGCGGGTGGATCAGGGATGGTGACTCAGCCTTCCAATTGACCATGTTATAGTTCATCTCGGTTTGCGCCAAATCAATTAGCATTACAAAGCCCAGCTTTGCATGTAATACGCAAATTTTCCTTACATTTGTAAATCACAGTGCTTTGATTGTTTGCTTCATTGAATAAACCACTGCAAACCGTGTCTGCTTTGAAGTCATTTCTGCACCAGGTAAAGTAATGTTTAGCCCCCCAATTTCCCCCTGAAATTACCAAAGGTGGCGACTCTACCTGCCGTACACCTGATGCCATGCATAACTGGCAGTGCTTGCAGAGCCTTCTGGGCAGTGCTTCTCAAGTGCCCAACTGCCACCTGATTATTGAGTGCTTGGGAAATGCAGTTGAAGGAGCTTTGCAAGCCCAGTGCTTGGCGCTTGGGGGAGCGTCGCTCACAGGGATTGCAAAGCACATTCCACAGCCTGAAAATCAGCTGTGATTTCTAGAATTCCCTGGGGAAAGGGATGGACTGCTAAACCGCTTCGGCAATTGTAGTTCTGTGTGGGGAACAGAGATCTCCTAGCAACTCTCAGCACCTCCTTAACAAACGACAGCTCCGAGAATTATTTGGGGGAAGTTGTGATTGCTTAAAGTGGTATCATGGTGCCAAGTTGGTGCCAAATGTATTGCCCTGCTTTCCTTTGGACCACATGGGCAAGGCTGTGTTACGGCAAAATCTGGGTGCAAGGCTGCTCTGCCACCCAGCTCGCCGGACTAAGTCCGCGGGTCCCTGTGGAGGAAAATGAGTTCAGCCAGAGAGGAGCAAACTGCAGAAGGTCCATGTTTATTGCGCAATAAGGTTCAAGGTGAGATTGAACCGCGAGAAAGGGGTGACATGAACTTTTTAAACTTCCCTCCATGTCCCAGAATACAGTGCAAAATACATCCCAGTTACATCATGAATACATTAAGAAGAGGTTGGGTTACACAGAATTAACATATGGAGGAGGGGGGGGGGAATATGCAGAGCTGGAGATATGCATAGATAAGCACATCCTGAGTCCAGGTGATGAGAAGACAATGGTCCATGTATGCATAGTCTGCCACCTGGTATTGCCCAGAGGAAAGGCCAGGCAGAGTGATTTGACAGGATTAGGGTCTTAACACCTTGCTTGAGGGATTATGGAGGACAGGGAAGGTGTCATGGAGTTCTAGAGAAATTGAGCAAATTGGCATGTTGATTTTCTATGATTTATAGATTTTAGTCCCTTCTGTCATTGACAGTTGGAAATAAATGGATATATTGTAGCGAAGAAGGAGGTGAAGAAGACATGCCCCCCCCCTTCCGTATCAGCTGAGAGGGGGGTCTTGTCTAGGCAGCCCAGGACCTCCATACTCACAGCCCAGGCTTGCGCCCCAAAGAGATCACTTCAGTGCTTCTAATGATAAATAATAATATTTTTTTATTTATACCCCGCCCTTCCTGGTTCAGAAAACCGGGCTCAGGGCGGCTAACGACAAATTTAAAACACTTAATTGAAGCAACAAAAAACAGCATAAAATACCGTATAAAATGTGAATAACAATAAATTCAGAATTCAATAATCAATTTAGGGGGGAAATCCATCCAATAAGCATTAGATGATCACCAGGGCTAGCTGGCTAAATTAGTCCTATTTGGGCCAGCAAGGAGACCAGGGGAGAATGAGCTGTGGGATCCCAGAGTGGGGAATCTTCATAAAAAGGGGAGGGGGAGGGAAGGAAGGAAGGAGAATAAAAGATCAGGCTAAGTTCAAATTGAAAGCCAGGCGGAATAGCTCTGTCTTACAGGCCCTGCAGAAGGAAGTTGAATCCTGCAGGCCCCTGGTCTCCTGGGACAGAGCATTCCACCAGGTTGGAGCCACCACTGAGAAGGCCCTGGCCCTGGGGGAGGATAATCTGACTTCCTTAGGGCCTGGGACCTCTAAACTACGATTATTCATGAACTTTAAGCTCCTCTGCGGGGCAGACCAGGAGAGGCGGTCCCGTAAATACGAGGGCCCTAAGCCACAAAGGGCTTTAAAGGTCAAAACCAGCACCTTAAACCTGACCTGATACTCCACCAGGAGCCAGTGCAACTGGTAAAGCACTGGGTGAATATGCTCCCATGGCAGAGACCCCGTGAGGAGACTCGCTGCAGCATTCTGCACCCGCTGGAGTTTCTGGGACAGTTTCAAGGGCAGCCCCACGTAGAGCGAATTACAGTAGTCAAGCCTGGAGGTGACCGTTGCATGGATCACTGTTGCCAGATCGGGGCGGAAAAACAACGAAGGACGCAGCGGTTAGAAGTTACCGGTCTCTGCAGCCACAGCTGCAGTTTGAGTTCACCCCCAGAGGCACACTCCATTGTCTCTCAAGACAGACAAATGCCAACAAAGTGTCTTAAATGAATGGTGCAAATGTGGCCGGTTTGTAGTGTCTATGGGTGAAAAAGCTGCTTGGGGAGGATAAACTTAAACTGGAAGAGAACAGAGAGGGAAAGGGTCTCCTCCTTTGCCTGCCCCTTTCCTCTGCTGCCCTTCAGTTTTCAAAAAATAAGGACGCAAGCAAGCAGAAGAATGGACTGTAAAGAACCACAGAACTCTGTGTAAAATGTCATTCGAGGCAGAGAGAGCAATTTGAGAGAGGCGATTAATGGATGAATGCTGGTTATTTTGTATCGCTACAAATCTAGCATTAAATTGGGTGCACCCAGGGCCAGTAGCTGGCAGACAGGTAATTGGGCTCAGAAGGCCAGGGGAGAGAATCCAGCAACATCTCCTGGGTGGGTGGCAGGGGGAGAGCTGTCTAGCACAGCTGGCAGCCACAGGGAAGCATTTGCAGCCCTAGAAAGCAGGTGCGACGGGGTTGCTCTCTGGTTTAGAGTGGTGTAATGGTTAGGTTTTTTGAGCAGGACCTGGGAGATCAGGGTTCAAATACCCATTTGGATATAATGCTCGCTGGCTGATCTTGGGACGGTCATTGCCTCTCAGCCTAACCTACCTCACAGGGCTGTTGTGGGTATTAAATGAGGAGCTCCTTGGAGGAATAGGTGGGATACAGATGAAATAAATAAATAGTGGAGGGGGCACAAAGGGGCAGGTCTCTGTACGCAGGTCGTAGAGGACGTCCCCCTGCTTCTCTTGCCAAACATACAAGAACAACTTCCCATGCAAGTCAGTGGAAGAGCAGATCAAAATCTGCCTCCCTGTGACACCTGGAAACGCTTTGTGGATCAGAGGGGATCAGACCCCCCCTGGAGTCCTGTGTCCGGTTCTGGGCACCACAATTTACATTGGATATTGACAAGCTGGAAGGTGTGCAGAGGAGGGCGGCCAAGATGATCAAGGGTCATGAAACCAAATGTGTCCAGAGGAGGGCAACCAAAATGGTCAAAGGCCTGGAAACGATGCCTTATGAGGAACGGCTAATGGGGCTGGGCATGTTTAGCCTGGAGAAGAGGAGGTTAAGGGGTGATGTGATAGCCATGTTCAAATATATAAAAGGATGTCATATGGAGGAGGGAGAAAGGTTGTTTTCTGCTGCTCCAGAGAAGCGGACACAGAGCAATGGATCCAAACTACAAGAAAGAAGATTCCACCTAAACATTAGGAAGAACTTCCTGACAGTAAGAGCTGTTCGACAGTGGAATTTGCTGCCAAGGAGTGTGGTGGAGTCTCCTTCTTTGGAGGTCTTGAAGCAGAGGCTTGACAACCATATGTCAGGAGTGCTCTGATGGTGTTCCCTGCTTGGCAGGGGGTTGGACTCGATGGCCCTTGTGGTCTCCTCCAACTCTATGATTCTATGATTCTATGATTCAAACCTGATGAGGAACGGTTGAAGGAGCTGGGTATGTTTAGCCTGGAAAAGAGGAGATATGACAGACATCTTCAAATATCTGAAGTGCTGCCCCATGGAGGAGGGAGGAGGCTTGTTTTCTCCTGGTCTAGGATAGGACCCAAATCAATGGCTTCAGGTTACAAGAAAGGAGATTTCAGCTAAACATCAGGAAGAACATTCTGACAGTAAGAGCTGTTTGACAGAGGAATTGTCTCCCTCAGGAGGTTGTGGAGTCTCCTTCCTCGTAGGTTTCTAAGCAGAGGTTGGATGGCCGTCTGTCAGGGATCCTTTAGCTGAGATTCCTGCATTGCAGGGGGTGGACTAGATGACTCTGGGGGTCCCTTCCAAGGATCATCTAGTCGAACCCTCTGCAGTGGAGGAGACTCAGTGGCATCAGCTGCACTATTAAAGTCCTGACCTGGAAGGAACTGAATGGAGCAAGGAGATTAACTTGAGGCCTGCTGCGTGAAGGAACAGACCCTTGCAGTAAACTATCCTGTGGTTTTCATTCCCTTCCTCCTCCTCCTCCAGCTGCTCAGTCATGGTTTGGGCTTGAAAGAGCCACCAGTGGTTTCGCAGCCCTTTCAGGAGGACCACGGGCAGAAGGCATCTCGGTTTGTGTGCCATCCTCACCGTTATAATACCAAAGAGAAATAATTTCTCTCTCTCTCTCTTATTTTTAGGCTTTCTTCTTCTTTCCCCCGCTATTTTGCAAAGCAGCTTGTTTATCTTCGTTTTCTCCTTGCCCTGAAGAATCCTCAAATAAATCAGCCCAACGATGTGAAACAAAAGAAAAACATTGGAGCTGAAGGGGAGCAGAGCTGCCTCTTCCTAGTTGGAGGCAAAAAAAAGGTCTGGCTAGTTTGCCACTGGAAAGATGAAGGAAGGCCAAGCTTGGAAGTAGCCTCCATTAAAATGATTCCTTCCAGGCACTATGCAGCAAAAGCGGAATTATTTATGGGCTCGCTTTACAACAGATGGAGACAAAATTGAGGGTGGGTCTCTCGGTCAGCCCTGGGAGCAGATTGTGGCACACAATAGATAGGACTGGGGGAAAGGGAGAGTCTTTTTTTCAATGTCCCTCTTTTGAGGTGGAATTCAATCACATACTCAATTCAGGCTGAGCAATTAAAGCTGATTTGGAGTTCTTGATTAGCAAACCCACTCCCCTCTCCCCCAACACAAAAAATCTGGACTTTGGTGGGAGGGGGGAGAGAAAGTGATGGGGAAATGCAGCAGAAAATGTAGGCTAACATTTGCTTTGATTCAACATGGTCTTGCCTCACCACAAACAAATCAGGGCAAATAGTCAATTTAAAAGTCACCTGGAAGAGCGCTCCCCCCCCCCCGGGGTTTATAAACCCAACTTCTCCAGACAGGTACCCTAGACACTGAGCTCTCATTATCATTATTTCTTAAAGTATTTTTAAAAAGTGAGTTTCTAGCTCTCCTAGAAAGAAAGTTATGGAGCAAAATGTGCAGGTACCTTTTCAGTGGTTTCTGTGAAAAGAGAGTTGCCTGTTTTCCCGAGTAATGAGGAATAGTTAAAGCTATCAACAACCTCAGATATGCAGATGACACAACCTTGATGGCAGAAAGTGAAGAGGAATTAAAGAACCTTTTAATGAGGGTGAAAAAGGAGAGCACAAAATATGGTCTGAAGCTCAACATCAAAAAAACCGAAGATCATGGCCACTGGTCCCATCACCTTCTGGCAAATAGAAGGGGAGGAAATGGAGGCAGTGAGAGATTTTACTTTCTTGGGCTCCATGAACACTGCAGATGGTGACGGCAGCCACAAAATTAAAAGACGCCTGCTCCTTGGGAGAAAGGCGATGGCAAACCTAGACAGCATCTTAAAAAGCAGAGACATCACCTTGCCAACAAAGGTCGGTATAGTTAAAGCCATGGTTTTCCCAGTAGTGATGTATGGAAGTGAGAGCTGGACCATAAAGAAGGCTGATCGCTGAAGAATGGATGCTTTTGAATTCTGGTGCTGGAGGAGACTCTTGAGAGTCCCATGGACTGCAAGAAGATCAAACCTCTCCATTCTGAAGGAAATCAGCCCTGAGTGCTCACTGGAAGGACAGATCCTGAAGCTGAGGCTCCAAGACTTTGGCCACCTTGTGAGAAGAGAAGACTCCCTGGAAAAGACCCTGATGTTGGGAAAGGAGAAGGGGACAACAGAGGACAAGATGGTTGGACAGTGTTCTCAAAGCTACCAGCATGAGTTTGACCATGCTGCGGGAGGCAGTGGAAGACAGGAGTGCCTGGTGTGCTCTGGTCCATGGGGTCACAAAGAGGTGGACACGACTAAACAACTAAACAACAACAACTGAGGAATACTCCCTGTTGCTAACAGCACCAGTGTGCAGAGCCCGGCTCAAGACATCTTGGCACCTGTGGCAAACCACAAAATGGCACCTCCCTGCCGGTTGAGTTGGGGGAGAGAAGATCACATACCCTCCAACATGTCCCAGAGGGAAACCGGGACGCTGATCTTTCAATGCCACGCTCCTGCAGTTCTTTCTCAGCTTCCGACACCTTCTGTTCCCAGCCTTCTTCCTCATTGTTGTCCCACCACCACTGTCTGGCTCTGAGCCTTCTTCCGCTGGTGGTTCCCCGGCTGGTTTTCCCCACCATTCTTCTGCATCCAGCCAGTCCCAGAAAGGTCCCTCCTGCTTGTGCACCGGTCAAAACACATTTACATGGAAAGAGCCACTCAGGTGGCCAAGGGAAGGGAAACCTGATTGAAATATACTCGGTGTCGAGAGTGGATTTCATGCTCTTTATTCAGCTCCTAGTGGTGAGGAGGAATGGAAGTTCCCCCAGAATATCTGCTTTATATACATTATTTACACAATGGGCCCCACGTGATTGGCTAATTCTGGGATTCACCTGTAGGCCAATCGGGTTGTGGATTCACTTCCACCTGGAGCTGGATTGGGTGGCTCCTGTGGACCAATCCGACTGCTGCACTCTGAATCCTATTGTTCTAGGACCAATCCGACTGCTGCATTCTGAATCCTATTGTTCTAGGACCAGTCAGACTGCTGCCTTTTGAATCCTATTCAACAGTACATAACACTGATTCCTGCCAGGTGGAGAAGAGGTTTAAAGAGCCCGGTGCTTCTGCCTTGGTTTGAGAAGCCATTTTTTTAAAAAAGAGGAATTGCATCACTAGTGAATCACCTCTTCCCCTCAGTCTTCTTGGATGTAGCCAGGATTATGTCTCTTCCTAATGGGTTTTCCAGATTGCGCCTTCTTTCCCTTGTTCCGTGCAACATGATGGAGTGCAGGAAGGAACTGATGAACCCCAAGGAAGGAATTTGTACTCTGTTTACTTGTACTGACCCAAAGGAAAAGGCTGCAATCGGGGGCAAATTGCACTTGTCCACCTCCGACTGTGGAGCAAGGCTTGTGCTCGTATTTATCTTAGGAAATTTATATCCTGCGCGCCCACAGTTTTTTAAATAAAAGAATAGCATTCAGGATACCAGTGGCCTGTAAGCTTCATTCAAGTCACCCACGGTATATCTGCATTAGATATCCATAATGATTTCTAATTGTATTTTAATTTCTCCTTTTTATATTGCATTACAATTTGAATTCTACAGAGCAGGGTACAGCTAGCCTGAGCCTGGCCGAGAGAAAACAAGCCTTTTAGGGAAAGTTTGAGTGACACCATCCTTTTCGCCAGCTTGATTCAGGAGGGGTTGACAGATCATGTGACCATCCTGAACGACTCGGAGTCGAGTCTGAATTTCATGCTCTTTATTCAGCTCATAGCAGCAATGAATGAAACCTTACCCAAAACGTTGAGCTATATACACATTATTTACACAATGGGCCCCGCGTGATTGGCTAATTCCGGGCTGCTCCTTTAAGCCAATCAGGTTGCGGATTCACCTCCTCCAGAAGCCTGATTGGCTGCTCCTGCAGGCCAATCAGGTCGCTGATTCACTTCCACCTGGAGCTGGATTGGGTGGCTCCTGCGGACCAATCAGACTGCTGCATTCTGGATCCTATTCTAGGATTCAGCTCAGTACATAACAACACCCTTTTCAGGACTTGCACTGGCTTAACATCCAACTGGCTCAGCCGGCTGAGGCTGGTTGAGCCAGAATGAGGGACTTAGTATCAGGATCACAAAGATACCCTAGTTTATCTCTAGCTCAGCCAGGGTTGAGGACTTACGCTGGCCATTAGGTTTTTTTGAGGGGGGCGCAATCCATAGCTGTCAACCGTCCCTTATTTGGTGGGAAACTCCCTTATCCCAGCGCCATGTCCCGCTGCTGCCCCTTATTGATGATGTCCCTTAAATTTTCCAGGTTTCAAAGGAAGCAGCTCCTCTCCCTCCCTCCCTTCCGGCCAGGGAGGAGGGAGGCTCCAACTGTGTTGCTTGGCTGCGTTGCTCACCCAATAAGGAGTCTGAGAACGACTGGGAGGTGGAGCTTGCATGCCTTGTGCTGATCAAATTGGCTGCGTTGCCTGGGGACTCGGCTTTGCTCAGCGCTCCCCAGCGAAGAGGCGACGGTGGTTTTCCTTGCTGCATCCCCTTTGCCGAGTTGCTGTGCTGTGGGAACCACCGCTTGAGGCTTCGTTTGGCTGCTGGCTGGGCTTTCTGCCTTTGGCTCGGAGGGGCTCAGAAGTCGAACATACCTGCGCTTGGAAAATCCCTTATTTTGGCTGCTGATCCCTTATTTTCAAATCTGTAAGTTGGCAGCTATGGCGCCAACCATAGCTATGTAAGTTGGCAGCTATGGCGTATACCAAGTATGGTATACTTAGAGTGTCAGACTAGGACCTGGGAGACCTGGGTTCAAATCTCCCACAGCCATGAAGCCCGTGTGAGGAAAAAAGATGACATATAAATGCTTTGCAAACAAACAAGCAAACAAACACATTTTCTCCCTTGGAAAACTCATTAAGCAGGAGGGTGGAAGAAGGATGTTTTTTCCAAGTTGCTCCTTCAGCTGTATATGCGTTTCAAGGTTCAGATCAATTCTACTGCATCCGCCTTTTGCTCAGAACCCTCGGTTAAATGATGCCCGTGTACTTTTTCTTTCTCTCTTGGGGGTTCAGGTAGGGGGCTCATCTAGGGGAAAGAAGTGACCAGAGGAGGCAGTGCTCAAAAACTCACTCAAAAATCCAAATTAAATGGGACACAAAGGCTTGAAATCATGCTTGCAAACAGCTGTTCACCTGGGGTGAGGCGAAATCACCTCCAAGCGATCAGGGCTGCTAAACTGCAAGAGAGCGAGGTGAAAAAAGGTGGTAAAACCATCACTCTGGGGCTGGGGGTTTCTGTGGACTGATCTGCCAGTCTGTTTCGAACAAATTAATTAATGTCAAGCTTTATTGGTCAAAACAAGCATCGTTAGGAACGATGTCAAAATGGCTGCAGAACCACCAGCATAGTATTATTCTCCTTGCCTCCCAGAGGCTGAAGATAGGGAAGGATAAAGGATAATTCCCAGCAGTGGCATTCTATGGAAGCATTTATCAAAATCTACTGGGCTGCCTCCGTTCTCTTAATTTGTCATTCTGCAGTCTTCCTTCCAGGCATGTGGAATAATTACCAGCCCCATTTGACTCTCAGATTCAAGGAGCCATTTGCAAAGATGTGCGAGAAGCAACCAGTGGGGAAGTTGGCAGCCGCCGGGAGAGGGGCCCCCCCACTTATTACAATTTCTCCTCTTAACTAGATGGAAATTGCATTAGTGCCCGGGCAAAACTGAAAGCGTGTCTTCCAAGCTTGAGAGTTTACCGGGAAACGCTCAGAGCTAATGCCCCTTGAGAATCGCTTTCCAGAAGAAGCAGAGGGCCACGGAAAAATAAAATAAAGCGTGCACACGGAGGCATCTAGGTGCTCACAGCTCTCTGCTAATGTGAGCATATCTTAGCGAGGAGAACTTAATAGCTTGAAAAAGGCAGGTTTTCGCCTTTCCCCTAAAGCAACTACCTCTTTAAGCATTGTCGAGCCTCCGAGAATATCCAGACCCTCTTTATGCTCTTAAATTTATTTGGGCCTTCTTCTCCCTTCCCCTTTGAGCCCATCACCAGCAACCTGTTCTCACGGTGGCCAACCAGACGCCCACGGAAAGCCTGCAAGGGGGACCCTGTTGTTGTAAACAGAAATTGCCCTTTTCCCTTATGGGGTATCCAAGTGCCCATATAGAGTCCTTACGTGGGTTCCCTATTGGTAGGAGAAAATAACAGAGGCCAACCAGAGTATACTGAGAAGCAAAGCAGCTAGTAAGCCTGATCTTTATTGATCTGTTGCAACAGGGTGCTCCCCTCACACGCAGGAAAGGAGGAGGAACCCAGAACAATGGCGCGCAAGGCCTTATAAAGACTTTTGAAATTGCCACCCTGTAGATCAAGACCGCCCCGGAAACATCATATATCAGTGGCGTAGCGTGGGTTGTCAGCACCCGGGGCAAGGCAAGTAATTTGCGCCCCCTTACCCGTGGATTTGTGCCCCCTAACCATAACCCCCAGATGTTGCGCCCGGTGCGGCCGGCCCCCCCTGCACCCCCCACGCTACGCCACTGTCATATATACTTCACAGAAGGGGTGTAACCTAAGACTACCCCTCAGATACATCATACCTACATCACAAAAAAGGCGGTCTAAAACAGAAATTTTGAATGTTGTTTTTCTTCTGTTGTTGTTTATCTCCTGTCTGGCAGGTTACTTGATTGGATTGCCTGGGGAGCCTGGCCAGTCTTTTGTAATGATAAATACTTAGTTCCTGGGCCATGTCACAGGCTCACACCCTATTCATATCTTAAATGTGCCCTTAGGACAGGATTTGTGAGGAAAGAGACATTGGAAGGTTTCCCACTTTGACCTTGCAGAGAAAACATCTGGTCAGTTTAGGAATCAAAATGGTTCCAGGTCGGTCTTCCTGTGCTGATCCATGTATGTGCTTGGTTGGTGCATTTATGAACATTACCATATATCTAAGACCTCAAAATTCCTATCACACTGTGCAGAACAGCACTCTCCCCGTTTGTGGCACCCAGGATTTAATGGCTTGGGAGTGGGGAGAGGCCCAGTCCGAGCCCCCTCAAAGCAGAAGGAGGCTGGACATACAGTCTGAGGAGGCAGCAGAGCCAGAGAACACGGAACGTATTAATATTGCACAGCCTGAAGCAATAGGATGCATAAAAACTGGCCTCCTCTTGGAATAAAAAATTGTCCGGTTCCATAAATATGATTCAAAGCTTTACTCACAGAACTTTCTTCAAAACAGGTACAGAAACAAATAAATAATACATCCAAATAGTTCGGTGAGAAACATGCTTGTCAAAGCACAGGCTCATCTTCTTAGTGAATTTAAATAACTGTAAACAGACCTAAAACCAAAGTTCTCTCTCTCTCCACAGCCTCCATTATCCTGGAGCTGTTTTCCCTTATGGAGAGATTCTTTCTCCCGCTGTAAAGGTAAAGGTAAAGGGACCCCTGACCATTAGGTCCAGTCACAAACGACTCTGGGGTTGCGGAGCTCATCTCATTTTATTGGCCGAGGGAGCCAGCATACAGCTTCCGGGTCATGTGGCCAGCAGGACTAAGCTGCTTCTGGCAAACCAGAGCAGCACACGGAAACACTGTTTACCTTCCCACCAGATTGGTACCTATTTATCTACTTGCACTTTGACATTCGAACTGCTAGGTAGGCAGGAGAAGGGACCGAGCAACGGGAGCTCACCCTGTCACGGGGATTCGAACCGCCGACCTTCTGATTGGCAACTCCTAGGCTCTATGGTTTAACCCACAGCGCCACCCGCGTCCCTTAAAAACAACTTAGTGGTTCCACTGGGGCTCAAACCCAGGACCTTCTGCATGTAGCTGGGGACAATTTGGTCCCTTCCAACTCCCCAAGATTCCATGTGGTCCAAAGGAAAGCAGAGCAAGATGTTTTGGCACCAGCTTGGCTTGAAGGCGCCATCCAACCGTCTTAGGGACTCCGGATTTGTGTAGGGTCTTGGCCTTTTCTTCTCCCAAAGATATCCCACAAGGCAGTGTCGGTTTTGGATCAGAGCTTTGCTTCTCCTAGATGGGCTTCCTTCCCAGGCTGACAAGCCCCATCTGCCCCCACTTCCTGCTACAGAAAGTGCAGAAGAAACTGTCGGAGCCACTCTTGGTCTCATCCTCTGTATCTGCTGGAGTCTGTCTTCACATCCATAACTGACTGAGGGTTTGAGACCCATTGAGTCTCACCTGGTTTAGCCGGCCAGTCAAAGCAATTTCCTGGGGAGGGGGGGCTGTCGCCTGCTGACAGCTTGTAGGAGCCTCAGGTGAGAGCTGAGTGCAGGATGGGGACCAAAACTGGACAAACTCCCCCAGAAGAAATCCAACACATCTCCCGTCAGAAGTAATACTCCTCTCCTAACATCCCATACACCCCATTATAGTTCAATTACTTTTTAACAATTATCATGTATACTTCTTTTCTTTTTTTTTATAATATTTTATTAAGATTTTCCATAACATCACAAAAAGAAAAAAGAAAAAATAAAAATAAAAAACAATTAAAAACAGTTCAATCTTTCATAACATATCTTGCATTTGCTTATTTCCCGGACCTCCCCACACCTCCCCTCTTTGTATTCCAGTTCAATTTATTTATTCAGCAAATCCTTTCCCTCTTTACCTTTATCCTTATCTTGATCTTAATATATTATAGCTTTAACTTTTCACCTGTGAACATACCATTTTTGCATATTCCTTCATAACATTATTACTAAAAACCCCTTAACCTCAATCCAACATCATTCTAACATTCATTAATTTTGCAATATTTCTGTAGATAGTCTTTAAATTTCTTCCAATCTTCTTCCACCAACTCTTCTCCCTGGTCTCGGATTCTGCCGGTCATTTCCGCCAATTCCGTATAGTCTGTCACCTTCATCTGCCATTCTTCCAGAGTGGGTAGTTCTTGTGTCTTCCAATATATCATGTATACTTCTTTAGCCTCCTGTGTTGTTTCAATTTGTCTAGGTCGCCTTGAGTCCCAGTCCGATTTGCTTGCACACCTTCCCGTTAATCGCACTGCTCCATGCATTTCCTCACCACTTTCCTAACCACAAAAGTGGATTTGTTGCGGCAGTGCTTTACCCAAACTTCAATCTCCAGCAAGCATTGACTCACTCCTGCAAACTACTGACAGTCTGGAGACCCATGCCTTTCCAAAAAATCAATTAATTTGCAGGCTCAGAAGGATTTTATTTTATTTATTTTTAAAAACCCAGCAGCAACCGCCTGCAAGTCAAGGATATGGTCACCTTGTTTATTTAGTAGTCATACTTTTTTCTTTGCAGAGCGATGCTTAAGGATTGCAAAGGAGCTATTTAATTAAGATTCATCCTGATTTGTTTGTGAGGAGATGAGACAATAGTTGAGTCATGCAAATATTATCCCAAACTCTCAGGTGGCTACCCCCCCCACACACACTTTCCACATTGCCAGTCCTTTGCAAGAACCACAAACCAGCTTTTGTTTTGCAGCCTGAGTTTGCTGCTATGTAACCGAACCCCCTAAGGGACGCAGGTGGTGCTGTGGTCTAAACCACAGAGCCTAGGACTTGCCGATCAGAAGGTTGGTGGTTCAAATCCCCGCGACGGGGTGAGCTCCCGTTGCTCGGTCCCTGCTCCTGCCCACCTAGCAGTTTGAAAACACATCAAAGTGCAAGTAGATAAGTAGGTACCACTCCAGTGGGAAGATAAACAGCATTTCTGTGTGCTGCTGTGGTTCACCAGAAGCGGTTTAGTCATGCTGGCCACATGACCCGGAAGCCCTCTGCGGACAAACGCCGGCTCCCTCGGCCAGTAAAGCGAGATGAGTGCCACAACCCCAGAGTCGTCTGCGACTGGACCTAACAGTCAGGGGTCCATTTATCTTTACCTAACTGAACCCCACTCAAAAACAGTGACATGCTGGGAGCATCCTAAAGGGAGGATTGCCCTCAGGGTCCTGGAGGTAGAAACCCCAAAGTCTTTTAGGCCTGCCAGGCTGAGTGTGGATCATTTCACAGCCACCTCTGCCAAATATAAAAACAGATCCATTAAAATGCACATGGTAAAAACTGTTGGTTTCTGTTTGTGCCACTGTGCAGTGCTTGGAGTCACAAGACTCTGTTTTGCATACCAGAGATTCCAGGCTGTTGGAAGTCTCACGGAAGACGGATGTGATGTTACTGTTTCCTGTTCCTTTGTTTTTGGTTGCTCTCTGCTTTCACAGAGAGAGCATGTATATTTCTTTTCTGTCTGCGTAGTTAGAAATAAAACCTTGCAATGTAGCTCATAAATCTCGTCACTTCTGCTGCTTTGATGCTCTGCTGAATGGGGGAACGTGACTGGAGGCTTATCAAAGGCTCAGGTCGTTAAAACAAATCAGACTGAATGTCTGATAAAGACTGTACCGTATTGGCCAGAACATAAGCTGCACCTGCAAAAAAGCCGCACCTTTAAAATTCAAGGAAGCGGGGGGTGGGGGAGAGAGAAAAAGACTATACCCAAATATGAGCCGCTCCCTTAAAATTCCGCAGGCACTCCTCACACCCGTTAATGGCAAATGTAGAAGAAAATCCTACGAGTACAAGAGAGGAACCCGCAAATGAAAGTGATGGGTGACATTGCACAAGAGTCTCAAACTCGCTAATCGGCAATAAAACATTTTTTTGTTCCGTTTTGCCGTATGTCTGTTTCCGCAGTGATATCGTAAAAGCCAGTTTTTGTAAGGTCATGAATTTAAGCCGCACTTTTTCATGGTCAGAATTTGGGGGGAAAGTTCGGCTTATATTCAGGCCAATACGGTATGTAGTCTAATCACATAAGCCTTGTGCAAGCACATCAGGATGAATGCCCAGTTGTCTGGAGAAGCCCATAGACATTAATGAGAGAGAGAGAGAGAGAGAGAGAGAGAGAGTTGGAAGCCCTGTGGACAAATCTGGTTCCCAGAGATTTTGCCATCTGGCTGACCCTACAATGCCCACTTACAATTATATTTGTTCCAGTTAAATTCTGAAATAGTATGCCTTGTACACCAGAATTCAGATGCTAGTGAATCAGATATTTTAAAGCAGCCTTTCCCAACCTGGTGCCATCCAGATGTTTTGGACTACAATTCCCATCAGCCCCAGCCAGCATGACTGCCTGGGGCTGATGGGAGTTGTGGTCCAAAGCATCTGGATGGCACCAGGTTGGGAAAGGCTGCTGTAAAGTGTGCTATGTTGGAGAGAGAAGTTTGGAAGAGAGATTCCTACTCCCCAATAGCAGAGGTAAGCACAACGGCTATTGCTCCAAGCACATTAGAACTTGGTTAAATCTGCTGTCACCCACCTTTAAACAAATGCTCCCCATAAAAACATTTAGACTAGAATAAATCTGGCTTGAGAGCAGTACATGCGAAAAGGATCTAGGAGTCTTGGTTGACCACAAACTTGACATGAGCCAACAGTGTGACGCGGCAGCTAAAAAAGCCAATGCAATTCTGGGCTGCATCAATAGGAGTATAGCATCTAGATCAAGGGAAGTTATAGTGCCACTGTATTCTGCTCTGGTCAGACCTCACCTGGAGTACTGTGTCCAGTTCTGGGCACCACAGTTCAAGAAGGACACTGACAAACTGGAACGTGTCCAGAGGAGGGCAACCAAAACGGTCAAAGGCCTGGAAACGATGCCTTATGAGGAACGGCTAAGGGAGCTGGGCATGTTTAGCCTGGAGAAGAGGAGGTTAAGGGGTGATATGATAGCCATGTTCAAATATATGAAGGGATGTCACATGGAGGAGGGAGAAAGGTTGTTTTCTGCTGCTCCAGAGAAGCGGACACGGAGCAATGGATCCAAACTACAAGAAAGAAGATTCCACCTAAACATTAGGAAGAACTTCCTGACAGTAAGAGCTGTTCGACAGTGGAATTTGCTGCCAAGGAGTGTGGTGGAGTCTCCTTCTTTGGAGGTCTTTAAGCAGAGGCTTGACAACCATATGTCAGGAGTGCTCTGATGGTGTTTCCTGCTTGGCAGGGGGTTGGACTCGGTGGCCCTTGTGGTCTCTTCCAACTCTATGATTCTATGATTCTATGAAATCAGAGACACTTAGCTTTGCAAATAAGTGAATAGTTTACTCACAAACCCCTTCATGGATCACTGCTTTGCCATGGCGAAGGGGCTTGAATAACTCAGAGAAGCTATGAGCTATGCCGTGCAGGGCCACCCAAGATGGACAGGTCATAGTGGAGAGTTCTGACCAAACGTGATCCCCCTGGAGCAGGAACCGGCAAGCCACTCCAGTATCCCTGCCAAGAAAACTCCATGGACAATGGTCCATGGGGTCACGAAGAGTCGGACACGACTAAACAACAATTACTCACAGAGCTTTCAGAAGTTACAGCAAACAAGTCTCCAAACAACTTGAGAAGGAAAAGACTTGGTTTCCTTACAAAAAGGATCGTGCAACTTTGTTTAGCAAAGATGCAGGCTTTAGAAACTCCTTTTAGAGAGATGCAATTCACTTGCTGGGAGCCATGGCCGCATGGCTTCTTGCTTGTTCCAGGAAGTACAAAGAAGAAATGGGGGCAGAGACTGCTGAGAGCCTATGCCACACCCACTTGCAACCTGAGCTCAGGTTAACCCTTTCATGCATACAAGTGTGAGTCAGTAACTCTATACGTATTAAAGGTAAAGGTAAAGGTACCCCTGCCCGTACGGGCCAGTCTTGACAGACTCTAGGGTTGTGTGCCCATCTCACTCAAAGAGGCCGGGGGCCAGCGCTGTCCGAAGACACTTCCGGGTCACGTGGCCAGCGTGACATCGCTGCTCTGGCGAGCCAGAGCCGCACACGGAAACGCCGTTTACCTTCCCGCTAGTAAGCGGTCCCTATTTATCTACTTGCCCCTGGGGGTGCTTTCGAACTGCTAGGTTGGCAGGCGCTGGGACTGAACAACAGGAGCGCACCCCGCCGCGGGGATTCGAACCGCCGACGTTTCGATCGGCCAGCCCTAGGCGCTGAGGCTTTAACCCACAGCGCCACCCGCGTCCCCTATACGTATTACAACATGCTAAATGTCTGTTATTCTTTTGCAATAGCAAATTGTTTAAAGAAGCTTTAACAGCACACATCCTATGCCTGTTTACATGGCAGTAATTCTCATTCTGTTTAATGGGACTTAGTCCTAGGAAATGTGTCTCGATTCACAATCTAGGAAACTTTCAGTTCCAATACTGTGTCTGGACCCACTCAAATTGCTCCCCTCTGATCTCCAGATCTTGCAGCCTTCATTCCTCCTGAGAGTTTATTTCAATTCAGAACAGACAACTGCCATCATTATTTACTGCCTTGTGCGTTGAATATCTGCTGTACCTGTGAGCTATTAATTATTGCCTGCATAATTGCAGATAAACCAGCAAATGAAACCATTCTGGGTCGTGTTTGGGTTATTACGTTAAGCTGCATCCACTACATCATAAATCAACAATGACTCACCAGACTGATGCAAAGTTTGTTCGGCAAAAGAGTTTATTTGACAGAGAGGGAGAGCTCATGTCACCCCAGAAGGCAGATTAATTAGGTGCTCCATCCTGATTGCAAAGCAGTGTGGTGGTCAGTGCTTAATTTTGTAAAAAGAAATGTACCAGGGCTCAAGCTGGATTGATAGCACTCGAAGCAAGTTCTCTTAGGTAACGCTGAGTCACAAGTAATTTTGGAAATGCAAAAGGATGGGGGGGGGGGGCAATCATCCTGACCAGCTAAAAAACGTGTTTGGAGATGGGATGAAATTCAAAGGGCATTAAGTTGCCACTGCCACAGAGGTCCCCCTGGCAGAACCCAGCAGCCACTAATATTTTTCTTTCCCCCAAGCCCCTGGAGTTGGTGTATCCAATGCTCTGACGGAGGCAGAAATGGAAGGGGTACTGTTACGTACTGAGCTGAATAGGATCAAAAAGGCAGCAGTCTGATTGGTCCTAGAACAATAGGATTCAGAATGCAGCAGTCTGATTGGTCCTAGAACAATAGGGTCCAGAATGCAGCAGTCTGATTGGTCCTAGAACAATAGGATCCAGAATGCAGCAGTCTGATTGGTCCTAGAACAATAGGATCCAGAATGCAGCAGTCTGATTGGTCCTAGAACAATAGGATTCAGAATGCAGCAGTCTGATTGGGCCACAAGAGCCACCCAATCCAGCTCCAGGTGGAAGTGAATCCGCAACCTGATTGGCCTACAGGAGAATCCCGGAATTAGCCAATCAGGTGAGGCCCATTGTGTAAATAATGTATATAAAGCAGACATTCTGGGGGAACTTCCATTCCTCCTCACCACTATGAGCTGAATAAAGAGCATGAAATCCACTCTCGACTCCGAGTATATTTCAGGTACTGGGTGATAATATTGCAGTGCAGGGCTGTAATGAATGCAAAGAGGCAATAGGTGAGGCTGCCCGTTGCATCTCTGGGCTAATTCTTGCTCCAGCCTGACGTCCTTCCAATCAGGCGGTCCACTCAGGGCCCCTCCAGAGACATCCTTTTCACTGTGCAATCACAATGCTTTGTGCTTGCATTTGTATTGGAGGGTTTATCCGCCAGCCCACTTTAAATACTTCTGCAAAACTGCAAAAGTTTCAGGGCAGACATACTGCTTCATTTCCTCTCGGCACATGTTCCGGCACTTCCGGATGAAAACGTGTAACTTTTCATACTGCAAAGGTTCCAGAGGGGTTTTTTCTTCCCCCTATCCCACTTCTCTTGTGCTATAGATGATGATGATGATGATGATGATGATGATGATGATAATTTATTTATACCCTGCCCATCTGGCCGGGTTTCCCTAGCCACTCTGGGTGGCTTCCAACAGAATATTAAAATACAATAACCTATTAAACTTTAAAAGCTTCCCTAAACAGGGCTGTAGTAAAGTTAGTATATTTCTGAAAGCCATTCCTTGGTCAAGTAAGGGAGTGAAGCCTTGTGGGAAACCAACAAGCCACAAGGACCCTGGGAAAGAAGTCCTGTTGCTTTAACTCCAGACTAACAGGCGTCCAGGATGAGTCGTTTATGGTGGGAAAGGAAGCTTGATTTACTGAAGGATCTAGCACCTGGGTCCTATGTTATTCACATTTTCTCACTGATGTTATCTATCCTAAGTGCCTACATCTGCATACCATCCAGGAAGGGAGGATACCCCTTGATCTGGCTCTGGGTTCTTAATTGCCCCAGCTGCCAAGAGTTAGATTGATTAATCAGCAAGTCAGTCATTGGTGAATTTGAAAATAATCTAAAGTTATGATTGGTCTTGGGGTTCCGTTCCCACGTGTGTATTGGGGATAAGAGACCTGGGAAATGAATGGTCAAGTGCGCTTTGCAATTCGCATTGAGCCCGGCTAGAAGCTACACCTAATAGCCGACAATCACAGCCTATTGTGATGGAGAATCGCTGTTCTTTTCATCCACGGACTTAAAGACTTTTTCTATCCTAACCTACAAGTAGTGTGATGTAAGTAGAGAGTTAGTTATATTTTACAATGTTCTTATTTTGCTTCTGTAACCCTCAAGTGATGTGCCTGCAAGTTTGCATGTGTTCTTATGTTCTTCTTTTTTAAAATAAATTTTAAAGAAAAGATACTGTTTTAGTTGTGTGCCTTTCTGGGAATCAGCTAATCCTAGCCTTACGCTTGGTTACGCCTACCGTGTATATTTCTGCCTGCAGATACAAACTGCAGGGTTGGGGGAAACCGGTACTAATTGAAGCGCAGCCTTCCCCCTGGGCTGTGCCTTGGAGTTCCCCGGGTTAAGGGGGTGGTGGCAGCTACCAGTATATTTTGTCCTGTCTTGTAAAGTAGTAACCCCCGCTTGCCTGGGCTACTCAGGGGTCCTGTCTGGCCGGAGAGCAGAGACAGGGCAGTGTGGCCGAGTGGCAGAGGGCAAGTGGACGGTTACGTTACCACAAGGGCTGCCTTCAGATGTCTTCTAAAAGTCTGGTAGTTGTTTTTCTCTTTGACATCTGGTGAGAGGGCGTTCCACAGGGTGGGTGCCACTACCGAGAAGGCCCTCTGCCTGGTTCCCTGTAACTTGGCTTCTCGCAGGGAGGGAACCGCTAGAAGGCCCTCGGCGCTGGACCTCAGTGTCCTCAGTGTCTGGGCAGAACGATGGGGGTGGAGACGCTCCTTCAGGTATACTGGACCGAGGCCATTTAGGGCTTTAAAGGTCAGCATCAACACTTTGAATTGTGCTCGGAATCGTACTGGGAGCCAATGTAGGTCTTTCAAGACCAGTGTTATGTGGTCTCGGTGGCCTCTCCCACTCACCAGTCTAGCTGCTGCATTCTAGATTAATTGCAGTTTCTGAGTCACTTTCAAAGGTAGCCCCACGTAGAGTGCATTGCAGTAGTCCAAGCGGGAGATAACCAGAGCATGCATCACTCTGGTGAGACAGTCCGTGGGCAGGTAGGGTCTCATCCTGCGTACCAGATAGAGCTGGTAGACAGCTGCCCTGGACACGGATTTAGCCTGTGCCTCCATGGACAGCTGTGAGTCCAAAATGACACTTAGGCTGCGCACCTGGTCCTTCAGGGGCACAGTTACCCCATTCAGGACCAGGGAGTCCCCCACACCTGCCTGCCTCCTGTCCCCCAAAAACAGTACTTCTGGCTTGTCAGGATTCAACCTCAATTTGAAGGCTGAAAACCTGTACAGTAACTTTTCATACTGCAAAGGTTCTAGAGGGGTTTTTTCTTCCCCCTATCCCACTTCTGTTGTGCTATAGATGGCAAGAATGCTGTAATACTGAGAAAGCACCACGGAGCAACTAATAAAGTGAAATGGTGTGTGGGTGGTTCAGTACAAAGCCAGCAGCAACACCCTCTTATTGCACCAATGAAATGTTGACGGATATATCTAAGGGGTCCTAAGCGTGACTCCGTGAAGCTGACTTCACTTTACTTCAGGTTGGAAAAGGAGCTCTTCGTCCCCTCATTTCATTTCTACAGTGCTCCCTAATCCTTGGGGGTTTGTGGGAGCGGGGAAAGAGGGGGAAATTGTGGCAATGCGATGCTTAACTATAGAAACGCTTTTACCCTTCTTACCAGCAAGAATCAGCTTCAGCTTGATTAAAAACGCCTGTATTGATTGGGCCGCAGGCAGGGAGCCTGGGCCAGCTCCAGCCAGATATGGGGAGAGACTGAACCTGAGACCTTCTGCATAAAAAGCAGTGATCATCTAGTGATCATCAAAGCAGGCAGGCGGTCTGTATTTATAGCACGGTCATTAAAGTGGTCAAGAATTATTCATTTAAATGGAAAAAGAGGAGAAATAGGAGCAGCTTAGCCGAACACAGGGTCGCTTCTTAAGTAAAACAGTGTTGCACACCACACAAATCTCCAAACAGTGAGATATCTCATGTTATGTATTGAAGTTCTCACCCTGGCCACCAGGGGTGTTGTGTACGGTACAGTGGTGCCTTGCAAGACGAAAAGAATCCGTTCCGCGAGTCTCTTCGTTTAGCGGTTTTTTCGTCTTGCGAAGCAAGCCCATTAGCGGATTAGCGCTATTAGCGCTATTGGCAGTTTAAGGGCTATTAACGCCTATTAAAGGCTTAAGGGATTAGCGGTTTAGCTGCTAAAATGCTTTTAGCAGCTTAGCGCTTCAGAAAAAGGGGTTTTGGAGCGGAAAAAAACCTCAAAATTTTTCGTCAATTTTCGTCTTGCGAAGCAAGCCCATAGGGAAATTCGTCTTGCGAAGCGCCTCTGCAAACGGAAAACCCTTTCGTCTTGCGGGTTTTCCGTCTTGCGAGGCATTCGTCTTGCGGGGCACCACTGTATATAGTTTTCATTCAGGTCCACGTCAGTTAATTTAGGCTGGAAACCCTGGGTTGTTACATAGCTGTCAACTTTCCCCCTTTTTTTTTTTGCGAGGAATACTATTCGGAATAGGGGAATTTCCCTTTAAAAAAAGGAAAACGCTGGCAGCTGGGTTGTTGTTGTTACAGTGTTGACAGCCAGCTGCCTATAAAAGCAGGCCGGCTGCGCTGTTCAGTTCAGTTTAGTTCCAGCTTACTTATAAAGAAGGTACAGTGGTACCTCGGGTTAAGTACTTAATTCATTCCGGAGGTCCGTACATAACCTGAAACTGTTCTTAACCTGAAGCACCACTTTAGCCAATGGGGCCACTTGCTGCTGCTGCGCCGCCAGAGCATGATTTCTATTCTCATCCCGAAGAAAAGTTCTTAACCCGAGGTACTATTTCTGGGTTAGTGGAGTCTGTAACCTGAAGCATATGTAACCCGAGGTACCACTGTACTTGGAGCAATCTCTGTGTCATCTGCTATGTCCACCCACTACTTAATATCTCAGGAGTTACAAAGTTCACCCAAGGTTCAGTTTCCTTGGAATGAAGGTCAGCAGAGACCATGGCGTCTTTAGGACACTGGCGGAAGAGCGGGGGGGGGAGTGCACCGCCCCCGGCACCATCGGGGAGGGGGTTACCATTGTGGCCGCCCGCCCGGATATGCGCCATGCACTGTGCATCCCCCCCCCACCGTGCCAGGCACCACACCCCCATGGGCAGCGCACCACACCCCCGGGACGCACACCACACCCTGCAGGGCAGCGTGCCACGCCACTGGGACATGTGCCAGCCAAGCCCCTGGCTGCTCTCTGCCTCCGGTACCGGAGCATGCAGCTTCACCACTGCTTTGGGATATATGGTTTTAGTTACACACATATACAACCTGAATATCAGAGGGAGGGGCTCATGGCATTAACACCCCAACAGATCTTGCTTTGCCGTTAGTCACAGCTTTGGACCCATCACAGAGCAAGCAGGTCGCTTTTTTTTTACAAAAACACCAAAAAACCAGGATTTGGGGGTTTACTTGCCGAAGATCCTGGATAAACCACTGCCTTCTGGAAATTCCCTACCACACATCATTTCTGCCTTTGAAATCTCAGTAATGTCTGGGAAAAATAGGCAGCCCTGTCTAACTAGTTCAGCAGTAGATTCTTCTATTAGATTTTCACCCTCACACTAACTCCTTCCCCCCAAAACCCCACAGGAATAGAGATAATTGAATCACCACAATGGAGTAAGCTCCCGTTGCTCTGTCCCAGCTCCTGCCAACCTAGCAATTCGAAAGCACACCAGTGCAAGTAGATAAATAGGTAGAGCTGTGGCAGGAAGGTAAACGGCGTTTCCATGTGCTGTGGCTTCCATCATGGTGTTTTGTTGTGCCAGAAGTGGTTTAGTCCTGCTGGCCACATGACCCAGAAAGATGTCTGCGGACAAACACCGGCTCCCTTGGCCTGAAAAGCGAGATGAGTGCCGCAACCTCATAGTCGCCTTTGACTGGACTTAACCGACCGCCCAATAGGAACATATGCTATTCCCCTTTGCATTTTACTTGCAAAGTAAATATAGTGCTACACAATGTATGCTTACTCAGAAGTAAGCCCCACTGAGCCTCTAGTCCCAGTGGTCAGTGTATATAGGACCGATTGCCTTCTTCTTGATACAGAAAATCCATAGGAGTGAAATGTTATACACCATGCAAAATTTGAGTGCGCACGCAAGCCGTCACATTAGTGCAGCTAATGATGCCTTTTCCTGGCTGCCGTTTTGTGGAAAACAGAGATTTCTGAAGGAAGATTCATCACAACAACCTGGCAGAGGCTCTCCTGCTGAGAACGAGATCCACTGCAGTCTGTTTATGAAATAACATTAACAATTTCTTGTCTTCAGGCACTGCGTATTAACTGTGGGCTGCCCCCTTAAGCGCAACCCAGCCAGCCTCTACGATTCCCCTCCTCTTCCCTGGGTAGGAACCTTGCTGCAGGCCTGTGTGAGAACCCCTGCCAGGAAGCTGTATATAAACCTCCTTTAAGGTAAGAGTAAAGGGACCCCTAGGGACGCGGGTGGCACTGTGGGTAAAACCTCAGCACCTAGGACTTGCTGATCGTCAGGTCGGCGGTTCGAATCCCCGCGGCGGGGTGAGCTCCCGTTGCTCGGTCCCAGTGCCTGCCAACCTAGCAGTTCGAAAGCACCCCTAAGTGCAAGTAGATAAATAGGTACCGCTTTATAGCGGGAAGGTAAACGGCGTTTCCGTGTGCTGCGCTGGCTCGCCAGATGCAGCTTGTCACGCTGGCCACGTGACCCGAAAGTGTCTTCGGACAGCGCTGGCCCCCGGCCTCTTAAGCGAGATGGGCGCGCAACCCTAGAGTCAGACACGACTGGCCCGTACAGGCAGGGGTACCTTTACCTTTACCTTTTAAAGGGACCCCTGACTATTAGGTCCACTCGTGACCGACTCTAGGGTTGCGGTGCTCATCTCGCTTTATTGGCCGAGGGAGCCAGCGTACAGCTTCCGCGTCATGTGGCCAGCATGTCTAAGCCGCTTCTGGCGAACCAGAGCAGCGCACGGAAACACCGTTTACCTTCCCATCGGAGCGATACCTATTTATCTACTTGCACTTTGTGCTTTTGAACTGCTAGGTGGGCAGGAGCAGGGACCGAGCAACGGGAGCTCACCCCGTTGCAGGGATTCGAACCGCCGACCTTCTGATCGGCAAGTCCTAGGCTCTGTGGTTTAACCCACAGCGCCACCCGCGTCCCGAAACCTCCTTTAATGAACTGCAAATTACCAACGCTTGTGCAGAACGTGAATCAACAGGCAACATTCAACAGACAAAATAAACAAGAAAATCCTTAACGCTATCTTTCCCAACCTAGTGCCCTGATAGGACTACAACTCCCACCAGCCCCAGCCAGCACAAGCATGTTCCTGGTTTTTTCTGTTGCTCTGGGAGGTCCTCATCCCAAGAGCCAGGCATGGGTGCTCAGCATCCCTCTATTGGCTCAACAACAATGGTTTGACTCTGGCAGTGAAGGTCCTGTGTGAGTGTCTGGAGGCGGTTGGGGGATGGATGGCGGATAACGGATTGAGATTGAATCCTGACAAGGCAGAGGGGGACAGGGGGCGGGCTGGTATGGAGGACTCCCTGGTCCTGAATGTGGTAACGGTGCCCCTGAAGGACCAGGTGTGCAGCCTGGGAGTCATTCTGGACTCACAGCTGTCCATGGAGGCACAGGTTAATTTTGTGTCCAGGGCAGCTGTCTACCAGCCCCATCTTATACACAGGATGAGACCCTCCCTGGCTGCAGACTTCTCACCAGAGTGGTGCATGCTCTGGTTATCTCCCACTTGGACTACTGCCATGCGCTCTACGTGGGGCTACCTTTGAAGGTGACTCAAAAGCTGCAATTAATCCAGAATGCGGCAGCTAGACTGGTGACTGGGAGTGGCTGCCGAGACCACATAACACCAGTCTTGAAAGACCTACATTGGCTCCCAGTCCGTTTCCGAGCACAATTCAAAGTGCTGCTGCTGACCTATAAAGCCCTAAACAGCCTCGGCTCAGTAGACCTGAAGGAGCATCTCCACGCCCATCGTTCTGCCCAGACACTGAGGTCCAGCTCTGAGGGCCTTCTGGTGGTTCCCTCACTGCAAGAAGTGAGGTTACAGGGAATCAAGCAGAGGGCTTTCTCAGTAGTGGCACCTGCCCTGTGGAATGCTCTCCCATCAGACATTGAGGAAATAAGCAACTATCTTACTTTTAAAAGACATCTGAAGGCAGCCCTGTTTAGGGACGTTTTTAATGTTTAATGCTATATTGTGTTTTTAATATTCAGTTGTGAGCTGCCCACAGGTGGGCAGGGTATAAATAATATATTATTATTATTATTATTATTATTATTATTATTATTATTATTATTATTATTATTATTTTACAGATCTTAGCAACAACAGCATCTTCAGATTTGCCTTAGAACATTGTCTTCATGGGCTACTTTCTAACTTTATTTACAGATGCCCAATGGACTTACCTTTATTTTTAAAAAAACAACAACAAAAGCTAAGATTCCAGAGTCCCTTCTGGACCAGGAACCAGGGCATGTACGAAAGAAGAATGGAGAACAAAAATGATGGACTATGCAGAACTCGATAGACTGACTGGAAGGATCCGAAATCGACAAGATCAGAGATTTACAGAAGATTGAAAGAAATCTACAGAGTATATGCAAAAATTAAGTGACAATCAGATAACATTTGTAAGTTTTAATGAAGCTCTGTGAGAAGAAATGTTAGACTATTATTAAAAATAAGGTTTAATACATAATAACAATATAAGTATAATGTTAGAAATGTGGAAGAAGTAAAGTTATGAAGGAGTCTCAGACAGGCTGAGGGAAGTCAAAAAAGAGAAATGGGATGTAATTAAGATGTATGAATTGTATAATTTTGTATTGGAAAATGAATAATTATTTAAAAAAAAGGAACCAGGGCATGTATACCCCTTGTCTGTGGCTCTGTGTAGGATTCTCACATTTGCAGCGGTCCTGGTGAGACTGCTTGATGAGTGTGAAGAGGGATAAAACTGACACTCACGTTGCACATTTTACAAGTGAGCAGCAGGTTTTCTTCCCTGCCATGATAATAAGTTTGAATCCTAATTACCGATGTTGCCGAATTTCATAATCACTCCATTTAGCTATCAGTGTGTGATGCTTGGCTGTGCTACAAAATGAGCATCATTTCCTCCAGAAGTTCATATTGGGCTTAAAACGGTTCAGCGGATCAGTTAGTTATAAGTTAGTAATTTATGCATTGCTTTCCTACTGCCAAGGAAGTCTCGAAGGACCTTACGAAACATCGGCTACAGATAATGCACTCTACAACAGGTGTTACTGCCATCATCCCTGGCTATTGGTCAGGCTGGCTAGGGCTAATGGGATTTGGGAGTCCAGCAATATAGAATCACAGAAGGGTAGAGTTGGAAGGGCTCCTGGGGGTCATCTAGTCCAACCCCCTGCCATGCAGGAATCTCAGCTAATTTGAATCCATTGGTTCATGTCCTACCTGCCAGAGCAGGAGAAAACAAGTTTGCTCCATCTTCCATGTGACAGCCCTTTAGATATTTGAAGTCGGCGATCATATCTCCTCTTATCCAGAATAAACATGCAGGGGGGGGGGCACAGGTTCCACATCGCTAACTGAATAGATGTTTGCACATCTGATAACATCCTGCAATCTGAAATGAAAATTTTTGACACATAATATCACATTGCAGTGTTTAATGATAATATTTAAAGGAAAATGGCTTCTTTTCTCTTTTTTCTTGCACCAATAACCTTGGCAGGTTTGCGTGGAAATCAACACAGAAAATACAAATATGAGATTCTTAGTAATGTTCTTGTTTTATTTTTTTAAAAAACAGGGTCCAAAAGAGCTATTTTATGCACGCATAATCAATAAACAAGCATTACAGACCTGTCTGTTTATGTGACACACACTATCACCTAAAAATAAAAACTAAGCAGATCCAGAGACATTAATGGACCTAAGTTAGTCATGTCCATTCATTTCAATGGGTTTACTCTGAGTAGAACCAACACTAGGTAAAACCCTAAGTGTGTATGTGTGTGTTTTCCTCAAGGAATATTGAATTTACTCATAGGCTAATTCACGTATGCAATTAATTGCTAAGGGTGCAATCCCCATCGAACATAATGCACCATACTTCAGAGTAGACATTACAAGAGTGGACTGTTCAGCAGCAGCTTTACTCATAAGTAAGCCCCACTGAGCCTTTCTCTGGTGTAACTGCGCATAGGAATACAGCCCTGGAATTGGATGTGAGTGGAAAACAAAGGGGCCCAAGTGAGTCACGCTCATTAATTCCAGTGGATCTTCTCTGAATATGACAAATGTTGGACACCATCTATTGTCTTTCTTCTAAACAGTATTTATCTTTTTTTTTTTTAGCAATTCATCCCAGAAAAAGCCATCAAGACCTCCTGCCAAAGGCGGACGCAATCCTTGGCCAGGGCAACGTGGAAAAAAAGTAGCATGAACAGTTTGTGCTAGGAGAGAAATCAGAATTTATTATGTCCCCCCCCCAAGCTGTACGTGTGGGGTGCTGAGGGCTGAAATGGATCATCACAAGGCAATTGCGTCCCCGTTTTTTGGGTGAGGAACTCCTAAATTCTCTTTTCTTTCCTTCCACCGACTTTCCTAGTATATTTGGCCGAGTCTCATGCCGTCTAGATGCATCAGCGGACTGTATGCGTGCCTGTATTTGGGCCCTTCCAGTCGGCCGATTTATCACCTCGGCTTTCGGATTAAAAAGCCATCCATCTGAGGAGACTTCGCCAGCCTTGTAAGGCTCTCTTCGGAGCTGTTTTCTGTGAAAGTGACGTTTTATTTTATTTATTTTTCGTTCCCCTTTTGGGTGGACAGAAGTACAGCTGCATTGTCTCACGGCTTTTGGGCCAGTGATGGATGAGCAGGGAAAACAGAACAGGTAACTATTCCTTCCGGAACATTCTAGACTTTTCCCCTCGCGCTCCCAATGCGGCGAGTGCTAACGTCTTGAAAAATGCACGTGCATTTTCGGTATATATATATATATATATATATATATATATATATATATATATATTCTCCTCGACAAAATCCAGGGCAGGAGGGGAGGCCTCCAGCTAGACAATCTTTTGCAAGAAGAATTTGAGCGCATTGCGCAATTCACATTCACGCAATGCGTTTAAAGCGCTACAATACCGCTTTATAAACCGCTGAAGGTTGTGAGGAGAACCCTTATTCCCTTCTCAGAGCTACAATTCCCAGACTGGTTTAACTCTGGGAACCGTAGTTCTGCGAGGGGACTAGAGACCTCCCAACAAGTCTTAGCACCTTTAACAAACTACAGTTCCCAGGATTCTTTTGCCCCGGTCTCTGAGAGCTAAGGCAGCCAGGGTGGGGGACCAGCCAGGGACTGGCTGCTTTTTGTTTGTTTGTTTGTTTGTTTGAGTTCGTAATAAAAAACTTAAGGTCTTATATATATATAAAATAAATGTTCTCATATGTACCAACCAAGCACACACACATAGATATGTGGACCACATGTCTGGAGCAGCACAGGAGGACCGCCCTGAAACCATTTTGATTCCCAAACTGACCAAATGTTTTCTCTGCAAGGAGAGAGGGGCTGAGGGAACCTTCCCATTGTCTCAGGAATTGGGAAATCACCATCTCAAAGGAAAGGCCAGACTACCAGGAAAGGCAATCAGATAAGGCATTATCAGATTACTTGGCAGGCAGGAAAAATAACAACATTCAAATTTCTGTTGTAGACCGCCTTTTCTGTAATGTAGGAATGATGTTTCTGGGGGGTGGTCTTGGGTTACACCCCTTCTGTGATGTATGTATAATGTATGGAGGGGTGGAGCTCCAGGGCAGGGAATTTAAAATGACTATATAAGGGCGGGCACACCTTGGTTCTGGGTCTTCCTCCTTTCCTGAGTGTGAGGGGAGCACCCTGTTGCAACAGATCACTAAAGATCAGGCTTACTAGCTGCTTTCTTTCTCAATATTCTCTGGCTGGCCTCTGTTCTTTTCTCCTACCGATAGGGAACCCACATAAGGACTCCATATGGACTAGACAGCATCTTAAAAAGCAGAGACATCACCTTGCCAACAAAGGTCCACATAGTTAAAGCTATGGTTTTCCCAGTACTGATGTATGGAAGTGAGAGCTGGACTATAAAGAAGGCTGATTGCCGAAGAATTGATGCTTTTGAATTATGGTGCTGGAGGAGACTCTTGAGAGTCCCATGGACTGCAAGAAGATCAAACCTCTCCATTCGGAAGGAAATCAGCCCTGAGTGCTCACTGGAAGGACAGATCCTGAAGATGAGGCTCCAAGACTTTGGCCCCCTCATGAGAAGAGAAGACTCCCTGGAAAAGACCCTGATGCTGGGAAAGATGGAGGGCACAAGGAGAAGGGGATGACAGAGGACGAGATGGTTGGACAGTGTTCTTGAAGCTACCAGGATGAGTCTGACCAAACTGCGGGAGGCAGTGGAAGACAGGAGGGCCTGGCGTGCTCTGGTCCAGGGGGTCACAAAGAGTTGGACACGACTAAACAACAACAAACGGGCTCTTGGATACCCCATAAGGGAAAAGGGGCAGACTTTGTTTACAACTAGTTTATAACTTTTTCCTAACAAGACTCCCATCCCAGGCCTGTTCCCTTGCTTCCACCTTCAAGCTCACATGACTCAGCTGTGGCCTTAGCGTTTCTACCAGTGAGTTGAGGGAGGCCGACCCACCCCTCTGGTTTCTGGGCACAGAGCTACTCCCTTTGTTTCCTTAATGGCCCATTACCTCACTGGGAAGCTAGCCTGGCTGCTCCAGGAATTAGAAGGGGGCCCAGGCACATAGCCCACCTGCCCCCAAAACTTATTTAAAAATATGCTTAGATGCGCCTGTTTGATTCTTCTCAGACTTCAGCTGGCTCTGTGGCAACAGCAAAAAAACACAACCTCGGGATTCAGGCAATAGCCTAGTTTGCATAATTATTGCCACAAATACACTTGAGCAGCTGACCTTCTCCTTTCCCTGCCTTGCAGCACCTGGCGATGGCAGGAGCCAGAAGAGGAAAACCCTGGGACGGGTTGTTCTCCAGCGCTGTCTGGATACGGCCCCCGCAAATGCTGAAAGGGCCACCTGCAGATTGCACAAGGCTCTCCCAAACTTCTCTAAACAAACAGCGATTGGTTGGGTAGCCAGATTTCACCCTGGTACGTGGGGCTGGTGGGGGGGGAGTAAATTGGCTCGCTTTTGCTAGTACCATTATCTTTTGTACACACTGGTCTCTCAACCATCATTTATTGTGCTTCCCTTTGTCCTTTGAAGTCTGTTGCTGAGCCACGAAATTTAGATAGGCTGAAAAAAATCATTTTCCTAATCCCCTGCAGGCATGCAAGGGATTGCAAAGGAGGAAGGCAGATGCCGTGGGAGGAAACTTCAGGAAGTTTTCTTCAGTGAGAGCAGGGGTGGGCAAGGTTTACCTCGCCAGGGCCGGTTCACTCCAGTGGAGATCCCTCCGAGCGCCGGATCGCAGGCCCTCCCGCGATTTCTGATGTTAACGGAGGAATCCGAGGGCTCCCTTGGACAAAAACAAAGACACCAACCAGGACAATTTGGAGCAAAACAACAGCCTGTAGGCTTGGCCTTTATTGGAAACTGTCGCGACAGGACTCCCACCCACAACAAGATGAAGCAAAATGGAAGCCCAGAACAAAAGAAGACCCCCAACTTTTATTAGTTACTAATCCCCCAAACTACACCCCTAAAACTACATCACAACTACATCACTGATACATCACAAAAAGGAGGGGTTGAGGGAGGAGTTGTGGAGGTAACCTGAGTATCTTGTCACCTGGCTGGTTCCTCCTTTCCCCCCTCCCCATGAGTACTTTCCAGGTGACAGAGGGGAGTTTGCAGTTTCCTGCCCCCAGAGGGAAGAGCTGATCATTGTCCTTTGTTCCAGTCCGTGCTAAATCCACTCCTATATGCGAGTTCTTTGTGACCTTGATGGTCTTCTGTCTGGGATCATCAGGGTTGGCATAGCAACTGGGCAGGGCTCCTGTGGATGTGCTGGTATGCTCCAGGGATTATGGCTGCCCTGTATCAAACCTTCCCCATTTTGTAGTCCTTCCTTCATGGAGTAAAATAAAAGTGGAGCGGTGCAGATCCGATGTGTGGTTGATTTTCTATGAATTTATAACAGAAGTGTAGCGTATGTAGTGTGTGTGTGTGTGTGTGTGTGTGTGTGTGTGTGTCAAGTTTGTACAAACTGAAAGATTGGGGGGGGCGGGTGTTTTCCTGCAACACCGGCGTCTGGGTCTGCACAGACACGTTTTCCGGCACCGCAGAGGCGAGTCCCCACGCTGCGCTGCACCGGTTTACCGCAGTGCGCAGGGACTCGCCAAACGGGTGGCGTGATGCGGGGGCCAGTTAAACGACCCCCATGGGCCGCTTGTGGCCCATGGGCCTTAGGTTGACAACCCCTGAGTGAGAGTGTGAAAATGCCACACATACAAATGAACACAGTCATATGTGGTGGGATTGTCCGTTAGTCAATAAATTTTGGAAACAGATTGGTATAGAAATATCGGGAATTGTGGGAAGGAATGTGGAAATATCTAAAATAATGGTTCTTATTAGCCTGAGTAGCACCGAGTTCAAAACAAAAGAGGAATGTAAATGGGTAAAATTGATAATAATTGCAGCCAGACAGATTATAGCACGTAATTGGAAAAATGCAGAAGAGCTAGGGGTGAACCAATGGAGGAAAAAACTGAATAGTATTATAATTTTCGAATACCTAACTGTGAAGATACATAGAATGAAAGGGTTTAAGGTCAGTGAGAAAGAGGAGGATTGGTTTGAGAAGATATTGAATTATTTGGGTAGGTTTGAACAATTTGGGGCAGTTAAAATGTTAAAAGTTAAATAAACCTTGTGGAGGGAGGAGTGTTAAGGTATACAGAAGTGTACATAAGGTTGATTTGAACATGTTATTATTGAATATTATTGAATATGTATATTATTGAATATCTATACAGTATTATTGAATATGTATACCCAATGTATCAGCTGCCTGGGGGGTTTCACTGTTTGTGTTTAGGTTGTTGGTAATATATATATATATATATATATATATATATATATATAATTTATTAAAAAATTATTAAAAAATATTAAAAATACAAATGAACACACGCAGAGCGTGCTGGGTCAGACCAAAGGGGGCCCACCTAATCCAGTATCCTGTTCTCACAATGGCCAACCAGATGCCTGTGGGAAACCCGCAATCAGGATTCGCACACAAGACCACACTCTCCCTTCCAATGGTTTCCAGCAACTGGCACCCAGAAACATTACTGCATGGAGGCAGAGAATAGCCATCAGGGTTATCAGCCATGGATGGCCTTGCTCTCCACTCACTTGTCGAATCCTCTTTTAAAGTCGTCCAAGTTGGATGACTTTAATGACAAAGAAAGATCAATAATTAACTTTTTCAACTTTTAACCGCCTGCAGAAAACTTTTCTCTTCCGCCAGGCCTGTGCAGGAAATCAAGAACACATATTTCCACAATAGTGAATTGTTGTCTGATTTAAACTTTTTAATAGGGTTTTTGTTATATGGTTTTATGTGCTACTTTTGAAAGCTTTTTTTTTTATGACCGATAAAATTAAAACTAACACAAACCTTGAGGTATATGCTTTCCTAGACTCAAACCCACCTAGTCAGATGCATGAAATGAAATTTAAGTTGACAAAGGAAAAAAGCAGAAGTTGGCAGCTGAATGGCAGAGAGATGTAAAAATTCCACCCAGTGGTGATTTAGAGTTTAAATGTAAATGAAACAGACACACCTGAATGCCTCTGGGTGTCAGGGAACCATTCATAAGAATCAGTCACAGATAGCACAGAGATCAAGGCACTGGTGAGCTAATCAACCCATTGCAGAGTGATAAAAATGCTTTCTCCTGATTTAACCCTCAGCTGATGACATGTAACTTGTCCATGAATGGTAATTCAACTGTCTCTCCTCCTATTCTTCCTTTGAAGTTCCTTGTTCCAGAACAGCCAGCTGAAAACCAGTTACAGTGTCCTGGGAGGTGGAAATATTCCCCCACTTTCTGATGTCAGATTTGGGTCCATTTATTCTGTCTCATGTAGAACACAGAAGGGCATTGCTGGCAGCGGACAACACAAATCACACTGGAAGACAAGCAGGTGAATGAAGGCCCAGTGCTGTCATGGTTGCAACATCTGCTCTGCATGCAGAAGGTTGCAAGTTCAATCCCCGGCCTCCTCTTAGTCTCATTTCCCCCCGGCTAAGCTCCTTCACCTGTTCTTCATAAGGCTTGGTTTGCATGCCTTTATTCATCATGGCCGGCCTCCTCTGCACATGTTCCCGCTTGTCAACATCCTTCTTAAATTGTGGTGCCCAGAATTGGACACAGTTTTCTAGGTGTGGTCTGACCAAGGCAGAACCACATTAGCCTTTTTTGCTGCTACATCACACTGTAGACTCATGTTCAGCTTGTGGTCCACCAAGACCCCTAGATTATTGTTACCAGATTTTTTTCAATGAATCTGGGGACACTCCCCCCCCTTTTTTTTTTTTTGAAGCTGAGTAGCAACAGGGAGTCAGTACAGTGGTACCTCAGGTTACATACACTTCAGGTTACAGACTCCACTAACCCAGAAATAGTACCTCAGGTTAAGAACTTTACTTCAGGATGAGAACAGAAATTGTGCGGCAGCAGCGGGAGGCTCCATTAGCTAAAGTGGTGCTTCAGGTTAAGAACAGTTTCAGGTTAAGAACGGACCTCCAGAACGAATTAAGTACATAACCAGAGGTACAACTGTAGTGGGGATGGTGAGGCAAAAGATCCTGGGCCCAAGCACACATGCATATTGTTTAAAGGTGCAAAGCCCTTCTTTCGCACCCTGTGAAACATAAATGCAGAGAGTTTTTTAAAAACTGGGCAACGCCCGCCCGCCCGCAACTCCTGAGCCTCCCCTGATCAGTCAAAACAAAGGGGGAAGGGGGCAGGAGATCTGTACTGCCGGACGTCCCTGGTTCCCCTTCACCAGTGGCAGCAGCAGCGGCAGTCAGCAGTCCGGACAACACATCATATGGGGACTTCCGGCGAGGAAAAATGGCGGAAGCCATGGCAGCAAGCAGCAAGCAGCCCCTGAAGCCAGCCAGAGCCAACTGCGCTACCCGGCTGGCTCCGGGCTGCTGAGGCTGCCGCTGCCACGTTTTCCGGAGACAGATTTGCAAATCCGGGAACTGTTCCCGGGAACCAGGGATGTCTGGTAACCCTACCCTAGATCCTTTTCACGTGTACTGCTAGTAAGCCAGAAGAAGAAGAAGAAGAAGAAGAAGAGTTTGGATTTGATATCCCGCCTTTCACTCCCTTTAAGGAGTCTCAAAGCGGCTAACATTCTCCTTTCCCTTCCTCCCCCACAACAAACACTCTGTGAGGTGAGTGGGGCTGAGAGACTTCAGAGAAGTGTGACTGGCCCAAGGTCACCCAGCAGCTGCATGTGGAGGAGCAGGGAATCAAACCCGGTTCCCCAGATTACGAGACTCCCACTCTTAACCACTACACCACACTGGCTCTCAGGTGTCCCCCATCTTATATTTGTGCAGCTGATTCTTGCTGCCTAAGTACAGATCCTTTCATTTGTCCCTACTGAAACGCAATCTGTTCATTTCAGCCCAGTTCTCCAATCTGTTAGGGAAATCTTGAATCCTAATTCTGTCTTCGGCGGCACTGGCTACCCCTTCCAGTTTGGTTTCATCTGCAGATTTGATGAGCCTCCCCTCAATTCCTTCATCCAAGCTGTTTAAATAGTCATTGAACAACAACGGGCCCAGGACAGAACCCTGCGGCACCCCCCTTGCCACTTCCCCCCAGGGTTAAATGTGTTGGGGGGGCAACATTTGGACTTCTATATAGTAATAGGAATTGATTATTTATATACTGCCCATCTGACTGGATTGCCCCAGCCACTCTGGGCAGCTCTAAACAAAAAAATATTAAAAACACAATACAATACAAAATACAATACTTGTTGCTATGTATTTTGTGTTATTATACAGTGGTGCCCCGCAAGACGAATGCCTCGCAAGACGGAAAACCCGCTAGACGAAAGGGTTTTCTGTTTTGGAGGTGCTTCGCAGGACGAATTTCTCTATGGGCTTGCTTCGCAAGACGAAAATGTCTTGCGATTCCTGGGGGGTTTTTTCCGCTCCCCACCCCCTTTTTCTAAGGCACTAAGCTGCTAATAGCCTTTTAGCAGCTAATCCGCTAATCCCTTAAGCCTTTAATAGCCGCTAATAGCCGCTGAACCGCTAATAGCGCTAATCCGCTAATGGGCTTGCTTCGCAAGACGAAAAAACCACTAGACGAAGAGACTCACGGAACGGATTCTTTTCGTCTTGCGAGGCACCACTGAACTTTAAACCACCCTATGTATATAAACATCAACAACAACAACAACAACAACAGGTGGTTTGTCATCTCTTTGGGGGCTGTGTACACACACATAACCTCTGGAACACACATAGATCCGTAACAATACCAATGACAAACTGCAGGGATATTATTAAAAAGAGAGAGACAGGGAGAGAGATTTTTTTACTGCCTTCCACTTTTGCAGACAGATCTGATACTGCAGGGGCTACAATATCCGGCGTAGATTACCCACTCTTGTCGTTCAAATGATAGCAGCTTCTTCCAGCCGTTGAACAAAAGGCCACTTATCCCAGATTCCAGCCCAGCCAAATCCAAATCTTGGCTGCGATGTTACCCAGGCCAGCTGTTCCGTTCTAATGGTCCACGAGCCAGAACAGAGACTGCAATCTGTTGCTGCTCCTCTCTCAGCAGTTCTGGCAGAAGCGATTCGTTGCGTGAAGAGGCTCGAGAGAGGCTTGTGCAAAACCAGAAGGAGGCTCCCAGAGATGCAAGTTGCTGCCTCTTGTCTGATCAAATTCAGAATGGAGGAAAGGTTCCCCCTGAGAAGGCTCAGCTGAACTCTTCCCTGTCATCAAGCAATTACTTTCATTTTGCTCTGCGATCTCAACAGACCTCTCAGTTCAACTCGCCGTGGTGAACCAGCCGCAGCAACGAATGGAAAAACCTCAATACGCTTCGCCAAGATTTGGATTCCGCCAGCAGTTTCTGCTCCTTTGGCCGCTTTAATTAATGTTTCTTGCTGGAACAAGCTTCCAGAAGGTTCCTCAGGCCACCAGGCTCCGGCTCTGGTTGCCAAAGCAATATATCGCCTCCTGCTCCTGTGCAGGCCTTAGCAGATGATAACACTTGGTCATTTTTGCATACAGCGGTTGCCAAAGAGCACAGGAGCAAACCATGAAGGGTTTTACTTGGTCAGTTGGCAACTCTAGCTCTGACCAGCATACACATTGGGGAAATGAAGGCGACTGAGCAGGGCCGGAATTAAGATTGCCGGAAGAAATATCAACAACCTCAGATATGCAGATGACACAACTTTGATGGCAGAAAGTGAGGAGGAATTAAAGAACTTTTAATGAGGGTGAAAAAGGAGAGCGCAAAATATGGTCTGAAGCTCAACATCAAAAAAACAAAGATCATGGCCACTGGTCCCGTCACCTCCTGGCAAATAGAAGGGGAAGAAATGGAGGCAGTGAGAGATTTTACTTTCTTGGGTTCCATGATCACTGCAGATGGTGACAGCAGCCATGAAATTCAAGGACGCCTGCTCCTTGGGAGAAAAACAATGACAAACCTAGACAGCATCTTAAAAAGCAGAGACATCACCTTGCCGACAAAGGTCCATATAGTTAAAGCTATGGTTTTCCCAGTAGTGATATATGGAAGTGAGAGCTGGACCATAAAGAAGGCTGATCGCTGAAGAATTGATGCTTTTGAATTATGGTGCTGGAGGAGACTCTTGAGAGTCCCATGGACTGCAAGAAGATCAAACCTCTCCATTCGGAAGGAAATCAGCCCTGAGTGCTCACTGGAAGGACAGATCCTGAAGCTGAGGCTCCAAGACTTTGGCCACCTCATGAGAAGAGAAGACTCCCTGGAAAAGACCCTGATGTTGGGGAAGATGGAGGGCATAAGGAGAAGGGGACGACAGAGGACGAGATGGTTGAACGGTGTTCTCGAAGCTATGAACATGAGTTTGACCAAGTTGCGGGAGACAGTGGAAGACAGGAGTGCCTGGCGTGCTCTGGTCCATGGGGTCACGAAGAGGCGGACACGACTAAACAACTAAGCAACAAGAGCAGGGCTGTTGTGTACAGCAGGGAGTGACTGGTATATATGGGCAAGCCTGTGTACACACCAGACATTAAAACCACATTAACAGTGCACACATCCTAAGAAGCCTGGGAACTGTAGTTTGTTAAAGGTGTTGCTCTGTGGAGTAAACTACAGTTCCCTTGGAGCAGGAATATGCTTTAAAGGCATGGCATAGATGCAGCCTAAGGTGCAGGTAAGGAATCTTTAATAAACCAACTACTACATTCCCACAGAGGCAATGTTCTGGGGAGGGTCACATGACAGAGGTGGGTGGGGCCATAGGCAAAGTGGGTGGGGCTAATTACTTCTTTTCATACAGTGGTACCTCCAGTTAAGTACTTAATGCTTTCCAGAGGTCTGTTCTTAACCTGAAACTGTTCTTAACCTGAAGCACCACTTTAGCTAACGAGGCCTCCTGCTGCTGCCGCGCAGCCGGAGCCCAATTTCTGTTCTCATCCTGAAGCAAAGTTCTTAACCTGAAGCACTATTTCTGGGTTAGCGGAGTCTGTAACCTGAAGCGTATGCAACCTGAAGCGTATGTAACCCGAGGTACCACTGTACTGAAGTCTCTAAGCAGTGTATAGTAATTTTTTACAAACCATTCAATCACTTAAAATTAATCCTAAACACAGAACAATTAGGTGGAAGCAATCATTCCCTCATAACTCTACATCTGTCGGACTCCTAAAATTCTTCATATATTTGTTGCTGGGATATTGGCCCTGCTCTGCCATGCCCCTTGGCACTGATGCTATGTGTGAATGCCTTGATGCCGTCCATTTCAAAGCCTTTTTTGGGACCACCTCTGTTTCCAGTGCATTTAATAAAACCAAAGGAGTTTCCAGGCTGTTTTTATTTTCTGCTGGGATTCAATCACATTCCGGCAGATTCAGGTTCACAAATAATGTCACAGAATCACGGAAGCGTATAGTTGGAGGGGACACTTAGAGTCATCTAGTCCAACCCCCAACGTGCCCAACACGAACCCACAGCCCTGAGATCAAGAATCTCATGCTCTACATTTGCAACTTGTACAGGAAACCCCACTCACCCACCGCCCCAATCAAACTTTTTGCAAAATGGAAAGTGATGGGGAAATTATACTGCAAAATCTGAGATAGCACTTGCTTGGCACAACATCACCTAACCTCCCCACGGGCAAATCGGGGTGGATTTTCAATAAACAGATAATCTGGAAGCAGTTGCCTCTAGGCTACTCCTACTGTCTCCTTGGCCACAAAGAGGCTGTTGTCTCTGATTGAATGGAAAAGCCAAGCACAGATGGAACTTCACACAGGCCTGGCAAATTTCTGCATTTATTTATTTACAATATCAGACTCAAGCTCAGCTGGCTGGAAGATGAAAGCAGCCACTTTCAAAGCATTTCACACTAAACCATGGGTAGGCAAACTAAGGCCCAGGGGCTGGATGCGGCCCAATCACCTTCTCAATCCGGCCCGCGGATGGTCTGGGAACCAGTGTGTTTTTACATGAGTAGAATGTGTGCTTTTATTTAAAATGTATCTCTGGGTTATTTGTGGGGCCTGCCTGGTGTTTTTACATGAGTAGAATGTGTTCTTTTATTTAAAATGCATCTCTGGGTTATTTGTGGGGCATAGGAATGTGCTCATTTCCCCCCCCAAAAAAAATATAGTCCATCCCCCCACAAGGTCTGAGGGGCAGTGGACCGGCCCCCTGCTGGAAAAGTTTGCTGACCCCTGTACTAAACTGTCGACTGTGGACACTGACAGCTTTGGATTTTTGCACTCGGAGCTTTCCATTGGCATGTGGTTGGCCTTTGGCCTGATCTTCATATGTGGGGCTGTGGAAAATGAGAGCAGGGTTTTCTCTGGGTCTTTACGGAGCTGGTGAGCAGGATGTGGCTGATGTTTTTGCTGAAAAGAATATGGGCAAGATTCTGAGTCGGTCTCCTGGTGGAATTTGCTCACAAACAATTCTCCTGATTTGATTCCCAATATTCCCCATTAATGAGGCTGTTTTGGCGTGGGGGTGGGTGGATCATGAAAGTCCAACATCGTAGGTTCTAAATTCATTGAGATTCTAATTTATCCTTGGTTTGGGCAAATAGCCTGGACACATTTCCTTTCCAAAGCTTGTTTGGTCCTGCTGTGTTATGAGTTCAGTGAATTTCAAACTCTGTTCTGGGAACCCCTGGGGCATCCCTTGGAAGCTTGTCAGAGGCTCCGCAATGAGATCAGTGAGAGCGACCAGGAATAAATGTCCCTGAAATCCCCTTGCAACTCTTTCCTCCCTTATTCTGCTTTCTTCATGCCATGAATAATTTCATACACTTCTATCGCGTCAGCTCTTGGCTTGCCTCTTCTCTTTAAAAAAAAAAAATGTTTATTAAAAGTTTAATAATTACAGAGGAAAGAAAGAAGAGAAAAAGTACAATAAAAAAGAGAAAAATAAAAATAGAAAAGAAAAAATTAAAAATACATAAAACAACACCTCCACCCCACTAGAAACAAAAACAAAAACCTTTAAAAACCCTTTCATTTTTTCACAATTCTATCCTTCAATGACTTATTTCCTCGTCTTCCTCCCACCTCCCTTTTTTGTATTCCAGTTAATAATTAAGTCAGCAAATTCTTTCCATCTTTCACTGCTTCGTTTTAACCTTAAGGCTTGCCTGTTCTCTAGACCAGTGGTTTCCATACTATTTTGGGCCACCAGCCCCTTGGCTCCAAAAACTCACCCCCAGTGCCCCCTACCCTGCTCGGCAAAAAGCATTATTCAGAATAGCGGTTTGCAGGACCCACTAAGGAAGATAATACCACAATAAAATGCAAAACAGTGACAACTGATTGCATATTCATTCAAAATCCAATTTAAACTATCCAGGTAAATTAATTCAACAAAACTGGTGAATTTGATCCGGTGGCATCAGTTTTTCAAAGCCCGATAGTCAGCTGTATCTCCAGCCCACCTCCCCCTTCTGCTATCTGCTTGACACTTAGCACACCTCCCCCCCCCCCCAGGTGATCCTGCCCTCTGGAGCAGTCCTGCCCCTTGGGGAACCCTTGCTCCAAACTAAAGACCCCCATATGCTTTCCTCACAGAAGAGTCGCTCCATCCCTTTGCTCATTTTGATTGGCCTTTCCTGAACCTTTTTCAGTACCCTTTTTGAGTCGAGGCGACCAGAACTATACACTGCATTCCAAGCGTGGTTACAGAACGGTGCAGCCGTACCGAATGTTTTCGGTGCCTTTATTTAAGGCCAGACTATCCAGGCATTTGATTTTATAATGTATCTCTGTTTTAACACTGCTAATTTAATTTTAATTTTGATACATGTTTACTTCTTTCTAATGCTGGATTTTATCGGTATTGTTTTAGGTACATTTCCCATTGTTTCATGCCAACTGCTTAAAAGCAGTATAGAAGTCTTCTTAGATAAAATGAGTAAATAGGAACAAACCTTGCTTGCTGTTTCAGTGGCCTTTTGCTTCTCACACCTTGACTGAATGCCCTTAAAACCCAGCTGCCCGCCTGCTTTCCTCCATCGCATCCCAGAGATCATCCTGGTTCTTTCTTAAAGCTCCCTCTGCCTATCTCCCCAGCCCAGATCACAGCTCCTGTGCTTAGTGCCTCACTGCGAGACATCGCACACCCAGGTGATTCGCCAGCGTCTGTGCAGTCGCAGCCTTTGAAACTTGCAACAAGCTGTGAGTTTGCTGGGGAACCGGCATGAAATGTGCCTGCAAAATCTGCCTTCGGTAGCGTCTCTGAGGAGCAAGTGGCCTTTGGTGCAGGTTCCCCCTATTAAAGCGGATCCCTGAGGCTCCAGGAACGAGTCCCAGCACGGCTGGGCTCTGCCTCCCTCTCCTGCACTCGCAAAGGGTTTGGCTTCTTCACTCATTATCCCTGCAAGGTGTGATGGAATCGTTGCAAACAACCAGAAAAGTCTGGCAAGGGGAAATCAACTCTTTTAAACAGAAGATCAAGGCGGCAGCAGGCAAGCAGGGAGCTTCTCCCAGTTCTGGCTGCAAGGCTTGTAATTTACTGATTTATTTCCATTTGTTTAATCGCTTCCAATGTCTCAACGCGATTTAGCAGGGAAAACATCAGCTTTAATCAATAGATGATAAACAATATTCAATACTCAGCTAGATGGATTGTTGGTCTGGTGTGTTGCAAGGCATCTTCCTACGATCATGTTGCCAGTGTTATGCGTTCGTGAACATTTTTAGCATATTTGTTCCATTTTAATGCGTTTTGCACATAATTGCCCCTGCAAAGTCGCTTTACAGTCACTCCAAGACTCCTCCTGGCAATGTGAAGCAATATCTAATATATGACGACTTTAAATGTTGTCATGTTCACGTACTGTAATCAAGTTGAGTTATTTGTTGGATTGCTCTGTTTCCCCCCCAAATCATTTGCATTTTAAGATGAGGCATAGATTTGCAGTTGCGTAGTTCCGTGGTGAGCTGCTTTGAGCGTATTTACATTGAAAAGCAGCATGAACAAATAGACAATAAATATAAACAGAATAGATTGGAAATTGGAGGGGGTGAGGTCATCTCTCAGGCTCCTAACGCAACCCCTGTGCGGGTGGTCAAGACTCAGGGACAATCACCCATGACTCTTTGCAGGAACAGGGAATATCTCTGGCCGAAACAGGAACATAAAAAGATCCCAATGGCCCATCTACTGCAGTGTCCTGTTCTCACAGTGGCCAACCAGATGTCCCAAAGGGACTTTTCCTCCCAGAGCACCTCAAGTTTCAGGCTATGGATGAATCCATTCGTTGGAGCAAAAGAAGATCATACGAGAAGAGTAGGGATCTTCCTCCCTGACAGGGAATATAATGTGGGCAATATTTGTCTTCTCAGAGGAGAACTCTGCGCCACGTGAGGCTGCTGTTCCCAGCACTTCACGGCGGGTGACGACTACCCATGAATCATATTAATGGGCCTTTTTATTAGACATTAGTCGCGTTGTTGACTGTACCGGGGGACGTGGAAAGCTGTCGTGAAGGCAAGCGGTGCGTGGCCGTACAGAGAGCAGAATCAAATAAAGATTAAACTGCGGAAGCAGATCTTCCAGCGTCAAATCACTCAGGGAAGGGCTTGTCATCTCCACGTTTCCTTTGTCAAAGTAAGAGGAACGAAAATGCAGCTTTCATCCTGAGACTTCCGGGTTGGCGCATCTGGCAATGGCGGATTTCCTCTGATCGGGAGGAATCCGCTCCTTGAAAATTAGGGTCTGACCGCCACGGCGAGGCGGAGACCCATTAGAAACCACGGGCAGAAGAAGCCCATGGACTTGGGATTCGGCTGGTACCTTTTGCGCCTCCCCTACTCGCGGGGAAACCCAGTTTCGGGGATCCGGAGCGACGTGGGGTGAGCGGCGCGGTACATCGAATCAACCGCTTCTTTCAAGGAGTGAAGCCGCATTGCTGTTGCCAGAAAGCGTCGACTTTTCCTGTGGACATTTGGACTCTAAATAACCACTTGTAAGTAAAACAGAAAATTGGATTTTTTAAACATCGTAATTTGGCATTGAAACGGGAAGGTCTAAACAGGAAGTCCGCCTTCCGTTTTGTAAACAGATCAAAGCAAAGACGTCGCAAGCTAAAGCCTGGGAAAAGTATTCTGTAAAACACGAAAATGCAGCTTTCAAGCGGAGAAGAAGTGCTCCAACGCTCTATTCAACTTAGCAGTGTTCACAGTGGATTCTAAAACACAGCCATCTTGCTACACATAAAATGGAGTCTCTCCTTCACTAGATACCTCCCATATGACCAATGTTAGCCAATCACATAAGGTCCACTAGAGAACTCCCTAGAATTCAGTTATGGGGTGGAGGGTACATCATGAAGTTTAATGGTTAGAGTGTTGGACTAGGACCTGAGAGACTTGGGTTCGAATCGCCACTCAGGCATGAAGAAGCCCACTGGGTTGGTCACTCCTAACCTACCCCACAGGGGTGTTGTGGGGATTAAATGAGGAGGAGGGGGACCATGCAAGTCACCTTGAGCTCCTTAGAGGACAAGTTGGGATATAAATACAATCAACTACCGTATTTTTCGCCCTATTGGCCGCACCGGCCCATAGGACGCACCTAGTTTTCAGGGGGGGAAATCAGGGAAAAAAATATTATTTCCCCCCCACAGCTCTGGGAGCAGCGGACAGGCTGCACGCAGCCTGTGCGCTACTCCAAGACCTTCTCCCTGCTTTTGTGGGAGGTGACGGAATTCCTCCACCTCCCGCAAAAGCCCACAGGAGCCGTGCGCGACTCCTACGGGCTTTTCGACCAGGAGGGAAAAGGGACTGAAATGGCCAGTCAGTCCCTTCTCCCTCCTCGGGGAAAAGCCCCCAAGAGTGGCGCGCTCTTCAAAGGGTTCGTGGCTCCTGCTGGCTTTTCTTCGAGGTGGGGGAATTCCCCCACCTCCTAGAAAAGGCAGCAGAAGCCAGGGAGCCCCTTTAAAGAGTGTGCGGCTTTTGCCTCCTTTTGTGGGAGGTGGGGGAATTCCCCCATCTCCCGCAAAAGCCCACAGGAGGGAGAAGGGACGGACTCAGCCAGTCAGTCCCTTCTCCCTCCTCGGGGAAAAGCCCCCAAGAGTGGCGCGCTCTTCAAAGGGTTCGTGGCTCCTGCTGGCTTTTCTTCGAGGTGGGGGAATTCCCCCACCTCCTAGAAAAGGCAGCAGAAGCCAGGGAGACCCTTTAAAGAGTGTGCGGCTTTTGCCTCCTTTTGCGGGAGGTGGGGGAATTCCCCCATCTCCCGCAAAAGCCCACAGGAGGGAGAAGGGACGGACTCAGCCAGTCAGTCCCTTCTCCCTCCTTGGGGAAAAGCCCCCAAGAGCGGCACGCTCTTTAAAGGGTTCGCGGCTCCTGCGGGCATTTCTACGAGGTGGGGGAATTCCCCCACCTCCTAGAAAAGGCAGCAGAAGCCGCGGAGCCCCTGTAAAGATCGTGCGGCTTTTGCCTCCTTTTGCGGGAGGTGGGGGAAATCCCCCATCTCCCGCAAAAGCCCACAGGAGGGTTGGAGAGTAGCGGGAAGGCATCGCGCGCCTTCCTGCTGCCCCCCATCCTCTGGGGCTGGCAATGGGGGAAGCGCTGCTTTCCCCCCCGCCAGCCTCAAAGCCGAGTCGGAGAGTAGCAGGAAGGCGTCGCGCGCCTTCCCGCTGCCCCCCATCCTCTGGGGCTGGAGATGGAGGAGGCGCTGCTTTCCCCCCTGCCAGCCTCCAAGCCGGGTCGGAGAGTAGCAGGAAGGCGTCGCGCGCCTTCCCGCTGCCCCCCATCCTCTGGGGCTGGCAATGGGGGAAGCGCTGCTTTCCCCCCCCCGCCAGCCTCCAACCCGGGTTGGGGAGTAGCGGGATGGTGTCGCGCGCCTTCCCGCTGCCCCCCATCCTCTGGGGCTGGCGATGGAGGAGGCGCTGCTTTCCCCCACCGCCAGCCTCAAAGAGCAGACTCTCCTGGCTTCAGCGGAAGCAACGCAAAGCCTCCGGAGCGCAGGCTTCGGAGGCTTCGCGTTGCTATCGCTGAAGCCAATGAGCCTGCATTCGCCCCATAAGACGCACACACATTTCCCCTTCATTTTTGGAGGGGGAAAAGTGCGTCTTATAGGGCGAAAAATACGGTAATAAATTCTCAAACCTTGCATCCGGCTTTGGAATCCTTCTTACAGAATGTCTACTAGCCCCATATTAAAAACAAATTGGAAAGGCGAACCACCTTCCAAGTCGGAAGATGGCCAAGAGGTTCATTGGACGAACCGTGATTTGCTGATACGCTAAAGGATATTAAAAGAACGAGGCACCTGCTCTGTTATGCACGACTCTGAGATCTCCACAACAAAGAAAATACTCTGATTAATTAAATGCTTCAATATGGGGCAGAAGCATATTCAAGATAAGAGGATTAAAGCAAGAGGTATATGTTATAATTCCCAAGAGGAAGGGAAGGGTTACGGATGTACCTGTCCTTGCCTGGTTTCCTGCCTCGTGTCCTGCCTTGATCCTGTCGGACTGACTCCCAGCGGAACCTTCAGATTCTGGACCAGTCCTGGACCGCGTTTCATGGGTTACCCCCGGGCCCAGCACAGGCATTGGTGGCCATCACTGCCTCCTGTGGCAGGGGGTTCCCCAGGTTAACTCTGCACGGCATGAAGAAGGACTTTCTTTTTTCTGACCTGAATCTTCCAACCTTTGGCTTAACTGCAAGTCCACTTTCTCTTTTGCCGTTCGTAGTTTTATAAACTTCTATCATGTCTCCTCCTGCTGTTATTTTCAGCTTGAAAATCAAAACTGAAGAATATTCAGGAGAACTGCGCTGATTTTCTCTGAATCTTCACACACAAAAAACCCCATTTTAAAAACTATGTTATTTAATCTTACTGCACCAATATAATTCATGAGGGGTTTTTCTTCCTAATCCTCTTCTAAAGCCATCCAAGTGAGTTCCACAATTTAACTATACTCTGTGTGAGAAAAGTGCTGTGTTTTATCTTTCCTGAATCTTCCAGCCTTTGGTTTAATTGGGTGTCCACAAATCCCAGTGCTAGCAGAGAGGGAGACGATATTTTCTCTATCCTCTTTCTTCTTGCCATGAGTAGTTTCATAAACTTCTATCGTGTTTCCTCCAGCTGTTTGTTTCAACTTGAAAATCAAAACTGAAGAATATTCAACAGAACTTTGCTGATTTTCTCTTAATCTTCACCCCCCCCCCAAAAAAAGCCTCTTTAAAAACTATTTTAGTTCATCTTCTTGCCAACAAAGTAAAAGCCATGGTTTTCCCAGTAGTGATGTATGGAAGTGAGAGCTGGACCATAAAGAAGGCTGACCGCCAGAGAATTGATGCTTTTGAATTCTGGTGCTGGAGGAGACTCTTGAGAGTCCCATGAACTGCAAGAAGATCAAACCTCTCAATTTTTAAGGAAATCAGCCCTGAGTGCTCACTGGAAGGACAGATCCTGAAGCTGAGGCTCCAATACTTTGGCCACCTCAGGAGAAGAGAAGACTCCCTGGAAAAGACCCTAATGTTGGGAAAGATGGAGGGCACAAGGAGAAGGAGACGACAGAGGACGAGATGGAGGGACAGTGTTCTCGAAGCTACCAGCATGAGTTGGACCAAACTGCGGGAGGCAGTGGAAGACAGGAGTGCCTGGCGTGCTCTGGTCCATGGGGTCATGAAGAGTCGGACATGACTAAACAACTAAACAACAACAACAAGTTCATCTTATTGTGCCCATATAATTACCGTAATAGCAGAATGAGGATAGCAAAGCCCTTCCCCTTTCACGTACTATATCATTATTCCACCACAAATAAATTAATCTGTAGTAGGAAAAGGAAGGCCATAATCTGAGAAGCAGTCATTATTTCAGGTGAAGACGGAGAATCCGGCTGGGTTTTCAGTAGCTTTGCTTTGCTAACTGGTATTCAGATTCAGAACATGTAGCAGAAAGCAGAAAAGGGGACTGAATGGCATTCTTCTCATTTCCTCTGTTCCTAATCGCCCCCAATCCAACACCCCCAGGGAAATATGCTTGGAGAGGAATAAAGATGCATCAGTTACTGATGAATTTGTGCTGATCAACCTAAGAAATTGCAAGAAACCAATTCAAACTGAAGACGCCATTTGAAGATTTTCAAACTACTGTAAAAACAATGGCCTTTTCTGTTTCATTTTCAAAGGAGTTGTTCTTTTGTCTTCCTTGAAAAGTTCTTAGCTTGGAGGTACGCTTTCCCCACCACCACCCTGGTGAACCCCCCATCACACCCCACTCTGATGTTTTGGGCTACAATTCCCACCAGCCCCAGCTTGACATTACCAGGTCGTGTGGTTGGGGCTGATGGGAATTGCAGCCCCCGAGGCTAGGGGCCAACTACACCATGTTGGCTACCCATGCTAACCATTCCACTTTAAAGAAAAATAAGAAATGTTATTAGCGGAGCTTTGCCTGGTATGCCCCACGGAGGACCTTAAGGTCCATAAATAGCAACACCCTAGAGGTCCTGGGCCCTAAGGAAGTCAGATTATCCTCCTCCAGGGGCAGGGCCTTCTCAGTGGTGGCTTCGACCTGGTGGAATGCTCAGTCTCATGAAGAAGAAGAAGAGGAGGAGGAGGAGGAGGAGGAGGAGGAGGAGGAGGAGGAGGAGGAGTTTGGATTTGATATCCCGCTTTATCACTACCCAAAGGAGTCTCAAAGCAGCTAACATTCTCCTTTCCCTTCCTCCCCCACAACAAACACTCTGTGAGGCAAGTGGGGCTGAGAGACTTCAGAGAAGTGGGACTGGCCCAAGGTCACCCAGCAGCTGCATGTGGAGGAGCGGGGTAGCGAACCCGGTTCCCCAGATTACGAGTCCACCGCTCTTAACCACTACACCACACATGAGACCAGGGCCCTGCAGGATCTGATTTCTTTCCGCAGCGCCTGTAAGACAGAGTTGTTCCACCTGGCCTTTGGCTTGGAACCAGCCTGATCCCCTCCCCCTCTTTCCTTTTCCCTCTGTGATGGAACTACTACTTGAGAACTTCCCTGGCTTTTCTGGCCCACGTAGGACCAGTCTGGATAGTTGGCCTTGGTGAAGATTTGACGTTTTCTCCTCCCAAACACTTTTTGCTCTGGGCTCCCACTGAAATGAGGCTGCATTTTAAATAGTATTTTAATCTGGTTTTTAAGTTGTATTTTAATCAATTGTTTTTATACCTGAGGTTAGCCATCTTGGCCGGGGATAAGATAAGATAAGATAAGATAAGATGATAAGATAAGATAAGATAAGACGAGAGGAGACGAGACGAGACGAGACGAGACGAGACGAGACGAGAGGATGATAAGATAAGATAAGATAAGATAAGATAAATATAATTGTCTATGGCAGGAGAGGAGAACCTCAGGCCCCAGCACAGAATGTGACCCTTCCGTTTTCTCCACCTGACCCCTGAAGCTCTCTTCTTCTGCCTGGTTGGAATGCATCCTCAAAAGTGGGTAAAAGCCTTCTGCTTGCTTGGACGGAGGACAGGGAGGGCTGTGCAAACATGTGCAGAAGCTAGCCTGCTCCACCCAAGCCATGTCATTGCTCAAATGCCCGGCGAGGCTGGAAGAATAAACATGTCTCCACCTGGCACCAGATGACGGTGTTGGCACCAGGTCAGCTTCTCTGGGGAAAGCGTTCCACACACTTGGCAGGGGCGACTGCCACAGAGACCACTTGTGCCTCCAACCATAGTGGTGGATCTTGATGTACCCCCAAGTTGGGGAGTGGGACCCCCCCCCCCAATGAGAACAGGCTGCTCCTATACATATCTGGATGGAAATACCACCAACTAACAGAGTCTTTTGCTTATCTGCATGGAGCTTCAGTTAGCACTTAATTGTACATTTATGAGCCTGTTGCAGGACTTGAAGTCCAGCCAGTGGAGAAGACTTGGAAGGAGGTGCTGAACGAGGACTCAGATGGGCAGTTTAAGGGCAAACAGAACAGCTTTCAGGAGCCATAGAATTATTTTTTTCAATTAAAAGAACGATTAAACCAAAGCAAGAGGCTCATTAAAAGACGCATTATGGAGGAGACCAGGCTGGCAATTTATGAGAACGCTTCTTCTAAATAATGTAGTTATTTCCTAAGTGAGAATGCTGTTTAGAAAAGTTGTTACGTAGCTGAACAACAGCTTGTTCAGACACTGAGAGGTGGCATGTGTGCGATTGATTCAAATATCTGAAGGGTTGCCCTTATAAGCGTCCCTTGTTTGAAGGGACAGTCCCTTATTCCAGCACGATGTCCCGCTGCTGTCCCTTATTGACAGATGTCCCTTAAATGTCCCTTAAATGATGTCCCTTAAATTTCAAAGGAAGCAGCTCCTCTCCCTCCCTCCCTGCCGGCCAGGGAGGAGGGAGGCTCCAACTGTGTTGCTTGGCTGTGTTGCTCACCCAATAAGGAGTCTAAGAACGACTGGGGGGTAGAGCTTGCATGTCTTGTGCTGATCAAATCAGCTCCGTTGCCTGGGGACTCGCCTTTGCTCAGCGCTTCCCAGCGGAGAGGTGACGGTGGTTTTCCTTGAGGCTTCGTTTGGCTGCTGGCTGCTGGCTGGGCTTTCTGCCTTTGGCTCAGAGGGGCTCAGAAGTTGAACATACCTGTGCTCGGATCGGAATCGGATGGATACGTCATCGACGGAGCACTCACCCTTGCCGGCGAAAAGGTCTGTCTGGAGCGGGGGCACATGGTGGGGGAAAAGGAAAGGAGATCTCGTGGGAGGGGGGGCTTTTGAATTTGTTTTGGAGGCTCCTTCGATTGACTTATGGGGGGAAAGAAAGGAGCGGTTGACTAAAATGGTGGGTGACTGGCAAGGGGGGGAGGCTGTGTGTGTGTGGCTAGTTAATGCAAGCTGAGGGGTTTTTTGAATGCTGGGTGCCATTTTGTTGCACGTGCTGCTGCAAACTTTGCAGTGCAAAGCCAGGCCGGGGAGCTATCTTAAGTTGAGGCTGCATAGGCCTTGTGGTGCATGTGATTCAGATTCTATTCAGTTGAACCTCTGGTTACAAAGTTGGTTGGACAGTGTTCTCGAAGCTACCAGCATGAGTTTGACCAGACTGCAGGAGGACAGGAAGACTGGAGTGCCTGGAACAGGTGAGGCTGCAGGTCCCTTATTTTGGCTGCTGATCCCTTATTTCCAAGGCTGCTGGTCCCTTATTTTCAAATCTGTAAGTTGACAGATATGAAGATGGAGCAATCTTGCTTTTTGCTGCTCCAGAAGGTTGGGACTCGAACCAATGGATCCAAATTACCATAGAGGAGATTCTGACTTTACATTAGGAAGAACTTTCTGTCAGTAGGAGCTGTTCAACAGCAGAACTCCCTCAAAAGGTCAGGTGTGCACAGCAGTGACCAGAAGAGGAATGACCACTGAGTGGAACGCCGAGAGAAGAAACGCCACGGTGCATCTGCAGCAGCACAACTGGACGCCTTCATCTGCCCCAACTGCAACAAAACATGTCTCTTCCATATCAGTCTCGACAGTCATAACAGGGCTGCATCCTTCCAACCGCTTGACTTCACCCCTGAAGACGCACCCCTCCATTGTCTCTGTTATGTACTGAAGTTCTCACCCTGGGCCAGCAGGGGGATACTATAGATAGTTATGCAAATGAAGGATCGAAAGTGATGTTCAATGATTGGATAGTTTTAGAAAGTTGCTACAGTTACGTTGTTCTGGAGCTCTATATAAGCAGGCTGACTGAGCTCCTCAGTTTAGTTCTGTTCTGGCCTTTGAATAAACAAGAGCTATTTGAAGAATCGCGGTGTCGCCTGATATGTTCGCCCACAACTTAACAGTCTCCTGAGACAGATGCCACTCAGATGGCCATCTGACAGGAATTCTTTAGCTGCAATTCCTGCATGGCAGAGTTTGGACTAGATAACCCTTTGGAGGCCTTCCAGCTCTACAACCCTGAGATCCCGTGATTGTGCATGTATCTGCAGCTAGGAATGGGCGAATCTGGTAATTTCAGAGCCTCTTTCATTTTTCCAATCCTAAATTCAAGTCTCCACCTTTCCATTTCCCCCCCAAGCCATGCATACTTTTATGAATTTCTGTCGTGCCACCTCTTCCTTGACTTTTCTCTAAACTAAAAAGTCCCCAAACATTTCTTCATAGGGGAACCGCTAGGGGAAACTGAATCATTTCCGTACATTTCTGAGCACAATTCAAAGTGTTGGTGTTGACCTTTAAAGCCCTAAACGGCCTCGGCCCAGTATACCTGAAGGAGCATCTCCACCCCCATCATTCTGCCCGGACGTTGAGGTCCAGCACCGAGGGCCTTCTGCTGGTTCCCTCCCTGCGAGAAGCAAAGCTACAGGGAACCAGGCAGAGGGCCTTCTCGGTGTTGGCGCCCGCCCTGTGGAACGCCCTCTCACCAGATGTCAAAGAGATAAACAACTACCTGACATTTAGAAGACATCTGAAGGCAGCCCTGTTCAGGGAAGTTTTTAATGTGTGACATTTTAATGTATTTTTAATCTTTGTTGGAAGCCGCCCAGAGTGGCTGGGGAAACCCAGCCAGATGGGTGGGGTACAAATAAATTATTATTATTATTATTATTATTATTATTATTATTATTATTATGTCATCACCAGAGGCTGCCACAGAACATCGGCAGGTGCTGCCTCTAGGTCTCAGAATTGGACCCTGAAATCTCAGGTTCTGGGGTGCTCCTGTCCTGTTCACCCTACGCCTCAGTCATGTGGCTATCTCCTCCTTGGTACGTTGAGGCCACAGGAATTGCTCTCTCTCGCTCTCTCTCTCTCTCTCCCTCTCTCTTTCACTTTCCTACCTGGGGAGCTGCCAGCTTGTCCTGTTCATTTTGTAACTTCGAAATTGGAAAGAGATCCACAGCGCCAACGGTTGAGTGTAGAATGTCTTCACTAAGATTACAAAAGCACTGGCAGGAGAGACATCTGTTCTGCATAATTACCACTGATGTGTTTCTCCCGGCTGAGGGGGGCCGGGGGCTGGCAGAGAATTGCCAAGTCTCAGAGAGATCGTTTTCAACGGTATGACGGTGCCTCCCCTGGCCCTGGCTTTATGGGCTAAATTAGCGCCTTGATATTCCTCTGCTCTTTGGTTCCCCTCACTCATTTCCATCTGGGGGCTTACTTAGGTTTTTTTTTTTGCTCTTTTCATTTCCCCCAAAGCTGCTCTAATTCTGTGCGGATTGCTTAAGCGCAATTAAAAGCCGATCGGCGGTGTGTAAGAACGGAGAGATGAATCGGCGGTGAAAAAGAGAGAGCCGGCAGGTTTGCGAGTTCTTTGGGGTTTAGACTGAGTCATGGCAGGGGGGCTCAGCTGCCCGCCCCCCCCCCTCCAGCCCAGTCCTGACTTGGCCACAGCCAGGCCAAGATGTTTCGCCGCCTGAGGCGAATCAGAAAATGGCGCCCCTTCCAAGATTGGATCCAAAAGCTGACAGAATATGCTGAATTAGATGGTTTATCAGAAAAAATAAAGAATAAATCAAAACAGGAATTTGTTTCTAAATGGGAGGTTTTCAAAGAATATTTGAAAAATAAATATAGTAGTTTAAATTCTGTTGCAGCATTCGAGGAACTTCAGTAATAGTAGTAAGGTAGATATAAGAAATTAGATTTAATGAGAATAAGTTTAATTATAAGAAAAAATGTGTATGGGCAATAAGTAATATGAATTTGAAGTATGGAATGGACGGGAGGTCGGGTCTTTAGTGTTAAGACCAATAGATGTTTTATTGTCTGCTAGGAGTATTGTGTGTCTATGGTTGTTTTTGTGATTAGTGTATGGTTTGGTATTCGTGTTCGGTGTTTGTTTGTTTGTCTTTCTTGTTGTATAAATAAAAAACTTTAAAAAAAAACAAAAACAGAAAATGGCGCCCCTTCCGGGAACCGTAATTTGCTAAGGGGGCTTTTTTGTAATACCGTATTTTTCGCTCTATAAGACACACCAGACCACAAGACGCACCTAGTTTTTGGAGGAGGAAAACAAGAAAAAAATATTCTGAATCTCAGAAGCCAGAGCAGCAAGAGGGATCGCTGTGCAGTGAAAGCAGCAATCCCTCTTGCTGTTCTGGCTTCTGGGATAGCTGCGCAGCCTGCATTCGCTCCATAAGACGCACACACATTTCCCCTTACTTTTTAGGAGGGGAAAAATGAGTCTTATAGAGCAAAAAATACGGTATATGCAAAACACAGGGAAGAATCACTTCCCTTCCCTTCCCTTTCCTTGCAGCCCTACCAGCATCGAGCAGCAGCAGTGGCAGGCCATGCCCCTTGCCCAGCTCTGGGTGCGAATGACGCTTGGGACCGCTGCAGCCGTGCGAATCCTCCACTGGGAAGCTGCAGCCTGAGGCGACTGGAGGTGGCCAAGGGAACCCACTGGGCCCAGCTGACAGCCTTGTCTTTAATAATCATTTCTCCTCTTACTCGCTTGCTTGCTCACTTGTTATTCCCATAACATGCATTGAGCGTAACTGTCAGAGCTGGCTCCGGGTCCCAGCTCACCAAGGACCAACGCTAGCCGATCGTACAGTATCAAAGTCTTTATTGAAGAATAGTCTCCATTTACAAGTCTCAGCGTCCCAGCCCTACGTCTGGACTTTAGACCGGCGAAGCTCTGTCTGGATCTCCACCCCCTGTGCACCAGTTTAATACTCTAATCTTACTCCACCTCTTCCTTCTCTCTCTCTTCCTCTGGGTCTTACTACCCCCCGGGGTCTCATTCCTCCTGGACTCTTCCGACGCAGAGCTTGACCCCTCTGACTCCTCCCCCTCTCTTCGGCGGGCTTTAGGACCTGGCTCCCTACCCGGGCTGCCCACCTTGCCGCCCTCCTGTACATTTGAACTTGGCGCGCGCGCGCGTTTTACTTTCCGGATGACCGTTTCCTCGCTCCCTGACGAGGGTGTGGTCAGTCCTGCCTCACGTTCTCCCTCTGCCTGCGCGCTCCCTGATCCCGATGCCTTGGACTCCTCCCCCCTACTGCACTCTGGGGGGGACGCTGGCCCGGATTTCCAGCTGCTACTCTCTGAGTCCCCTCCTTCCCGAGGTGTCCCCCTGGGCACTCCCCTTGCCCTGACCATGGGGGCCCCTTTCTGTGAATCCTCCGAGTCACTGGAGAGGCTCAGAGACCTCGGACTACTGTCGCCGCTGACATTTCCTTCCGACTCCTCCCCCTCGCTCTCCGTTTCTTCCCTCTCCTGTGACTCTGCTCCTGAACCCCTGACATCCATCCCCCCCTCGAAGCCCCCCCTTCCCCCCTCCCCTTCCTCCGGCGGGGGTGCTGGGTGCTCCGTCGTTGTGGGGGTGAATGGTGGATACAGTTCGTCCCCCGTGGCGTGCATCCAGTTAGAGAAATCCGGCTCGTCCTCCATGTCTTCGCCGACCTCGTTCTCCTCTGCTTCCATCTCCGTGCCGCCATGCTCGAACCCAACGTCCTCCCCCATCACGTCCATGTCCCTCTCACCCTCGTTCCCCTCTGGGTCCGTTGCCTGCCAAGGGCCCCTCAGCCACCTCTCCTCTCCTCGATTGTCCCACCAAAAGGAGCGGTCTGAGGCAAACCCCGAGGGCGAGCCCTCCGGTGAACGTGTTTCTAAAGCTGGTTCTTCGTCCGAGGTGAATCCCTGGAACGTGCTGGTAGAAAGCGTGGGTGTGAAAAGCCAGTCGTCGAAATACTCGGCTGGCATGGGCCTGTGTGGGAACAAGGCATGAAACTCCTCTTTGAGGAGAGGCTCGTCCAGGGCATAGTCCGGCACCCAACTGTTGGCGCTGGCCGGGGTACCTTCCCTTGCGAGAAAATATTCTACTCCCTCTTCCCCCCATCTCGAGTCCAAAATCTCTGTGACCTGGTTGATGGGTTCCCTTCTTGGCGACTCCCTCCTTGGGGGGATCTCCTTATACTGGTCTGATGCCGTGCCCTGCGCCTGAAATCGGTGAGGTGCTTTGTAGGGCGTGAGCACCGACCTATGGAATACTGGGTGCATTCTGGATCCTTCCGGAAGTGTCAACCGGAAGGCCACCGGATTGATCTGTGCCTCAACTAGGTAAGGTCCTAGCTGCTTATGTCCGAGTTTCTTCTTAGCTAAGGATCTTGTCGGCACTGCGTGGGCCGCTAACCACACCCAGTCTCCCACCTGTATGTCTTCACCAACCCTCCTGTGCTTGTCAGCCTGCAGTTTGTATGCGTGCTTTGCTAGCTCTAACTGCCTCCTAAGCTGCTCGTGGACTTCCTGCAATTCCGCCGCCAAGACTTCCGCTGCCTGTGGCTCCCCCTCCCCCAGTCTCTCTAATCCCGGGAAGGTTCTGGGATGCCTCCCGTTGTTGGCGAAGAACGGCGTCACCCCTGTGGACACGTGCTTCGTGTTGTTGTAAGCGAACTCAGCGAGCGGCAGGTAGTCCACCCATGTCGTCGGCTGTTGATTTGCATAGCATCTCAGGTACTGCTGCATGACGGCGTTGACGCGCTCCGCTTGTCCGTTGGTCTGCGGGTGTCTCGCCGACGCTAGGTTGATCTTGACATTCAGGAAACCCATCAGCTTCTGCCAGAAGCTCGAAATGAACTGGCGCCCCCTGTCGGACAAAATAGACCGTGGCAGTCCATGCACTCTGAAGACGTGGTCTATGAACAGCTTGGCGGTCTGTTCTGCCGTGGCCACCTTCGCGCACGGAATGAAGTGGGCCATTTTAGTGAACATGTCCACCACCACTAGCACTGCCGTTTTACCCCTTGAGCTGGGTAAATCCGTGACAAAGTCCAGGGCCACCCTCTCCCACGGTTCGCTCGGAGTCTGCAGCGGTTCGAGCAGTCCCGCCGGAGGTTTGTGCACTGACTTGGCCCTTTGGCAGGTGTCGCACCTCGAGACGTACTCCGCGACTTCCCCCCGCATCTTGGGCCACCAAAAATCCCTGGCAACGAGGTCTGCCGTCTTCTCCTTGCCAAAGTGCCCGGCGGTGGGTGCGTCGTGTAACTGCTGCAGTACCTTCGCCCGGAGGTCGTCTCCCGGTACATAGAGAGCTCCTCTGCGGATGAGCAATCCGTCTCGTACTTGGAACTCGTCGTCCTTCACCGTGCCCTTGTGCACCTCCTCCATCTTGGCTTGTGCAAAGGGGTCCCCCTGCAGTGCTCGACGGACCGCCTCCAAGTCCACGGTTGCTGCAGCGCACGCCCACGCTTTCGGAGCGAAAATGTGCTTGGCCGCTGCTGGTGCCGCCTCTTCAAGGTATTGCGGCTTCCTGGACAGTGCATCCGCCATGATGTTGTTGTCGCCTGGGATGTATTCTATCCTGAAGTCGAAATCCGCGAAAAATTCCGCCCATCTGATGTGCCGCTGGTTTAGGAATCTTGCCGTGCGCCAGTACTCCAGGTTCTTATGATCCGTGCGAACCTGCACGGTGTGCTTGGCCCCGACGAGGAAGTGCCGCCACGCCTTGAATGCTGCATGAATGGCCAGCAACTCCCTGTCCCAGATGGTGTAGTTTTGCTCCGACTTGCTGAGCTTCCTAGAGTAGAAGGCACACGGTCTCCAGTCCCCATGCGGGTCCTCTTGCAACAGTACGGCGCCCACGGCTCTGTCTGAGGCGTCTGTTTCAACCCTCAGCGGTTTGCTGGGATTCACATGCAGTAGCTGCCCTTCGGACGAGAAGAGACGCTTAAGGTTCTGAAAGGACTGCTCCGCTTGCTCCGTCCAGATGAACTTCTTCTTCTTAGAGCTGAGCGTGTCCGTAATGGCCGCCGTCTGCATCGCGAACCCCTTGATGAACTTGCGGTAAAAGTTGGCGAACCCCACAAACCGCTGGACCTCCTTCCGATTGCGCGGGCTCTTCCAGTCCAACACTGCGCGAACCTTGGCGCTGTCCATGGCAAGCCCCTTGTCCGACAGCTTGTAGCCCAGGAAATCCACCTCCTTCCTGTCGAACTGGCACTTCTCCAGCTTGGCATACAGTCGATGCTCCTGCAGTCTCTGCAGAACTTCCTTGACGTCTCTCTCGTGGGTCTCCTCAGATTCTGAGAATATCAGGATGTCGTCCAAGAAGCAGACGCATGTCTTGTAGAGGAGACCCGCCAGGACATGATGCATGAAAGCTTGAAAACAGTGGGCGCCATTTTGTAAACCGAAGGGCATAACTCTGTATTCATATGTGCCCAGGGGCGTGAACATGGCAGTCTTCCACTCGTCTCCTTCCCGTATGCGAATCAGGTTGTACGCCCCTCGCAGATCCAACTTTGTAAAAACGCGTCCTTTCCTCGCCGTCGCCAGCAGGTCATCTATCTTGGGCATGGGAAAGGCCGCGGGCTTGGTCTTTGAATTTAAGAGCCTGAAGTCTACCACAAGTCTTTTTTGGGGCGTGTCCCTTTTCTTCACAAAGAATACAGGACTGCCCCCCGCTGCCTTCGACTCCCGGATGAAACCGCGCTTCAAGTTGAGGTCTATGAACTCCTTGAGCTCCTGCAGCTCGTCCTCAGACATGGAATACAGTTTCCCGGCTGGCAGCGTCGCTCCTGGCAGGAGGTCAATCTTGCAGTCATAGGGCCTGTGGGGAGGCAGCTTGTCCGCTTCCTTCTCGCAGAAAACCTCCAAAAACGCTGCGTACTTGCGCGGCACTGCTTGCAGCGTGCCTAATTGTAGCTGCGGGTCGTCCCCTCCTTCTTCCGGGCTAGGAAGGATGCAATGTTCCGCGCAATAGGAGGAGCCGAAGGTCAGTTGGCGCTGGTACCACGCCAATGCTGGGCTGTGCCTGTGCAGCCAACTCATGCCCAGGACTACAGGCGTGTCCGACAGGTGGGTGACGTTAAAGCTGATGACTTCTCGGTGATTTCCGATCCGCATCACCATTGGTTGCGTTTGTTGCACCACCTGCCCCCCTAACAAGTCTCTGCCATCCACCGTGACAACGTTCAGGGGCAGTGTGGCTGGTAGCAGTGGTATATTGTGCTGCTGAATGAATTCCAGTCCTATAAAGTCAGCGTTGCTGCCGGAGTCAATGGTGATCGGCACCTCCAGAGTGCGTCCATTGGGCAGTTGGAGAGACGCTGTAAGCTGCACCACTGGTTTGGGTGGGAGGGGGTCTGTGGGTTGCAAAAGTGCTGGGGATTGTTTCATTGACTTGTCTGGCTGGACCCCAGTACCTCTTCCTCCAGCCAGACTCCGTCGTTTAACTGTTGCTGCGTTTTCAATTGAGCTGCTTCTGCGACTGTTGCCGAGGCTGCAGTGTGCTTGTGGAGCCTCTGGGGACACTCTTTCGCCATGTGTTGAGCACTGTCGCAGATGTAGCACTTCCTGTTCCCTCTAGGAGGCTTCGTTTTGGCTGCTCCCGGTGTCAGGGCTCTGTTAGCTGACTGAGCCCTGGCACCTCCTATCTCCATCGGCTCTTCTCCCCCTCCCTGCGAGGGTGTGGAGTGCGCACGCGCTGCTTCTCTGGGAAAGAAGGGAGGTGCTCTGGCTGGTGCCCTTCCCCAACGCCCTTCTTCCCTGTTGCAAGGACGTTCTTCCAGATGCACCCCGATCTCCAGAGCCCTCTGGACTACCTGCTGGGTGCTCCTTGGTCTCTCCCCTCTTCCAATCTCCGCTTTTACATCTGCATTCAACCCCTCCCAAAAGAGGTCTCTGACTGGCGCAGAATCTTTTTCCCACCCCAGGGCATGAACCAGTCCGAAAAATCGAGTATGGTACTGCCGCACGCTGGCTTTGCCTTGTTTAAGTCCATGTATGTCCCTCCTGGCAATATCGACGTCTACCTTTGATAAAAAGCATGAGTCCATTGCTTTAATAAAAGCCTTCGCATCTTGGAGCGCTGGATCATTGTCCCTCCATAGATTCCGCAGCCACGTTTTGGCTTCCCCATGCAAATGGGACAGGATAAACCCCACTCTCTCTCTCTCATCTCTAAAGTCTTTGTCCAGGAGATCCAGCGCAAACAGCAGGTCTGCTCTGAAGTTGGGGTACTGCTGCAAACTCCCGTCGAAATGCGATACCAGGCTGCCTCCCCTCCTCCCCAAGCCAATGCCTTCTGCCTTGTATCCCGTTTGCCCCTGTTTAGAAAGCACGTCCAACCTGGCTTGGAGATCCCGGCAGGAGGTAACCATTTCCTCCTCTCTCTTCCTGGATGCAATTACCTCCGTGCTGAGGTGCGTCACCGCTTCTTGCAGGGCTTTTATCTGCTCTTCCGTCGTCATCGTGCCTGAGTTTTGTGAGCTCTGTAAGCACCCCTCCTCTGTCCTCGCTGCGTCGACTCACGTGGCGAGGTTCTTGGTGCCAAAACTTTAAAAAAGGAGACAGAGCTTACTGTCAGAGCTGGCTCCGGGTCCCAGCTCACCAAGGACCAACGCTAGCCGATCGTACAGTATCAAAGTCTTTATTGAAGAATAGTCTCCATTTACAAGTCTCAGCGTCCCAGCCCTACGTCTGGACTTTAGACCGGCGAAGCTCTGTCTGGATCTCCACCCCCTGTGCACCAGTTTAATACTCTAATCTTACTCCACCTCTTCCTTCTCTCTCTCTTCCTCTGGGTCTTACTACCCCCCGGGGTCTCATTCCTCCTGGACTCTTCCGACGCAGAGCTTGACCCCTCTGACTCCTCCCCCTCTCTTCGGCGGGCTTTAGGACCTGGCTCCCTACCCGGGCTGCCCACCTTGCCGCCCTCCTGTACATTTGAACTTGGCGCGCGCGCGCGTTTTACTTTCCGGATGACCGTTTCCTCGCTCCCTGACGAGGGTGTGGTCAGTCCTGCCTCACGTTCTCCCTCTGCCTGCGCGCTCCCTGATCCCGATGCCTTGGACTCCTCCCCCCTACTGCACTCTGGGGGGGACGCTGGCCCGGATTTCCAGCTGCTACTCTCTGAGTCCCCTCCTTCCCGAGGTGTCCCCCTGGGCACTCCCCTTGCCCTGACCATGGGGGCCCCTTTCTGTGAATCCTCCGAGTCACTGGAGAGGCTCAGAGACCTCGGACTACTGTCGCCGCTGACATTTCCTTCCGACTCCTCCCCCTCGCTCTCCGTTTCTTCCCTCTCCTGTGACTCTGCTCCTGAACCCCTGACAGTAACGGTTCCTCCCCAGGTAGCTCTACAGAGGCAAGGCTTGGATGTGCTAATAAACCCCTTCATTATCTTTATTGGGCTCCTCTTCCTCCCCGATTACTTCTGTGGCACTTTCGCAATTGTTCCTAATGGGTTACCTATAACGCGCCACTGAATTGGCCTGGTGGGATAAGCAGATGAACTTTCAGTTCCACAGAGTGATTAATTGTACACGGCTTAGTGGAGCAGCTTGAGGGGGCTGAATTTCGAAGTGCACTTTCCTGGGCTGGATCCACCCTTCAAATCTGCGCCCCACTCTAACATTTCCCTTCGAAACACCTCTTGAATCTCTCCTCTTTACAAGCGTGGCTGCTGTCATAAACGTAAATCTGGCCTTATTCCCTTATGGGGGACACAAGAGCCCTTATAGAGTCCTTTGTAGGTTCTCCATCGGTCGGAGAAAATAACAGAGGCCAAGCAGAGAAGATTGAGAAGCAAAGCAGCTCGTAAGCCTGATCTTTAGTGATCTGTTGCAACAGGGTGCTCCCCTCACACGCAGGAAAGGAGGAGGACCCAGAACAAAGGTGTGTCTGCGATTATATAGACATTTTAAATTGCCTGCCCTGGAGTCCAAGACCACCCCAAGAAACAGCATACATACATCACAGAAGGGGTGTAGCTCAAGACCACCACCCCAGATACATCACACCTCCATCACAGAAAGGGCAGTCTACAACAGAAATCTGAGTGCGTTGTTTACCTCCTGTCTGACAGGTTACCTGTTAATGCTCACTTGATTGGATACCCTGGGGAGCCTGGCCAGTCCTTTGTAATGACAAATACTTAGTTCCTGAGCCAGGTCGCAGGCTCACCCTATTCATACACAGACATACCATTAGGATAGGATTTGTGAACAAAAAGACAATGGGGAAGCTGCCCCACTTCCTCCCTCCTTGCAGAGAAAACATTTGGTCAGTTTGGGAATGAAAATGGTTACAGGGCGGTCCTCCTGTGCTGCTCCAGACGTGTGGTCCACACATCTATGTATGCGCTTGGTTGGTACATTTATGAACATTTATTATACAGTGGTGCCCCGCAAGACGAATGCCTCGCAAGACGGAAAACCCGCTAGACAAAAGGGTTTTACGTTTTGGAGGTGCTTCGCAGGACGAATTTCTCTTTGGGCTTGCTTCGCAAGACGAAAATGTCTTGCGATTCCTGGGGGGGGGGGGTTTCGCTCCCCACCCCCTTTTTCTAAGGCACTAAGCTGCTAATAGCCTTTTAGCAGCTAATCCGCTAATCCCTTAAGCCTTTAATAGCCGCTAATAGCCGCTAAACCACTAATAGCGCTAATCCGCTAATCCGCTAATGGGCTTGCTTCGCAAGACGAAAAAACCGCTAGACGAAGAGACTCGGGGAACGGATTCTTTTCGTCTTGTGAGGCACCACTGTATATGTGTATATATGACCTTAATTTTTTTTATTTCACTGCCATTCATTTTTCCAGGGAAATGTAAAGCACGGCACGCTCTCCACCCTAGACAATGGACGAGATCGTAAGAGGAGGCTGCTGGATCAGGCCATTCGGCACCCATCCGGTCCAGGATCCTGATCTCACAATGACCAACCGGGTGCCCCAGTGAGATGCGAGCGCAAGAGCAGAACTCTCCCTTGCTGCAATTTCCAGCAACTGGGATTCAGAAGCCGTGTTGCCTCCAGTCGTGCTCTCTTCGTCTTAATTCCCCTCGTTTACTGATGCACACCCACCAAACCTGAAAGTCAGTTGCCCTGTTGTTATCTTTTCATTCAGCAGCCTAACAGCCCGCGGATAGAAGCTGTTCTTTACCCTGTTGGTGCGACTAATCATGCTTCTAAACATAAATAATAATTTATTACGATTCAAAGAGAAAAACAACTACCAAACTTTTAGAAGACATCTGAAGGCAGCCCTGTCTAGGGAAGCTTTTAATGTTTAATAGGTTGCTGTATTTTAGTGTTCTGTTGGAAGCCGCCCAGAGTGGCTGGGGAAACCAAGCCAGATGGGCGGGATATAAATAATAAATTATTATTATTATTATTATTATTATTATTATTATTATTATTATTACTACTACTACTACTACTACTTCTATATCTTCTGCCCGAGGGCAGGAGATCAAGAAAGTGCCGGCCAGGGTGTGAATCATCCCTGAGAATTTTCCTCACTCTCCTGAGGCAACGTTCTTCCGCAATGTCATCCGGTGGATTCATGGGACAGATAATCATCATCATCATCATCATCATCATCATCATTCTGTACTACAACCAAGCAGTCCCTGAAACAGGCAGCCGGGCTCTTTTGCAGCATGCACACAAAGCATGACAACAGGCATTTTACTGGTGTTTTAATTATCTCTTCTTTCTGTGACGATCACTCATAGCCGAATAAGATTGCCTTCCATGAAAGCGTGTCCCTAAATGCACTGCAAACATTAACCAACATTCAGTCTGCCGCAGCCTCTTGCAATGTTAACTGATCAAGAGGAACAGGTGGGCGAGGCACACCTGTGGGAGGGTCACGGTTTGAGGGCCGGCGGATTGCAGCTGGAAATCTCTCGCTTTCCCCAGGATGACCCCATTACCAGACACAAGCACCCACTTACAGCTGCATTAGCAAAAGGGTTTCTCTGTTATTAATTCCGCAGACAGCCTCTGCTACCCCTTCGACAACGGCAGCAAAAGCAACGGGTGCCAGCCGATAAGGCTAGCCAAAAGCCCGTGGGAAACAGGACAGAAAAACACCCACTAATTATCAAAATATAAGACATTGGGTGTGGGGGTTAGCAACCCAGTCTGCGAAACGTGTCAATAAATGGGACAAAACCAACAATTAGAGGGACGTAGAATAAATTCAGTGTTGCAAGGAAATAACCTAGAGCTAAAGTGCAGAGTAAAATGAAAGTTAACAAGCAATAAATAAAGGAATATAGTTCAGAGAGGGGGTAAAGGGTCTTCTCAGCACGGTAGATGATTCACAGCGGGCTCCCCTCATTTCTTCTTCCGAGGAGGCTGATTGAAATCAAAAGGCTGGGGAGGAAGATGGTGGCGCTGAGTCTTTCCCCCCAGCTTCCCAGATGCTGGTTCTGGGCTTAGTGCCTTGATGCTATATGGCTGTGTACACACCACACATTTTAAGCACACGTCTTTCCCCCCAAAGAAACCAGGCAACTGGAGCTTGGGAGGCTGGGAATTGTAGCCCCGTGAGGGGAAAACTGTTGTCTTTGTCCATGGAGTTTTCTTGGCAGGGATATTGGAGTGGCTCGCCGGTTCCTCCTCCAGGTGGATCACGTTTGGTCTAAAACTCTCCACTATGACCTGTCCATCTTGGGTGCCCTGCTCGGCATAGTTCATAGCTTCTCTGAGTTATTCAAGCCCCTTCGCCATGGCAATCCATGAAGGGGATTTGACTTTCTTGGGCTCCATGATCACTGCAGATGGTGACAGCAGCCACGAAATTAAAAGATGCCTGCTTCTTGGGAGAAAAGCAATGGCAAACCTAGACAGCATCTAAAAAAGCAGAGACATCACCTTGCCAACAAAGGTCTGTTGCAAAAAAGCTATGGTTTTCCCAGTACTGATGTATGGAAGTGAGAGCTGGACCATAAAGAAGGCTGATCGCCGAAGAATTGACGCTTTTGAATTCTGGTGCTGGAGGAGACTCTTGAGAGTCCCATGGACTGCAAGAAGATCAAACCTCTCCATTCTGAAGGATATCAGCCGTGAGTGCTCACTGGAAGGACAGATCCTGAAGCTGAGGCTCCAAGACTTTGGCCACCTCATGAGAAGAGAAGACTCCCTGGAAAAGACCCTGATTTTGGGAAAGATGGAGGGCACAAGGAGAAGGGGATGACGGAGGACGAGATGGTGGGACAGTGTTCTCAAAGCTACCAGCATGAGTCTGACCAAACTGCAGGAGGCAGTGGAAGACAGGAGTGCCTGGCGTGCTCTGGTCCAGGGGGTCACGAAGAGGCGGACATGACTAAACGACTAAACAACAACAACAACGAGGGGTAAACTACAGTTCACTGGGTTCCTTGAAGCCATGTGCTTCAAATGTGATCCTCTGCATAAGCTTCGTGCAAGAAAATCCCGGCCAGTGCTCAAAAGACAGGCTGTCTAGGGCAGCCTTGTGTGCTTGCTGTAAGACCCCCTAATTGTCTCGTGAAGGTTCACAGCTCAAGCACCACCACCTCTGCCTGGTGCCAGGCACTCTCTGTCAGGAGGTCATCCTACTCTCGAGTAGGACCCTGGCACAGACACATGCCCGACTGGCATGTTCCTGGTCGATCGTTCGGGAGCTTCAAAAGCTTTCTTCTGCCAGAACATCACAGCGACCAATGCCAACAGACATCAGCACACTTAGGGATCCGCATACTCTTCGCAGCTTTTGTGACAGACCTCAGCAACTCAGCATTTTGGCTAATCTACTTTATTTACATCTAAACACACAAGGAGCACTGCAACATGGCTCCCTCTCTCTCTAGCATCAGACAGCAAAGAGAAAGAACAAAGAACAATAGTCCCACTTCACAGAACACAGTAACACAAACATCCTGTCTCCGTCACTTCCCACTCTGTGGAGTCAAAACATACACCGTCATGTGACTGACAAAAATCCCATGACTGCAATCACGGAGCAGGAATTCTAACACTCTCATGTTCTGTAGCGTCCGTCTTTCTGATATTTAGCCTGGAGAAGAGAACTCTGAGGAGATATGATAGCCATCTGTAGTTATCCCAAGGGCTGTCACGTCGAAGGGGGAGCAAGCTTGTTTTCTCCTGCTCCAGAAGGGAGGACCTGAACCAATGAATTTCTAGAATTGTATACAGTGGTACCTTGGTTCTTGAACTTAATCCGTTCCGGGAGTCCATTCGACTTCCAAAACAGTTCAAAAACCAAGGCGTGGCTTCCGATTGGCTGCAGGAGCTTGCTGCACTCAACCGGAAGCCGTGGAAGCCACGTCAGATGTTCGGCTTCCGAAAAGCGTCCACACACCGGAACACTCACTTCAGGGTTTGCGGCGTTCTGGAGCCGATTTGTTCAGGAGCCAAGCCGTTCTAGTACCAAAGAGACTCCCCTTTCCAACCCCCTGCTATTCAGGAATCTCAGCTAAAGCATTCAAATGTCAAGAAAAGAAATTTCAACTAAACATTAGGAAGAACTTTCTGACGATAAGAGCCGTTTGAAAGTGGAACAGACTCCCTTAGGAAGTTGTAGACTCTCCTTCCTTGGAGGTTTCTAAGCAGAGGTTGGGTTGCCATCTGTCAGGGATTCTTCAGCTTTCATTCCTGCATTGCAGGGGGTTGGAATACATGGCCATTGGGGTCCCTTCCAACTCTACAATCCTTTGATTCGATGAATCCATTGGTTCAGGTCATACCCTCCGGAGCAGGAGAAAACAAGCTTGCTCCACCTTCCATGTGACAGCCCTTGGGATACCTTCAGATGATTAATAATAATAATAATAATAATAATAATAATATTTTATTTATATCCCGCTCTCCCCAGCCGAAGCCGGGCTCAGAGCGGCTAACAACAATAAAGTAACACAGCATTCTAAAATCAATTCATTCTAAAATCAATTCAAAATCAAATTAATGGCAACCATTGGGCTAGAGTTCTATAAGGATTACCACAGGAGGAGGTCAGACTGTGCCTTGGCCAAAGGCCTGGTGGAACAGCTCTGTCTTGCAGGCCCTGCAGAAAGATGTCAAGTCCCGCAGGGCTCTGGTCTCTTGTGACAGAGCGTTTCACCAGATCAGGGCCACGGCCGAAAAAGCCCTGGCTCTGGTTGAGGCCAGCCTAACCTCCCTGTGGCCCGGGATCTCCAAGATGTTTTTGTTTGAAGACCGTAAGGTCCTCCATGGGACATACCAGGAGAGGCGGTCCCATAGATACGAGGGCCCTAGACCGTATAGGGCTTTAAAGTTTAAAACCAGCACCTTGAACCTGATCCTGTACTCCACCGGGAGCCAGTGCAGCTGGTATAGCACTGGGTGAATGTGATTCCACAGCAAGGACCCCATAAGGAGTCTCGCTGCGGCATTCTGCACCCACTAGAGTTTCTGGGTCAGTCTCAAGGGCAGCCCCACGTAGTGTGAGTTACAATAATCCAGTCTGGAGGTGACCGTCGCGTGGATCACAGTGGCTAGGTCAGGGCGAGAGAGGTAAGGAGCCAACTGCTTAGCTATCATATCTACAACTCTACAGTTCTATGGCGCTGCAGTGCTCTCATTTTCCTGCTTTGATTTCCGGACTTCCTTCCCCACAATTCACAACTCATCTGTGGGATTATTCCCCCACCCCACTCCAATTTGCATCACCCCCATGCTTATTACCGTATTTTTTTCTCTATAAGACTCACTTTTCCCCTCCTATAAAGTAAGGGGAAATGTGTGTGCGTCTTATGGAGCGAATGCAGGCTGCGCAGCTATCCCAGAAGCCAGAACAGCAAGAGGGATTGCTGCTTTCACAGGCTGTTCTGGCCTCTGAGATTCAGGATATTCTTTTTCTTGTTTTCCTCCTCCAAAAACTAGGTGCGTCTTGTGGTCCGGTGCGTCTTATAGAGCGAAAAATACGGTAACTTGTTGCCCTCTAACTGATGAAGTGCTACAGAGCAGTTTCAGGGTAAATCATGTTCCGGTTTTATAAAACCAGACTTTTTCCTCTCTTTTTGGTGTTTATTTATTTAAAAGGCCAAAAACCGATAGTAAAGAGAGAGGAAAATAATATATGTTTTTTTCCTGGCTCTCAGACAGCCTTTAACTATGAAAAGGCAATTTTCTCCGCTCACAGCCCAACAATTCTCTCTCTCCCTTTGCTATTGTGTCTCAAGGATGTCGCAGCCCCTTTAAGCTTCTGCTGAAGAAGCGGGCTGTGAAATTGACTAGGAGGAAAACCAAAACAGACCATGCCTACAAACCCGAGAGTGCAAAACTGGGAATATGAAAGGCAAGGGGGGAATGATGTGCTCTTACCTTTCTTTAAAACTCTGCCTGCCATGGCGCATAAGCACGCACAGAGTGCTTCACATCAACACCCTCCAAGGGGGAAGAGCAGAGTCTACTCACTGGTGCAAGTCTCCCCTTCTCTTCTCCGCTCCCCGATCGGCAGCTGCAGGGGGCTGATTTTGGGAAGTCAAAAGCTCCAGCTTCGCAAGCCACCCAAGAGGTATTTTATTTTATTTATTTCATAAAGTTCACACACCGCTTGATTGCAACACACACACAGACACACAGACACACACAGCCCTCCAAGCGATTTACAAAGAGAATAAAATAATAAAATTATAGTAAAAAAAAAAACACCACCAACTCGAAGAAGAAGAAGAAGAAGAAGAAGAAGAAGAAGAGGAGGAGGAGGAGGAGGAGGAGGAGGAGTTTGGATTTGATATCCCGCCTTTCACTCCCTTTAAGGAGTCTCAAAGCAGCTAACATTCTCCTTTCCCTTCCTCCCCCACAACAAACACTCTGTGAGGTGAGTGGGGCTGAGAGACTTCAAGGAAGTGTGACTGGACCAAGGTCACCCAGCAGCTGCATGTGGAGGAGCGGGGAAGCGAACCCAGTTCCCCAGATTACGAGACTATCGCTCTTAACCACTACACCACACTGGCTCTCTTCGAAACATTCAAATAACATTTAAATAAGAGCCAGTGTGGTGTAGTGGTTCAGTGTTGGATATGGACCTGGGAGAGAAGGGTTCGAATCCCCGCTCAGTCATAAAACTCACTGGGTGACCTTGGGCCAGTGCCCATCTATCAACTTAGCCTGCCTCACTGGGTTGTTGTGAGGAGGAAATGGAGAGGAGGAAAACCATGTGCAGCAGCTCAGGCTCCTTCGAAGAAAAAGTGCTCTGTGGATGTAATAAACACACACACACAAAGGCTCTTCTTAATGTCTTTAAGAAATAATTTTTAAATAAAGTCCCGTTAATTGCGATGATTACTATGCCAAGCCAGTAGTGATGTATGGAAGTGAGAGCTGGACCATAAAGTGAGAGCTTAGTGAGAGCTGGACCATAACGAAGGCTGATCGCCAAAGAATTGATGCTTTTGAATTATGGTGCTGGAGGAGACTCTGGAGAGTCCCATGGACTGCAAGAACATCAAACCGATCCATTCTGAAGGAAATCAGCCCTGAGTGCTCATTGGAAGGACAGATCCTGAAGCTGAGGCTCCAAGACTTTGGCCACCTCATGAGAAGAGAAGACTCCCTGGAAAAGACCCTGATGCTGGGAAAGATGGAGGGCACAAGGAGAAGGGGACAACAGAGGACGAGATTGTGGGACAGTGTTCTCGAAGCTACCAGCATGAGTTTGACCAAACTGCGGGAGGCAATGGAAGACAGGAGTGCCTGGCGCGCTCTGGTCCAGGGGGTCACGAAGAGGCGGACACGACTAAACAACTAAACAACAACAGTATGCCAAGGTTTTGGGTTTTTTAAGCACATTTCACAGCATAAGTAGAATAAATGCCACGGCAAAATCAAAAAGTACAGACTTGCAGTGAAAAGGCATGAACTACCGTATTTTTCGCTCTTTAAGACGCACCAGACCACAAGACGCACCTAGTTTTTGGAGGAGGAAAACAAGGGGAAAAAATATTCTAATCTCAGAAGCCAGAACAGCAAGAGAGATCACTACACAGTGAAAGCAGCGATCCCTCTTGCTGTTCTCGCTTCTGGGATAGCTGCGCAGCCTGCATTCGTTCCATAAGACGCACACACATTTCCCCTTACTTTTTAGGAGGGAATAAATGAGTCTTATAGAGCAAAAAATATGGTATATTACTGTATACATGAACCCCTTAAAAATACAAGGGAGAGTTTGGACCCTGAACACAGGGAGGCACCATGAAGGCACAGGTGCTATTGCACTGAACAAAATGTTTTTCAAAAAAACAAAACCACTGGATATTGTGCATTAATAGTCATTTCCCCATCCCATTTCCCCCTCCACTTTGGCCTACCCTGCACCCATTGGCACATTTAAATGCAAAGTGCTCGTTCGGTTTCAGCAAATGAACATGGAAATCAGGAGGGTAACAAATGCAGGCTGAGGGGTGTTTGCTAGCAGCCGCTGGCTCTGAAATAGGGTCGCCTTCCAGGAGATGCCATTCTCTGTCAAAACGTGCCCCCACCGCCCCCACCCCGGTTCTTCAGGGCTGGAAATTATCATAAGGCAGATCCTCCGGGGGCACTTTCGGAGAAGAACAGAACAGCGTCTCTCCCCCCTCAGTTCATGTAAGCAGAAGAGGGAAGTTTGGCAGAATATTAAAATGCTTCCTTGCCCCACCCCAGGGATGGCAATTAATATGAAGTTTGAAGAGATTTTTTTTATCCAGGGGGAGGGGAAGCAAGGAGCAGGCAAGCTCTGGCAGATTAATCGTGGCTTCAACTGTAGGATAAAAGAGAGCCCTTTGTCAAGCTAAAAAAACTGAAATGATGATTAGGGATGCGGTAAAGCTGCGTATATTATGGGTTGTAGTTGCAGGACGATGAGATGTGGAGGTGATGACCCCTACTTGATATGGCTTTCTTTATTTCTTTTTTAAAAAAAGGAGTGGACAAATTTGTAGAGGAAAATTGCCTTATTAAGAGCTCTGGACCAGGATTGTTGAAAGGAGCCTCCCTCTTCAGAGGCATTCTACCTCAGAGTTTCAGCTGCAGGGACAATTGAAATACTTTATTGTCCCCTGTACAACATGTGTACAGTGAGATTACATGAGCACCCCCCACTCAGCTCTCTTCGTCTTAATTCCCCTCGTTTACTGACGCACACCCACCAAACCCAAAAGTCAGTTGCCCTGTTGTTATCTTTTCATTCAGCAGCCGACGGATAGAAGCTGTTCTTTACCCTGTTGGTGCAACTAATCATGCTTCTGTATCTTCTGCCCGAAGGCAGGAGATCAAGAAAGTGCCAGCCAGGGTGTTAATAATCATCCCTGAGAATTTTTCTCACTCTCCTGAGGCAACGTTCTTCCGCTGTTTCATCCAGAGGATTCATGGGACAGCCCATAATATCTTGCGCTGTATTCACCACCCTCTATAGGCACTTCCTATCAGTTGATGTCAAACCAGTGTACCACACCGTGATGCAGTATGAAAGGACACTTTCTATTGTGGACCGGTAGAAGGAGATCGTCAGATGTTGATTGACATCGTTCTTTCGCTATGCTCTGAGAAAATGGAGTCTCTGTTGAGCTTTCTTAACCACCTGGGTTGCATTGGTTTTCCAAGTAAGGTCTTCACTGAGATAAACTCCTAGGAATTTAAAGGAAGAGACTCTCTCCACACAGTCCTCCCCAACGTACAGCGGGGCTAGACAATCAGCTGATTAAGAACAGGACTTAGGGTCTTAGTAGACCACAAGCTAAACATGAGTCTGAGAATCCAGCAGGTGGCGCTGTGGGTTAAACCACAGAGCCTAGGACTTGCAGATCAGAAGGTTGGCGGTCCGAATCCCCACGACAGAGTGAGCTCCCGTTGCTCGGTCCCTGCTCCTGTCCACCTAGCAGTTCAAAAGCACGTCAAAGTGCAAGTAGATAAATAGGTACCACTCCGGTAGGAAGGTAAACGGCGTTTCCGTGCACTGCTCTGGTTCGCCAGAAGCGGCTTAGTCATGCTGACCACATGACCCAGAAGCTGTACGCCGGCTCCCTCGGCCAATAAAGCGAGATGAGCGCCGCAACCCCAGAGTCGGTCACGACTGGACGTAATAGCCAGGGGTCCCTTTACCTTTACCTTTAAACATGAGTCCACAGTGTGATGCAGCAGCAAAGAAAGCAAATGCTATTCTAGGCTGCATCAACAGACGCATACTGTCGAAATCAAGGGAAATAATAGCACCCCTCTCTTCTGCCTTGGTCAGACCATACCTGGAATACTGTGTCCAGTTCTGGATGTCAGAATTTTAAGAACACATGCAGAGGAGAGTGACCAAGGTGACCAAGGATCTGGAAACCAAGCCTGATGAGGAAGAGTTGAGGGATGTTTAGCCCGGAGAAGAGGAGACTGACAGGTGATCTGATAGCTGCCTTCAACCTCAGGAAGAACTTTCTGACAGTAAGAGCTGTTAGACGGTGGAAAGGTCTCCCTCTGGAGGTTGTGGACTCTCCTTCTCTGGAGGTTTTTAAGTGGAGGTTGGATGGCTGTCTGTCATGGACGCTTTAGTTGAGATTCTTGGATTGCAGGGGGTTGGGCATAATAATAATAATAATAATAATAATAATAATAATAATGCATTTTTATTTATACCCCGCCCTTCCTGGTTCAGAAACCCAGACTCAGGGCGGCTAACAACAAATTTAAAACACTTAATTGATGCAACAAAAAACAACATAAAATACAGTATAAAACGTGAATAACAATAAATTCAGAATTCAAAAATGAATTTAGGGGGGAAATCCATCCAATAAACATTAGATGATCCCCAGGGCTAGCTGGCTAAATTAGTCCTATTTGGGCCAGTGAGGAGACCAGGGGAGAATTAGCTGTGGGATCCCAGAGCGGGTTATCTTCATAAAAAGGGGAGGGGGAGGGAAGGAAGGGGAATAAAAGATCAGGCTAAGTTCAAATTGAAAGCCAGGCGGAATAGCTCTGTCTTACAGGCCCTGCAGAAGGAAGCTGAATCCTGCAGGGCCCTGGTCTCCTGGGACAGAGCATTCCACCAGGTCGGAGCCACCACTGAGAAGGCCCTGGTGGAGGATAATCTGACTTCCTTAGGGCCTGGGACCTCTAAACTATGATTATTCATGGACCTTAATGTCCTCTGCAGGGCAGACCAGGAGAGGCGGTCCCGTAAATACCCCCAGAGTCCCACCCAACTCTACAATTCTATGAAAGCATAAAAAGATTGGTTTATTACACAGAAATGAAAGAAGACAGAGCGTATGTGCGGTGCTTCGGACGGCAAAGTTATGCATATGCGGGCAGTGAACCATCACTAAGCACGCACACCTTAATGTTAATCCCATAAGCCTCGAGAGCGGGTGCTGCCATTTGCCACGGACTCCCAGGGAAAAGAGGAGAACAAGGGAGGGGTATACCTGATCTAATGGGACGCGGGTGGTGCTGTGGGTTAAACCACAGAGCCTAGGACTTGCCGATCGGAAGGTTGGCGGTTCAAATCCCCACAACAGGGTGAGCTCCCGTTGCTCAGTCCCTGCTCCTGCCAACCTAGCAGTTCGAAAGCACGTCAAAGTGCAAGTAGATAAATAGGTACCACTCCGGCGGGAAGGTAAACGGCGTTTCCGTGCGCTGCTCTGGTTCGCCAGAAGCGGCTTAGTCCTGCTGGCCACATGACCCGGAAGCTGTACGCCGGCTCCCTCGGCCAGCAAAGCGAGATGAGCGCTGCAACCCCAGAGTCGGCCACGACTGGACTTAATGGTTAGGGTCCTTTTTATACCAGATCTAGGAGCAAGCAGAAGGCAAAGTCAGGGATCGGAGCCCTGTGTCTTCGGAAAGAGTTAAGCTCTGCCCTTCAAAACCCAGATGCCATGACCCACAGAAATAAACCACGTAAGGAGCTCAAGCTGTCTCTTACAACTTCTTCATGCAGCAGCGCCCTGGAATCCATCACTTCAAGATGCAGCGATGGCCACCAACATCCTGGGCTTTAAAAGAGGATTGGGAAATGTCACGGAGAAAGGACAATTACTGATGATGCCTGCAGGGTCAGAGTCGCTGAGAATCACGAGCGGGAAATTGCTATTGTGCTCATGTCCAGCTTGGATCTGGATTCCGACCGCAGGATCCAGCAGGGCTCTTCTCGTCTTCTATTTGTGTATTCTAAACATACGACAGAACAACAATTTCTTGCTCCAGGGGCGTAGTCAAGGATTTCTCCAGCCAGTGTGTGATTATTAAAAAGTATGGGTTGAAGTATGCAGAAGGTTCAGTCCCCTGCCTGAAATTCTGGGGGGCTGCTGCCAGCCAGTGTAGACAATATAGAGGTTGGTGGACTGATGGCATGACAATAAGGCAGGTTTCTGTGTTCCTATCAGAAGGTCTCCACAGCTCTCTGCTCTTGTGACCTAAACAATTAACAGACACTTTTGATAACCAAATAAAGATCTACGGTGCCGCCATGTTTGGAGCCAGTCCCAAAAACATATCGGAGAGCTGGAGGAACAGCAGCTAAAAAGATTTTTCCCCCCCATCCTCTTTGTATATTTTTTTATCACATCATTTTCAACCAATTATTAAACATACTTTTATGTCTTGTACAATTTTTTGACTTCCATCAATCACATCTGAAAATTTCCCCATCTTTTCACTTAATATACATTTCTTACTTTCACTATTACATTTAAATCTCTTAACTAATGTCTCTCTTCTTTCTCTTCTTTGCAATATTTCATATATTTCTCCTTACAAAACTTCTTGTAGCCCTGCTAGCGTAATTTGTTGATTACAGTTGCTCTTCAAATAGATTAATGGGCTGAAGCATCTCCTCTATAAGAAATGTTTGCGACTTTGGGGGATTATTTAATTGGGGGCAAGAGGGGGCACGATCAGTGTTTCTAAAAATTATGCATGCTTTGGAAAATTGGGTGCAGAAAGTTTTTCTCCTTCCTTCCTTCCTTCCTTCCTTCCTTCCTTTCCTTCCTTCCTTCTTAATTACATTTCTCTCCCACCCTTCCTGCAAGCAGCTCAACGTACGTTTAATTCCTCCCCATCTTATCCAAACAACAACCCTGCGAAGTAGGTTGGGCTGTGAGACACTGACTAGCCCAAGGTCACCTTGTGAACTTCATTCCTGGGTGGTGATTTGAACTCAGATCTCCCAGGCCCTACTCCAACACTGCCTCCCACAGCCCTCCAGGAAAGCCACAGCAAGGCTATTAATTACTGTGTTGTTGTTTAGTCATTTAGTCGTGTCCGCCTCTTCGTGACCCCCTGGACCAGAGCACGCCAGGCACTCCTGTCTCCCACTGCCTCCCGCAGTTTGGTCAAACTCATGCTGGTAGCTTCGAGAACACTGTCCCACCATCTCGTCCTCCGTCGTCCCCTTCTCCTTGTGCCCTCCATCTTTCCCAACATCAGGGTCTTTCCCAGGGAGTCTTCTCTTCTCATGAGGTGGCCAAAGTCTTGGAGCCTCAGCTTCACGATCTGACCTTCCAGTGAGCACTCAGGGCTGATTTCCTTCAGAATGGAGAGGGTTGATCTTCTTGCAGTCCATGGGACTCTCAAGAGTCTCCTCCAGCACCATAATTCAAAAGCATCCATTCTTCGGCGATCAGCCTTCTTTATGGTCCAGCTCTTACTTCCATACATCGCTACTGGGAAAATTAATTACTGTATTTATGTCTATTTAACAGTACTACTGCCAACAATGTAGTCAGGCAAAAGTTAGGCCCCTGCCTCAGGGCACATACAATCAAAAGAAGGCAGAGATTGGGCCGAGGAGGGAGAGCCATGAGTATCAAGCACACAGGATGACTAGGTGATCATCTACTTCCAGCGGTTTATAATTAATCTTCATTATCCTTTGCCAGAGACTAGTTGTTGATTCTGTAAGTCCACCAAATACATCTCCAATCCCCTGACTTCCAGAATTCAATTAATCTGGAACTTTTTCAAAGGCAGGCAAATGCGATACGCTCTGTATAAATGATTCAATGAGCTTTTTAAAAAATAGTAATAATGGAGGAAGACCCCATGAGAATTGCTGTTAGTTTTTGCGCCTCCCCCTTTAAATCCCATGTCTTCCTTCTGCTGAGAATGTTTCACCTCACAAAACTATCAATTTGCCCTCCCTTGGTCCTTTTTCCAACAGAAGAGAATAAATCTTAGCCGACAGCCCTTTAATCTCCCCGAGGTTAATGTGAAATCTTCTCATTTGGTAATGGCCTGTAACAGCCTATTAAAAAGTGAAAAGTGGAACAGAATCTGATTTGGATGTCTTAAAGACCTGCAAGACCAACTCATATCACTTTTCAGCCTAGTCCCTTAACTTTCAGAAACCACCTTGAGTTTGTGGTCAAATTCCCAGTCTCAATGGTACTTTATAGGTGCAAACTGGCAACTCTCCTTTTATCATTCTTCAGCCTTGTATCATTCTGTACCCATTTCATGTGCAGAAGAACTGAGGCAGAGCTTCCATCCAAGTGTCTCAGGGCTGCTGCTAGGATCGAGTCTGTCTGTCTGTCTGGTTGGTTTGGTTGATAAAATTTATAAACCGCTTTGTTGCGTTCGCAAAGTAAAGGAAATTATATTTCCTTTATACCTCATGGTAATCCCATCTGACCCCTACACCGCTTAATTGTAGAAAGAACCTTAGAGCAGTTTCCAAAATGGATGAAACCAAAAAATACTCACTGAATTTCATTTTTACAGCAATAATTTAAAATGTACAAAAAGTTAAAGCCACAATAGACGGAAAGAAATTAAAACTCACACCAGCTCTCTGGGTTGTTGTTGTTTATTTGTTTAGTTGTGTCCGACTCTTTGTGACCCCCTGGACCAGAGCAGGCCAGGCACTCCTGTCTTCCACTGCCTCCCACAGTTTGGTCAAACTCATGTTTGTGGCTTCGAGAACACCATCCAACCATCTCGTCCTCTGTCGCCCCCTTCTCCTTGTGCCCTCCATCTTTTCAACATCAGGGGCTTTTCCAGGGAGTCTTCTCTTCTCATGAGGTGGCCAAAGTCTTGGAGCCTCAGCTTCAGGATCTGTCCTTCCAGTGAGCACTCAGGGCTGATTTCCTTAAGAATGGATAAGTTTGGTTTTCTTGCAGTCCATGGGACTCTCAAGAGTCTCCTCCAGCACCATAATTCAAAAGCGTCAATTCTTCGGCGATCAGCCTTCTTTATGGTCCAGCTCTCACTTCCATACATCACTACTGGGAAAACCATAGCTTTAACTATACGGACCTTTGTTGGCAAGGTGATGTCTCTGCTTTTTAAGATGTTGTCTAGGTTTGCCATCGCCTTTCTCCCAAGGAGCAGGCATCTTTTAATTTTGTGACTGCTGTCACCATCTGCAGTGATCATGGAGCCCAAGAAAGTAAAATCTCTCCCTGCCTCCATTTCTTCCCCTTCTATTTGCCAGGAGGTGATGGGCCCAGTGGTCATGATCTTCGTTTTTTTGATGTTGAGTTTCAAACCATATTTTGCGCTCTCCTTTTTCACCCTCATTAAGAGGTTCTTTAATTCCTCTTCACTTTCTGCCATCAAGGTTGTGTCATCTGCATATCTGAGGTTGTTGATATTTCTTCTGGCAATCTTAATTCCAGCTTGGGATTCATCCAGCCCAGCCTTTCGCATGATGAATTCTGCATATAAGTTAAATAAGCAGGGAGACAATATACAGCCTTGCCGTACTTCTTTCCCAATCTGGGTAGGCTTGTCTAAAGCAGAATGTTGCAGAAAAGAATGCACTGAAGGCGCCTGATTGCTATCAAGTGGCAGGGAGTTCCAAAGTGTAACTGCTGTCACACTAAACAGTAAAGTCCCTACAAAGGTGGCATGGGTATTACGTGGCACCTGCAATATGGCAATTCTGCCAATCAAAGCAGTTGTGTTGGCATATGTGGGGTAAGGCGGTTTCGTAGGTAAACTGGTCCCAAGTTGTTAAGTGCTTTATATACCGTATTTTTCGCCCTATAGGACGCACTTTTTCCCCTCCAAAAATGAAGGGGAAATGTGTGTGCGTCCTATGGGGCGAATGCAGGCTATCGCTGAAGCCTGGAAAGCGAGAGGGGTCGGTGCTGGGCTCCCACGGCTTGCGGAGAGTTGCCTGCATGCCGAAGCCTGGGGCGCACTGAGCTCAGCACACCGCAGATTTAGAGCTTCCCGCAGCTCTCCGCAAGCCGCGGGAGCCCGGCGCTGGGCTCCCACGGCTTGCGGAGAGTTGCCTGTTCTGGGGGCTGGGGTCGGGGGAAGCTCGGGCTTCCCCCGCCCCAGCCCCGCGCCTGGGGGGGAGGAAATAATTTCCCCCCCTTTATTTCCCCCCCAAAATACTAGGTGCGCCTTATGGGCCGGTGTGTCCTATGGGGCGAAAAATACGGTACTAATAGTATATAACTCGGCGCAGTAGCAAATTTGCAACCAGTACAGATCTCTGAGCCACAGGTGTTCTATGCTGACAAAGCCCAGCCTTGCACACTGTCCCACAGCTCATGATCCAGGGTACCACCTTGGCAAAAATAGCACACCAAAATGCAGTAAATTAGGGAAATTTCCTTGAGGGAATGAGTATGCAAAGATAAATTTGCTCTAAAACGCTGGTTAATTATCATCTTTCCTTGTTAAATTGCAAACAGATGTTGCAAACTGAACAGAGAGTGTGTGTGCAAAATGGTCAGATCCACCCACCCTTGGTGTAAGCAGAAAATTGATAGAACCCAATGACAGCAACACAGTTTAGCATTATTCATGCCTGACTTTACCTTTGTGGAAGCAGAGATAGAGACATGTAATGAATGGGGAACGGAATTCATAACACAGGGAAGGGGTCTGTCTGTGTGAAGCAGGTGAAAAAGAGCATTTTCTAAAGGGAGGTTAAAAAATACTCCCCACCCCCCAGGGCAGATGAGAACATGAGTCCAACATCCTGTTTTCACAGTGGCCAACTACCGTATTTTTTGCTCTATAAGACTCACTTTTCCCCTACTAAAAAGTAAGGGGAAATGTGTGTGCGTCTTATGGAGCGAATGCAGGCTGCGCAGCTATCCCAGAAGCCAGAACAGCAAGAGGGATTGCTGCTTTCACTGCGCAGCGATCCCTCTTGCTGTTCTGGTTTCTGAGATTCAGAATTTTCCCCCCCTCGTTTTCCTCCTCCAAAAACTAGGTGCGTCTTGTGGTCTGGTGCGTCTTATAGAGCGAAAAATACGGTAGATGCTTACAAGAAACCTGCAACCAGAATCTGAGTGCATTCAGAAACACGCAACATTTGACCGCAGAGGGAAACCAGCATGTTTCAACTGGATGTATTGCCATTGTGTTTCACTAGTTAATCCAAAGACTTTACTTGCAAAGTCTTATATTCCACAAATTTGTAATTTTCATCAATTAATTGATTTAATGCCAAAATACCTTTTTTCATCCAATTTTGCCAAATTATTACTTGATTTCCAAATTTTTAATTTTGGGTTGGCTCATATTGTTAATTTCTCGTGCTGATAGGGGTCTTCCTTATTATTTTTATTTATATATTCATCCAAATGTTTATAGGTGCTTTAATAGTCTCCGGGATAATTGGATATTTCATAAAATTGGAGCCGAGTTTAGTCCACCCTAGAAGAGGTTCAAAGAAAATATATTCGAGAGTAGCCCAATTGGGATTCCTGTTAACTCTCCAATAATTAGTATTACTCAGCAGGTAGGCCTGGTGATATGGTTCCGGATTTGGTAGACCTTCCTTAGTTGGAAGTTGCATTTTATGTAGTGATATTTTTGGTGGCTTTGTACCCCACAGGCACGATCTAAATAGCTGATTTGTTTTTTGGAAGTAAAATTTGGGTATATGTATTGGTAATCTTCTAAGAATGTATAAAAGCTTTGGAACAACATTCATTTTGAGGACATTAACCTTTCCCCAAAGGGAGAGGTTTAGAGGTCCCCATCTTTCAGTATCAAAAGAAATCTCATTTATAATTTGATTCAAATTTAATTTTACAATTTGGTCTAGATCTGATGAAATCATTATACCCAGGTATTTAATAAAGTCTTTGCACATGCAAAATTGATGGTTTCTATACAATGTAGCCCTTGGCCCAATTCGTAAAATCTCTGATTTTGTCCAATTTATAGAATATCCCAATATTCTGCCAAAGGTTTTTATTTTCTCCATAATTTTTGGAATTGTATCTTCTGGCTACTAGCAGTCAGGAAGTCCCTGAATTCCAGGTTCTGGGAGTCATAGGTTGGAGTTGTGGGCTTCTCAGAGCTATTTTGGCTGGCCACTGTGATCGTAAGAAGGTAAGAGATTTTGGGCGGTACTAGAGGTTCCCCCGCAGGGCGCTGAGCTGAGGGGGTGCAAAATCGAGAAGATCCATAATTAAATTTAAATCTAACATTTTTAATTTCTTTTTTTTAATTCATTTTTATTCAATTTTCCACTTTAACAATCCAATCACATCACATTGAATAATCCAAATTATACATATACATATCAAATAATCTGAATATTCTGCCAGATTATAAATAGGACTTTCCATGCTTCAAGTTTGGAGGTTTGCTGGGCGTCTCTGCTTACAGCCATCTCTGTTGTGAAATTCTGCTCAATATAATCCAGAGCATAGTTAGCAGAATAAAAGCTTAAAACACGGTGTTTCCGTGCGCTGCTCTGGTTCCCCAGAGGCGGCTTAGTCCTGCTGGCCACATGACCCGGAAGCTGTACGCCGGCTCCCTCGGCCAATAAAGCGAGATGAGCGCTGCAACCCCAGAGTCGGCCACGACTGGACCTAATGGTCAGGGGTCCCTTTACCTTTATCTATAAGTAGCTAAGCAAGGAAAATCTGCTTTATTATTTCTACCCCGCCCATCTGGCTGGGTTTCCCCAGCCACTCTGGGTGGCTTCCAACATATATAGGGACACAGGTAGCGCTGTGGTCTAAACTACTTGAGCCTCTTGAGCTTGCTGATCGGAAGGTTGGCAGCTCAAATCCATGCGACAGGGTGAGCTCTCGTTGCTCTGTCCCAGCTTCTGCCAACCTAGCAGTTTGAAAGCACACCAGCGCAAGTAGATAAATTGGTACCACTGCAGTGGGAAGGTAAACGGCGTTTCCGTGCGCTGCTCTGGTTCGCCAGAAGCGGCTTAGTCCTCCTGGCCACATGACCCGGAAGCTGTACGCCGGCTCCCTCAGCCAGTAAAGCGAGATGAGCGCCGCAACCCCAGAGTCGGCCACGACTGGACCTAATGGTCAGGGGTCCCTTTAACTTTAGTATGACTGTATTATTATTATTATTATTATTATTATTATTATTATTATTTATTATCACCAGAAAATGGTTGAAGGGTATACAAGATTTCAGCCTTCCAGAACGGAATACAAATGTTTCTGAAGCCTTGTTGAAAGGAAATGCAGTCACTGAACACGAATAAGCTGCATGTCTGTGTGTTTATTGAAATAATTCCTGCACTAATTTATGCAAAAGCCCTCTAACATAAAATGCTGGTTATTTAGCAGGGAGCAAAAGAGTTTAGGCACTAGAAATATTAATAGTATCACGGCACATGGCCTGCGGTTGGAGATCCACCCTCTTGCTTTATTAATACCATAGATCATTTCCGAGCCTTTTCCTCTCCCTGATTGCCTTTGCTCATTAGCCCTGTGAAAGAGCATCCCAGCGGCAGGCTGTGTGTGCTCACGCCTCCATTTCTGAAGACATAACCGCACGTGGAAATGAGATGATGAGTTGTTTTTCATAGAAGTGACCAGATTTGGGGCAGATTCATTTTCAGGCACCGGGTTGGCGCAGCGGCAGGTGACCCTGACGGCAGCGCATGGAAACGCCGTTTACCTTCCCGCCAGAGCGGTACCTATTTATCTACTTGCACTTTGACGTGCTTCCGTACTGCTAGGTTGGCAGGAGCAGGGACCGAGCAACGGGAGCTCATTCTGTCGCGGGGATTCCAACTGCCGACCTTCTGATCAGCAAGCCCTAGGCTCTGTGGTTTAACCCACAGCGCCACCCACGTCCCTTAATACAGTCATACCTCGGGATAAATACGCTGCAGGATAAGTATTTTCGGGCTGCGTTCCGTGGCGACCCGGAAGTAACGGAGCAGAAGTAACGTCACGGGCATGCGCAGAAGTGGCAAAACGCGACCCACGCACGTGCAGTCGCATCTTACATTCTGTTCAGGATGCGAACAGGGCTCCAGAACGGATCCCGTTCACATCCCGAGGTACCACTGTAGTAATACTACTACTAATAATTTATTATTTGTACCCCACCCATCTGGCTGGGTTTCCCCAGCCACTCTGGGTGGCTTCCAACATATATAGGGACACAGGTAGCGCTGTGGTCTAAGCTACTTGAGCCTCTTGAGCTTGCTGATCGGAAGGTTGGCAGCTCAAATCCCCGTGACGGGGTGAGCTCCCGTTGCTCTGTCCCAGCTTCTGCCAACCTAGCAGTTTGAAAGCACACCAGCGCAAGTAGATAAATAGGTACCACTCCAGTGGGAAGGTAAACGGCGTTTCTGTGCGCTCTGGTTTCCATCACGGTGTCCCGTTGTGATAGAAGCTGTTTAGTCATGCTGGTCACATGACCCAGAAAATTGTCTGTGGACAAATGCCAGCTCCCTCGGCCTGAAGCGAGATGAGTGCCACACCCCTTTGACTGGACTTAACCATCCAAGGGTCCTTTACCTTTTTACCTTATATAAACATAATAAAACATTAAACATTTAAAAAGTTGCCTTCAGATGTCTTCTAAAGGCTGTAGAGTTACTTATCTTCTTGGCTTGGGGGTTGAATAACCCCATACCCTCCAACATTTCTCTAATGAAAATAGAGACATCCTACAAAAATCAGGGGAAGTGGGTGGCACTGTGGTGTAAACCACTGAGCCTAGGACTTGCCGATCAGAAGGTTGGCGGTTCGAATCCCCGTGACGGGGTGAGCTCCCATTGCTCGGTCCCTGCTCCTGCCAACCTAGCAGTTTGAAAGCACAAAAAGTGCAAGTAGATAAATAGGTACCACTCTGGCGGGAAGGTAAACGGCGTTTCCGTGCGTTGCTCTGGTTCGCCAGAAGTGGCTTAGTCATGCTGGCCACATGACCCGGAAGCTGTACGCCGGCTCCCTCGGCCAATAAAGCGAGATGAGCACCGCAACCCCAGTCGGCCACAACTGGACCTAATGGTCAGGGGTACCTTTACCTTTACCTATCCTCACACACCTCTCCATCCTTCACCAAGCAAGCAAGAGGCATGATCACCGTTCTGTTCCATCGCCGTGGAGTAGTCCAACGGCAGGTGTTGCCTGTAGAGACTCCCGAGGGCCAGAGAGAGAGGTCTGGAGGGATGCATTTGGGCCCCGGGTCCTGACTCTTCCCACCTGAACTCTGAGCCATCAACCATCCTGATGAAATCGATAACACCTGGAAACTGAATCTCTCTCTGATGGCAGCAAAGGAAAGCAGCAGTGGAGCTATAGAAAGGGGGGAGGGCGGATCTGTGGAGCAGCAGCAGAAGAATATTGAGAATATCAAAATACCAATTTATTTGAATCAAATCTGACCAGATTTATTGCAAGCCATTTAGGAGTCTCTTCCAGAAAAGGATACATGATTTGATAAAGAAAGTGCATGATAGGAGATATGGGCAATTGAGAGGCGTCTTAATAAATTCCTTCGCTCTTGTGAAAAATACAACAGAGAACATATATAATGATATTGAGATATCCGATTGGGTCGCTTACTTAACTGTGAAATATGATGAACGCCGAAAGGCTAAATATTTTTAATGTCTCTAGTGCTTTTTCTTTTGGCCTCTGAACATATTGGTACTTCATCTAGGAATCGGAGAGTAATATCTGTCTTACTTTAAATATGCTTTTAAAAAAGGGTGGGGAGAATTTCAGTTTTATGGGGCGCAAGCAAATGCCATGCTACTTGTGATATTGTTTGTGATACAGTTAATGTACAAAAACTTAAGCGTGCATCTCCTAATTCACCCCAAACTCTGATTTCCCAGCAGTGGTTTTTAAGGCTGAACTCTGCTATGCACCTTTCTCTTGGATCACTGCTGGACTGTCTGGTTCAATCCCATCTTGTAAAATTCATTTTATGCTACTACAATTGATCAGGAGGTATTGTGTAGCTGTAATGGTTCTAGGGGTTGCTCGTGCGTAAGTTGCCGCCACTCCTGGTTAGGTTACCTGAACCCTTTCTGTCTGGACAGCCTCAAGTTTCGTGGCTGCCTCAGTCGCTGGCATAATCCGTCAGTGGGTGTTTCTTGAACCTCTTCCAGCATAAAAGCTGTTTGACGCCCAGTCTCCTCCTACTCTCCCTGCGTGGAAGTCTTCTGCGCAGGGAGGGTGTGGGCAGCGGAGTACCCGTACTCTCTCCACTGGTCTCCGGCGAGGAGTCCTGGAGCCACCTCTCCGATTCCCCCATCTGCCCCCCTTCTCCACTGGTGTTACGCTGGTTTCCTTCCCCAGCGGATGGGCTGCCTCTCTCCCTACTGGGACCCTCTCCGGCATCCCTCTGGAGCCTTCTCTCTGCCTCCAGCTCCGATGGCAGTTCCCTGACAGTAGCAAACAACCTTTCCCGAAAGATCAGACGTTTTGTGATAAGGAAAATGATGGGAAGATACACTGCAAAGTGTATGGCACAATTTTCTAACTTTCCGGCAAACAGAGCAGAGTGAATGTTCATAGACTAGCCAACATTTTCTCCCTGCAAACAAATCAGAATGAATGCTCAATAAGCAGGTGGTCTGAAGGCACCCCGTGATGCTATGCATAATTCAGGTTGCCAAGTGTCCAGAAAAACACATGCCTGATGTGCTCCTCTAATTCTAAGAGCAGCTCGGTCTGCATAAATGAACATGCAAAGCTTTTCGCATCAACGTTTTCACCTGCAGACCAGGAGCCTTGCTAGAAAACCTGAAAGGAGCTGTGGGCAGGGGCCAGCCATGTAAATTTGCAGAAAAACAACCAAGCACAGAGAAGCCACGCTGGGCGAAAGAGAGGCAAACTGAACTGAAATAAAGATGAGCGGTGGCACCAGCTCAGCAGCCTAAGGAGACATTCACAATTTCAAATCGCAGGCGAACCTCTATTTGAGAATGCTGTGCCGCCCTTCAAAAGGAATGGAAATGGAAAGTAGAGGATTTGTAATGCAAATGTGCATCCTGGCTAATTTAGCATTTAAATTGCCTAGGCAATTTAGGCAGCAGCAATAATCCACATGCACACCTGCAAACCTTTGAGCATAAGGCACTTCGCTTCCGAACACCAGTTGCAAGGGGAGAGCTGCTGCCCTGCTCAGGTGCTGCTGGCAAGCGTCCCAAAGAAATCTGGTACACACCTCACCCCAGAAGAAGATGCTAGGTTGTTGTTGTTTAGTCGTTTAGTCCGCCCCTTCGTGACCCCCTGGACCAGAGCACGCCAGGCACTCCTGTCTTCCACTGCCTCCCGCAGTTTGGTCAAACTCATGCTGGTAGCTTCGAAAATACAGTCCCACCATCTCGTCCTCTGTCGTCCCCTTCTCCTTGTGCCCTCCATCTTTCCCAGCATCAGGGTCTTTTCCAGGGAGTCTCCTCTTCTCATGAGGTGGCCAAAGTCTTGGAGCCTCAGCTTCAGGATCTGTCCTTCCAGTGAGCACTCTGGGCTGATTTCCTTCAGAATGGAGAGGTTTGATCTTCTTGCAGTCCATGGGACTCTCAAGAGTCTCAGATCCAGCAGGGAAATTCTTAAGTCCAACTTTGGCAGGTGCTATGGGAACAAAGGACGGTTAATTCACTTGCTGCTTGTGCATTCCTAACAGACGGGCGCTTATTCTCTGTTGTCAAGACTTTCGAAACTTGGGACGGAATAAGAAAACAGCCTCACGTCCTGCTTAAGACACGTTTCTGGCTCCCGATCCATTTGGAGAGGTCTCCAGGTCCTCACAGAAAGCAGAGGGCAGGTGCAAAGGCCAAGCCCCCAATTGCAAATGCTTTACCTCTGAGATCCACGCACAAAGGAGGTCGGCTAAGGTTAACTTGAGAGTTTATTCTGCCTGCAGCGATGGGAGGGGTGTGGTGATGGCTCCCTTTGGATCTCAGCCCCCGCCTTTTTGCATTTGTGTAAAGCTTGGAGGACATGGGAGAACTCACCCAAGTAGTTGCTGAACCTCAGACTAGTGGGGTGTTCTCAAAATTAGGGGTGTTTGAGGAAACAGTATTGATAGAGGGTAGTAGTCAACCACTTTTTTCTCAGATATTAATGGACATCACTGATTCATTTCAGTCTGTCTGCTCTGAGTCAAACACAGATGAATTCTTTTCCTTGACGGGCCATAGCTGCGTGGTACCGTCATGGAATTCTACTCAATACTGATCCAGAGCAGATTCCAACGTATAGTTAGCAGAGTAAAAGCTTAAACAGGATTCCCAAAAAATAGACCAGAGGCATTTGATATTTCATCTGGCAGAGCTTTACTGCTACTGAAGGCAAATGAGCATAATGGTCACAAATCCAATGCATTCAGGATTGGCACCGTCCATAAGAAATCCAGTTGCAGCGGACTTAACTTAAACTTAAAAAGGTAAAGGTACCCCTGCCCATACGGGCCAGTCTTGCCAGACTCTAGGGTTGTGCGCTCATCTCACTCAAGAGGCCGAGAGCCAGCGCTGTCCGCAGACTCTTCCGGGTCACGTGGCCAGCGTGACAAGCTGCATCTGGCGAGCCAGCGCAGCACACGGAACGCCGTTTACCTTCCCGCTGGTAAGCGGTCCCTATTTATCTACTTGCATTTTGACGTGCTTTCGAACTGCTAGGTGGGCAGGAGCTGGGACCGAACGACGGGAGCTCACCCCGCCGCGGGGATTCGAACCGCCGACCATGTGATCGGCAAGTCCTAGGCGCTGAGGTTTTACCCACAGCGCCACCCGCGTCTCTGCAACTTAAACTTACAATAAGTCTAAAGCTTAACACTATCTATGTACAGAACACCAAGACCAGCAGGAAGAGAGATAGAGAAAGTGTGAAACCCAGGCACCTTCTGGCCTCTTATTATAGTCAGCGTGACCTTGACAGAAAGAGATAACAGAGCCAGTTGAAACCAGCTGCGCTCAGCTTCTCCGAAGGAATAGCCCAAACACCATGAACCTCCTGCTTGCTTCTTTCACGCAGAGAAGCTTCCAGAACCCTCCTGAATTAATTAGAATAGGAAAGATCAATCACGTATCAGATCAATACTTTCTGCACCAAGAAGTGCAAACTGACAGGTAAAGTCCCTGGTCTGAAACCCTGGAGAGCTGCTGCCAGTCCGTGTAGGCAATACTGAGCAGGATGGACCAGAAGGTCTGACCAGGGGGATAGCGTGAGGGGTGCCAGGGAGACTGTGGTGCCAGGGAGGCACACAATTTTTGAGGGCGCGTGAACCAGGCGCACTTATGCAAGCGCCCCCTGCGTGGTCTACTTGCTCCTCTCTGCCTGCCAAGGGCTGTTCACGAAGAACGTGAGTCGGGAGTGGGCTTCCATTAATTTATTTCATCCAATTTATACATCACTTGTTATTAAAAAACAACAACCTCAGAAGTGATTTACCAAAAAGACAAAGCAATAAAATTATCAATAAGAAGAGTTAATAACTATTTAAGACTTTTAGAAATATAAACTAGCAAAAGGCTGATTAATACTTGCTTTGATTTTCTGGGAAGCAATTCATAGGCTCAGCATGTGCTCAGAGGCAGCCTTGCCCTTTCGCTCTGTCTTTCTGGGCGGAGGAGCTGGGTGGATCCTCCTAAGAGAAAGCAAAGAAGATCCTAGGAGCCCTGCTCTAAAATGAGGCCACAAAATACTTCCCATACCTGCGAGTTCCTGGGCAGAGGGGATCCCTGAAGCTAAGAAATCTGAAAGCCACCGATGCAGAGATAAGACAGTTTTGCATAGGTGCATATAAACATCCTTTTAAATCAGTTGGCCTTTTTTCCCCACCGCCAGTTTCCCAATATGTTTGACAGGTAAACTAATCAGGATTCCATTATCTGCTTGACTCACACGCCCCCCTGCTCTGCTCCACAAAACCCACCTGCCTATCTGCTCCTGTTGAAAAGCTTATTCAATTGATTTGCTTTTGTTTTTCAGTTTATTCAGTTGATTTGCTTTTGTTTTCAGCACTCCTTCTTCTCAAATAACCTGTCGCTTTCACAGTGCAGCTTCCAACATCCTCTTCAGCAGAGGCTCTGAGCTAATGGTCATAATGCAGCCGCCTGTTGCCACCTAGTGGAAAAGAAGAATGAGCACCTGGAAATCTAACCAAAGGCAGCGAAGAATCAAAGGCCTTGCTGTGTTTGACCAAGCATCCATCCCAGTTCTGGCTTTATTGTGCCCCAAAGTGGCAGGCCTGATGAAACTCCTGGTGTGAGATTTAAATGGAATATTGTGAAGGATTTCATCCATTCTTAAGGAAATCAGCCCTGAGTGCTCACTGGAAGGACAGGCGAAATACTTAGGAATATGGTTAACCTCTAAAAATATAGACTTATTTAAGAACAACTACGAACCGGTATGGAAGGGAATAAGAAAGGACCTGGAGGTGTGGGGAAGAATGAAACTGTCCTTTTGGGGGCAGAATATCTACAATGAAGATGAATGTGCTTCCAAGGATGTTATTCTTATTTCAGGCTATCCCCATAATTAAGGGGAATAGGATTTTCAAAGAATGGCAAAGAGCGATTTCAAGGTATGTTTGGCAGGGCAAAAAGCCGAGAATTCAATTTAAGTTATTAACAGATGTGAGAGAAAGAGGCTTTGCCCTGCCCGACTTGAAATTATACTATGAGGCATCATGCTTTTGCTGGTTGAAAGAATGGATAAAATTAGAAAATAAGGAATTGTTAGATTTAGAGGGGTTTGACAACAGATTTGAATGGCACGCGTATTTATGGTGTGAGAAGAAAAAAATCCACAAAGGTTTTGAGAACCACATCTTCCGAGGTCCTTTAGTTGAAGTTTGGGATAGGTATAAAAACCTATTAGAACCTAGAGTACCACACTGGTTATCTCCATTAGAAGTTATGAGTGTAAGGAAAATCAATATGAGAGGTAATTGGATTACATATGGCCAATTGTTATTTAAAGAAGGAGGAAAATGGAAAATGAAACCATATGAACAGTTAAAGAACATGTATATGACTGGTTGCATTATTTTCAAATAAATGAAATGTTTAGGAAAGATGTTAAAGAATATGGTTATGCAGACAAGGATTCAATATTTCAGACAGAAATAATAAATAATGATTTCAAAATTTTATCCAAAATGTATAAGTTGTTGCTAGAATGGAATTTGAAGGATGAGGAAGTTAAGTTGGTAATGATACATTGGGCCAGAGACTTTGGTTATAACATACAATTTGAAGACTAGGAAAGATTATGGAAGGAGAATTTAAAATTTACAGCATGTATGACATTAAAAGAAAATGTTATGAAAATGTTTTACAGATGGTACATAACACCGGTAAAATTAGCGAAAATGTATAAGACATGTAATAAGTGTTGGAAATGTAAAGAGAAAGAACTGAACTGAAAGCAGAGATGCCCTATGTACTTTTGCAACCAAGGAAAAACTTTAAGAAGAACAATTAAAAAATGAAATTAAGTACATATACCCAGTGCTCTCTTTTTTCTAAAAAAATGTTTAGGGGTACTCTCATTTTCCCACTCGTATTGAAATACTGCCCCTCAATTAGGCTAAACTTAGATTCACAAAATGTTGAGGGGTATGCGTACCCCTGTGTACCCCCAGAAAAAAAGCACTGCATGTACCTAAGCATTTATTCTTTCCCATATAGGCATTGATTAGCCTTGCCTCTTGCCAAACCTAAGCTGCGTAAGGTCTGGTCCAATTTCAGATTCTAGCACCTGGCTGCTTAATTTAAATGGATATGCATTTGCAGGGGGTTGGACTAGATGACCCCAGGGCCCTTTCCAGCTCTACAGCCCCATGTTCTACAATTCTATCCTGCCCCCTGCTCAGTTTTCCTGATCCAATATGTTCTTTCCTGCTCTGCAGCTTATAAGAACCTAAGAAGAATGGCCTCTCTAGTCTAGCATCCTGTTCTCACAGTGGCCATCCAGAAGCCTGTGGGGAAATCACAAGCAGATTCCAAGCACAACAGCCCTCTCTGCTCCTGTGGCTTCCAGCAACTGGTATTTGGAGGCTTCTTTTTTTTGCCTCCCACCGTGGAATCATAGAATCATAGAGTTGGAAGAGACCACAAGGGCCGTCGAGTCCAACCCCCTGCCAAGCAGGAAACACCATCAGACCACTCCTGACATGGTTGTCAAGCCTCTGCTTAAAGACCTCCAAAGAAGGAGACTCCACCACACTCCTTGGCAGCAAATTCCATTGTCGAACAGCTCTTACTGTCAGGAAGTTCTTCCTAATGTTTAGGTGGAATCTTCTTTCTTGTAGTTTGGATCCATTTCTCCGTGTCCGCTTCTCTGGAGCAGCAGAAAACAACCTTTCTCCCTCCTCTATGTGGCATCCTTTTATATATTTGAACATGGCTATCATATCCCCCCTTAACCTCCTCTTCTCCAGGCTAAACATGCCCAGCTCCCTTAGCCGTTCCTCATAAGGCATCGTTTCCAGGCCTTTGACCATTTTGGTTGCCCTCCTCTGGACACGCTCCAGTTTGTCAGTGTCCTTCTTGAACTGTGGTGCCCAGAACTGGACACAGTACTCCAGGTGAGGTCTGATCTTCTTCTTTTCTTTTCTGGAGGCAGACCTTCTTCTTTTCTTCTTCCTCGGTGATCACTCATAGCCAAGAAAGATTGTGAACTAATTTATTATTTCGGTCACAGACCAGTTCCAACCCGCATACAATATCAAAGAAGTAATAAAACAGGATAGGAATACATTTAAAATTGCAATTAGGTATAACAGAGATAATACAGATATAGCAACAGTTTAAAAATATATAAATTAAAACTAACATATAACCTAAAATTATCATTTAAGGCCTTAATCATTATGATAGCAGCTTGTTCCCAGAGTTTTATGGCAAATGCACAGAATTTGGCTACCTTAACGTGATCTCAGGATCCTTGTCCTCTACCAGGGATTTTAGAAGTTTGGATTCATTTGGAGATTTTTGCATAGCAGGGGTAATAAATACCGAGCGTATATCCCTGTAGAAACAGCAGCATAACAAGGCATGAGAGACAGTTTCTACCTCCATCAATTCACAGCGGCAGACTCGTTCCGCTTATGATTTACCCTCGAATCTGCCCTGCAATAAGGCAGATGGCAGCACGTTGAATCTAGTGAGGGTAAATGACCGTCTGTATTTGGGTATTTGTAATTTTGACAGATAATTTGCTGGGGTAAATCCTCTCCTGTTATCTTTTATTTATTTATTTTTAAAGATAATATTTATTAAATATTTTATAATTATAAAAAGAAAGACAATAAAGGAAAACAATACATAGATTCAACAAACAATACGTAAAAAAGAATACAACACAACAATACGACATAAAGAAAACAAAAACATTTAAACACACATCCAAATTTCATATCTATATCTTTCATTTGCTTATTTCCTCGACTTCCTCGCACCTCCCTTTTTTGTATTCTAGTTCAAATTTGCTAATTCAACAAATCCTTTCCTTCTTCTTCAATTTTTGTTCTATAATTTATCTTAACACAATTTAACTTTAAATTTTCCACTTTCACACATTAACAATTAATATTCATATAATTCTTAATAACACTTCTGCTAAAACCTTATAACTTCATTCCAATATTCTTCTAACATTCATTAATTTTGCAATATTTCTGTAAATATACTTTAAATTTTTCCAATCTTCCTCCATCGACTCTTCTCCCTGGTCTCGGATTCTGCCAGTCATTTCCGCCATTTCCATGTAGTCCATCAGTTTCATCTGCCATTCTTCCCGGGTGGGTAGCTCTTGTGTCTTCCCATCCTCTCCCGTTATCTTTTATTGCTGGGTGTTTATTCATCTAGCTCACGTGGCATTGAAGTTCCACATCCCAAATTCGTTGGTGGATTATGACTCTAGCTCAAGAAAGATGGTCTTCCATGAATACGGTCTTAACAGCGAGTCCGTAAGTGACAGTGGAGGCCTATTCTGGATCCACACGTCCTTCCCCAGTGGGGACATAGGTTTAGCCATCATGGCTATTAGCCCCTACCTGGGCAAGGAGAGCTAGCTTTGCCTCGGTTCTCCATCCCTGGTATAGTAAACTCCCTTTTTGAATACTGCAGTGCTTTCTGCATGGGGCTGCCCTTCAAAAAACATTATAGAAACCTCATGTATTGTCGTCAATGGCTGCTAGTCAACTGAGACTGGATTATACGGGCACATCACATCGTTCTGCTTGCAGCCCAAGGTAAGGTACTGGCTTGACCCCTTCACAGACTGGGAATACTTCTCCATTGTTAGCTACCCAGTTTCTGGCAGTGGCGGGTGGCTGTGAGCCAGAAGCCCTCACCAGCCTGCTTCCAATCACCCAGAATTGACAGTCAATTCTCACCTGCCTTCTGCCCACACCATAAATAAATAATGTACTCTGTGTACAGAAGGTTCTAGGTTCAATACCTGGCATCTACAGCTAAAAGGAACAGGTAGCAGGTAAAGATAAACATATACATATACACGTGTGCCTGCCTGGAAACGATCCACTGTTAAGGAAGCATCAAATGGCCAAGCCTTGCCTGTTCTTAAGAACATGAATTACAACTTTACACATGCAATCCTTTGAACTCTCTAATTATAGGATCAGGGCCAGATTTAGGTTTGATGAGGCCCTAAGCTACTGGTGATAACGGGGCCCTTTATATGTGCAGCTGTCCTTTGTCAACAACAAATTGTCGCTGTTTTTTGTGCGGAATATATGCTATATAGTAATTGATGGACCTAATAGGTATCTCAAGCCATTTGCACATAACAAAATATGTATTTTATCAAAGTAATTGTTGAAAAGTCCATGCAGAATGCAAAGGGGCCCCTGATCATTAGGTCCAGTTGCAGACAACTCTGGGGTTCAGGCGCTCATCTCGCTTTACTGGCGTACAGCTTCCGGGTCATGTGGCCAGCATGACTAAGCCGCTTCTGGTGAACCAGAGCAGCACACAGGAAACACCGTTTACCTTCCCGCTGGAGTGGTACCTATTTATCTACTTGCACTATGTGCTTTCAAACTGCTAGGTTGGCAGGAGCAGGGACCGAGCAACGGGAACTCACCCCGTCGCAAGGATTCGAACCGCCGACCTTCATGCAGAATGTAGGCACCCTAAACAGCAGTACCTCTGGTTAAGAACTGAATTCGTTCCAGAGGTCTGTTCTTAACCCACCACATGATTTCTGTTCTCATTCTGAAGCAAAGTTCTTAACCTGAAGTACTATTTCTGGGTTAGCAGAGTCTGTAACCTGAAGCGTCTGTAACCCGAGGTACAACTGTATATAGAAATGAGCAAACCAGTGATGTTTTAGGGAGCAGGCTAGCAGGCGAGGCCCATTACTTACATCATAGGAGCCTACACCACACAAAACACTGTTGCTGTATGTAGGTTTTATTTGCTTTTTATTTTATTTTTTTAAGTAATATTTATTAGATGTTTTATAGTTACAAAAAGAAAAAAGTAAAAAGAAATACAAAAATTCAACAAACAATACATCAAAAATAAAAAAGAAACAATACAACAAAACAACAAAAACAAAAACATTTAAAAACACATCCAAATTTCATATCTTTATCTTTCATTTGCTTGTTTCCTCGACTTCCTCGCACCTCCCTGTTTTGTATTCTAATTCAAATTAACTGGTTCAGCAAATCCTTTCCCTCTTTCTCAGTTGGTTTTATTTGCTTTTTATCTTATATTTTGGAAATGTACATCCAGGTTTTGTGGTTTTTTTGGAGTGGGGTTCTAAGCTTTAGCTTATATAGTACGTAAATCCGGCACTGAATAGGATACTGAAATAATAATTGCAGGGTCGTGTGTTCAAGCCCCACGTTGTGCAAAATATTCCTGCATTGACGGGGGCTGGACTTGATGGTCCTTTCCAATTATATGATTCTATTAAAATCACCCAACAACTTCTTTGCCTTGCTGAGGATTCCCCATGTGGATGGGGGAGGGGGGGAAGGGCAGGGAAGCAACTTCAGATTCATTTTTAAAAGTGAACAGTAACCACCTCAATTTTGCAAGCTTCAGATGACGAGAGAAGAGTTGCAATTAAAAGAAGACTGAAAATGAAACTTGTTGAAACATTTAAAACAATTCTGAAGTGGTATTATTTTACTTGCTGGGAGGAGGGAGAAAAGGTACACCATCTGTTAGCAAAGCGAAATGTTTGCCTTGACAAATAGATTTCACAGTGTGGTCAGCTAAACTGTGTAGAATTTCCAGCAGGCGGATTCTGCTTGTTTTCTACCCAGCATTCTTTAGCAGCAGCAGCACACAGAATACATTCACCCTAGATATTTCCCATGAGCTGATGGCTTTGGAATATTTTCAGCACAGATCAAATTAAAGGTGCCCAGAACTCCATATTCCATCTAATGACTCAAAGAGGAAAAAGGAGATTGAAACTGAATTCCCAAATCCTATATGTTAATACAATCTCCAAATAAATTCACATTGCCTAAGCTGCATATTCACCACCCACCACCCCCAAAGGCTCCCAGAAACTATAGTTTAGCCCTCACTGCACTACAATTCCCAGCACCCTTAACAAACTACCATTCCAATGACTCTTTGGGGAGGGGGGGATGTGCTTTAAATGTATGGCGTGTACACAGCCTTAAATGCACAATATTTCCCCAACATGTTGGAATAAAGGAAGCAGTCTTATGAAAAGTCAGATCATGGTCTATGTATCTAACTCAGTGCCATCTATGCTGACTGGCAGTATTTCAAACAGGGGATTTCTCCAGCCCTACCTGGAAGGGCTTGGCATCAAACCTGGAACTTTTTACATGCAAAGCACATGGTCTACCACATGGTCTTCCCCCAAAGCTGCTTCCTTTCAAAGAAAGGATCACCCATTGTGGAGAAGGCATAATTTTGTCGCACTTCTGGAAGAAAAACGTGCCTGAATGCTTTGCCTAGGATACAATTCCTTCTGATCCCAGGCTTAGGCATGGTATCTACTACACATGCCCCCCACCCCCGTTTATTCCTGCCCCTGGCCAACTACCCTAGATCAGCCTCTTCAGTCCGGAACACTGTGTGCTAGAACCATACTAGAACCATGCAGCAGATAGCTACAGAATAAATACTGATTGCCTGTGTCCAGGCTTGACCTAATGTATTTCGGTTTTGACTCTCCAACCGAGGATGAGAAACGCACACGCGTCCCTCAACCCAGCGGGTCCCTAATCCCCCTCCAGCCTCTCCAAATCTCTGCTTCACCTAGATGCTTGCAAGCACGCGCGTGCTTTCCGGGAAGTAAACCCCACTGAACCCAGTTAATAGTCATGCATAGATGAAGCCCAATTCCTAAAGCACCCGCTTCTCCACCAACACATCTTTACAGCGCTGTGATCTAGGGGGCTTACTGCCAGATAAGTCTGCAGAGTGCTGGATCCTTGCCTCCCACCTCGCTAGGCAGTTTCCCAACCCCCCCCCCCCCACGAGAAACCAGCACACAAAATGGGCAACCCCACATGGTTGAAGACAGACCAGCGCCACGTGCTCCTCTTCCTTCACTCCGCCACTTCCGCCCGTCACCGCGGGCCTATCGCAGCTCTCGCACTTACCAGCGCTGCCGCCCTATTGGTTGCGGCTCTTCGACCCGCCTCCGAATTAGGCGCGGTTTCTGATTGGGCGGGGCGGGCCTTGCTGTATTGGCTCCCTCCGCCTACTCCGAAAGAGCCCGAGGAGTGGCTCCTCATCTCGGCGAGGGGGCGGGCGGTGGGCTCCGCGAGCGCCGATTGGCTAAGGCAGCGCCGCGGGGCGGGAGAAAGAGTTAAGCTAGTCCTCGACCTCACTCTTTTCGGTTCGGGCCGAGACTCGAGCGAGGCGCCAGGAGCGAGCGGAGGCTTCTTTCGACGCTCTACACATCCGGACAACCCCGCCGCCATTATGGTGAAGCTCGCCAAGGTGAGCGCGGCGGCCTACATGGCGGGAAGGGAGAGAAAGGCCCACAACATGGAGGCCCCTTTCTTTGTCCCGCGCGGAATTCTGAGGGAGGGGAAAAACGAGGGCGGCGTGACGGCGGCCTGGCGCGCGCGCGGCGGTTTCCAGGCCTCCCGTAGGTTTCACTGAGGGGGAATTAAGCGGGGGAAGAAAGGGAATTGGAAGAGGCTGCGGTTTCAAGGCCCCCCACTAACCAACGGCCTCTCAAAGCGGCGCGCGCGCGCCGCGGTAGTAGAACGTCGGGCGGTTTCTAGAGGCCCATCGCCCTTTCTCTTCCAACGGGATCGAGAGGGCGCGCGCGCTCCACACGAGGAGTTTCTAGGCGCCCTCCGCTCCGCCTCAGCCGGAATCTTTTAAACGCGCTCGACGTACGTCCCACGGGCGGGGGGGGGGCCGCGCATACGCGGGTCAACCGAGCTTAGCTTAGCGTAGCCTAGCTTTGCGGGCGCGCGAGCGGTTTTCGAGAGGAGGGAGGGGGGCGTTGGGAGCGGGCGCCGCGCGCGCTTCGCCGTCGCCGCGCCGTGGCCACGTGATCCCGGCCGTGCGTAGCGGAGCACGTGGGAGGGGGAAGGAAGCCGCTCTCCAGGGGGGTTCCACGTGGTGCAGCATCGCGGGCCTTGCGGCCTTCGCCGCCGCCCGGGTCTGGTCCCTCCGGCCACGCGGCTGCGGAGGGAAACATCGCTAGTTTAAAGCGCAATCTATCTTTAGAAACGAAACCGAGCAACGGGTCAGCTGGTGGCGGGGAAAGCGGAGCTGGGACTGCGCTTTGCGCCCACGAGGCTCCCGGGGGAAGCGGCCGCTGAGGGGTTTTTTTCGCCGGCCCTCGTACCTCAGACAGGCTCGGACGGGAATCCTGAAGCCAGCTGACCAGTCTGGAGTCCCCTCTCTCGTAGGGATATTGGGTATCTCTATGCAGCACCAGATTGATCTTCCGACAGGCGCAAAAACACGTCCTCCCTCGAGGGAGTAAAGCTGTAAAGCGGGCGGGAGCAAATAACATTTTATAATTGCTTAATAACCTAGAGAGTGAATCCCTCATGCCGTCTGAAGTGCTTGTACGTGATGCTTCAGTGGTGGTGGGGCATTTGCTCCTGTGGCACAGTGAGCTTGCATATGGTTGTGCAGAATGTGTCTGTATTAATGGAGTATAGTTCAGAGGCCTGCTGATGTTCGTAATATGTATAACTAAGCACATGGCCCCAAGTTCCAGTGAGATCAGTGGGACTTAACTGCCATGTGCTAGTTATCAGTGGGGCTTTGCATTGCCTGCCTGTGGTTGGATTGTGGCAGTAGTAGTAAGAGGGAAGCAAGGCTGGAATGTTTAATGTTAATTAGTTAAACATTCCCATCCAAATGGGCAGATCTCCTGTATGAAAAAGAGGAAGGTATATTATAAGTGTGTCCTGATAGCAGGAATTTTGAGCATTGGGAAAAACAGACTTCCAACTCTTACTCTGTCTCCTACCAGAACGTTAAAAGCCAGCCTAAACAGAAGAAAATGGCCCCTCCTCCAAAGGATGTGGATGACAGTGAAGAGGAGGAATCCTCAGAAGAGGAGGAGAGCAGTGAGGAAGAGGTAAGAATTTGGCCTTTGGTGCTTGAAGCCAGTCAGTGTAACCTTAAATCCAATGTCTTAAGATGCTTGTCAATATTTAGCCTGAAGTTGTGTAAATGATAAAGTACAGTACAGTGAGCCAAATCTTGCTTTCCTGCCTAAATCCTTACAAATATTTGTCTGGAGGTTCCCATCCATGAGACTGGAAAGCAGTTGTAAGCAATGTGTATGAATGATAATAAATAATATTATTGTTAAACACCCTCGCTTCAGATATCAAGGAAATAAACTATCTGACTTTTAGAAGAAGGCAGGCCTGTATCGGGAAGTTTTTAATGTTTTATGTTTCTATGTATGCTGTGAGCCACCCACAGTGGCTGGGGAAACCGAGCCAGATGGCCAGGGTATAAATAATGAATATTTTATATATTATATTACTATTAATAGGGTTAAAGTAGCTCATTAGCTGAAAAATCAAGTTTTGGGCAGAGAAAAAAAGATTTCATGAAATGGAAGGCACTCCTAGGGGCAGAGGTCAAGGTCTTAAGTTAATTTCTCTTCCTATGTCCCATCTATATATGTTACCTCATAGCAGTTCTTAGTGGTAATTGCTAAGGAGATCCAACTGTGTTAATTTGTGGAGCAAACTAGTGGTTAGAGATGGTTGTACCATGCAATCCTATGCATGTTGACTTTTAAACAAGCCTTGCTGGCTAACTCCCAGGTAAGGGAGCATGAATCATAACATTATTCTCAGTTTTGCATCCATCTTAGATTGCATGGTGTCTTGTTGACTGGAATATTTCTCTTCCCGCAGATGGTCCCCCAGAAGAAAGCAGTTACCCCAGCAAAAGCAGCAGCTGTAGCTACTCCCAACAAAAAAGCAACTCCTGGTAAGAAGATAGTGGCTACCCCAGCCAAAAAAGCTGTGGCTACCCCAGCAAAGAAAGCCGCTACTCCACTGAAGAAGACACCGGTTCCTGCCAAAGGAGCAAAAAATGGGAAGAACGCCAAGAAAGAAGAGAGTGAAGAGGAGGAAGATGAGGAGGAGGATAGCGAGGAGGATGAAGGTGAATTTGGTGGGGTAAATTACTTTAGCAAACTGAAATTGCTATTGCCAGATTCAGAAAGGTTTCTGGCTTTTACAGCAAATCATTCAAAGCAAGCGTGATATTTCTTGCATATTATATTCTAGTGTGTGTGTGTGTGTGTGTGTGTGTGTGTGTGTGTGTGTTCTGCTAAATTTTATAGTACAAGATGGTCACCATTTGGAGTCAGTGCTGCCGTGCATGAAACATATGATTCATTTCAATCCTTTAGGTAGTTAGGTCTTGAATCATGGTTTCTGGTTCAGTAGGCCTTTATAAATGTTCCAGTATTGATCTTTCAACAACTACTGATTAATTACTTCATGCAGATGAATCTGAGGAGGAGCCGGCAGTACCAGTAAGGAAAGCTGTGCAGGCAGCAGGGAAAAAGCCTGTAGCCGCTGTAGCTGCTATATCAGCCAAACAAGAGTCTGAGGATGATGAAGATGACGAAGATGATGAGGAGGAGGACGGTAAGGCTCTTTCCTTTATGAGAAGCACATGTAGGGATTATTCTGAGTCATCCAGTTTCAGAATAAATAGTTGGGTTGGAAAAAGCAGAATAGGTTGAGATAACTTGCTGCCTTGTTTGAGCCTAGATACCAGCACAGATGATGATTATTGGGACTTAATACTGATCTTGTGATGTCTCTAGTATGAGCTGATGTGTTGGATGTATAAACAGCGCCCATAGCGGGGACATACTAATCCTGCTTCCCAGCTGAATCAGGACACAATAAACTTAAATCTGGACACACTGGCACATCAAAATGGAGGCCCAGGTAGTGTTAGGCTGGCCTGACTCACATTCCAAACTGTGGTTTGCACAGTTCTTGCTTTTTGAGTTGTCTGATGTTGCACAGTGACATCACTGAGGCTTGTGACTCTCATGTTCATAAGCATCGTTTTGTAGTAACAACCATAATTTTTTAAAGGAGTCAAAGTGAGCAAGAGGAGTTGTTTTTGAGTGCATCTCTTTGATACAGTGGCTATGCACTGAGAGTGTTACTTAAAAGCTCCCTGTGGTTCTAGAATCTGAAGACGAGCCCATGGAGATCACCCCAGCTAAAGGGAAAAAAGCTGTGCTGGCAAAAACGGCACCAGTAAAAGTCACACCTGCTAAAGCCGCCAAAGAAGATTCTGAGGATGAGGAAGATGATGACGAAGAGGAGGATGACGACGACGAAGAGGACGATGAAGAGGAGGAAGGTGAGTTGGCCATCTCTGAAGTCCCTCAGACCTCTCAAAAGATTGCAGTTGTCTTGCCTTCTGCTTTGGTCCTAGAGCTGGAAATGATGAATCCTCGCTGAGCTGATGTGGTACCAATCACATATGAACACATCCTAAAGATAGTCAAGTCCTGATCCAGCTGCCCCCTTCTGATGTGCTTCGTGGGATCCCCTGGGATCTTTCTGACACCTCCTTTGCTTCTCTTCCCACTACAGAGAACGTGCAAGAAATGTCTGGAAAAAGAAAGAAGGAAATGGCCAAGCAGAAAGGAGCCCCAGATGCCAAGAAAAAGAAAGTTGAAGGTGAGAAATCCACCATGTTTTCACTTGTTCTTTAGATTGGCCCTTGAAAAAGTATGGTAACCTATCCCATAATGCCTCTGTGCAGAGTAAAGCCAATTTCCAACACCTAACCTAAAAGGTAAATCCAAGGATATGCCTCTTCAAGTACGAGAGGGTTTGATTTTTGGGGTGCTGAAGCCAAGTCTAGCGCCCACATACTGTTTGTGACACATCTCAGGGATCCCATAGGATTCTTTTACTTATTAGCACGCTGCCTGTTAAAATGTAAGGCTTTAAAAGGGTTCTATGGAACATGAGAATTAAGAGGAAAAGAGAGTAGAAGAGGTGGGTAAAGGAAGGATAAGGGCTGGTTCTTTTGGTAAGTGTTGGGGAGAGCGGAAGGTCCTTGTTGCACTGCTCCAGTGAATGTGCAGTATACCCTTAGTGTAGCATAGTTACCAGTGGAAATGACAGCTAATGTTGGGAGATTCCCAGGCTTGGTGCACTAAGAGTTTTGCACAGGTGGCTCCACCAGCCCTTACAGTAGTCATTTCCTAGATGTTTTTGCATAACTCATGTAATCTTCCATTAACTTTTTAGAAGCTGCCTTCTCCATCTTCATGGGCAACCTGAATGGAAACAAAGACTTTGAGGAACTGAAAGTTGCTGTCAAGGATTTCTTTGCCAAAAAGGACCTTGAAGTGCAAGAAGTCAGAATTGGAAACTCAAAGTAAGAACTAAGTTTACTTGTGTATATTATGAAATCTTAAGACTTCTTTAAAAGTAAAAACTTTAGAACATCTTTCTGCTGTAAAACATGTTAACTTTTAAAGCTCTGCAAGCAGTCATCACCTAAAATGTGACAAAGTTTCTGTGTCCCCTTGCAAATACTGCACATGTTCAGCCTAGTGTATCCATTGGGTAGACTTGCTAGTTTTTAGATGCCACATTAAGGCTGTTGTTTACTTTGGTTACCTTGTGGATATTTGGTTTGAGCACTGAAAATAAACCTTCTGTTTTGCAGGAGGTTTGGATATGTGGATTTCTCATCGGAAGCTGATGTGGATAAAGCTCTTAAGCTAAATGGAAAGAAATTATTGGGCTTGGAAATAAAACTGGAAAAAGCAAAGACCAGGGAGTGCATCCAAGAGAACAAGAAAGGTAAGCTCTCTTTTTAGTACAAGCTTGGTATTCTTGGGCCCTCTTATTGTTGCTCATGGACGAAGGACTTTAAAGCAGCCTTTGACTGTACATGTTCCTGTGGCCCTCCTGATAGAGTGAAGTTTCCAAATACAGTGGTGCCTCGCAAGACGAAATTAATCCGTTCCGCGAGTCTCTTCGTCTAGCGGTTTTTTCGTCTTGCGAAGCAACCCTATTAGCGGATTAGCGCTATTAGCGGTTTAGCGGCTATTAAAGGCTTAAGTGATTAGCAGATTAGCTGCTAAAAGGCTATTAGCAGCTTAGCGCCTTAGAAAAAGGGGGTGGGGAGCGGAAAAAAACCTCAAGAATCGCAAGACATTGCGAAGGAAGCCCATAGAGAAATTCGTCCTGCGAAGCACCTCTGAAAACGGAAAACCCTTTCGTCTAGTGGGTTTTCCGTCTTGCGGGGCACCACTGTAGATGCCACAGAGTGTGAGTGTTCAAAGTACTTTTCTCTGGGTCTATAACCTCTTGTGCTGTTTGCTTTTTAGAGAGAGATGCAAGGACTATCTTTGTGAAGAATCTTTCTTACAGTATAACCCAAGAAGACCTGCAAGAAGTCTTTGACAATGCCCTGGAAGTCAGGCTGGTGTCCAAGGATGGAAATAGCAAAGGGTATGTACCTCCATTAGCACGAGACTGTGGGCTGCATTGCTGTGAACCCTGCCATTCAGCAGCAGAATTCCCCAGCTACTCTGCATATGCGTTTCTATCCAGGAAATCCTAAAAGTTCTGACCCTCCTATCCAACATGATTTCAAATTTGTTGTACTACAACAGGGCTGTATCTGTCTGTAGGAGTTTTTTCACTCCCCTGCAAGGTTCATTGTAATGAACGTACCTTTGGGATGGTGTTCAATATCATTGCTAGCTATTTTCTTCTAGAGAATTATCTCCCCAAGACTTTCAGAACAAACGTGCCGTTTTTGTGTTCTCCCCATCCCTCAGGATTGCCTACATTGAGTTTAAATCCGAGGCAGACGCAGAGAAAGCGATGGAGGAAAAGCAAGGGATGGAGATTGAGGGCCGTGCCATCATGCTTGACTACACTGGTGAGAAGAGCCAGGTGGATGGCAGAAAATTCAGTAAAGGAGGACAGCCAGGTAATCTGCTTGTTATCTGGTGTTGGAATTGGCTTGGCATGACAAAACACTGAAAGGTGAGAAGCAGAGAAGCTGCGGTCATTACAGTGACATACAGTGGTACCTCAGGTTAAGTACTTCATTCTTTCCGGAGGTCTGTTCTTAAGCTGAAGACCACTTTAGCTAATGGGGCCTCCTGCTGCAGCTGCGCCACCGGAGCACGGTTTCTGTTCTCATCCTGAAGCAAAGTTCTTAACCCGAGGTACTATTTCTGGGTTAGCGGAGTCTGTAACCTGAAGCGTATGTAACCCGAGGTACCACTGTACTCCCAATTCTCAAAAGGCATCTTGCCTTGAAAAAAGAAGCTTCCTTCTGATGACCCTTTAGACTTTTGGTTGCTGTGGGGCTTCAGCTTACCTTATTGTAAGTGTGGGTGGGTGTTTGTGTTTTCCTTTCCTGGAAACATTTCTTTAGCCTTCCTCAGCTGCCAGCGCTTTCTGAACCGTACATAAAATTCCACAAGAGCCATTGCATGTTAGCATGGGCAACCAGGGAAGCTAACAACAAACACCTGCACCCCATCTGGAACTAGTCTAACCAAAATGTTCTTTCTTCTTTGACAGTTTGTCAAAGGCAGTTCTGTTTCTTGTTAATAGATGGAGGAGAATGATAAGAATAAGAATCAGTGGAAAATATTGGAGTGACCCTAGAATGAACCTTTCTTTTCTGCAGGTGGAGAGTCAAAGACCCTTGTTGTGAACAACCTCTCATATGATGCGACAGAAGAATCTCTCCAGGAAGTCTTTGAGAAAGCGGCAGCAATCAGGATCCCACAGAACAACCAGGGGAGGCCAAAAGGGTATGTAGGAGCAGGCGTGTGGTGACCTGAGGATTAAATCCTCTCTCTTGACTAGGCAACCCCTCTGAACATGAAATGCCATTTCCCTAGGAAGTTAGAACTCCTTAAGACTTGCCTGGCTGAAGTGTGCCTTTGGATTCAGATAATGATTGATGCTTGTTTAGCTGGAGGACGGAGTGGGTGGGTTAGAAGCTAGGCTGCTAAACGAAGGAAATAGCATGCATTGTTGGGCTCGCTTTTGCCTCTGGCTGCACCCACCATTGGCTTGAGCTGAAGCTATTTCCCCATCTACCGCTGTGACTCAGTTTCTTAACTTGATTCTGGCTTCTCTTTGTGCAGGTACGCATTTATAGACTTCCCCACAACTGAGGATGCAAAAGAAGCAATGAATTCCTTCAACAACACAGAAATTGAAGGCCGGACAATCAGGCTGGAATTCAGCACGCCAGGGGGACAAAACAGGAATTTCAATGCTAGAGGAGGATTTGGACGTAAGTCTTTGTCCGTGCCCTAACGTAAAATCATTTGAGGGTGGGGGTGGTGTTTTAATTAGCCCTTGCTGTATCAACAGGGCTAAAAATTTATGTTTGTTTTTTATTCAGAGCAAAGCAAAACACTGTTTGTCAAAGGCTTGTCTGAGGAAACAACAGAAGAAACCTTGAAAGAGTCGTTTGAAGGCTCCGTTACTGCAAGAATAGTCACTGACAGAGATACTGGCTCGTCCAAAGGGTAGGTGTAAAGCTGCCTCTGTCCCAGAGTTTTTGACATGATGGCAAGCACAAAAGTCTCACTGCTGCTCACCTCCCCTTGAACCCACCCTCCACTAGGCCTCTGCTTTGAGCTTCTCTATGTAAACTCAGGAACCTTCCTGCCTTCTCAATGAGCTCCTTCCTGCTGATAATCCAGTGGCAGGCTATGGATTCGCACGAGAAGAAGAGTAAAACTGCAGCCCTGACCTTGGGTGCCTTGTCTGCTTCAGATGAGCAACTGTCATTGCTGTGGGACAACCCTGCAACTTGCCTGCCTGCAGATTCATAGCATGCAGTGCAGCCTGCAGTTAAGTTTGTGGATATCTACATCTAGGACGGGCATAATCCCCATCTATGTGGCTTTCACAAGTGTAGCCTGTTGATGTCAGAAGCTTGGAGAGTAGAGCAGGAGAATCTTAGTCTCAAGGTTAGGGGGAAATATTCCTTCATTTCAGGGCCAGGGCATTTGAGCAGCATTGTGTAGCCATGCAGAAATCAGAACTACCACACCAGCATTAAATGTAATATTTATTGTAGTTCAATTGACTTTGAGCATAACCTTAGCTGGCGCTTAAAGGTAAAAGGGACCCCTGACCATTAGGTCCAGTCGCGACCGACTCTGGGGTTGCAGCGCTCATCTCACTCTATAGACCAAGGGAGCTGGCAATTGTCCGCAGACAGCTTCTGGGTCATGTGGCCAGCATGACTAAGCTGCTTCTGGCGAACCACAGCAGCGCACGGAAACACCGTTTACCTTCCCGCCAGAGTGGTACCTATTTATCTACTTGCACTTTGACGTGCTTCCGAACTGCTAGGTTGGCAGGAGCTGGGACCAAACAACGGGAACTCACCCTGTCGCGGAGATTCAAACTGCTGACCTTCTGATCGGCAAGTCCTAGGCTCTGTGATTTAACCCACAGCGCCACCTGCGTCCCTATTAGCTGGTGCTTACCTGCATTTAGGGTTGAAGGTCCTGTTTGAGCAGGCATGTTCTGTCGGCAAACTGAGTTTAACATCCCTTGAGTCCCTTTGGCAGGAAGGTGGGCTAGGAAATTAGATGCCTCAGGGGTGTATTGCAAATAACTTGGGACAGTCTGAGTCCTCTTTCTACCCAGAATTCCTCCAAAGGGAGTTGTAATGATGATTGCAGGTATTAAAGACCCCTCCATCTGAATCGGTTCTTCAGCAACAGGGTAGAGTGTTGAAGCTGTCCCCTGCTCTTTCCTAGATTTGGCTTTGTGGACTTCAGCTCCCCCGAAGAAGCCAAAGCAGCAAAGGAAGCCATGGAGGATGGAGAGATTGATGGAAACAAAGTGACCCTTGACTTTGCCAAGCCCAAGGGCGATGGGCAACGCGGTGGCGGTGGCGGCTTCGGTCGTGGCGGCAGAGGAGGCCGGGGTGGCAGAGGAGGCTTCGGCGGACGGGGTGGTGGCAGAGGATTTGGAGGTATTTGTGCTGATAATCCTTTCATATTTGAATAATGGCAGTGTGTGAAAAGCTGGGATTTTTAAAAATTACTCTCTCTTTATCTCTTTTAGGCAGAGGAGGCGGCTTCAGGGGAGGCAGAGGAGGAGGTGGCGACCACAAACCACAAGGGAAAAAGATAAAATTTGATGACTGAGTGGCTTGTCCCTATATCTGAAAGGACTCTGGGGTTTTTAATTCTGTCACTACCAATATGACGGAGCCTTCTGAGGACATTCCAAGATGCGTTGCAGTCCCTCTTAAGAGCTACTTGGAAAAATTCCTTTCAATGAAGAAACAGCCATCTGACTGCCTGGCCACGCATATGAACTTTTAAAAAGCAACAAGAAATGTGGGAGTTGACCTGTGTCAGTGCATTTGTCCTGAATTTATAACGTTTTACCCCATGTACAAAATTAACTTCCTTATACATTTCTGTAGGGTTTTTCCTTTTTTGTTTTTTTGTTTATTTGCTGTAAAAATGCAAAAATGTTTTATCATTTGTGTCTTGGCACACTGTCTTGGACAGATTAAAGGGCCTAAACAGATTTCTTGTGTGTTTCTCAGCAAAGTTACAGGGGAATCCACAAACTGCTCCAGACATTTGTATCCACCACACCTGAATTTGTGCTTAAGCTGCCATCACAGGCAGAGATTCCATCAGTGATTCTTTACTATACCCAATTCATTTTTCAAAGCAGGCAAATAATTTTATTCTCGGGTGGCAGAGTTCTCAGAAATATTCTCAAAAGTGAAAATTTACTCGCTTTTTTCTCAAGCATGGTGCAACATACACAAATGGGTGGAAACCAGCTTTAAGCAGGACTAGATTGGGGTCAGATGTTCTGTTTACGTTTGGTGGCGTCTCAACTGAGATGGGAAAATTCCTGCTCTGAATTTCTACCTTGGTCTTTGCCTAACTATTTCTCTGGAACCAAAGTTAGAGAGTGATGTAGCTGTGTGCTAGAGCCTTTTAAGTAGGAGTTTGCTAAGAAGGGCTTATAAATCCTGGTTGGCTGCTCCTATTAAAACCTAATACTGTGGGCATTTTTTTGTTTCTTGTGAGTATGAAGAAAGTATATGATTTGCAGCGTGCTACTGCTTGGCCTGGTTCTGTTGGGCAATCTTCACTTATAACAGCCTTGGGCAGGTCCCATTTTCCCAGGGTTGTTTGGGGGCGGGGGGGAGCTTGAAGAAGTACAGCTGCAAAAGGCAGGATAGAAATCACAGTTAAATAATAAATTGAACTTCAGTGTATGTTGAAAGCTGCTTGACTCCTGCACAAACAAAAACCTAGTGAGGACTGTATGTATGCGGTGATGCTCTGGTTGGCCTGCAAAGTTGAGAATATATTCCCAACTTCTTCAGAGGCAAAATAGCAAGGGGGGGGGGCATTGCTTTTCCTGCCCTGGTTACTTTGTGCAGGTATCTCCTTGGGCTTTTTGCATTAGTAGCAGCTAAAGAAATGTGCTTTAGGCTTTTAGCGCATTAAATGCTGCTGGTTGGCCTCAATGCAGCAGGCAGTCTCTGCCCTTCGGGTGGCCTGATAAGTTTAGGTGTTTTCTTTGTAGTCTATGGGAGCCCATGGCTTCAGACAAAGCAACAAGGAAGGCTTTAGCATGCCGAAACAAATAAAATGGTTCTTGTGGCCATTGGGGGGGGGGGGACAGGAAGCAGGGAGGAAGTCTGGGCTGCTGGTGGTTTTTCTCCAGAAAGAGAAGCGGCTAATGTCTTTAAAACTTGGAATTCAGAGGGCAACAAGGGAAGCTTACAGGGGCAAAAAGTGGATGCAATAAGGGAGGAGGGATTGACCAAGACAAGGTGTAGAGTCCCAAGTTAGGGAAGCCAGAACATTGTGTCTTCAAGTCCCACCAGACCTGCTGTTTGGCCAGGCTTGCTGAGGCCGATGGGAGTTGTAGTTTAGCAACACCCGGAGGGTCAAAGGTTCCCTGGTCTAAACCAGCTGCTGAATGGCTCTCCAGGGTTTCAGGCTGGATGTTCCCAGCCCTTCCCTCGAGATGATGCCAGGAATTATACGTGAGCTGCATGCAAAACCCAATGCCATTGGGGGGCAGCCCTCTACCACCTCATGAGAAAAAGCAGCTGCCAACCCATTAATAGTATGAATGAGAGCTGTGGGAGCAAATGACCCAATTCCTAGTTCTGATCCACACCTCGTGTGTGTTAAAGAGCGCTGGCAGCGAGACTCAGCCATTTTGGAAGCTGTTAGCAGAGACCCTCTTGAAATGGTAGAAAATGTGTTGTTCTGTGGGCTGAGCACTAGGTGGCAGCAGTACCCAAAGGAACGGATCCAGCCCTATTGCCTTCTCAGCCTGGCCTGTAGTCAATCCAGGAATCTGTGTGTTTTTACATGAGTAGAATGTGTCCTTTTATTTAAAATGCATCTCTGGGTTATTTGTGGGGCATAGGAATTTGTTCATTTTTTAAAAAAATTCAAAATATAGTCCGGCCCCCACATGGTCAGAGGGACGGTGGACCAGCCCACGGCTGAAAAAGTTTGCTGACCCCTCCTCTAAAGGGAGGCCACTTAGACTGACATCACTTGCCCTCCGTGGACCACAGACACTTCTCACATATTTCAAAGTCCATCTTCTCCGCTACAGATGTTCTGTAGCGCCAGGGAGTTTGAGGCAGGGAAGGCTAGCTGGAGATGCAGAAGAGCAATCTGGGTTGCCTGCCTTCTGCCTCCTTGAGTTGCCAACATTGTGCTCTCTTGAGGCTCCTGTGCCTGTCTCAACCTAGACAGCTGTCACAAAGCAAAAAGAAGAAGCAATTCCGGCTCCAGTGAGAAGAATGAAGTCTTGCGCCTCGCAAACCCCACAGTTCTGGGAAGCAAGAACTTCCCTGAGTTTGGCAGTCGTTGGATGGAGGCCGCTTGTAGGTGTAGAATTTCCTAACATTTGTGCTTCCTTAAATATATACACACATGTATATTTGATACAGAGATCTAGCTCGCCCACTATCCCTCCTGATGATTTGCTGTGGTTATTTATTATTGTTGTTAATTATTTCTTGCATCCTGCCTTCATACAGAGCACAGGGCAGTTAACGAACCCTTAAAAACACGCTGTTGAAAATCAGATTAGATCCTAAACATTTAAGCAATCAAGAGATCTATAAATACTGGGAAGTTTCATGTTCTCTGACCTGAATATATCACTTGGTCAAGGATGTACTGCTGGTCAGGCTTTGGTTCAAGGCAACTCGCACCAAAAGCCTTGCAGGAATCTGAGAGGAAACCCATAAGAAAAAGAAGCAATATGGGAGCTGGTCCATGAGGATGAATGGGGTGCTGGCTGCCCCACTATAATAATATTTCCCCAGCCACTCTGGACGGCTTCCAACAAAGATTGAAATACATTAAAATGTCACACATTAAAAACTTCCCTGAACAGGGCTGCCTTCAGATGTCTTCTAAATGTCAGGTAGTTGTTTATTTCCTTGACATCTGATGGGAGGACGTTCCACAGGGCGGGCGCCACCACCAAGAAGGCCCTCTGCCTGGTTCCTTGTAACCTCACTTCTCTCAGTGAGGGAACCGCCAGAAGGCCCTCGGCGCTGGACCTCAGTGTCTGGGCAGAACGATGGGGGTGGAGACGCTCCTTCAGGTATACTGGGCCGAGGCCATTTTGGCCTAGCCTGCCCTCCTCCAGACACCACCTGCCAGTGTTCTTCTTTTCTGCCCTGCCCACCTTTCAAGTGGGTCTGTGGAGGGGAGATACAAGATTTGGCCCACCTGTGCAAAGCAAAGCCATTCCCTGCGCCTGCTCGGGACAAAATGGTAGCATTTGAAGGCGGAAATTCTGCTTCAGAATTCAAGAAGCACTTTCTTTTATCTGTCCTGAAAGATAAAATGTCTGCAGCTAAACAGTGAAAGATACTCTAACCTGGCTGCCCTGTCTTGCTGTGCCCAAAGTATTTTTGTTACTACTTTATATCCTACAAGGAGCTTGTATATTTCCACAAGGGCCGACATTGATGCCGAAATCCAGCATCTCCTTATCTCTCTGAGTGCAGCTTTCTCCTGACTGAAGTGCAGAGTGTTTGAGGACGGGGACATTCGCAGCGAAAGCCTGTTTACAAAGCTATTGTCCTACCAACTTTACTGTATGCTTGTGAAACATGGACCACTGATAAATGCCATCTCCAACTCCTGGAAAGATTCCACCAACAGTGTCTCCGAAAAATTTTACACATCACTTAGGAAGACAGGTGAACTAATATTAGTGTACTGGAAGAAGCAAAGATCACCAGTGTTGAAGCAATGATTCTTCAACATCAACTTTGTTGGACTGGTCATGTTGTGCGGATGCCTGATGATCGTCTTCCAAAGCAGCTACTCTATTCCAAACTTAAAAATGGAAAGCGTAATGCTGGTGGTCAACAAAAGAGGTTTAAAGACTGTCTCAGGGCAAATTTTTAAAAATGTAGTATAAACACCGACAATTGGGAAACACTGGTCTGCGAGATCTCCAGTTGGAGAACAGCCTTTATGGAAGACAATCTTACTCAGCTACAAGCAATTGCCAAAGAGATATCCTACAAGGAGCTCATGGTTCTTCCCCACCCCCCACCTCCTCTCCGTGCCATCTTCACAACAACCTGGCGAGACAGGTTAAGCTGAAAGACTGTGACTGGCCCAATATCACCCAGGGAGCTTCTGGGCTGAAGAATTGCAAAATTATTCAAGGCAGAGCTCAAAATGCAGACACCGCTTGTGGGATTGCTTCGAGGTAGGTTTGTGTACCCAAGCCCTCCAGCTTTCAGGTGGTTCAATATTTATTCCTGGATGGAGGTCAAATTCCAGTTGATTAATGTATTCTTGGCACGTATCTGGGAAAACTTTGACAACCAAAATCATTGCTGGTGGCCACGCGGCTTTTTCAAGTCCAGGAATCCAGCAAGCAGAGGCTTGACAACCATATGTCAGTAGTGCTCTGATGGTGTTTCCTGCTTGGCAGGGGGTTGGACTCGATGGCCCTTGTGGTCTCTTCCAACTCTATGATTCTATGATTCTAAGCGATTCCTGCAGCACCTCGTTCACCGGTCAGCCTAGTACAGTTGGATTACAGCCAGGCATGTCCAACAGGTAGATCGCGATCTACTGGTAGATAGCGGGGTGTTCCTGGTAGATCCTGGTCGATCTCTGGCCCTTCAGTAATCTCCTTACGAAAAAGAAAAAAACAAAACCCCAACTTTGCTCCATGACTTTGGGTAGATCACTGCCAGTTTTTTTATACTGTGAGTAGATCGCAGTGATTGTCTCAGTTCAATTCATGTAGAACCAGAGAACTGATTCCTCAGGGGACGCCCTCCCAGCAGATGCCAAGGCAATAAAGAACTATTTTACTTTTAAAAGACAACTGAAGGCGGCTCTGTTTAGGGAAGTTTTTAATGTCTGATGCTGTATTGTTTTTAATATTTGGTTGGAAGCCGCCCGGAGTGGCTGGGGAAACTCAGCCAGATGGGCGGGGTATAAATAAATTATTATTATAATAGGGACGCGGGTGGCGCTGTGGGTTAAACCACAGAGCCTAGGACTTGCCGATCAGGTGGTCAGCAGGTCGAATCCCTGTGATGGAGTGAGCGCCCGTTGCTCGGTCCCTGCTCCTGCCAATCTAGCAGTTCGAAAGCACATCCAAGTGCAAGTAGATAAATAGGTACCACTCTGGCGGGAAGGTAAACGGCGTTTCCGTGCGCTGCTCTGGTTTGCCAGAAGCGGTTTAGTCATGCTGGCCACATGACCCGGAAGCTGTACGCCGGCTCCCTCAGCCAATAAAGCGAGATGAGCACCGCAACCCCAGAGTCATCCGTTACTGGACCTAATGGTCAGGGGTGCCTTTACCTTTATTATTATATTATTATTATTATAGTCCAGCCCCCTGCAATGCAGGAATCTCAGCTAAAGCATCCCTGAGAGATGGCCATCCTACCTCAGCTTAAAAACCTCTAAGGAAAAACCTCCCACTTCCCGAGGGAGACCATTCCACTGTCAGACAGCTCTGTCAGAAAGCCCTTTCTAAGGTTCAGTGGGAATCTCCTTTCTCAAAATCCGAATCCATTGGTTCGGTCGGGTCCTGCCCTTTGGAGCAGCAGAAAACAAGCCTGTTCCCTGCCTCCATCTTCCACCTGAAGTTATTTGAGCATCATCATCAACAGATCATGAGCCCGGAACAGGTGTGGTCTAGTCAGTTAACTTACCTGCCATTTTTCAGTTGCCCTTCTTACCTGTTCGGTTTCTAGTCTTACCCGTTTCATTTAAGTGTCGATCAAGACTGTTAAGAGGCTGTAAAGCTGCCAGTCGACTCAGCTCAGTGGTGGAGCATCACTTTTGCATGCAGAAGAGACCCATTCTGAAGTCTTTGAGAGCTACGCCCAGTCAGGGCAGACAAGATCAGGGTGGTCCAATCCTGTTTTGGAGGCCCTCCGCAGCATTCAAGAAAAAACATCTTAAAAGCCTTTTGAAATCAAGTTTTGTGTCCTGCGTTTAACAAGCATACATCTGTTTGTGCCTTAGTTTAATCATTAAATCTCTTAAATGTGTGTTTCACTATATACAAGGTGTGACTGGAAAGTTTGGTGAATGGCCACAGAAATCGGACAGCAAGAAATATTCAAACATACACACCTTACAGGCCTTCAAAGTGTGGCCCCTCTGATACAACGCACCGTTGACAACATTCGTAGAACTGCTGGAAACTTCTGAAGTCCCTCTTTTTCTATTGCTTTCAGTTCCCTCCTCACAGCAGCTTGGATGTGTGAAATGTTGGAAAATCTGTGCCCTTTCAGTGCAGATTTCCGTTTCGGAAAAAGAAAAAAATCCGATTGGAACAGATCAGGTGAATATGGAGAGTGGGACAAGTCAGTCACCTCAGGAACGATTCCACGCGGAATATGCAATTCTTCCGCCATCATTCTGCCAGACTGAGGGTCATCTTCAATGGTTTGCCACCCTTCACGGAAACGTTTAAACCATTCATACACTGCCTTTCAAGTTCCATTTCGTGGGTTTCCGACGCCACTTGTATGTTCAAATATTTCTCGCTGTCCTATTTCTGTGGCCATTCACCGAACTTTCTGGTCACACCTTATATTTAATTAAATATACTGTGTATATTAAATGTCCTGTGAACACTTTATGACATGGAAATTTAATTCAGGGTGTGGTCTGCGGCTTCTGTGCCAAAGTCCTTTCACTTGGTCTGAGTCCACCCTGTGATAGACGAATGGGCAGGCTGCATAGATGTAGAGTATGTATTTCTAGAGGTGCTGCGACATCTCATGTTCCTGACCTCTAGATGAAGTCGAAGGAGATGTTGCCACTTTGAACTGTCCCCTCCCAGCTAAATAACTATGCCCTGTTGGTGGTATCTCCTCAAACTGCTGCCCGGTTGCCATTGACCCCCTGACAGGGCTTTTTCAGTGGTGGTTCCCCATTTGTGGTGAGGCACGTTCTTCTCTCTACTGATTTTTGGGAGAAATTTCAATAGCTTCCTGTTCATACCAAACACTTGACAGCTGCCCACCACAACCTTGAAATTAGCAACTGGGAAGGAAGGCGTGTGATTTTTTTTAAAAAAAAATGTTTCAGATGGTTTCCATGCCATTAAATAGGTTTCGTTTAATTTTCAGTTGCATTGCATTAGCCTTTTGATGTTTGCTAGCCCGGGCTCCTTTGTATTTGATATACAAATTGAATACACCAGGTGAAAATGCTCCTCTTTAACCAGGCCTTTTGCTGGTTCACATCCAATGTCCTTTGTGTTGTGGAACAAGGAATTATTGGGTTGTTCTTATTTTGATTATATATTTTGTGCTTTTTATGTTGTGGTTTTGTGTTGTGAATCAATTGTTGAATTTTGTGTAGGGACACGGGTGGTGCTGTGGGACGCGGTTGGTGCTGTGGGTTAAACCACAGAGCCTAGGACTTGCCGATCGGAAGGTCGGCGGTTCGAATCTCCGTGCCGGGGTGAGCTCCTGTTGCTCGTTCCCTGCTCCTGCCAACCTAGCAGTTTGAAAGCACATCAAAGTGCAAGTAGATAAATAGGTACCGCTCTGGCGGGAAGGTAAATGGCGTTTCCGTTCGCTGCTCTGGTTTGCCAGAAGCAGCTTAAGTCATGCTGGACACATGACCCGGAAGCTGTACGCCGGCTCCCTCGGCCAATAAAGCGAGATGAGCACTGCAAGCCCAGAGTCGGCCACGACTGGACCTAATGGTCAGGGGTCCCTTTACCTTTATCTTGTGTTTTGTATGTTGTGGTTTTGTGTTGTGAATCACCCTGAGATCTACGTGCATAGGGCAGTATACAATTTTAGTAAAGAAGAAGAAGAAGAAGAAGAAGAAGAAGAAGAAGAGGAGGAGGAGGAGGAGGAGGAGGAGGAGTTTGGACTTGATATTCTGCCTTTCACTCCCCTTCAGGAGTCTCAAAGCGGCTCACATTCTCCTTTCCCTTCCTCCCCCACAACAAACACTCTGTGAGGTGAGTGGGGCTGAGAGACTTCAAAGAAGTGTGACTGGCCCAAGGTCACCCAGCAGCTGCATGTGGAGGAGCGGGGAATCGAACCCGGTTCCCCAGATAACGAGACTACTGCTCTTAACCACTACACCACACTGGAGCAGTAACTCCAAAGATCCTCTAGCCCAACTCCCTGCAATGCAGGAATCACAACTAAATAATCCCTGACAGGTGGCCACAAAATCTCTGCTTAAAACTTGCAAGAAGTCCACCACTTTCCAAGGGAGTCCGTTCCACAGTCAAACAACTCTTACCGTCAGAAAGTTCTGGCAGATCATAATCATACAGACTCTCTCACACTGATGCACTAGTTTTCTACTTGCGGGGTAGGGCAGGGGTGTGGGTGGGTGTCCACTTACTTGATACTGGGGGAGCATTCAACCAGGTCTATTGACTGACTGACTGCAGTCCTAAGTGCTGCACGTGGTTTTATTTGCCTCATCCTGCTACATGCGTCTTATGAGATCCAACAGATTTTCTTGTTACACGAACACAGAATTGTGGCGTAAAACCTGCAGGGAACTTTTGGGTATGAATAAACAACCCCCCTTTCCAAACACCCAGCGGAATCATGCTTTGCATTTCCACGCCGGCGCTCTCACATTTGCAACCAATCTCCTTTCTTCTTTTTAGCACAAACCTTTATTTAGAAACCCCAAAAATATCCATAAATCTTATGGCAATCATATGTACAACTCCACTATGTCAAAGCAACACAGAGAGAGAGAGATATCTGCAAGTATCCACACTGTTTCTGAGTGTGCAACGGAACCTGCTATAAATAATAGACATTCAGAGACACTGCAGACACATATAAATTATAGCACGTGTGTCTTCTCATAAATAGAGATCGCAGAAGGATTTCCACCGCAGGCGATGGTCGTCAGGCGCAGCCCGGGATGAGATACCGTGCCAGCCGTTCCCACTGGAAGTGAAACTGAGCAGGAATAAAAAAGTCAGTTGCTTCTTGGAGGGAGGGGCAGGTGTCCCTTCTCCCCTCCCCCTTGGGAAAAAAATAATCATCATAAATTAAAAGTTTCACAGTAATAAACATCACTCAAAAGTCTGACCGGAGTCTTTGCCATTGGAACCACCCACAGCACAAGAAGCCATTTCCTGGAGCCGGCTCTGTCGTTGGGGAGCGTGAACAACTTGTCTATGCAACTGCCACACTAAGGAAAGAGGGAAACATCATGCAGTTGGCTACGGAGAACAGCCAATGAGCAATGCTCATCTCACCCCAGCTGTACCAGATGTTTTGTTCCTGGCTGTGGCATCGCTCAATATTAAGTCCTCCATCACGCTGTGGGCTGGTTGGCACATGTTCAAACCCCTCTCTGAAACATTCTGCCTTCCACCAGTTCATGCAACCGCCCACATCCTAAAACTTTCCAAATCTTCTCCAATCAGCATGAAGGGATGTGGGTCAGAATCGCCCCATGCCTCTCCCAACTCATCCAAGCCCCCTTTGCAACGCAGCAAATCGCGCCCAAAGGATCTCTTCGCACTCCTTCCAAATAAAACGAAGATTCCTGAATTTCAGCAACATTAGAGGGACACTTTTAATTAAAATCAAGTGAAACTGAAGATGTCTTAAGGACCGGCTTGCCAAATGTATATTATTTACTTCTTGGATAAGGATGTGCTTAAAATGAAGACAGCCAACTCTGCCACAGCAGGAACCAAACATCTGGTACAGCTGGGGTGAGATGGGACAGGACGAGAGAGGCGGCATCTTTTGCCCAATTTACCACTTGTAGGGGATCAAGCAAGATGAGGTGGTCGCCCAACACCAGGGCCGGGAGGAGGCGCCTGCCTCAGGCGGTACAAGTGCGAGAGGCGGCGCTCTGCCGGCGAGGGAGCTGTCCTGGCGCATGGCAGTGCCACTCATCTTTTCTGTCCCCAGGGGAGAAGCCAAGCGGCGACACTTTGAAGAGTGCCAGGGCTCCCACTGATTTCGGCAAGAACCAGGGTGCGGCGGTGGCAGCAGAAGTGGTGGGATGCAAAAGGGAGCAGGGCAGGAGATGCCAATTCCCATTTCGCCTCAGGTGGCAAAACAGGATGGGCCGCCCCTGCCCAACATCAAGGGAAGTAGGTGAGAGTCAATTACAGCAAAATTCGAGGTAGCGTTTAATTGGAGATTGTAGTTTCAACAGCAAGAGGTTGGCTGATTAGGGCCTTGTCAATACTGGGGGAGAAATGGCAACGGCTAAGTTACAATTGGCAGGCAATCAAAAACACCTCATGGCTTTTCCCTTATCTAAATAATCTTCCTTTGTTGAATTTTGGAGTTCCTTATAATTTGTCAGAAGCGTTTGTCCCCTGTTGGATCAATCTTATTTTATTACTTTGGATTCTGTTCTTTTTTAAGTATGGACTTAAAATATGGAATTGGGATAGGACTAAAGGGTGGGTGGGTAGCCAGGGGCTGGAACAGCGTACAAACGTACCTGTGTGTGCAAATCTTGCCCAGTTTCGCACCAGGGTGTTGGAGGAAGCTGTTGCTCACCTCGTAATTTCTATCAAAGAGGCACATGGTGCCCGATGTACGTTCCGCCCAATAATAGAGCCGGCTCGAGGTCCTGGGATCGGCTGTTGCCCCAAACAGATCACAAGGATAAAAATGCATCTGGAACACACTGACAGATCCCTGCCTTACAGGGAAAACTCTAGGTAAGAAATGCATTCTTATTCAACCATAACTTAACTTTTAAAAGTTAAATATACCCCCATGTGATACAGCCAGCCGGGGGGGGTAGACTTGCTCCCCCCCCCAACTGGAAGACAGTTGTTGGATGGGCTTTCTTCCTTTCAATTTTGGATGCGTTTCTTGTTTTAAGTTACCACACAGAGAGAAAACACACACACAAAAATCCCTCTCCCCTCATGGTGACACTTTTTTTTTCTTAAAAAAAAGCAAAACTGGCCTCGGGTTATAGACGGTGTCGTTTCGATAGATGTTTTGGACAACAATTTCTGTCAGCCGCAGCCAGTGCCGCTGGGAGTTATAGTGCCAACACATCGGGGCACCAGGTTGGCAAAGATGGCAATCGAGTGTTACACAGCTTAGAGAGGGCTGGTCTTTCCCTCGTGAAGGAATTTCTGTGAGAAAGACGCACAGGCACTTCTACAGCCAGCCATGCCCGAAGGAGATGCACGCCGGCCTGTTAGCAACATCACCTTCCACCCCAAGCAGAGCAATTTCCAAACCGTTCTTTCTCTGAAATTCCCCGCGACAAACAGCAAGGAAGGGAGAGGAAGAGTTCATATTTCAAGTGTTGGTTCAAAAACTCGTTCCGCTCTCTTTTGAACGGTCCGCTCTTTCGCACATACACAAATGTACACACAGAGTTGTGTCTTAGCTGCGGGACCAGCCCTCAGCTGAAAAGTATGTCACAAAACAAACAGCAACAATAGGGGCATCTCTGCCCTACTTTGGTCTGGTCACCACAGAGAACCTTCCGGTATCTCTGCAAGAAAGCTGGTAGAAGAACCTCCAGGGCTGAACAGCCCATCTTTGTCAAACTCTCTTCCGCAGCATCCAAAAAAAACCACCCAAAGGGGAATAAAATACCCCCCAAAATCAACATTTCAGAGCTTCGTCCCCCTTCAAACACCCCCTTCCCAAAAATATATGGTTCCACCTTCAACACCATTGGAAAAAACAGTGCTGGGTGTTGGCTCGCAGCTCTGAGTAACAAATGTCTTCCCCTTAAGCGTTTTCCCCTCAGACAGAGATAACAGGGAGAGCTAAAGGATTTGGAGCTTTCTGGAGCACGTCAAGTTACTGTGGACTAGATCCCACATGGCCAGCAGCTCTGAGGGGAGGAGTTTATGGACCACCAGCATGCTCTGGTAGAAGCAAGGCTCTTTGTTCATCTTGCTGTTCTTGTTTTTCACGATGCCAAATGTCTTGAAGCCGGCATGGGCCACAGGCGTCACCTTGAGGACCTCCAAGCACATGCCCAAGAAGACGTCATCGATGGGGTAGAGCTCCAGGCTCTCCGAGACTCTGTGGAGCTTCTTCGCCAGGGGGCCATCCATGACAAAGCCACCACCGCCTGCATAAGGCGGGTAGGTGTTCTTGTTGTACAAAGCGTTGGGAATGTAGTACTTGTTCTCCTTCTTGCGAATGGGCCGGGCCTTGAAGAGGACATCCCCCACAAACAGGTTGTCCGCCTTCTGGTCCTGCAGGAACTCCAGGATGTTGCTGGGGCTGACGTAGACGTCGTCGTCACCCTTGAAGATGTACCTCACGTGGTCGCAGTAGATGTTGAACCACTTGAGGAAGTGGACTTCCTTGAGGGTGAGGTTGAAGAAGCTGTCCAGGAAGTCCCACTGCAAGATGTCCCCGTAGATGCGGTCCTCATAGTCGAGGAGCTTCTGGTAATTGGCCCGCTCCTCTTCCTTGGAGGCCACGCCCAGGAGGAAGAGGGTTCGCACCTTCCTGCCCTCCATCTCTCTCTCCTGGCCCCACGTCCTGCGGATGGCCTCTCGCCGGTCGTGCTGGGTGATGATGGACTTGACCACGATCAGCAGGTGGATGTCTCCGCGGCACTTCTCCGCGTGGTTGATCAGCATGGGGAAATAGCGGCAGTGGCGGTAGAGCATGAACTGCCGGAAGTTGGGCTCCAGGCCTTTGAACCAGTCCTCCTTGCTGAAGTTCTGGTTGGCAGAGCAGTTGACGGAGGTGACGTCCCAAGACCGCACCGCCTTCTCCGTCGCTTCCGCGGCCTTGAGAGCCGGGCCCTGCTTCTTCCAGAAGTCGCTGGCGACGGGGAGCACTCCGTCCCGCTTCTGAGCTTTCACGGACTCCTGGACCGCAAGCTCTTTTTGCGCCTGGCCCTGGAGCAACTGGCTGGGTGCCATGCCCCGCTGCAAAACCGTCACCGTCACCACCAGCAGGAAGGAGAGGAAGACGCTTCTGTAGAGGGTTTTCTTCCTGTGGTAAAAACAAAGCAAGGGGTCAAAGCTGGGGGGCAACACAATAATAATAATAATTTATTATTTATACCCCGCCCATCTGGCTGGGTTTCCCCAGTCTCTCTGGGTGGCCCCCAACAGAATATTAAAAACACCAAACATTAAAAACTTCCCCAAACAGGGCTGCCTTTAGATGTCTTCTAAAAGTCAGATAGTTGTTAATTTCCGTGACATCTGAGGGGAGGGCATTCCACAGGGTGGGTGCCACCACCGAGAAGGCCCTCTGCCTGGCTCCCTGTAACCTCACTTCTCGCAGGGAGGGAACCACCAGAAGGCACTTGGCACTAACAATACTAACACACTCTAATCATCTTCTTGGAGAAAGGATATGATTAGATGATGATGATGATGATGATGATGATGATAATAATAATAATAAATTTATTATTTATTATTTGTACCCCGCCCATCTGGCTGGCTTCCCCAGCCACTCTGGGTGGCTTCCCAAAAAATATTAAAATACTGTAACTGACTGCTGAATACATATAGATGGCAAACTTTGGCTATTCTCTACATAGCGTTGGTGTCAGATTTGTTCTGATTTGTTCTGTTCTTTTTAACAATCTCACAGGTACATCCATTTGAATGACAGCTTTCAAAAATGGGGGGTGGGGGGTGGGAGCAAGTTAAAAACTTTACTCAGAAAAGATATTAATGGAGATTAGATAGCCCAGACAGGTTTCCAAAAACTATCGCTTGTTGCATCAAAATTGTCCCATTTGTTCCTTAACTCATAACTATGGTTTTATCTGCTCTTATAAGAGTTTCTGCAATCCCGCACTGCTGATCTTTATTCTGTGACCTCCTGATGAGTGCTTTGATTTAATATTACCCTAAATCTCTTTGTGAAGTTGCTTACGGCTGGGAAGCAGGCTATAAAAATCCTTGAAATAAGAAAATGGTGACGTCGTATCGGTCTAATTATTTACGAGCCCTGCTCACACTGATGTACATTGATATCCTTCTCCAGGTGTTCTGGGCAGACATGTGCGAGGTACATTAAGTAGGAAGGGATGTGCCAGCCCTACTGTTGGTCAAAGTGAGGAGTTTGCTTCAGGCAGCAGGTGCTGAGAGCAGACACAGCACCCACCCACTCCTAGCTGTTTCTCCCAAGCCAATCCCTTCAACTAGAAGACAAGAGTTCTGTTTGCCACCTTGCTCACCCTGGACCTCCTAAACTAACCTGCTGTCCCAAGTATAGGACTTTTATTTTATCTGTTCTGAATCTTCCAACATTCAGCTTCAGGGGATGTGCCTGAGTTCTAGGCATTATGAGAGAGGGAGGAAAGCTTTTCTCATAAACTTCTGTCATGTCATTTCTCACTTACCTTTTCTCTAAACCAGTGTTTCCCAAACTTGAGTCTCCAGATTTTATTTTTTCTGCACTACACTTCCCATCATGCTAGCTAGGGATGATGGGAGTTGTAGTCCAAAAACAACTGAATACCCAAGTTTGGGAAACACGGCTCAAAACGAGAGGGGAAAAAATCCCAAATGTTGCAAAGTTTTTTAGGAAGACCCCAAAATTGTTGTGCTTTTCTTAGACAACCCCCAAAGTTATTGAGCTTCTTTTTACAAAAACATGAATTTTCGATTGAGATCCAGGACAAAGCAACACATTTCAGAAATCCCCCGGACGTCGATTCTGCCTTTGAAATCCTGGTAATGTCTGGCAAAACCCTAGGTAAAGGTAAAGGGACCCCTTCATGGCCGACTCTGGGGTTGCGGCGCTCATCTCGCTTTATTGGCTGAGGGAGCCGGCGTACAGCTTCCGGGTCATGTGGCCAGCATGACTAAGCCGCTTCTGGCGAACCAGAGCAGTGCACGGAAACGGCGTTTACCTTCCTGCCGGAGCGGTACCTATTTATCTACTTGCACTTTGACGTCCTTTCGAACTGCTAGGTTGGCAGGAGCAGGGACCGAGCAACGGGAGCTCACCCCGTCACGGGGATTCAAACTGCCGACCTTCTGATCGGCAAGTTCAAGGCTCTGTGGTTTAACCCGCGGCGCCAAACCCTTGCTTTAGCCAAAAAGGCTTACAGAGATAAGGAGTGAAAAGCCAAGAGGAGCCACAGATAGGTTTGATCAGTCATTTCCACGCAGGTTTGAAGAAATTCAAGTTTAGCTATGAAAACCAAGCAGGAGAAAATAACAGGAAAGGACCGACAACCTAAGTGCGGTTTTGCCGATGGAATAAAATGGTCCCAAAGTGCTGGGGAATCGCCGCAAGTTTTCAGTACTTTCCGCCCGACCTGAGACATCCCACCAGAGACGTCAGCAGCCAAAATTTATTCCATTAGCAAAAAACTGAACTTCTACCCAGGGCAGTGTCCAATTTCCGCAGGCTTACACACACACACCCCTCCCTGTGTTTCCAAATCCCTCACATTCCAGTCACCTGGGCTCTCTCCATCGGCAAAGGGAAGGGGGGGGCAAAGGCAGCAGTCAAGTTTCTGTTTGCGGAATGGGGCCTTCCCTGAATAGAAGGAGGTCTGTTTGCCGGCCTCGGGGTCTACAGAGGACATTCTTCACCCTCAAAGCAAGACCGAAGCGGGGAAGGGCCGGGGTGGGGGGGAGAAACAGGGAGTTCATCATTAGGGCTCTTTGATGCTTGTTGCATCGAATAAGTGCGCAATGTTCAGAGAGGCACACGCCTCCCATCACTCCGGCCAGACAGGAACTGGAGGTTTTCCCTCTGCAACTGCCATAACCTCCCCTGCTCCTCTCTCGTCTGCCCGCTATCTTAATCAAAGCATCGCCTGGCAAGGTTAAACCAAGGAGGAGAAGGCTGGCAAAAATAACAGAGGCCAAGCAGAGAATATTGAGAGGCAAAGCAGCTAGTAATCCTGATTTTGATTGAACTGTTGCAACAGGGTGCTCCCCCCACACGCAGGAAAGGAGGAAGACCCAGAACCAAGGTGTGTCCGCCCTTATATAGACATTTTAAATTCCCTGGAGCTCCAGACCACCCCTCCATACATCATACATACATCACAGAAGGGGTGTAACCCAAGACCACCAGCCCACAAACATCATACCTACATCACAGAAAAGGCGGTCTACAGCAGAAATTTGAACGTTGTTGTTTTTCCTGCCTGCCAAGTTATCTGATCATGCCTTATCTGATTGTCTTTCCATTCATTTGAGATGGTGATTTCCCAATTCCTGAGACAATGGGAAGGTTCCCTCACCCCCTCCCTCCTTGCAGAGAAAACGTTTGGTCAGTTTGGGAGTCAAAATGGTTTCAGGGTGGTCCTCCTGTGCTGCTCCAGACATGTGGTCCACACATCTTGGTTGGCACATTTATGAACATTTATTTTATATATAAGACCTTAAATTTGTTATTACAAGAGTCAATCTGAGAGAAAATAGAAGCATTGCCCCCCCAACCCCACCCCACCCACCGTTCCCCCTCCACCTCTTTCCCCCTTTTCTTCCTAATGTAACACGAACGTCTCAAGAAACGGAACTGATCTGTAGAAAATGTAACTTGAAAAAAAGAGACCTTGCACACACTTTTGTAAACCAAGAAATCTTTAATATACAGCCATACCTCTTGTTACGTTCGGTTCAGCTTACGTCTTTTCAGGTTGCGTCCCGCAGCGACCCAGAAGTAGTGGAAAGGGTTACTTCCGGGTTTCGCCGCTTGCGCAGACGCTAAAAAACGAGGTCACGCGCATGCACAGATGTGGGTTGCGTTCTGCTCATGTTGCGAACGGGGCTCGGGAACGGATCCCGTTCGCAACTAAAGGTACCACTGTACAGTGGTACCTGGGGTTACATACGCTTCAGGTTACAGACTCCACTAACCCAGAAATAGTACCTCGGGTTAAGAACTTTGCTTCAGGATGAGAACAGAAATCGTGCTCCGGCGGCGCTGCGGCAGCAGGAGGCCCCATTAGCTAAAGTGGTGCTTCAGGTTAAGAACAGTTTCAGGTTAAGAACAGACCCCCAGAAGGAATTAAGTACTTAACCCAAGGTACCACTGTATTATAATATATACATGTACATGCGTGCGCGCACACGCGCACACGCACACACACACACACACTTTCCCGTGTATTAGACAAGGGTTTTTTTTTGACTCAAAAATCATGTCAAAAAACTGGGGTCATCCTATACACGGATAGTGGCATGGGGAGGGGGGCTGTGCGCCGCCAGCCAGCTGGTTGGTGGCCCACAGTCTAGGGAGCTTCCTGCCCACAGTGGGGGGGGGGGAGTGGCTGGCCACTTTGCCAACCCCCAGCAACGGCGTGCGTGCAATTCCCCCTTTAAACAAAGCCCAACAACTTTGGGGCATCTCCCTTCATTTTCTTTAAATTTAGTCCCCCCCAAATAGGGGGCGTCTTATACATGGGGACATCTTATACACGGAAAAATACGGTGTGTGTAAGCCTTTCTGCCTCTCTCATGGACATCCAATCCTAGAATTGTGGAGTTGGGACCCGGAGGGTCATCTAGTCCAACCCCCGCAATGCAGGAATCGCAACTAAAGCATGAAAAAAGAGTCTACCCCCTTCTGAGGAAGTCAGTTCCCCTGTCAAGCAGCTCTTGCTGTCAGAAAGTTCTTCCTGATGTTTCGTCAGAACCTCCTTTCTTGTAAAAGAGAGTTCTTCTTGCAGTGCACAGTTTAAACTGTGGAACTCCCTGCCACATGAGGCAGGGATGATCACCAACTTGGGCGGCTTGAAAAGAGGATTAGACAAATTCATGGAGGAGGAGAGGGCTATCAATGGCTACTACCCAGGATGGCTATTGCTCTGCCTCCACAGTTGGGAGGCAGCAATGCTTCTGTATTGCAGGAGGGGAGTTCGAATCCTGCTCTTGTGGTCGAATCCTGGTTGCTGATTTCTCACAGTCATCTGAGTGGCAACCGTGAGAAGAGGATGCTAGCAGTTCCAGCAATTCGAGTGTTGTAATAAAGGGAGAAAATGTTTTCTCTTTCCACTTTCTCCAAGCTATGGATTATTTCATATCCTTCTTCTGTCATGTCACCACTTGCATTTTCGCTGAACTTAAAGAGTCCTAAGCCCTGCAAATATTTCCTCATGCAGAGGCTCACTGCATCCCTTTGATAATTTTGGTGGCCCTTTTCTGAACCTTATCCGACTCTGCAATATCCTTTTTTGGGTGTGGTGACCAGAAGTGCGCAACGGTCTTTCAAATGTGATCGTACCATAGCTCCGTATAACGGTACAGTGGTACCTCGGGTTACATACGCTTCAGGTTACAGACTCCGCTAACCCAGAAATAGTACCTTGGGTTAAGAACTTTGCTTCAGGATAAGAACAGAAATCGTGCTCCGATGGCACAGCGGAAGCAGGAGGCCCCATTAGCTAAAGTGGTGCTTCAGGTTAAGAACAGTTTCAGGTTAAGAACGGACCTCCGGAATGAATTAAGTTCTTAACCCGAGGTTCCACTGTATTATGATTCTTCATTCACTGCCAGGTATCCCGGCTCCTCTCCTGCACAATATCCTTTCTCTACAATGTGTTGCTCAAAGCAACTTGCAGATGTCAATGACAACACAAAAACACAACCAAGGGGACACAAAACTACCAAACTAAAAACACCAGCAAGAAAACGACAACGCCAGGAAGGGCGGCACCCATAACAGCACCCTAAGCAGCAACAGAGGCAGAAGCTGGTTTAAACGGGAACACCTGCAATTGCTAGCAGAACACACACAAAGAAAGGGAAGACTAGAATCTGGGGCTCACGCACAACCACCTTCGCTCTGCATTTCTAGACAGCGGGCCAGGCTTTCCAGGTCTGGGTTAGAGCACTTTTCTTCTTATTTCGGTTCTGCCTGGCGCTTTCCATGCGAAAAACAGCTCTTTCCCGCCGAACAGGGCAATCTGCAGAAAACCCGAACTGCTGTTTGTTCCAATTCAGCGTTAAAGAGCAGGTTTTCCTGGGGAAAGGGGCAGGGGTTAGGGGGAGCGCCCAGCCCAGGCCGGGACAGCGTGGATCTGTGCCTTAGAAAGCCTTTTTCCGCCATATTGCTGCACTGGCATCATGGTGCGTGTGAACATTCTGGCAGATGCTCTTAAAAGCATCAACAATGCTGAGAAGCATAGAAAACATCAAGTTCTCATCAGACCGTGCTCCAAAGTTATCATCCGGTTCTTAACTGTGATGATGAAGCATGGTTACATAGGTGAATTTGAGATCATTGATGATCACAGAGAAAAAGAAGAAGAAGAAGAAGAAGAGTTTGGATTTGATATCCCGCCTTTCACTCTCTTTAAGGAGTCTCAAAGCGGCTAACATTCTCCTTTCCCTTCCTCCCCACAACAAACACTCTGTGAGGTGAGTGAGGCTGAGAGACTTCAGAGAAGTGTGACTGGCCCAAGGTCACCCAGCAGCTGCATATGGAGGAGCGGGGAAGCGAACCCGGTTCCCCAGATTACGAGTCCACTGCTCTTAACCACTATACCATACTGGGAAGATTGTTGTTAATCTCACATTCAGACTCAACAAGTGTGGTGTGATCTGATGTCCAACTGAAGGATTTGGAAAAGTGGCGGAACAACCTGCTACCTTCACACCAGTTTGGGTACATTGTGCTGACAACTTCAGCTGGCATCATGGACCATGAGGAAGCTAGGCGAAAACACACAGGGGAAAAATCCTGGGATTCTTTTTCTAAACTTGTAAAAACAGGCAAACTAATAAATTGTTCAAATAGAAAAAAGGGGGGGAGAAAGCACAGGGCAACAGGGAAGCGGGGAGGAGTCCCTAGTTTCTTGGAGCAATGGTATCCCAGCAGTGTTTGGAATTTAAAGGTAAAGGTAAAGGGGCCCCTGACCATTAGGTCCAGTCGTGGCCGACTCTGGGGTTGCGGCGCTCATCTCGCTTTACTGGCAGAGGAAGCCGGCGTACAGCTTCCGGGTCATGTGGCCAGCATGACTAAGCCGCTTCTGGCGAACCAGAGCAGCACACGGAAACGCCATTTACCTTCCCGCCGGAGCAGTACCTATTTATCTACTTGCACTTCATGTTTTCGATACTAGGTTGGCAGGAGCAGGGACCGAGCAACGGGAGCTCACCCCGTCGCGGGGATTTGAACCGCCGACCTTCTGATCGGCAGGTCCTAGGCTCTGTGGTTTAACCCACAGCACCACCCGCGTCCCGTTTGGAATTAGCCAGGCACCAGTTGTATTTGCCCCTGGCGTCCAGCCACTTGCAACCAAGTGAAGATGCCCGGGTGTCAGGATAGCACATTAGGAAGAACTTCCTGACAGTAAGAGCAGTGGAATTTGCTGCCATGGAGTGTGGTGGAGTCTCCTTCTTTGGAGGTCTTTAAGCAGAGGCTTGACAACCATATGTCAGGAGTGCTCTGATGGTGTTTCCTGCTTGGCAGGGGGTTGGACTTGATGGCCCTTGTGGTCTCTTCCAACTCTGATTCTATGATTCTATTCTATGATTCTATCTCCGCCATCCGGGGATCATTGAATCTGGACTGTTTTTACACACTAATACCACATCCCGTAGAATTCTATCCATTATATTTTATCAGCATGATCGGAACCAATTTCAGGAACCGAAAAGCTTTTTCTGGCAACCTTATCAAGAGCAATGAACAACTTTAATTGTTGTCGCTTGTCTCAACGTCCCCCACCGCACTGCCCTGCTCCCAGCTGTGAAGAATATTGTTACATTATGAATGGTACCTTAAGAAAAAGAGGTAGGAATAATCCAATATATACATGGGCTGTCCCTGGATCAAGGGACTTTTCTTCTTTTAGTTCTCAAAGTTATTAACCATGCTCAAGGTTGTCATCTGAATTAGTAGAATGTTTAACTGTGGATCAGTCACAACCAGTCCATCATTTGAAAGGTGAGACCATGGGTAGTCAACCTAAGGCCCGTGGGCTGGATGCGGCCCCATCACCTTCTCAATCCGACCCGCGGATGGTCCAGGAATCAGTGTGTTTTTAAATGAGTAGAATGTGTCCTTTTATTTAAAATGCATCTGTGGGTTATTTGTGGGGCACAGGAATTTGTTCATTCCCCCCCCCCAAAAAATATAGTCTGGCCCCCCCACAAGTTCTGAGAGAACGTGGACTGGTTCACAGCTGAAAAAGGTTGCTGACCCCTGTTTTTATGCCTTCTCCCTCTCTTTCTCTCATAGAATCATATAATTCTAGCATTAGCAGGGACCCGAAGTGTCATCTAGTCCAACTCCCTATGATGGAGGGGTCGCAGCTGGGCACTCGGTCAGCAATGACTCCTGCTGTAGCTGGTGTACAACACTTTCCAGATAGCTCATGCTGAACTTCAAATAATTCAGGTGTTCTTTGGACCTGTATACTCTGGAAATCACAGCTGGCCCATCCAGTGGCGTAGCGTGGGGGGGCAGGCTGCACTGGGCGCAACATCTGGGGGGGGTGCGCTCGCACTCACAGCTCTCTGCCCCTACCTGGCTCACTCACTCTCTCTCACTGCAGTGCTGGCTGTGCGAATCCGATCCGAGCCGCCGGGTTGCCGCCCACTGTGGAGGGGAGGGTGCCAGGCATGCGGTGCGGTGCGGAGAAAGAGCGAGGGACTATCTGGGGGAGGGACAGTGAAGCGGGGGGGGGCGCAAATTACTTGCCTTGCCCTGGGTGCTGACAACCCATGCTACGCCACTGGGCCCATCCCTACCAGAGTAAAAAACACTGTTGCGGTTACATAAGCCATAGCTGGTGTTTGGGTGACCTGTCAGTTCCCACCATAATAGGATACCCTCCAACACTCCTCAGACCCTCCTGAAGCCCCCATTTTTTGTATCCCCCCTGCTGGACCAGCCCCCTGCTGAAAAAGTTTGCTGACCCCTGGATAAGACGTATGGGATGCTGGACGGATCCAGCAAGCCGCTCTGATATTCTTCTTTTATTGTTAGTTTGGGATAGCAGCCGTCAGCCTCTCTGAAAGCCACATTTCCCAGGATCCTTTAGGCAAAGCTGTTCACACTCAGAAACACATTAAATGTGCAAATGTTTGCAGTAGAAGAACGGGGATCATTTTATCAGCCTGGCTCTCCTGGTTGGGACGGGACAGACCAGTTTGGCTCAAATTTCCAGGTAGAGCAAAGGCGAGGCATTTCTCCTCTAGGTTTCAAAAGCTGATGCTTTCAAGTGCCCAGAGGGCATCAGCCTAGTGTCAGATCTTATCAAGAACTGAAATCCCTCCTGCCCAGTGGCTGGAGCAATTCAGAAGGGCAGTTTCCATCCGTTGGGCCTGGGAACTACAAGAATAGTTCCATGTTCCCAAGAGCCACCTTTTTTATAATAATGCTTTATTCTTTTTTCCAGACATTTGTTACTCAACAACTCTATTCCAATTCAACAAAACTAGTGACTTTCTGCTCACCCAACACTGGTGTTTATAACCCAAATTACGTACAATTGCGTGGGACGCGGGTGGCGCTGTGGGTTAAAGCCTCAGTGCCTAGGGCTTGCCGATCGAAAGGTCGGCGGTTCGAATCCCCGCAGCGGGGTGCGCTCCCGCTGTTCGATCCCAGCGCCTGCCAACCTAGCAGTTCAAAAGCACCCCCGGGTGCAAGTAGATAAATAGGGACCGCTTACTAGCGGGAAGGTAAACGGCGTTTCCGTGTGCGGCTCTGGCTTGCCAGAGCAGCGATGTCACACTGGCCACGTGACTTGGAAGTGTCTCCGGACAGCGCTGGCCCTTGGCCTCTTTGAGCGAGATGAGCGCACAACCCTAGAGTCTGTCAAGACTGGCCCGTACGGGCAGGGGTACCTTTACCTTTACCTTTTACGTACAATTGCATTTTCAGGTTCCATCTTATCTAATTACATCCTCTCTAACATGTTTCTTAATATGCTCTGCTATTTTCTGACGCTTCAATTTCCAGTCTTCTTTAAAAGATTCTATCTTTTATCAGGGCCATCAGTTTTGCCACCTCTGCGAATTCCAAGAGTCTCCTTTTAAGAGGATCACTAAATCAATTCAGATAATGGAAGACACTTCGAGGATGGGGAATCTATGGCCGTTCAAGTGTTGCTAGACTCTGACTCTCAGCAGCCCCAGTGAACACGGCCAATTGCCAGGAGTGGGGGGGGGGTACAATCCTGCAACACCTGGAGAGCCACAGATTCCCCACCTGTGCTGTAACAAAACTGTTGGGCATTGTGAATGGGCTTTGGGCTTGTGTGCAAATCTCTTCAGATTCCTTCCTTCCACAGTTTGAGGGAACCAGAGTTTAGTGTGGCCTCCATATGAAGTAAACTATGGTTTGATAGACCTGGTGAAAAAAAGGAAGGGGGAAGAAGAGCATATCAGGCCAAGAAACCATTGCATTTGACCTGGGCCACTGCGCTCAGTGAAACTTCTGCAGCATGCGTTCAAGGGGAAGGTCTAATCTTAGCAAACAAATTTAATACGTAATGCAGCACTTGACGTGTATTCTGCTACTAATCCTGGCAAACAACCACATGCTTCAGACATTTTATGGCGCTTGATTGTATTTAAACAATTTTATTTTTTGATTACTGAAGCCTTTTCCACCCTGGGCTCCTTTGGAAGGCAGGGCAGGAAATAAATAAAGGTGTGTCCCTATCGTTCTCCTCCTCGATATGATGTGGGGCTCAAACAAGAGCTGATTGCCTACTCGGACTTTGTAAACCTTCACAAGGCCAGCCGCCTCACAGATCTGTAGACTGAGTCAAGGGACATATAACCCTTTTCTCCTCTGCTAGGTGATCTCCTGAAGTAGCATATTTGCTGGGGGGGGGTGGAATTCCTCCATTAGCTGCTTCAGGGAAGAGATAATCCCCCAGGACTTCAGCAGGAGAGAAAAGGGTTATATTTCTCACCTGCTCTGATTCAAGGGTTCCCCACACAGCTGGTGCAATTTGCATTTCTCAAATACCTGCAGGTTTCAAATACCCAGTGCTTTTTCCTGGGGGGGACGCTACCCCTAAACATTTTGTGAATCAAAGTTTGGCCTCCTTGAGAGGCAGTATTTCAATATGAGTAGGAAAATGAGAGTACCCCACAACATTTAAATTTTTTTAGAACAATAGCACTGCAAATACCTAAATGCAAAGATCAAGTTTGGCTCTTACTCAAACTTGGAGCAATATAGACCAGATTTATTTTTGTTGAGCTTTTTTTTTTTACTTTTTACAAGAACACCCAAGAAAAATGATTATTCAGTTGACTTCTCTAAGATCCAGGACAAAGCCCCATCAATTCCACCTTTGAAATTCCAAAATCCAGACTTAGGACTGCAGCTAGGTTTTTTCAGTGTTTTAGAGATATCTCTAAACATGTGAAAAAAAGGCTTACCTTATTTTTCGTCCCATAGGACGCTCCGTCCCATAGGACGCACCTAGTTTTTTTGGGGGGAAATAAAGGAAAAAATTTTTCCCTTTATTTCCCCCCCAAAAGCAGGTCAGGGAAACCGAACCAGGTCGAGGAACAGCGGGGTGGCGGCGCTGCGCCTCCCTGCTGTCCCCCCGAGCTTGTGGGGCTGGCCGATGTCTGCCCGGCGCGAGGGGCGCTCTGATTCAAGGCGCCCCGCCCGCCGGGCGGCAGGCTGCTATCCGCAGCGTGGGGAGCCCTGCGGGGAACTCCTGGAGGGCTCCCCACGCTGCGGATGTCTGCCTGGCGCGAGGGGCGCTCTGCTATCCGCAGCCTAGACATCCCTGCAGGACTGCCTAGGCTGCAGATGTCTTCCTGAAGCCTGGAGAGCGAGAGGGGTCGGTGCGCACCGACCCCTCTCGCTCTCCAAGCTTCAGCGAAAGCCTGCATTCGCCCCCTAGGACGCACCCAGATTTCCCCCTTCATTTTTGGAGGGGGAAAAGTGCGTCCTATAGAGCGAAAAATACGGTATGTGGCTCAGGACCTCAATATCTTCAGGACCGCCTCTCCCCATATAAACCCACTTGGACCCTGCGCTTGCCATCTGAGACCCTTCCCTTATTTCCCCCATCCCAGAGAGATTTGGAGAGTGGCCTTTTCTGTAGTGGCTCCCCGACTGCTGTCCTTTTCCTTATCAATATTTGAATTGCAGAAAAAGGGAGGGGGGAATCAAAATTATGCAGGGCCATCACAACCCCTTTATTTTGGGACATGCTTAACATTTTATCTCGCAACTTTCTCCACACCTCTAAAGGTAACATTTGCAAACTCAAAACGGAACATTTTCAGCCTGCGTGTGAGCTCTCCATTGCTACGTGGCGAGTCTTCCGATGGTCTGCACTGGGCTACTGCGAGTAGCAGACTCTTTAGACTAGGCGGACCCTTGTTCTAAACCAGCAAGGCTCCCCTTTTCAAGAGCCTCTGAAAACTGAGAATTCAACAATCAGAAAAGAGGCAGCTGGAATGAGAAAGATAAAACTGCCCACGGCGGAGGGAAAGAAGAGGAGCAGAGTCACTCCATCAGCTCAGCTGAGAAATCAGCACCTTCTGATTTCTCCTCTCCTTGGTCGGTTTCAATTCCAGCTGGTCATTTCTAAGAACTTTGGATCCAAGAACTAATGTCTGAGTTTGCTTTTTCCCTCCTCCCTCCCAACCTCTTTTCGTCTTGTGCTGTACTTTTTAGAATGTGAGCCTGAGAGCACCTACTCTAGCATCCTGTTTCCAACAGTGGCCAACTAAGTAAAGGTAAAGGTACCCCTGCCCGTACTGGCCAGTCTTGACAGACTCTAGGGTTGTGCGCCCATCTCACTCAAGAGGCCGGGGGCCAGCGCTGTCCGGAGACACTTCCGGGTCACGTGGCCAGCGTGACAAGCTGCATTCTGGCGAGCCAGAGCCGCACACGGAAACGCCGTTTACCTTCCCGCTAGTAAGCGGTCCCTATTTATCTACTTGCACCCGGGAGTGCTTTCGAACTGCTAGGTTGGCAGACGCTGGGACCGAACAACGGGAGCGCACCCCGCCGCGGGGATTCGAACCGCCGACCTTTCGATCGGCAAGCACTAGGCGCTGAGGCTTTTACCCACAGCGCCACCCGCACCAACTAGGTGCTCCCAAAAGGCCCACAAGCAAAGCAGGAAAGCGATGACCCTCCCCGTTGATTTTTCCTGCAAGAATCGGTATCTGGAGATACACCATGTATGAATATGGAGGTTCCATTTCGCTGTCATGACTAGCTAGTCAGGAAGAAGCAAGAAGACGTCAGGGATAGCAGCAGCAGTCATCTGAGCATAAGTCATTTATCTTCTAGGGGGTCTTAGCAGGCTCAAACTTGAGTCCACAGTGTGATGCAGCAGCAAAAAAAGCTAATACTATTCTAGGCTACTTCAACAGACGTCAAGTGTCCAGATCAGGGGAAGTCATAGTCCAATTCTATTCTGCCTTGGTCAGAGCACACCTGGAATACCATGTCCAGTTCTGGGCACCACAATTTAAGAAGGATGTCGACAAGCTGGAAGGTGTGCAGAAGAGTGAGACCAAGATTAACAAGGGTCTGGAAACCAAGCCATATGAGGAATGGTTGAAGGAGCTGGATATGTTTAGCCTGGAGAAGAGGAAACTAAGAGAAGATATGAGAGCCATCATCAAGTATCTGAAGGGTTGTCACATTGTAATTTATTCTGTTAACCACCGTGAGATCTTTTGATGAAGAGCAGCGTATAAATTTAATACATAAAATATTTTTTTAAAAATTGAAGATAGAGTGAGTTTGATTCTAGGTCGTGCTTGTGGCATTTTGGGAGGCCTCTGGCCAGTCTAGGAGCCCTCCAGATGTGCATTTATGCCACACATGACCTTGTTTTCATTTTTTTTTTTGCTCTTGCAGAAGTTTCAGGGCAGACATACGGCAACTTCCTGCTAAAATCCTGTAACTTTTCTTACAGCAAACGTTCTGGGATTATTCTTAATTTTTGTCCTGCTTCTGTTCCTCTATCGTGTGAGAGCTCCCCTCCAGACGGCAATCCTGCAACAGCGTTGCAGCAGCATCACAGAACAACTGATAAAGCAGATTGACTTGTGGACGGTCCAACATATATCCACCGCTAACGCCGCTGATCGCCGAAGAATTGATGCTTTTGAATTATGGTACTGGAGGAGACTCTTGAGAGTCCCATGGACTGCAAGAAGATCCAACTTCTCCATTCTTAAGGAAATCAGCCCTGAGGGCTCACTGAAAGGACAGATCCTGAAGCTGAGGCTCCAAGACTTTGGCCACCTCATGAGAAGAGAAGACTCCCTGGAAAAGACCCTGATGTTGGGAAAGATGGAGGGCACAAGGAGAAGGGGACGACAGAGGATGAGAAGGTGGGGCAGTGTTCTCGAAGCTACGAACATGAGTTTGACCAAACTGCTGGAGGCAGTGGAATACAGGAGTGCCTGGCGTGCTCTGGTCCAGGGGGTCACGAAGAGTCGGACACGACTAAACGATTAAACAACAACAACAAAGCAGAACCATTGCATCAATGACGCAATGCAGAATACGCCTGTAAAAAAAGGAAAACCCACCCTACTGGTCTGAAGGGGCCCTTGATTCAGCAGGAGGGCTATCCACACAATCTGAACTTTTTCTCATTGAGCAAGCAATTCCTGCTTGCGAGAAGACTCTGTGAGCTAGATGCAAGAGTTTAAAACAGAGGGACTCTTGTACGCTGCAGCACGTCAAATACAAGATGAATATGGAAGGCACAACTTTAGACTAGCAAGCTTTGTGCCAACATTTTTTTTTAAAATTATTTTTTTGAAAAAGCAACAACATACCACTATGTTTCATCCAGTGAAGAAAATTACAGAGGTTGCAGAGACACGGTCTGTGATGCAGCCAAAGTCAAGCGCTGCTGGTTTTCAACAAGACTTGGGGCTTCACTGTGGCTTGATCAGGCCATCGGCCCGCGTTACGTTAGGCTGCAGCCTGGCAAAATGAGAAGGAATGGGAAAGGAAAACTACAAGCCCAGGAAAATCTGCCCTAAAGCATAAGGGAGGTGCTATCCAATTTTTCTCCCCCACCCCCACTTTGAAGATTTATAATGTGCAAACAATAAGATGTGCAAAACAATAAAAATAAGGTAAACTGCAAAAGGCGATGCAGTCAGAAAATGAAAAGCAATAAAGCCGTATCTACAGTTGTACAATATTTCCTAAAATGTCTGTGGCTGTAACCAGGTGACCTGTTTGCTTGGCATTCATCCTGCTCTGCTTCAAGGGAAGATAAGATAGTGTTGCGTTAAGCAAATGTTATATTACACTTTCCAGTGAATTTTTCTGGTAGTTGCTTCTGGGGAGATTAGATGGGCGTTGCGTCAGGTCAAGTGTCACTCTCATTCTTCCCACACTGGCAATTTCCCCGACCACTTTCCTTATCGCAAAACGTATTATCTTGTCGGGGATGCGAGTTCCTTGCGCAAGACCTCTCTGTCACCCACAACTGTGCAGCCGGGATTTGCCGAAACGGGAATAGCGACAGTCTGGAAGCGCCCTGAGCCATCCTTCAGGGATCGCCTTCTGAAACAAAAGCGACTGTCCCAAATACCAAGGTGCTCAGCTCTTAGAATCATAGAATCATAGAGTTGGAAGAGACCACAAGGGCCATCGAGTCCAACCCCCTGCCAAGCAGGAAACACCATCAGAGCACTCCTGACATACGGTTGTCAAGCCTCTGCTTAAAGACCTCCAAAGAAGGAGACTCCACCACACTCCTGGGCAGCAAATTCCACAGTTGAACAGCTCTTACTGTCAGGAAGTTCTTCCTAATGTTTAGGTGGAATCTTCTTTCTTGTAGTTTGGATCCATTGCTCCGTGTCCGCTTCTCTGGAGCAGCAGAAAACAACCTTTCTCCCTCCTCTATGTGACATCCTTTTATATATTTGAACATGGCTATCATATCACCCCTTGACCTCCTCTTCTCCAGCTAAACATGCCCAGCTCCCTTAGCCGTTCCTCATAAGGCATCGTTTCCAGGCCTTTGACCATTTTGGTTGCCCTCCTCTGGACACGTTCCAGTTTGTCAGTGTCCTTCTTGAACTGTGGTGCCCAGAACTGGACACAGTACTCCAGGTGAGGTCTGACCAGAGCAGAATACAGTGGCACTATTACTTCCCTTGATCTAGATGCTATACTATTGATGCAGCCCAGAATTGCACTGGCTTTTTTAGCTGCCGCGTCACACTGTTGGCTCATGTCAAATTTGTGGTCAACCAATTGTATAATTTAAGTTGGCAACTTATTCCAGAGAACCTTTCTGTAGTGCATTTCCAGGGATTTAAAAGCGCAGCATGTTCCATTATCCCAATAAAGAGCTTCGAGGTTTCTTCTTCTTCTTACAATCAAGCAGTATTTAAATTGCATGAAATAAATAAATACTCTTTACAACAACCTTGTAAGGTAGGCCAATGCTGTAATCCCCATGTTTCGGAAGAGAAGCTGAGGGCAAGAGAATACCGTATTTTTTGCTCTATAAGACTCACTTTTTCCCTCCTAGAAAGTAAGGGAAAATGTGTGTGCGTCTTATGGAGCGAATGCAGGCTGCGCAGCTATCCCAGAGGCCAGAACAGCAAGAGCGATTGCTGCTTTCGCTGCGCAGTGATCCCTCTTGCTGTCCTGGCTTCTGAGATTCAGAATATTTTTTTTCTTGTTTTCCTCCTCCAAAAACTAGGTGCGTCTTGTGGTCTGGTGCGTCTTATAGAGCGAAAAATACAGTAGATCACCAGCACCCAGTCGGTTTGCGGCAGAACAGAGATCGCTCTTTGTGCCCCTGCCACTCTCTCCAGCAGCACCTAAGAGCTCTTTGACCAACTGTGACTCGTGTCCTGCAGCAACAGATTTTTAATAAAAAGCGGGGGAGCGGCTGCCAGCATTTGAGCTTGCCGCAAAACTGCGAACCCTGACCTGAAGCCCAACATCTGGGTGTGGAAGCATACTCTGCAGAGATGTAAAAAACACTTTGTGCATGGTTCGAGGCACCCTCAACGTCACACAGTCTAAAGCCTGGCATTTGGAAACAAGGTAAGAATGCCAATTTATTTTAAACCAGTGCAGGACTCACCACCGCCCCGCTCTTGATAGTTCTAAAAACTGGACTCTGCTTTGGTTTATCAATTAAATCTGTGGCATGTGACTCCTTGTCAAGTCTTAATGCAAACTCTGTCCGCGGTCATTTTTTAACTGGTATGCTAAGCTAACCAACTTTTTTTCAAAGACAAGTTAGTCTTGTTTTCAACACGTCATTTAAGTGCCCCTATGAAATCCAACCTGCCATTATTTGTTCTTATTGCTACAGCTGATCAGCTGGAGAATTTTGAACGGAGGTCAGTTCTGCATATTTATCTACCGTATTTTTTTGCTCTATAAGACTCACTTTTTCCCTCCTAAAAAGTAAGGGGAAATGTGTGTGCATCTTATGGAGCGAATGCAGGCTGCGCAGCTATCCCAGAAGCCAGAACAGCAAGAGGGATTGCTGCTTTCGCTGCGCAGCGATCCCTCTTGTTGTTCTGGCTTCTGAGATTCAGAATATTTTTTTTCTTGTTTTCCTCCTCCAAAAATGAGGTGTGTCTTATGGTCTGGTACGTCCTATAGAGCGAAAAATACGGTACTTTTACTTGCTGCGTCTATATCTCTCCTTCATTTCCAGGTTCTCCCCCTCTTCATTTAATCCCCACAACAATCCTGTGAGGTACGTTAGGCTGAAAGAGGCAGCCCAAGGGCATCCCATGTGACCCCAGCTTCATAGAATCACAGTTGGAACAAGGGTCCAACTTCCTGCAATCCCAATGTAGGATTCGAACCCACAACCCTGGGATTAAGTGTCTCATGCTCTGCCGACTGAACTATCCCCACAGGCTGAGTGGGCATTTGGTCTCCCAGATCCTAGTCCAATGCTCTAACCACAACACCACACAGGCTCTGACGACACAAAAGATAAATTATTTTTATTTTTATTTCGGTGGGGAAATCCACCTTTCCAGCACGTTACTAGATTACTCTTCTGAATGCTGCCAATTCTGGAAATTACACAAGAGGAACAGGCAGCTAAATAGCTAGAGCTTACTCATACAGTTCCTGGCTGCTGCCCTGACCCAGCCGCAGGTGTGTGGCTTTCTCCCCAGTTGTGAAATTAACACTTTCTTTCCATCAAAAGTGAAATTGTGACCCTCAGGCCTAATGCGTTACGGCTGATGCTTGGAAAGAAATAAACGAAACTTCAGCCTGGAACGATGAAATGAAACCTAAAAAGGCTAAATCTTGTGCAAGGGGGAGATAAGGGAAAGCCCTTTGTAAGGGGAATTTCCTCCATATGTGGTGGACTTGTACTAAGGTGAAAGCCTTCTGGGATGTTATATATAATGAATTGAAAAAGGTATTTAAGTATAATTTTGGTAAAAAACCAGAGGCTTTTTTGTTGAGGTTAACTGGTGAGGAAATTTTTTAAAAAGATGTAAATTTGTTCATGTACACCACAACGGCTGCAAGAATACTACTGGCCCAGAAATGGAAGCAGCAGGACCTTCCTACATTGGGAGATTGGCAGATGAAGATGGTTGAATACGTGGCATTGGCAAAGCTGACGGGGAAGATCCGGAATCAGCGTGACAAACTGTTTCAAAAGGACTGGAGCAAATTTATCTCTTATATGAAAGAAAAGTGTAAAGGTTTGAAAACTTTTGTAGGTCTGAGTTGAAATGTTTGGTAGTGTGAAAATAAGGAGCTGATTTACATATAAGGAGGTGAATGTCAAAAGAAGATATAAGGTAAAAAAGTGGCTATGGAAATGCGAAGAATTGGTAAAAGAGTTTGGAAGTCAGAAAGAGGGAGGGAAGGAGGTTAATGCTCTGCTTGAGCAATGCTTTAAGTCATGGATTTGTGTAATGAAAATGTAATGAAATACGGAAAACTTAATAAAAATTAAGATTAAAAAAAGGAGAAGCCCTTCATAGAACCACAGAATTGTAGTCGAGGGGGTACCCAAGGGGTCATCTAGTCCAACCCCCTGCAATGCAGGAATCTCGGCTAAAGCATCCATGGCGGATGACCCTCCAACCTCTGTTTTCAGCCAGCAGTTTAGATCCCAATGCACAAAATCTCCCCTGTGGCAGATCTGCCATTTCCTGTTGCTCTATGCAAAAAGAACAAAAGAAAACAGAAAAAAACGTAAGTCACCCGCTCAGAAGCTTTCAGCTATAAAACAGGCTGTGGATTCTCATCCGTGGAAGCAGCAGCGGTCCAAATTAAGTGACAGCAGATCTTTAAAGGAGATATTTAGGAGCGACAGTGTGGTGTAGTGGTTAGAGCATCGGACTAAGACCTGGGACATGAAGGTTCAACTCCCCACTTGGTCATGAAGGTCTCGCCTCGGGCCAGTCACTGCCTCTCAGCCTAACCTTCCTCACAGGGTTATTGTAGGGATTAAATGAGGAGGGAACCATCTACACCACTCTGAACCCCTTGGAGGAAAAGGTGGGATGAAAATGCAGTAAAATAATTAAATAGGAGGTGTCCAAAGACACATCCAGACAACCTAGTTATTGAACACCCATCTTCATTTGTTGCAAGGAGATTAGACTGTGTGTTCGTTCTATTTGATGAGCTGTGGGTGCTGTGGGTTAAACCACAGAGCCTAGGGCTTGCCGATCAGAAGGTCAGCAGTTTGAATCCCAGCGACGGGGTGAGCTCCCGTTGCTCGGTCCCTGCTCCTGCCAATCTAGCAGTTCAAAAGCATGTCAAAGTGCAAGTAGATAAATAGGTACCGCTCTGGTGGGAAGGTAATCGGTGTTTCCGTGTGCTTCTGGTTCGCCAGAAGCGGCTTAGTCATGCTGGCCACATGACCTGGAAGCTGTACGCCGGCTCCCTGGGCCAGTAAAGCGAGATGAGCACCGCAACCCCAGAGTCAGAGTCCACGACTGGACTTAACAGTCGGGGTTCCCTTTACCTTTACCTTAATTCTTATATCTATATAACCTATCCATTCTAAAGGAAATCAGCTCCAGAGTGCTCACTGGAAGGACAGATCTTGAAGCTCCAATACTTTGGCCACCTCATGAGAAGAGAAGACTCCCTGGAAAAGACCCTGATGTTGGGAAAGATGGAGGGCACAAGGAGAAGGGGACGACAGAGGACGAGATGGTGGGACAGTGTTCTCGAAGCTACCAGCATGAGTCTGACCAAACTGCGGGAGGCAGTGGAAGACAGGAGTGCCTGGCTTGCTCTGGTCATGAAGAGTCGGACACGACTAAACGACATAACAACAACAATTCTTATATGTTTGCGGCGAGGTTAGAGGGATGGTGTGTCCAAAGCGAGCGTTCCCTCCGCACTGCCCTTTCCCTTATCCTTTTCACATCTTCACTTTCCTTATCGCGAAAAGTCTGATCTTCCGGGGAAGCAGGTTTGTTGCACAAGACTCTCCCAACCAGCTATTTAATGATGCAACAGCAGCGAGAACGTTGGTAGCCAGTCACTGGAAAGGAAATTATTTCCCAACGAAAGGGGAATGGCTAAGTAAACTATGTGAGTACCTGGAGTTAGCAAAACTGACGGATTTAATAAGGCATAATTCAAAAATTATAATTCAGAAACAATGGGAATGCTTAAACGAATATTTATACAAGCAGAGCTCAAATATGGAAGTTTGGTTGTGCCTAGACTAACCTTGCGAAGAATATAGAGAACATAAATATTTGACTGATTATGAAAGAATCTAAGGAAGGGAAGTGATTGAAGAACAGATGTAAAGGCGAGCAAGATAACTAAGAGACGTGCGCTGAAAGTCTTTTATAATATTTTAACTAAGATTTATATATTGTAATGCTTGAAGCATGAATTTGGTAATATTATTGGTTATAAAAAGTATTTTCTTTGTTTGTTTGCATTTTGGAAAACATGTATATAAATGTGTTTACAGTGCTATGTATTGTTTTTTGTTTCTTTTTCCTTTTCTTTTCTTGTAAAATTCAATAAAAAATGATGATTATGATGCAACCTGACTGTGTGGCAGGTGACCGAACCCCTCACAAAAATAGCCACCAACTTCTCCGGAGCGCCATACAGAGATGGTGCAGAAATGGAGATCTTCCTCCGCTCTCAATCCTTCCGATTTCTGGAGGTTGTGCGAACTTGTCCCAAACCAACTCGCCCCTTTGTTACAGGAGGAAGATGCAGATTTTGCTGCAAATTCACCTAGAGCTAAAAAAGACCCAGGAGCCAAGATACACCAGCAGCCTGACATCTAAGGCAGCTTCCATCTTTCCCAACAGGTAACACAAGATGGTGAGTCCCTGGCATTTCCTGGTAGGACTTGGGGTGCCCCCTGTCTATAAACCCTGGAGAGTTAGCTGTCAACGTACAACACTGAGTAAACAAACCAACCCCTGTGCTGCAAAATATGAGTCAGCAATATCAAAAGCAACACGGCAGTGGCGTAGCGTGGGGGGTGCAGGGGGGGCCAGCCGCACCGGGCGCAACATCTGGGGGTTAGGGTTAGGGGGCGCAAATCCACGGTTTAGGAGGCGCAAATTACTTGCCTTGCCCCGGGTGCTGACAACCCACGCTACGCCACTGCAACACGGTGGCCAGAAACAATTACAATGTGAAAAACTTTATGAAATAATTCAAAACATTGCAATTGTTTCTGGCCATCGTGTTGCTTTTGATATTGCTAACGTACAATACTGAACTCGATGGACCAAACTTATCCTGTGCAAGGGAGCTTGCAAAAAGGTTGGTGCCAGTGGTCTCTTCTTATCTTTAGCCACGATGAACAGAAGGTCTGTTGTAGTTCATGAACACACCACTGGCCAGTGTTCTAGCAGACCCCCTAAATGGACCTTGATTTGATCCTGCAAGCAATTGCTCATGTTTCAAAGCAAGAGTTTCATACTCGCCGAGCAGAAAATCAGTGGCAGCTCAGTTGTTAAACTGGATCCACACTCCTGGCTCTGCAGATGTGCAACACACCAGTGGACTAGTCTCCTAGTCTCTCTTTAAAAAAATAGTAATAATGAAGGAATAAATAAGAGTTTGGCCACTTGTCCTTCACTCCAACCACCCCTGCAAACAATCAGCATCATATTTTGATTCGCAAGTTGCTCAAGGGATGGGCTAGCCTTACGACGACTCTGCGAGGTAGCTTGGGTTGAAAGCGTGTGACGCTCAGCACCAAGTCATCCACAGAGCCCTTTGGGTGAAAAGAGGCTTGAACACAAGCCCCCCCCCCCACACACCTGTGATCCAATTACTCGGGAGTAACCCCCACTAAATATAGGAAGACTGCTGCGTAATCATCAGACACAGGATCACACCATAAATCGTAGGTCTCATTAACCTTTTGATTTCAGGATGAAAACCTCAAACCGAGAAAATGCAAGGCTGGGATGGAAAGATTGGTTGTTTCTGAGACGGATCCGTTACAGGAAACTACAGTTAGCAAGCATCTTTGGCCACCAACTTCTCTCTCTCTCTCTCTCTCTCTCTCTCTCTCTCTCTCTCTCAGATCTGCATTTCCTAACTCCCTAAATGCATTAAAAGTCCTACCCATTGATATACAGTGGTACCTTGGGTTACATATGCTTCAGGTTACAGACTCCGCTAACCCAGAAATAGTACCTCGAGTTAAGAACTTTGCTTCAGGATGAGAACAGAAATCGTGCTCCAGCGGCGTAGCGGCAGCGGGAGGCCCCATCACTAAAGTGGTGCTTCAGGTTAAGAACAGTTTCAGGTTAAGAACGGACCTCTGGAACAAATTAAGTACTTAACCCAAGTTAAGTACTTAACCCACTGTACTGTCAGCTAGATATACTGTCAGCTGATAAGAGAAAATATGAAGAACTTTGCCGGAGCAATGCATATGACTCTCAGATCTGCATTTCCTAACTCCCTAAATGCATTAGAAGTCCTACCCATTGATATACTGTCAGCCAGTAAAAGAAAATATGAACTTTGCCGGAGCAATGCAATGGCCAATCGAGTCCAGTAGCCTGTGCTCCCAGTGGCCAAGCAGACAGACAGCACAGGGAATCTGCAAGTGGGCTCCAAAAACCGGCATTCAGAGGCGCACTGCCTGACAGGGGAGGCAGAACATCGCCACTGTGGCCAGCAAGCCACTGGAAAACTTCCTTTGTTTCTGTCCTGAATCTCCTATCCTCCAGCTTCCCTAGATCTGACCCTGTGCCCTAGGATTATGAAAGAGGGAGAAAACCGTCTCACTGTCCATTTTCTACACACCATCTCAGACATCTCTACCACTGTTCCCCCCAACCCTTTAATTCGCTTTTTCTCTGAACTAAGAATTCCCAAACGCTGCAACCTTTCCGGAGGGGGTGTCGCCCTTTTCTGAACATTTTCCAACTCCACAATAGCCTTTTCGAGGTCCAAGAAATGCACACAGCATTCCGAGCCGGGTCTGGCCACCAGGACAGCCTTAAGATATCGCCAGTTCTGATTCGGATCTCTCTCCTCTTCAACAAATCCCCTAGTATGGAATTTGCACTTACACCCTGCAGAGTTTCAACATCTTCATCCAGCCCCCCCCAGGCCCACTTAACTTGTCGCCTTTTCTTTTTTACAAGAACACTGAAGCCTGAGCATAAAAAAATAAAATTAAATGGGATGGGGGCGAGTGAAAAAAAGCGCAGAAAAGATGAATACAGTGGTACCTCGGGTTACAGGCGCTTCAGGTTACATACGCTTCAGGTTACAGACTCCGCTAACCCAGAAATAGTACCTTGGGTTAAGAACTTCAGGATGAGAATGGAAATCGTGCTCCGGCGGCACCAGCAGCAGCAGGAGGCTCCATTAGCTAAAGTGGTGCTTCAGGTTAAGACGTTTCAGGTTAAGTACGGACCTCCGGAACGAATTAAGTACTTAACCCGAGGTACCACTGTACTGGGGTGGGTTACTCTGAAAACAAGAGCTGGAGTTGAAGAAAACCACTCTGCTCCAGGCTTTTAATCACAACCCCTAGGATGGTGTTTTAGCATGAGAGGCAAAGGAAGGAGGGAGGATGAGGAAAAACTCGTGCTGAAAAAGAAGAAGGAAGAAGCCTTGAATTGGGATGCTGAGTTTAGCCAGCGAAAGATGGGAAGGAAAGAGGTGATTCTTGAAGCGCGCGTCCTGGAGAGCCCAAAAAGGACCCTCGGAGTTGGAGCAACGCACAGCTGGAAAAGGTGCAAATCAAAAGGGTTTCTTTTGAGAAAGAGCCGCACTCACCACTGGAACATGCTGGACGCCTCGGAGCCGGGAGAAGTTTCTCTGGGTCGGAGGAGCACAAAGAGAGGCGTCTCGGGGTCCCCACGCGGAGCGCAGGCGGCGGCTGGGGATGGGACCAGCTTCTGAGCCGGAGGAGAAGCGCCTCGCCGCCGCCGCCGCCGCCGCCGGACCCTCCTCTCGCTCGGCCGAAAGGTGGAGCCAGCAAGGAGCGCGCCTCTCGCCCGCAGGTGCTTAACCCTTCCGCCGCTGCGGGGCTCCATGTGCGCGCGCGCGCGCGCCCACCCACCCGGCGGCTGCTGGAGCGAGCGCATCTCGGGGAAGGAGCTTCCAGGCAGTGCCGGATTGACGTACAGTATAATAATAATAATAATAATAATAATAATAATAATAATAATAATAATAATAATAATAATAAATAAATAAATTTATTATTTGTTTCCCAAGCCACTCTGGGCGGCTTCCAACAAAGATTAAAAATACATTAAAATGTCACACATTAAAAACTTCCCTGAACAAGCTCTAGTTTTAAGTTAATAATTATTTCACTATTAATATACTTCTTCCTAATTGTATTTCAATTCAACAGATACTTTGATAAAATACATGTTTTGTTATGTGCAAATGGCTTTAGGTACCTATTAGGTCCATCAATTGCCATATAGCATATATTCATCACAAAAAACGGAACACGGGTGGCGCTGTGGATTAAACCACAGAGCCTAGGACTTGCTGATCAGAAGGTCGGCAGTTTGAATCCCCGCGACGGTGTGAGCTCCCGTTGCCCGGTCCCAGCTCCTGTCAACCTAGCAGTTCGAAAGCACGTCAAAGTGCAAGTAAATAAATAGGTATCACTCCAGCGGGAAGGTAAACGGCGTTTCCATGCGCTGCTCTGATTCGCCAGAAGCGGCTTAGTCATGCTGGCCACATGACCCGGAAGCTGTACGCCGGCTCCCTCGGCCAATAAAGCGAGATGAGCACCGCAACCCCAGAGTCGGCTACGGCTGGACCTAATGGTCAGGGGTCCCTTTACCTTTACAACACAAAAAACAGCAACAATTTGTTGTTGACAAAGGACAGCTGAACATATAAAGGGCCCCGTTACCTTCAGTAGCTTAGAGCCTCATCAAACCTAAATCCAACCCTGCTTCCAGCTGCAAGCTTGCAGCTCACACAGCATTCTTCGGCAGGGAGTAGAATTGCCTGGCTGGCAATTGTAACCTTGTTTTGGAATTGATTTTTTTTTTTTTTCAATTTTACATCACCGTGATACCTGGAAAGGGGAGTCAGACTACAGTGGCGGGTGGTTCCGTCGGTTACAATCGCAAAAAGACTTTTTTGTTGTTGTTCAAAAAATCAATCATAGAATTGTAGAGTGGGGATGGAACCCAAAGGTCATCTAGGCCAACCCCTCACAGTGCAGGAATCACGGCTAAATGGGTTGAGTTACTGCAGACTTGGGCAACCCAGTGCCCTCCAGTTGTGTCTCTGGGGCCAATGGGAGTTGTACTCCTAAATATATGGGCAAAGGCTGCGTTAGGAGGTGGAGGACTTTAAATATATACACATATATTGCTTGCTCTTTTAAGATTTTGTCTTGTTGGAGGGGAGTGCTGGGAGGGGAGAAACAGCTTGATGTTGAACTCCAGCTCCCATCAGCCCCAGCAAGTGGGGTCAGTGATTATGGGATTTGTAGTCTAGGAACATCAGCCCTGGTTCTCTTCCTAATCTAATGCCACTTTCCGTGTTGGAAAAATCATCTGTAGTCAGTTAAAATAAATTGTTGTTGTCGTTTAGTCATGTCCGACTCTTCATGACCCCCTGGACCAGAGCACGCCAGGCCCTCCTGTCTTCCACTGCCTCCCGCAGTTTGGTCAAACTCATGCTGGTAGCTTTGAAAACACTGTCCCACCATCTTGTCCTCTGTCGTCCCCTTCTCCTTGTGCCCTCCATCTTTCCCAACATCAGGGTCTTTTCCAGGGAGTCTTCTCTTCTCATGAGGTGGCCAAAGTCTTGGAGCCTCAGCTTCAGGATCTGTCCTTCCAGTGAGCACTCAGGGCTGATTTCCTTAAGAATGGAGAGGTTTGATCTTCTTGCAGTCCATGGGACTCTCAAGAGTCTCCTCCCGCACCATAATTCAAAAGCATCAATTCTTCGGTGATCATCCTTCTTTATGGTCTAGCTCTCACAGTTAAAATAAATACGTATGTGTAAAAATAGTTAATGCATGGGAAAGCTGGCCACTGTCAGAACAGAATGCTGCACTAGATGGGGCTTTGGGTCTGATCCAGCCAGCAATGTATCCAAACAAACATTTTTACAGATGACCCAACCTGTTCTTCCAGGTTAATGAAAGCAAGGTGCAGCACCAAAAGCTCTGGGTGAACGGGGCGCATTTCCTGCAATATTATGCCAAAATTTGCAAGTTCTAAAAAGAGGACGGTTTTTAAAAGGTACTGTCAGAAATAGGCTTGTTTCTTGGAGGTGATTGACGGGCTGTCAAATCAGCATATGCATATACAGTTGGAATTGCGAACAAGTCATTTGACTCATTAGCATTTGAAACTTCCCTCTTCCCACCCAGAGTCCTCATAATAGATTTAATTACAGAGAGACAGTAACAAGGCCAGATTCCAAGGTCAAAATATGCAGGAACCAGAAACTGGATTCCAATCTTGTGCTTGGAGGCAGCGTGAGCTATGAATACTTTCTGCGTAGAATTTAGTTCCTGAAGATACAAAATATTATTTATTTTTTTAAAAAGTAGTTCAGTTTATGAATCGCATTGCATGGAGCGTCAACCGTAAAAACAACTTTAAACAATTCCATATATTGAAAGCCATTTCGTATGTGAAAACAAGGTCTGGTCTGATGCAAATATGGTTTGGGACAAATAAAATATCCAACTTCAAAGGGGTTGTTGAAGAAAGGAAAATCTTCAACAGACACATATAAAAGACAATAGAGAGATAATGGGAGGGAGTCCCACACTAAAGGCTTGATTCCTATATTGTATGGAACAGACTTTCTGATAAAGATGATATCTGCAGGGGTTTTCTGGTCTCATGGATGAGAGATAAGAGCCAATGCCAAGAGCCTCAGTGCTTCAACGTCACCTTCTTAGTCCCAGGGATACACAGAAATTGAAATTATACATGTATAAAGGACCAGTCTAGCTTGGTGTGCACATTTTTTTAGATCCTCAGAAATCTGTATCAGGCAAAACTGAAATGCAGCAGTTATACATGACTGGAAATAACTTTGTTCTTTTAGCCAAACTAGGATCCGCCTTGGACTTTTAAAGCACTGGTTCCCAGAGTGAGAGGTACAACCCCTGGGCGGCAGTGAGATTACCTGGAGAGGTAAATGAGTATCAGACTTTGAGAAGCTGGTATCCCTGGATCAAGTTCATCCGTTTTGTTGGATTAATTACACTAACTAGTTTCGATTGGATTTCAAATCACTGTGCAATTAATTGTTTCTGTTTTGAATTTTATGGTGTTATCATCTTCCTTCATGCAAACCACTATTCTGAATCATGCTTTTTATAGGGTCAGGCAGGGGGCTCTGTGGATGAATTTTCGGAACCATGAGGTCAGAGGCACGAAAAACTTTGGGAACCACTGGTTTGAACAGACCTTTAGCCCGATGGGCTCATTTGCCTGTTGTTGTTTAAAGATCTGCGTTTTCACAGGCCGGTGATTGTGTGTGTGTGTGTGTTCCATATATGTGTTTTGTGTTTCCGTTTTGTTAGCTATCTTGGCCAGTGTGGAAAGGGAGAAAGAAAATATAAATTAATAAGCAAAGACTGACATGCAGCCAGATCATTACCGGATCCCGTGGAAAAGTTCTAATGAGATCCTTAATGAGAGAGCGAGAGAAAAAGAGCATAGAAACCTGGTCTCTCAGTTTGTTTAAAATGGTCTCTGATCAATCTAGCTTTAACTGTGGTCTTATTACTCAAACCAGGAAACATTGCTTAAAGATTAGTGATTGACCAGGATTTATATGTGTTGTATGATGCAATGAGCAAACATTGTGTTGGGAATCAGAAATTTGGGTGGGGATTTAGCTTTCTTTATCTGTGGACTTTTGTAATAAATTAACCTCAGGTTTTTTCCCCCTGGAACGGTTCCTGTATTTAAAGCCTCAGACCTCGGTCCGATTGCTGATAGAACTCCCACAGCAGAGCTTCCCAAACTGTGTGTCACAATACATTAGTGTGTCGGCTATAGTGTGTGGTTGTGTCGTGTGAACACTCCACGAGTTCCTCTCGGGGCCGGAGAAGGGTTAGTTTAACCTCCTCCTTACTAGTAAAACAGAATTACTGTGTCGTGAAATGATGCACGTCTAAAAAGTGTGTCACCAGCATGAAAAGTTTGGAAAGCTCTGTTCTACAGAGTTCGCCTAATTCAGGACCAGGGTAGACAGTAAAGGTAAAGGTAAAGGGACCCCTGACCATTAGATCCAGTCGTGACTGACTCTGGGGTTGCGGCGCTCATCTCGCTTTATTGGCCAAGGGAGCCGGCATACAGCTTCCAGGTTATGTGGCCAGAATGACTAAGCCGCTTCTGGTAAACCAGGGCAGTGCATGGAAACGCCGTTTACCTTCCCGCCAGAGTGGTACCTATTTATCTACTTGCTTTTGAACTGCTAGGTTGGCAGGAGCAGGGTCTGAGCAACGGGAGCTCACCCCATTGTGGGGATTCGAACCACCGACCTTCTGACCAGCAAGCCCTAGGCTCTGTGGTTTGTATATGCAGATAAATAATTCTGAGAGACTCCTGCTCCTCTTGGAGTGCAGAGTGCCTTTCTTTCCCAGTGCATCCCCACCCCACACAAATGCAGAGGGCAATTGCAAAGTGATTAAATCTGTTTAAAGTACCAGATTATTCCAAATTTTGTGCAGGAGACCAGATTTAGCAAAGTGCAGAGCTGCCACTTTTGCAAGTGGAATGTAAAATGCGTAGAATGTTTGTTTCACACAGGATAAAAATCAGTATTTTAGTGTGACAGCGCCTGTACTATGCAAACTCCCTGCTTTTGCTGTATTGTTCTCAGCACCTGCTGAATATATTTCTGTTAAAGAAAGCCGACTCAGACATACTGTTTTATTTCATTATATATATTTGTTTTTTAAGTATCTATCCTCTTAACCCCTTCCTGTAGCCCTGGCATCTTAAGCATCTAGACTGGGTAATCTCTCACACTGGGCAACATTTTAATTCTAGACCGCTGACCAGATTTGTTCGTAAATTATGATTTTCACTTCCGCAGGCTTAGCTTGCATGGCTGGTTACTCAGAAGTAAGTCCCGCTCACTTGCAGGTTAGTGGGTGCAGGACTGCTGCCTAAATTCTGCAGAAAACACTGACCTGAAACTCCTCAGTTAACACAAAAGCACAGCATGAAATGAAAGGATCCTTATCAAACCAGAAATCCATTTTGCTCAATCCTTAATTCTGTGAGGAATGTTAGGGCTGCTGGGTGTCATTTTAATCAGATACTCTGGATTATTGCTTTCAAAGCATGCCTAGTTTCAAAATGTGCGTGGTAAACTAGGAAGCAGTTGAGCTGCCAACCTTTTTTCGGGCAAGGCTCCTGTCCTGTGCCTTTAATAGAAAGGTGGAAACTCAAAAGGCCTTGTTTTCTTTAGCAGGCAAAATGATTCATACCTGCTTGAAAGTTGGCTTTTGAGGCCAGTGGGGGAAGCACAGAGGATCTTTACTATTTATTTATTTATTTATTTATTTATTTATTTTAAAAAGCATCAATTCTACCTTCCCCGAAATTTCAGAGAAGGGCCCATGGTCCATTTGAAGCAGATTGCTTCGCTCCGGGGAACTTGGAGTTGGCCCCTGTTGTAAACAAAAAATGCCCTTTTCACCTATGGGGTATCCAAGAGCCCACATAGAGTCCTTACATAGGTTCCCTATTGGTAGGAGAAGATAACAGAGGCCAACCAGAGAATATTGAGAAGCAAAGCAGCTAGTAAGCCTGATCTTTACTGATCTGTTGCAACAGGGTGCTCCCCTCACATGCAGGAAAGGAGGAGGAACCCAGAACAATGGCGTGCAAGGCCTCATAAAGACTTTTGAAATTGCGACCCTGTAGATCAAGACCACCTCCAGAAACATCATACATACATCACAGAAGGGGTGTAACCCAAGACCACCCCTCAGATACATCATAGCTACATCACAGAAAAGGCGGTCTACAACAGAAATTTGAGTGCGTTGTTTATCTCCTGTCTGCCAGTTTACCTTGATTGGATTGCCTGGGTAGCCTGGCCAATCTTTTGTGATGATAAATACTTCGTTCCTGGGCCAGGTCACAGGCTCACACCCTATTCATATCTTAAATGTGCCTTTAAGACAGGATTTAAGAGGGATGGTGGACTGTTGAACTATGGAACTCACTGCCACATGACATGCAATGGCCACCAACCTAGATGGCTTCAGAACAGGATTAGGCAAATTCACGGAGGAGAATGCTCTTGATGGCTCCTAGCCAAGATGGCTCTGCCCTGCCTCTCCAGACAGAGTCAGCAACGCTTGGGAATGCCAGTTGCTTTGCGTGTGCCCCATGGGCATCTGGTTTTCCACTGTGAGAAGGGGGTGCTGCATTAGATGGGCACCTGGCCTGATCCGCTGGGCTCTCCTGATGGAAGACGGGCGTTGTCAACATCTGCAAACAGAGCTGCTTTTCGGGGCTCTGGGAGCAGGAGAGCTGTCCGGGAGACTTGGTGCCTCAGCGGTGCAGTAAAAATCGTGGTTATCATTTCCTATTGCAGTAAAAATAAAAGGGCCTGCACTTATTAAGAAATTCTTTCCACGAGTACTAGTGGTTTCCAGGCTCTGTGAGCTTATGACAGCTGCGTCCTGAATGCAGCTACTTCAGGAGATGGTGCTGGGGGGGGGGCGGTCCAAGCACTCCCAGCCCCTCGTAGATGAGGAGGAATGTGGAGGATGATTTGCAGCATAGCTGTCAATTTACAGATTTGAAAATAAGGGACCAGCAGCCAGAATAAGGGATTTCAGTCAACCAGTTAAAAGGGACCAGATAATTTTGGAGAGCAGCGCCGGTTTTTAGCCCTTCATTTCCACACAAGCAGCATGTAAATATCAGGCTTACGAGCTGCTTTGCTTCTCAGTATTCTCTGCTTGGCCTTTGTTATTTTCTCCTACCAATAGGGAACCTACGCAAGGACTCTATACAGGCTCTTGGAGACCCCATACGGGAAGAAGGTCAGATTTTTGTTTACAACAGTGTCAGATCAGGATGGGGCAGGGGGCGAGCAGAGAGAGACCCACGTTCATGCAGACAGAAGAAGAGCCTGTTGCAGGATCAGGCCTCCCTTCCTGTGGTTTCCAGCAACTAGGATTCAGAAGTGCCGCTGCCAGAGCCATCCTGCCTAGCAACCATCGATAACCCTTTCCTCCTCCACAAATTTGCCTAATCCTCTTCAAAAGCCATCTAGGTTGGTGGCCATCACTGTGGCAGGGAGTTCCACAGTCTAACTGTGAGCTGCATGAAGTGTAGGCGCCAACCATGTTGCACAACTACCAATTGATGTGCCACTGCCAATGCCCGGGCCGTTTTCAGCCACAGAAGAGGGCTTATGCACAACAACTGACGCATGCAATGACCCCAAACAAAGGACTCGTGCGGTCGGGGATCTCTAAAAAGTCCCCAACTCTCCAACTCTTCTTCATTGCTCCTTGCTCCTTTGGGTTGCCTTTTTCTGAACGTCTTCCAAATCTACAATATCCTTTTTCAGGTGAGGCGGCCAGAACGGCACACAATATCCCAAAACTGCAGTTGCACCATAGATTTGTCTTTTTTTAAAAAAATAAATCATTTTTATTGATTTCCCCCCAAAAAAACAGCCTATCAACATATCCACATCATAATCCAATTAAAAACAATAAACTAAAATTAACGACCAAATTACAGTCCATATTGTTAATTTTTCTGGGCTCCCCATAGTCTGGCCCTCTGATGAATATCTCCAATATCCCTGCCTCTTCTCGTTGTTTTCATATTTTCCACATTCTGATCTTAACGCTTTAAAGTTCTCCCTCCCTGGCTGCACCATAGATTTGTCTAATGGTGATTCCGGCAGTTTTCTTTTAAATTCTCCACTCAGAGGGTGACCTTGGACCCCCCAAGTCCTGCCTCTCAGCCTAGGGTTGTTGTGAGGCCGAGACGGAGGGTGGGGAGAACCACACTGAAAAGGGGGTTGGATATTTTGGGGGGAAGCCAAATGACTGATGAAACTGTAAAACAAAGCCCAGTTCTCTTCTGATTATGGGCCCTTTTCTTTCTCCATCTCTGCTCCGACCTGGGATAAATCAGTTCCCAAAAGTAAGATATTCCTCCAAGACTAATTAGGTATTCCGGGCTGCACCCAGGATAAGGGGGAGAGGATGATGGGAAATTCCACAGGATTCCCTCCCAGATGCTAAAGCCAGTCTCTGATATAGATGAACAAAGAGATTCTTTTTCCAGGAAGGGCATGCATACGGATGAGGCCAGGGCCCGGGACATCTGGAAGAGCCATTATCCTGAGGGTGAAGACCGCAATATGCATCTTCTCAAGGAAGATTAAATATCACTTCAGATAATGCTAATGGTTTTTACAAGCCTGAGATGCAAGGCTGAGGCTGAGGTGCATATCAACATATTGCCAAAGGTGATTTATTTTATTTTTGCCTTGTAGTTGGTTTGGAAGCTGTATTTGTGAAGGATGCTGCAGCGCTGTTGCTGCCAATAGTGAGACCCTGGCAGGTTACTACTAGTACACGAAAACCTTCAAAGGTTGGGACCTGTTTATCACCCCATACGCACCCACTCAGCTGCTTTGATTGGTGGAACTAGCACTCTAACGGGTGCCGCACAATTCTCGTTTGTATTTGTAAGAATTCAAAAATCTAGCTTGGCAGCACCCATCCTGTGGAACTCCCTGCCTCTTGACACCAGGCAAACTTCTTCTTCACTGTATACTTGTCAACATTTTTTGTTTAGGTAAGCCTCTCCAGACATGTAGAACGATGGCAGGTGTTTTAATCTGGTCTTAGCTTATAGCTAATTTTAATTATTTTCTTAATGTTTTAGATAGTTGCTTTTAACTTTTTGTCGTTGTTACTGATACATTGATTGGACGATTCTTTCTGTAAACCATATAATGCTATATAAATTTTATCAATCAGTCTATTAAAATAATGCATGGGCTCAAAGTCGTGAAGTACAAGAGTTAGGCCCTCTGAGACAACTTCTGCAAAGTTCAAATATACAAAAGATAAACACGGAACTGGTAACAAAATCTTGGCGATAAAAATCTTAGCTGTTGCTGGGCTCCCATTTGCAGCCTGCAGTGGGGGAAAGAGAGAGAAAGCACTTGATCTCCACTGAATCCTAAACATATTTGCTAATTAATTCTCATTCAGTAATTTCGCCACGGACCTCCTTTTATTGGAGAATGGCGCCTTTCACAATGTCCTGGGGAGGCAGAAATTCAATCTGCAATGAATGGGCACCATCTAATCTCCCAATGTATACATTTGAGCTTGGAAATTTAAAAGACAAAAGAGAGTCCGATAAGATTGATTTGCCAGGGGGAAAAACCAGGAAAGAGGGATTGCCCCTTAGGAAAGCAGGACACTTGGGAAATATATGCATAGGGCTCTGCTGGGAGGCACCAGGAATTAATTACCACCAGCTTAAGCACTTAGTAATTTAAGAGTGATTGCATACAGTCCATAAAATTCTTTGCTCATATCAAGCCAAGAAGGCAATATCTTATTTCATTTTATTTTTAATTTTTATTGGTTTTTCACAAAAATTTAAACAAACAAATACACACATATAAACAAACAAACATAGATCATAGTCTTTATAAACTTTGATTTAATTAACATAGTTTAGTGACTTCCTCAATATATATCATTTTAACGGTTTTCCAAATCAGTGTTCTTATAAAATTAACTTTATCTCTTGACATCTTTCTTTCTTCCCAATTCCGTATTAAACATATTAATCCATCACATAATACATATTGTAGTCCTAAGCCTGTCCGGTATTTGCAAGGTTTTTCCAACTAATTTAACTTAACATATTTAACTAAATAGTCATTAAATTTCTTCCATTCTTCCTGGAACTCCTCCTTCTGGTTGCGGACTCTTCCGGTCAGGTCGGCTAGCTCTGAAAATTCCATCATTTTCACCTGCTAATCTTCCACTGTTGGTATTTCCTGGGTCTTCCAGTTCTTAGCTAGTAAAATTCGAGCAGCAGTTGTGGCATACAAAAATAATTTAACACCTTTCTTGGGCAATTCCAAACCTGTTTTTCCAAGAAGAAAGGCCTCTGGTTTCTTTAGAAATGTATATTTCAACATTTTTTTCAATTCATTATAAATCATTTCCCAGAAGTCTTTCGCATTGGGGGGCAATATTTTTTTTAACAAGATGATTAAAAGGGTGCGCTCTAGAAAGCTAATAGTGAAGGGACACAGCTCAGTGGATGCAGCAGCTGCTCTGTATGTGTTGTTGTTTAGTCGTTTAGTTGTGTCCGCCTCTTCGTGACCCCCTGGACCAGAGCACGCCAGGCACTCCTGTCTTCCACTGCCTCCCGCAGTTTGGTCAAACTCATGCTGGTAGCTTCGAGAACACTGTCCCGCCATCTCGTCCTCTGTCATCCCCTTCTCCTTGTGCCCTCCATCTTTCCCAACATCAGGGTCTTTTCCAGGGAGTCTCCTCTTCTCATGAAGTGGCCAAAGTCTTGGAGCCAACGGTAGAATGGCAGATGAAGATGATGGAGTTTATGGAGCTGGCTGATCTCACCGGGAGAATCCGCGACCAGTAAGAAGAGGAACACCAAGAAGACTAGAAGAAATTTAAAGACTATTTGAATAAATATTGTAATCTTAAAGATATGTAATCACTTGAAATAATAAATTAGGCCTAGGATTAAATTGGGATTAAATATATAAATGAGAAAATGTTCCAAAAGAAAAGTAAGGACTGTGATATGGTTTATGAAATAATGATATTGGAAACTGCTATATATATAATTACTAAGAAATTCAGATGGAAGAGATTTGAGGAAGCCAAATAATATGCTTATGAAGATGGATTTTAATTAATTAATTAAGTGATAGTCAAGTGATGATCTGTTGTATTGTATGTTTCATATTCTTTTTTCTTTTTCTTTTTTTCCTGTTTCATTCTTTTTCCTTTATTATTGTCGACTTTTTCTTTTTTCATTATGTTTATGTATGAAAAATAATCAAGGTTTCAAGGGCCATGGCAAATTCTTATGAAGAAAACTGCGCAGTGAAGGAGCCAGACACACGTCCTGGGGAAGAGAGTCCCCCAGATTAGCCAAGCTCCTGTGGGTGCCAAGTTCCACGTGCCAAGTCCCCCGTTACCTCTGCTGATCTACGAGGGGGTCTGTAGGGAAGGGCCTGTGACTGGGACAGGTATGCGGAATGTACTGGGTTCGATTCTCAACATGGCCAGTTCATACGCCCAAGAAGCAGGTGCTCAGCGCAAGATCTCTTCAAAGCATTCATATAGCCGTGCTCATGCTAATCCTCTTAACTTATTGCATTTCTCCTATTTCCACTGACCCATAGCATAAGCATGCTTTGCATTCGTAAGGTCTCAGTTTTAATCCTCAGCGTCATCAGTAAAGAATCTGGGGGAGTCCTTTGCGTATCGTCCTGGAGAGCAACTTCCACGCAGAGCAGACAATACCGGCTTATGCGCAGTGGTGGCCTCACAGCAAAGGGCAGCTTTCTGTGCTCACAGCCAGGAAAATGTATTTGCTGCTGGACCTCATGGAAAGGAACTCTGCCCATGCTCAGAGAAACCAAGTTCAAGGTGCCAATTTTTGTGTGAATAAAAGATGGCACCCGTGTTTGGTTATGCTTTCCAGATCCTCACCAATTCCCACCCACAGAAAACCTTCCTGCAAAAATGATTATGAGCAGAAATTTAAAACACGGCATGCAATAGTAAAAAGTCAGATTCTTAAGAGATGGGGGAGAAAGGGGTATAAAGGGGTTATCTATCTATCTATCATCTATCTATCTATCTATCTATCTATCTACCATCTATCTCTCTCTCTCTCTGTGTGTGTGTGTGTGTGTGTGTGTGTGTGTGTCCAACAACATTCAGACTGCCACAGCTTCCCTGCTTGTCTTAGTTGTAAAAAGGTAAAGGTAAATGTACCCAGCATCTTAAAAAGCAGAGACATCACCTTGCCAACAAAGGTCCGTATAGTGAAAGCTATGGTTTTCCCAGTAGTGATGTATGGAAGTGAGAGCTGGACCATAAAGAAGGCTGATCGCCAAAGAATGGATGCTTTTGAATTCTGGTGCTGGAGGAGACTCTTGAGAGTCCCATGGACTGCAAGAAGATCAAACCGATCCATTCTGAAGGAGATCAGCCCTGAGTGCTCACTGGAAGGACAGATCCTGAAGCTGAGGCTCCAATATTTTGGCCACCTCAAGAGAAGAGAAGACTCCCTGGAAAAGACCCTGATGTTGGGAAAGATGGAGGGCACAAGGAGAAGGGGACGGCAGAGGACGAGATGGTGGGCAGTGTTATCGAAGCTACCAGCATGAGTTTGACCAAACTGAGGGAGGCAGTGGAAGACAGGAGTGCCTGGTGTGCTCTGGTCCAGGGGGTCACCAAGAGGCAGACACGACTAAATAATAACAAAAGGTACCCCTGACAGTTAAGTCCAGTCGCGGCGCTCATCTCGCTTTACAAACTGAGAGAGCCGGCGTTTGTCGACTTCCGCAGACAGTTTTTTCCGGGTCATGTGGCCAGCATGACTAAGCCGCTTCTGGCGAACCAGAGCGGTGCACGGAAACGCCATTTACCTTCCCACCGGAGTGGTACCTATTTATCTACTTGCACTTTGACGTGCTTTGGAACTGCTAGGTTGGCAGGAGCAGAGACCGAGCAACTGGAGCTCATCCCGTTGTGGGGATTCGAACCGTAGACCTTCAGATCGGCAAACCACAGCGCCACACCTAAGCTGTTCAGAGTGTGCTGTTAAAAAAAGCAACAATAAATGTGACCAATGCAGCAGACAATTAAACTGCGGAACTCATGTCCACAGGATGGCTTTGAAAGATAAGAGAAATTCGTGGAGGAGGAGAGGGCTATCGAAGTCTACTAGCCAGGACTTGCTCTGCCTCCACAGCAGGAGGCAATAATGCTTCTGAATAGCCCAGAAGGGGAGAGGGTTCTCATGCTCACATTTTGCTTGAGGGCTTCCTGTTGCGCCATCTGGATGGGCAGCTGTGAGAGAGGATGCTCTGGGTCTGATCCAGCCGGGCTGTTCTTCTGGTGTCCAGATGTGGTTCATACAGGGGAGCTGTGATCGACTGCCTCTTTCTGCTGAGTCAAACCAAGGCTAGCTTTTGCATACTGTGTGGTGTGATAAGAATTTTAAGGTCTTGGGTATATATTAAATATTCATAAATTTACCAATGTAGCACAGGTCTGAAGCAGTACAGGAAAACAGCCATGAAGCCATTTTGGCTCCCAAACTGCCCAAATGTTTTCTATGCAAAGTCAGAGGAAAATGGAAAAGCCGCCCCATTGTCTCTTTCCTCACAAATCCTATCTTAAGGGCACAGGGTGTGAGCCTGTGACATGGCCCAGGAACTAAGTATTTATCATTACAAAAGACTGGCCAGGCCCCCCAGGCAATCCAATCAAGTGACCATTAAGCAGGTAACCTGCCAGACAGGAGGTAAATGACAACAGGAGATAAACAACACACTCAGATTTCTGCTGTAGACCGCCCTTTCTGTGATGTAGGTATGATGTATCTGGGGGGTGGTCTTGAGCTACGCCCCTTCTGTGATGTATGTATGATATACGGAGGGGTGGTCTTGAGCTCCAGAGCAGGGAATTTAAAATATCTATATAAGGCCGGACACACCTTTGTTCGGGGTCCTCCTCCTCTCCTGCGGGTGAGGGGAGCACCCTGTTGCAACAGATCAATAAAGATCAGGCTTACTAGCTGCTTTGCTTCTCAATATTCTTTGGTTGGCCTCTGTTATTTTCTCCTACCGATAGGGAACCTACGTAAGGACTCTATACAGGCTCTTGGAGACCCCATACGGGAAGAAGGCCAGATTTTGTTTACAACAGCGGAACCACCCTTTAGAAGATAGCTGTTCAGCACCAAATGCCTGCAATGCGCTTGTCTTGCAGGCAGTGATTTAAGAACTGTGCCTCCTTTGCTTGAGCTCTTAATCCCCTGCTTCCCTGCCCTTAATTCCTCACCCTCTCCGGGTTCTGGGTGTGCCTGCATCTGCAAACCCCAACACAGCAGTTCTCTCTGCCCTGCAGCCGCCTTTGCCCGTCTGCTTGAGTCATCTTGCAGAAGGTGCTTGAACATCCCCACACACTGCCTCCATTCAGCGGCGCTTGGCTCCGAAGACTGTTGCGCTTTTCACAGCTTCGGTGCCCCTGGGAGCTCTCTGGCACACTCGGATAACACTAGGTTCTTTTTCCCCCCTGAAGCAAATCACAAGGAGTGCATAGTGTGTGTGTGTGTGTGTGTGTGTGTGTGTGTGTGTGTGTTTTGCAGGGGAGGGGCAGAGGCTTCCACAAACAGCTGCCCTTTATCCTTCAAAGCCCTCAGTCCCCCTTTTTCTGTTTGAAATCAGCGCTGGGACAACCAGCCAACCGGTTAGAAGCATCTGAGCACCTTCCAACGAAATCCAGAAATTTGCTGACACGCATCCTGTCTGTTCCACCGTATCCTTGACAGTACAAGTCAAAAGTAGCCCATTGTTGTTTTTTTAACAATATTTTATTAAATTTTTCCAAAGCATTACAAAAAGAAAAAAAAGAAAAAAGAAAAATACAAGAATAAAAAAACAATTAAAAACAATTCAAACTTTCATGACATATCTTACATTCGCTTGTTTCCCGGACCTCCCCTCTTTGTATTCCAATTTTTTTATTCAGCAAATCCTTTCCCTCTTTACCTTTATCCTTATCTTGGTCTTAATATATTATAACTTTAATTTTCACCTGTTAACAATCCATTTTTTCATATTCCTTCATAATATTATTACTAAAAAACCCTTAGCCTCAATCCAACATCATTCTAACATTCATTGATTTTACAATATTTCTGTAAATAGTCTTTAAATTTCTTCCAATCTTCTTCCACCAACTTTTCTCCCTGGTGAAAAGTAGCCCATTGTTTTCGCCATCCCGCCTTCTCCCAGTTCTTCGTTCTCTGCCAAGCATCCCAGCTCCTCAAACAGGGTTTGGCTATTTTCTCTGCTTCAGGTGAGACTGGGTGCTGCACAAAGCTCTGCTATTCCCTGAAACAAGAAAATGGTCTTGGTTTTCTAAAAGCGAACAAACTGGCAGCTGTGAGGAGTTTCCAGAAGGAGTTATCACATACGCAAAGACAACCTCCACTCCACCCTGTCACAACCGCCTTGAGCCAGTTGCCCCTTGGTAATTACAAATGGGAAAATAAATATGCCCGATGCAACAAATGCCCCAGTGTGAAGCCAGAAAGATTCAGGGTTTAGGAAGGAAACGGCTCAGTCTCAAAGCTTTATTAAAAGGAGAAAAAACTAAGCTTGTTAGGACAGAGGAAAGCAGTTTGGCTTGGAACGCCTTTAAAGCAGCTGCAAATGCTACCGAGTGTAATAAAAAAATTAAGGTCTTATATGTATAATAAATGTTCCTATATGTACCAACCAAGCCTCACAGAAATTGAGCTTTTCTGGGATGAATTCAAGGGTCACTGTGGAAATCTGGTAGATGGAGAAACTCCACTGGCCAGACAGTGACCCAACAGCTAATCATCGTCAACCTACCTATCAAACAAAGAAACAACAAGGGGTCTTCTTCTTTTGCTTGAAATGAGTAAATTATGTTTCAGATCCATTGCTTCATGGGTTGCAAGTATTTTGCTAGTGACTATGAGATGTGCTTCCTTTCTAATTCCTTATTGCCAGATCACAGCCTCAGAAAATGCGAGCACTCTTTGTCTCAAAGGGTGGCTTCAAGGCTGGATCTTATCCCTGAAATGTTTAAGTCAGGTCTCTGTATCAGGGACCCCTCAGCCACCGCCATCGTGCCACGGAGTGTAAGAACTCTCTTGGGGTCAGGATAAGCACTAAGGCAGTTTCTTCAATGTGAACCCAGCTTCAAAGCTTGTGTTGTTGTTGTTTAGTTGTTTAGTCGTATCCGATTCTTCGTGACCCCCTGGACCATAGCACGCCAGGCACTCCTGTCTTCCACTGCCTCCCTCACTTTGGTCAAACTCATGCTGGTAGCTTCGAGAACACTGTCCAACCATCTTGTCCTCTGTTGTCCCCTTCTCCTTGTGCCCTCCATCTTTCCCAACATCAGGGTCTTTTCCAGGGAGTCTTCTCTTCTCATGAGGTGGCCAAAGTATTGGAGCCTCAGCTTCAGGATCTGTCCTTCCAGTGAGCACTCACAAAGTTTGTGTTACTGTTATAAGATTTTTAAGGAGATATACAGATATAGATATAGATATAGATATAGATATAGATAGATATAGTTGATAAATGTTCATAACTGCATGTATAAACCACATGTCTGAAACCCCACAGAAAAAGTCCTGAAAATATTTCTCTGCAAGGTCGAAGGAAAATGGAAAAGCCTCCCCATTGTCTTTGTTATGTACTGATGCTCTCCCCCTGGGCCAACAGGGGGATACTGTAGATAGTTTTCACTCAGGTCCACGTCAGTTATTTTAGGCGGGAAACCCTGGGTTGTTGTTGATACAATGTTGACAGCCGGCTCCTATAAAAGCAGGCCGGCTGAGCTGTTTGCTGTTCAGTTCTGTCCAGCTACAATAAAGAGCTGCTCTGGAGAAATCACTGTGTCATCTACTATGTTCGCCCACAACTTAACAGTCTTTTCCTTCACAAATCCTGTCTTAAGGGTATCGCCTGTGTATGAATAGGGTGAGCCTGTGACCTGGCTCAGGAACTAAGTATTTGTCATTACAAAGGACTGGCCAGGCTCCCCAGGGTATCCAATCAAGTGAGCATTAACAGGTAACCTGTCAGACAAGATAAACAATGCACTCAGATTTCTGTTGTAGACCGCCTTTTCTGTGATGTAGGTATGATGTTTCTGGGGGTGGTCTTGGACTCCAGGCGGCCAATTTAAAATGTCTATATAAGGGCAGGGACACCTTTGTTCGGGGTCCTCCTCCTTTCCTGTGTGTGAGGGGAACACCCTGTTGCAACAGATCAATAAAGATCAGGCTTACTAGCTGCTTTGCTTCTCAATATTCTCTGGTTGGCCACTGTTATTTTCTCCAACCGATGGAGAACCTACAAAGGACTCTATAAGGGCTCTTGTGTCTCCCATAAGGGAATAAGGGCATATTTTGTTTATTACACAAGGGTGCTTCCAAGCAGGTATCTTTGCACAATGAGTGCTGCTCATGCTCTTTGCAGCATCCACACAGTGTTAGCATCAAAATGCCAATCTGCATTTCCTCCCAATTTAATCTAAGTCGCCCTTTCTGTGGAAAATCTGATCAGTTAAATTTTGTTTTGCATTTGATCTGTTGCCAAGGGTGCTGTGATACCGGAGCAACCTGTTCTGGTGAGGCCACGCCCACCTGTCCATCAACTGAGGTCATATGATGTTGGGCATTGGACTGGCGAAGCCGGGACACCAAAAACCAAAGGAAGAGTTTGGATTTGATATCCCGCCTTTCACTCCCCTTCAGGAGTCTCAAAGCAGCTCACATTCTCCTTTCCCTTCCTCCCCCACAACAAACACTCTGTGAGGTGAGTGGGGCTGAGAGACTTCAGAGAAGTGTGACTGGCCCAAGGTCACCCAGCAGCTGCAGGTGGAGGAGCAGGGAAGCAAACCCGGTTCACCAGATTACGAGTCCACCGCTCTTAACCACTACACCACACTGGCTCTCAGTGTGTCTCAGGACAACTCAGCCTGCACAGCAGCAGGAAAAGGCGGCAAGTTCAAAAAACACCACACTGAATCTGGAAAGGAAGCCTGCTCCAAAATCTTTCTTTGAAGCCTTTGTATTGCCATATTGCAGAAGATTATTGTTATTTTAAGGAGATTAGAGGGGTGCCTTTAATGTCCATTATAGTGCCTGAAGCCTGGTTCCTTTAAGTGGTTAAATCTGTTTATTCCATAAAATGGTAGTTTCTGACACTTTCCAGATAAGCTTCCGCAAGTATCTCATGCTGTCACCTGCTAGACAGAGACTACAGCTTTGTCTTAGGAGTTATGTATTGATTTCCTGCTAAGTGTTAGTCTTTTATTCCATACCCTGGATTTTAGTGTCTGGATTTTCTAGGGGCAGTCCTGGAATAACAAAAGCCATCTCAGCGTCTGATTTGATCCTGAAATGTCCTTATTTCCGCTGCCAGTGCTGCCGCCGCTGAGCTCAGGGAGAACGATGAGCTTGTCCCAAGTGACAGGATTAAAATCAGGATCAAGGGGTTTTCTTAAGACAATGGAAGGCGTGTGTCCTGTGTCCTGTTGGCCGTAGAGGTGTGGCCCTCGCTCTTCTTCTGATAGTAAATGCTCGGGGGGGACAGGATAAAAAAAATGGGGGGTTGAGGAGGGTCTGAGGAGTGTTGGAGGGTATCCTATTATGGTGGGAACTGATGGGTCACCCAAACACCAGCTATGGTTTATGTAACCTCAACAGTGTTTTTTGCTCTGGTAGGGACGCGGGTGGCGCTGTGGGTTAAAGCCTCAGCGCCTAGGGCTTGCCGATCGAAAGGTCGGCGGTTCGAACCCCCGCGGCGGGGTGCGCTCCTGTTGTTCGGTCCCAGCGCCTGCCAACCTAGCAGTTCGAAAGCACCCTCGGGTGCAAGTAGATAAATAGGGACCGCTTACTAGCGGGAAGATAAACGGCGTTTCCATGTGCGGCTCTGGCTCGCCAGAGCAGCGATGTCACGCTGGCCACGTGACCCGGAAGTGTCTTCGGACAGCGCTGGCCCCCAGCCTCTTGAGTGAGATGGGCGCACAACCCTAGAGTCTGTCAAGACTGGACCGTACAGGCAGGGGTACCTTTACCTTTACCTAGGGATCGGCCAGCTGTGATTTCCAGAGTATACAGGTCCAAAGAACACCTGAATTCTTTGAAGTTCAGCATGAGCTATCTGGAAAGTGTTGTACACCAGCTACAGCATTGCTGACCGAGTGCCCAGCTGCGACCCCTCCATCACAGGGAGTTGGACTAGATGACACTTCGGGTCCCTGCTAATGTTAATGCTAATAATAATTTATTATTTATTATTTGTACCCCGCCCATCTGGCTGGGTTTCCCCAGCCATTCTGGGCGGCATCCAACGAAGATTTAAAATAGATCAAAATGTCACACATTAAAAACTTCCCTAAACAGGGCTGCCTTCAGATATCTTCTAAATGTCAGGTCATTGTTTATCTTTGGAAATGCTAGAATTATATGATTCTATGAGAGAAAGAAAAGGGACGCGGGTGGTGCTGTGGGTTAAACCACAGAGCCTAGGACTTGCCGATCAAAAGGTCGGCGGTTCGAATCCCCGCGGCGAGGTGAGCTCCCGTTGCTCGGTCCCTGCTCCTGCCAACCTAGCAGTTCGAAAGCACGTCAAAGTGCAAGTAGATAAATAGGTACCGCTCCGACGGGAAGATAAACGGCGTTTCCGTGCGCTGCTCTGGTTTGCCAGAAGCGGCTTAGTCATGCTGGCCACATGACCTGGAAGCTGTACGCCGGCTCCCTCGGCCAGTAAAGCGAGATGAGCGCCGCAACTCCAGAGTCGTCCATGACTTGACCTAATGGCCAGAGGTCCCTTTACCTTTTATGAGAGAAAGAGATGGAGAGATGGAGAAGGCATAAAACAGGGGTCAGCAACCTTTTTCAGCCATGGGCCAGTCCACCATCCCTCAGGCCTTGTGGGGGACCGGACTATATTTTTGGGGGGGAAATGAACGAATTCCTATGCCCCACAAATAACCCAGAGATGCATTAGGAAGAACTTCCTGGCAGTAAGAGCCGTTCGACAGTGGAATTTGCTGCCAAGGAGTGTGGTGGAGTCTCCTTCTTTGGAGGTCTTTAAGCAGAGGCTTGACATCCATATGTCAGGAGTGCTCTGATGGTGTTTCCTGCTTGGCAGGGGGTTGGACTTGATGGCCCTTGTGGTCTCTTCCAACTCTATGATTCTATGATTCTATTTTAAATAAAAAAGGACACATTCTACTCAGGTAACAACACACTGATTCCTGGACCGTCCGCAGGCCGGATTTAGAAGGCAATTGGGCCACATCCTGCCCTCGGGCCTGAGTTTGCCTGCCCCTCCCATAAAAGATAACTGCAGTGCTCTGTCACTTTTTTGGAACTTTTTAATAAACTTATTATTCTTTACCCCATTTTGTGTTCACTGTGTTCTACCCACCAAATGCCTCGAGTGTCAGGGAAGAGCAATTTGATATTGCTGCTGGTTTAACCACAGGGAGGTTTAATCCAGCCATCTTTGGACATTTTACTATGGGCCCTGGGTGGGGTGAGGGAGTTCTTCGACAGCAAAATTTTGGCTTGGACCTGGGCAGCCCCATAGACTTTCCTCTAAGAGGGCAGCCTCTTGGAGTCAGTTTCGCTCACTAAATGAGCAGCATCTCTAGAAGGACAAAAGGCAAATTCACATTCCGTGGCCAGAGAGCGGAAACACCTGATCTCCATTTATTGTCTTCCTAGATGGTCACAGGAAAAATAATCTGCACTCCCTTCTCGCCAGCGGTGGAAATTTATTGCCTTCTAATGCATTTCCTCCTTGCTTGGCAAAAAGAGCCTACGCTGGAGCCAACCAGTTCTCCCCGCCCACTTTACACACACATATTAGAGATGATAAAGCAGAACGATTGCAGCAAGGCAACCAGGGCAAAGGCAGCAGGTCTCGGGGCAGAGGGTGGGGTTGGTCCCAAGTGCGTAAGCATTGGGGCATCTTGAAGCATGTTTGCCAAGGGCTTGCCCAGGGTGCTTGGGTGCCAACTCTACCTGCTCCCCGCACCCCACAAGAGTACAAGCTGCAGTCTTGTCAAGTGTCCCCCCTGTTCTTCTTTCTTTACAGAGAGAAGGAAATCAGAGCAACTGGTGAGCAACTCTTTGCCCAGAAAATCACTTTGGGAAAAGAGGGTTTGCAGCAGGGGTCCAGCAAACTTTTTCAGCAGGGGGCCAGTCCACTGTCCCTCAGACCTTGTGGGGGGCCGGACTATATTTTTGGGGGGCGAGGGAATGAACGAATTCCTATGCCCCACAAATAACTCAGAGATGCATTTTAAATAAAAGGACACATTCTATTCATGTAAAAACACGCCGATTCCTGGACTGTCCACGGGCTGGATCTAGAAGGCGATTGGGCTGGATCCGGCCCCCGGGCCTTCGTTTGCCTACCCATGGTTTGCAGCGCGTCCACACCTGGAACCCCAGACCCTAAAGTGACCTGGTAGGACGTTCTTTAGCCATATTCATTCCAATGCTGGGAATTTAAAAGAGGAAGGAGCAAAGGGGCAAAAGGAAAGCAGGCAGATGGATAAAAGCACCTTGGCACAGCTATGCTCGGCTTGTAAATAAAAGCAAGTATTACAGCGGTGCCCAAAGTCTCCAGTGTGTGCTCTCAACCAATGCAAACTGATCTTGGGCCACGAGCTATTGTGGCATTAATTAAACAGGGAAGTTTTTAGTGTTTGATGCTGTATTGTGGTTTTTTACTATTTTGGGTTGGAAGCCTCCCAGAATGGCTGGGGCAGTCAAGTCAGATGGGAGGCATATAAATAAAGAAACTACTATTATTATTATTATTATTATTATTATTATTATTATTATTTGCTATACCTGCCTTCTTTTTTAAAATAAGAAGCGGCTATGAAAAGCCTAAAGCCAGCTGACCTCCCAAGCTCCGCAAATTCTCCGGGAACGAACGGATGTCTTGGGAATAAGAAAACCCTTTCATCACGGACACTCTGGAAAAAGATGAGCTGGGACAGGCAACAAGTTGCTGCAAAGGGAGGAGGAGGCAGGAAGAGAGGCCAGCAAAGGCATTTGGCCGTGCGAGGGTCCCCCTTTCATCACCACTGAAGTGTGCTGCTTCCTGCTATTGAGAACAGCAACGCTGAAAGCCAGTGAAACACACCAAGGGAAGCTCCACAATGCACAGGTTTGTTCCCCAGGAGCTCCCAGGCTCTGCCAAGGTCAGAGCGCCTGCCAGGCCCCAGATAAAGTCTAGCTTGTGAGACCGTGCCACATCTGTCGGCACAGGGCAGCGCCACCCGGGTGCTCGTGCCATCCGCCGTTATCTTAGCTGCTCCCTGTTCCCTACAGCTCCTGCCTTGGATAACACAAGGGGCTCCCGAGTTCTTTGGGGGGCAATTCCTTTATTGCTGTTGTTGTTGTTTAGTCGTTTAGTCATGTCCGACTCTTTGTGACCCCCTGGACCAGAGCACGCCAGGCCCTCCTGTCTTCCACTGCCTCCGGCAGTTTGGTCAGACTCATGCTGGTAGCTTCGAGAACACTGTCCCACCATCTCGGCCTCTGTCGTCCCCTTCTCCTTGTGCCCTCCATCTTTCCCAACATCAGGGTCTTTTCCAGGGAGTCTTCTCTTCTCATGAGGTGGCCAAAGTATTGGAGCCTCAGCTTCAGGATCTGTCCTTCGGGTGAGCACTCAGGGCTGATTTCCTTAAGAATGGAGACGTTTGATCTTCTTGCAGTCCATGGGACTCTCAAGAGTCTCCTCCAGCACCATAATTCAAAAGGGTCAATTCTTCAGCGATCAGCCTTCTTTCTGGTCCAGCTCTCACTTCCATACATCACTACTGGGAAAACCATAGCTTTAACTATACGGACCTTTGTCGGCAAGTTGACGTCTCTGCTTTTTAAGATGCTGTCTAGGTTTGTCATTGCTTTTCTCCCAAGAAGCAGGCGTCTCTTAATTTCGTGGCTGCTGTATTAGGTCAACCAAAAAGCTTTCAAATCCCCCAAAGCTGCTCATTAGGGCTAGACCTGGCTGGGGCAAAGCAGCTGGAGAGCAGCACGTTAGGGGAAAGCCGAGCTAGATGGTCAGGGAAGAAGCAGGAAGGGAACTGGGCTGGTCGAAACAAAGACTCCCGTTCCAGCAATCCCAATGTTTATTTGTTTTGCTGTTTTTTCCAGCTCTCAGCTGGCTAATCTGGTTTTAGCCTCCACCGTGCCCCAGTCCACGTAGGGATAATAATAATAATAATAATAATAATAATAATAATAATAATAATAATAATAATAATAATTTTATTTGTACCCTGCCCATCTCACTGGGTTGCCCCAGCCATCCCGGGCAGCTTCCAGCATATACAAAAAGATAATCAAACATTAAAAACCTCCGTTAGATGCATTTCCCTCAGACACGTTGAATTCTCACAGCCACCTAGACCTCTTTACAAGCTTTTCGGTTTTTTTATTTATTTCGACTGCGTCAGACCAACACAGCTACTTACTTAAATCTACGGTATTAATATGTTTATCCATGTTGCGTGTAAAATATAAAGGTAAGTGAAATAACAGTCCATTTGCTGCTCCCTAAAAGGCACCTCAACCTGTATTTTGGCCTCATAAAAAGGGTAGACCTGGCAAAAGAGCCCCATCTGTTCTCCCATCCTCAAAACCTCTGAGAACATGCTGAGATTCCCCAGGGAGACGGATCTGCTCACTGTATGACGAGAAGGGAAAGGGAGTGAGGGGGCCGGGGACAGCGTGGATCAAAGAACCGGGCTTCAGAGGTCGTGTGCCAGGGGCAAAGCGATCCTGGCAGCATCTGTGGGCTTCCTGGCTTCTCCTTGTGAGGAGGAAACGCAGGCCTATGGCCCACTCATGGGAAAGCACGGGAGTCATCAGAGGGGCTTTTAAAAAACAGGAAGAGGACTACAAAGGGATGGAAGGGCAAGGGAGGAGGAGACTTCTGAAGGCTGCACTTTAAAGCGGTGCCTTGCTTTCAAGAGGCTCCAGGGACGATTTCTAATATCTCTGGATTAAAACAACAACAGCCACCCCATCACATTTCTCCTTCCCTACTCAACTTTCCTCCCTTTCCCAAAATGCAGGCATTAGCTTGCTCACCCGCTCTATCTCTCTTCCACCCTCACTCAGTCTTTACACTCCTTTATACCCCTCTCGCGGGTGGCGCTGTGGGTAAAAGCCTCAGCGCCTAGGGCTTGCCGATCGAAAGGTCGGCGGTTCGAATCCCGCAGCGGGGCGCACTCCTGTTGTTCAGTCCCAGCGCCTGCCAACCTAGCAGTTCAAAAGCACTCCCGGGTGCAAGTAGATAAATAGGGACCGCTTACTAGCGGGAAGGTAAACGGCGTTTCCGTGTGCAGCTCTGGCTCGCCAGAGCAGCGATGTCACACTGGCCATGTGACCCGGAAGTGTCTCCGGACAGCGCTGGCCCCCGGCCTCTTGAGTGAGATGGGCGCACAACCCTAGAGTCTGTCAAGACTGGCCCGTGCTTTACCTTTACTTTACCCGCCTCGCCAGATGGATCAACCAAACTCCAGGTGTCAGGAACAGGCCAATCATATGTCACTGGGCAGCTAAAAGATGAGTCAAGCCAGCTCTCTCCACTAGTGGAGGCTGCCCAGCAGTCTTCCCTATCCTCAGCCCTCCCAATGTTCTGGCACTGGCTGACTTGGGTGCCATGCTGCCCTGTGCAAGGCCAAAATTTGTCCCCGGCCCGTTCTCGCTCTGCCTTCCCAAAAACGGGTGCCTGGCTTTGGGGAGGAAGTGGGAGGACTCAAGGACCCCGTCAGAGCCCCACGCCACCTTCCCAAAGGCCTTGCTTACAACTCCTGCTTGGCTCAGCGCACAGTGTGCGGGCACCAATCACAGTCCAAAATCTGCCCTTGGTTCTGGGCTGCCCTGGCTAGGGCGGATAGGAATCGTAGTTGGGGAAGGCTGCCCTACAGTTTCATGCAAGATCATTCCAAACAGTCTCTGGTTTTGATTTAGGGGTAGAAACTAATAATAAGTTGCAGCGGATATTTCTATTAGACCAGGGTCCTCTCATTTGATGCAGCTGCACATGTCTTTTAATGAACTGAACATACCGAAAGATGATGAGGGCTTGGGGAGGGTGAGAGACGTTAGTGTGCGTGAACTTATGGAGCGAATGCAGGCTGCACAGCTATCCCAGAAGCCAGAACTGCGCAGTGAAAGCAGCAATCCCTCTTGCTGTTCTGGCTTCTGAGATTCAGAATATTTTTTTTCTTGTTTTCCTCCTCCAAAAACTAGGTGCGTCTTGTGGTCTGGTGCGTCTTATAGAGCGAAAAATACGGTAATAGCGTTTGGCTTATTTTTTAGTTGCTATTTTGTTAATAGCTTTCCAGATTATAAATGCCTTTTTGATTTGTTTATTGCACAACATGACATGTGCTGTAACTGTGATGCTTAACTTATTTTTTTACAGTGAGGGGGGGGGAAAGTATTTGATCCCCTGCTAAATTTGCCCGTTTGCCCTCTGGCGAAGAAATGACCAGTCCATAATTTTAATGGTAGGTTTATTTGTAGCTGCGAGAGACAGAATAACAACAGGAAAACTCCCATAAACCCAGAAGACAAAAGTCAGAGATTGGTGTGCATTATAATGAGTGAAATAAGTATCTGATCCCTTTGCAAAAGATGACTTAAGTACTTGGTGGCAAAACCCTTGTCGGCAATTACAGAGGGCAGACGTTTCTTGCAGGTGGCCACCAGGTTTGCAAACATCTCAGGAGGTATTTTGTCCCACTCCTCTTGGCAGATCCTCTCTAAGTCAGTAAGATTTTGAGGCTGACTTAGCAGGGGATCAAATACTTTCCCCCCTCCAGGGACTCCTGGACTGTGCATTTGTGCCTGCAAGCAGTGATGTCCAAGGAATAAAACATTCCTCCAGGCAGAATCCTTCGGCCAAGGTCCAAGGCAAGGTGCATCCCATCAGATAGCGGCTGAATCTCAGTGCATCCACGGCCCTTGTGCTAATAACCTCCCCCTTGGCTCTGCCTGCTGCTGCAGAAGCGAGGATCCCTGTTACAGGAAGCTGGTCGAGTCTGTCCTTAAGCGCTCGCTCAGACAGGTGATTCCTGAGGAAAGGATCTGTCCTCACTTCCTGGAAGACTGGCTGCCTGCAGAGGAGAGAGAGGGAGGGAGGGAAGCTATCAGCTAAAGCAGAATTCAGGACTGAGCGCCTTGGCCTGGGTGTGTGTGTGTGTGTGAGGCTATGCCCACAATGGCCACGTCCTCTAGGGGATTAACAGGGACGTTTACTGTAAGACAGAGTCACAGTCACTTTGTTATTTACCTATTACACGTTACTGCTTCCTCATTCATGGCTTAGTCTCTTCACCAGCTAAGGACATCCTGGATGCTCAAAGGGAAGGGCGGCATACTTAAGAACAGGTTTGACCATCACTATGGCAAACTCTCTGGGAGCAGCAGGGTTGCCAACTGCTTCCCAAGTTTGCATCTGTGCTTGTGATCCTCAACAGCAGCAGCAGCAGACGCCTGCGGTTGGGGAAGGGTCCCGCTGCTTCTTTGCCCTTCCTCCAGTTTATAGCACCCCCCCCCACCGCCTGGCTCCTTGCTGTCTCAAGACTAGGACCTCCCCCCCCCCCCCCCCCGAAAACAAATTAGCCCCTTTGCATTGTTTGCTCAGTTTCCTGCCTTCAAAATGGGGCTGTGCCCTCCTCAATTTGAGAATTAATCAATGTCCGTGAAGCCTTCAGCAGGTGAAGGATGACTACAGGCGCTGCTTATTTTTTAAAACCAGGCAAAAATTTGGAGTAAGGCTGCCTTCAAAAAAGAAGAAAAATTAGAAGAAGAAGAGGAGGAGTTTGGATTTGATATCCCGCTTTATCAATACCCTAAGGAGTCTCAAAGCGGCTCACATTCTCCTTTCCCTTCCTCCCCCATAACAAACACTCTGTGGGGTGAGTGGGGCTGAGAGACTTCAGAGAAGTGTGACTAGCCCAAGGTCACCCAGCAGCTGCATGTGGAGGAGTGGAGACGCGAACCCAGTTCACCAGATTAGGAGTCCACTGCTCTTAACCACTACAGTCATACCGCTTGTTACGTTCGGTTCAGGTTACGTCTTTTCAGGTTGCAAACCGCGGCGACCCGTAAGTACCGGAAAGGGTTACTTCTGGGTTTCACCGCTCACACATGCGCAGACACTCAAAATGACGTCACACACATGCGCAGAAGCAGTGAATCGCGACCCGCGCACACAGACACAGGTTGCATTCTGCTCATGTTGCGAACGGGGCTCCGGAACAGATCCCGTTCGCAACCAGAGGTACCACTGTACACCACACAAAAGATCCCTGGGCCACTTCCACCTGATCCAATTTGTATCCTGGAGCGAAATTTCCCTCTTTAGGGCTAGCAAGCCACAAAGGTTTGAGGAAGCTGCGCTCAGGCCTTTCTCCTTTGACCAGCACAAGACTTGCTTCGTCAGGTAAGAAATCTTACTGCTTAAAACGTATGGAAGGGTTAGAAATGTGTTGTCTTTAAGACAATGGAGATGGTGGCCCGAACTGGGAAGGGCAACCACAAAAACCAAGTCATGCCACTAACAGGCAAAGGAAGGGGGAAAGAAGAAACTCCAGCTGCTATCAGAAAACATTTCTTGTAAGCCTCAGAGCTTTTTAAAAAAGCGATAATGACGTGGGTTTGCATTATGAGAGCACCACAAACCCTCAAGCTGACACTGCATGGAGGACTTGGGCTTCCTATTCCACTCATGTGCCCAGAAGTTCAGTTCCACTTTCCCTGGAAAGCGGGGAGCACGTGGGCTTCAGGGACCGCTTTCTTGGCCAGTCTGCACTTTCCGCATTTCAGTCACGCTTCCTTTTCAGCGTGACAACGAGCCAGCGGCAGGAGCGAAGCAGGAAGAGCAGGAGGACTCCTGTGCGTGTTAGCAGAGACCTCTTGATCCAGGCTGGACGGAGCTCCTATCGCAGGAAACAGAATGCAGAGGCACTGGGAGTAAACAGAGGGTGGGGGGGCTGCAGGGGGGCAGCAAGGAATGCTTGACAGAGCGTGAGGCCAGAAGAAAAAAGCATCGAACCTGCCTGGAAAGCAGCTCCTCATTCCTAGTACCAGCTGTGCTAACCTTCTCATTTCGTGGACATGATGAGGATGAGAACACTAAAAAACTTCCTCCCCCTTTCCCATCCTTCCGTCTGCTGCATGGCAAAGGAAGGTGCCGGGTGCTATTCAAGTTGCTGACCTGAGCCCCAGGCTATGGGTGCTCAATGGTGCCCGCGACGTAACGTGATGTCACGATGTCACGTTGCGTAGGCATGCCGCAGCAGCGCTTCCGAGGCTGTGTGGTGTAAAGCCAGTGTGGTGTAGTGGTTCAGAGCGGTAGTCTCATAATCTGGGGAACCGGGTTCGCTTCCCCGCTCCTCCACCTGCAGCTGCTGGGTGACCTTGGGCCAGTCACACTTCTCTGAAGTCTCTCAGCCCCACTCACCTCACAGAGTGTTTGTTGTGGGGGAGGAAGGGAAAGGAGAATGCTAGCCGCTTTGTGATAAAGCGGGATATCAAATCCAAACTCTTCTTCTTCTGTGCGGGTTCCTGGAGGTCACGTCCAAGGCCTCGCCAGACGTCCGATACAACTTCCAATTTCGCAGGGCCTCAGACATTTCCTCAGGCCTCCATCGCAGCTTCCGGTACCAAACTGGAAGTTGTGTCCGAACCCCCACAATTTTTTTAAAAAATAAATTTTTATTGTTAAAATAATTCAACATTAATACACGTACAAACATACAAACATACATTTCATACAACATACCTACATACATACAACATACCTACAACATACCTACACTCAATCCCACAGATAATTCCTTTTCCCATCACCATCCACCACCCTTCACCCCACCTTTGGGTTAGACTTCCAATCTACTCAATTGCAATTTCTTTCCACTTCTATTACTTTCTTTCGCACACCTTTAACCTAATTTCATACTTCTTTTTCTATTACACATTGTTATCCGTCTTATTTAGTATTCCAATATTTGAAACGAAACTTGTTTATTCTAATAGGAGTTCTGATTTTTCGAAACAGTTTTGCAAGTATCTTTTAAACACCTTCCAGTCCCTGTCTGCCTTCTCTTTTGAGATCCTTCCAATTTTTTGTGTGGGTGCCCAGGCACCCAGGGCCCCTAGAGTTGGCCCCAGTGCAGCCATCGCCGAAGCCCCTGGAAGGAGCTAGCCCAGAGAAGCATGCAGACTTCTCCACCACAATCCTTTTCTTAACCCGTCTGGCTGTGTGCCATCAAGCAACGAGGTATTATTTGTCTGTTATCCACCCTAATACCCCAGAGCAGGTTACAGCAGCAAAGCACAGTATTAAAAACAATTTACAATAACAACCATAAAAAGAAGGTGAGTCCCAAAAACATACACCTCCCTCAGAGGGCAGGGTCAAAGATGTTTTCTCGAACCAGCCCAGACCATGCAAAATAAGGTGATTTTGCTCTTACTCTGCCTGCTCCTTGATGAGGATCCAGAAGAGCCAGGGCGGCTGGTTTGCTGGGGCCCAGACTGGGAGAACTGGGGAGCGATGGTTGGGACTTTGCCCCTTCCAGGCCTGGCATTTGGGAAGTCCGTGGAGCAAGGGAGCCTGGGTTTGCTGGGGAGGCCAGGAAGGAAGTCGCTGCAAGAGGGAGAAATGGAATTAAAAAACGGGGGACAGAGCAGCCTTTGCGACTTGGAGAAAGATGGGATATTAATCTTCTGAATTAATGAAGTCAACTGAGCACCACAAGACAAGGCAGACGTTTGCAAGGAGTCTGGAATTCTGCAACAAAAGACTCTGAATCCGACAACATTTTGAAAACGTATCGGACTAGAATCAATTGATGTGGCAGACCCTTGTAACGAAATTGTTAAGTACCTGATAAACAACTGACACGCTGGCAAGGAACAGCATTCATACCATTTATTCAAGCAGTCGTCTCACATAAATTCCTCCTCAAAATTCACATTTCCCATTAAATACTTTAGCTTAACCTTCCTCAGTCTGGCCCTACAAAGGCTGCCACTGAAGTGAATGCACATTCTCCACCTTCCTCTGGGGCTGTCCAGTGCTGGTTTGTAACCTCCTCAGGGCAGGGACCTGTCCTCTTGCACTACGTAAAGCAGTAGATGCACCATATAACAGCAGGTGTTAATAGCTATGGAGCAGCTGCAGAAAGGAAGCCTGGGTCTTCCATTTGTCTCAGGGCTGAGTCCCAGAACTTCCTTTCATAAGGAAGTAGGAAGAGCTGGCTGCAGCAGGCCAATGTCCCATCTAGTCCTTCCTCCTCTTCTCACAGTGGCCAATCAGATTCCTGTGAGAAAGCAGGATCCGGCAAGCAAGATCCAAGCACAAGAGCCTTCTGCCCACCTCCTGTGGTTTCCAGCAACTGGGATTCAGAAACATGGCTGCCTCTAAATGTGGCCATCAGGGCCAGTAGCCATTGACAGCCCTCTCTTACATGAACTTGTCTAATTCTATTTTAAAGTCATCTCAGTTGGTCGCCATCAATGCCTCCTGAAGAAGCGAGTTCCACAATTTAACTAGTTTAACTGCTGGGAAAAGCTCAGAGTCAGGCTGAGTTTACATGAAGCCTCAGGCCATGTGAAAACATGCCTCTGAGCATGGACAAAGTGCACACACACACACACACACACACACACAATATTGCCTGTCTGCGACCTGGGGCTTAGGAAAAACCGATTTATGGGCAAAGGAAGTGCTCATGCCTTTCCTCCCCTCTTCTTGGTTTCTTTGGTTTTTTAAAACTAAGCACAGAACACTCCATTGTTAAGAGGTTCTCTGGCTGCCTTAACAGCGGCCCCATTAACTACGAACCAACGCTGCAAACAAATTCAACAGTTTGCAGTGGATTCCAAATTTAGGGATTCATACTTAATGTTAAGTACAGACCCTGTGTTTTGTATCGATTTCTCAGTTTGTGGGGTGCTGAAAAACGCAGGGGTTTCGCTGCAAAAAAAACAAAACAAAAATCTGCAAAACTTTGGCACAGGTTAATTTTCCTCTTAATAGCCAGGTTGCGGCCCGACAGGCAAGGAGCAACTCAGGTGCAGGAAAGGAGTAAAAAGTGATAGATTCCTGAGATGTCTCAGTTATAGAGAAGTAATTAAAATGGGACCTCAAAGGGTCTCTCACAAACAGGCCAACACAGATGCACCATCAAAGAAAGTCGCTGTAAGGAGCGGGTTTGAAAAAAGCAGGACTCTTCCGTCTTGAAAGGAATGTGGATGAGTTTGCAGAGCTTCTAGCCTCCACAGCCACCTGCCAGAGAGGTGGCCATAAGAGTTAACAACCTCCCAGCTTCTCCATTTCCTCAAATTGCTCCCATTGTTTGAGACTTTGCTTTTGCAAACTGTTGCCATTGATGGCTCAGGCCTGCTAATAAGGCAGTAAAAACTCCAGTGTTTGAACTGCCTTTCGGCCGCCCTGTTTGCTTGCTTCTTTTTACAGCCCTCTCTGCTATCTTTTCAGAAGATCTTGCCAACCCCCTTTCCCAGTCGAGCAGGAAGCCTCTGGTCAAAAATAATAAATAATAAAAATACAGAGATCCTTATCTGGTAGAATCTCAATCCTCATAGTTAGAAACTGAACTCAGAGGGGTCCAGAACCAAATGGAGCGGATTCTAAACGTTTCGTTTAGCAAAACAGGCTGTAATGGCTTGTGGGCTATTTCTAAACACATGGTCCCCCCTCCCCGCAACTTTCAGGATGCTCACTTCTTGTGCAATGATCTATTGGCATCTGACAGGTATTATCGATGTCATCTGGAATGTATACAGACATGGACACTTGCTAAAGAACTTACGGCTCCTATTTAAATTTCAGTTTGAGATGAGATAGGCCTTTTGCCCAACCCATGGGAGCATCAGCCGTGGAGCAGCCTTAGTACATCTAAATTCCCTGGGTCTGTATTTTGGGAATTGCCTCTAGCAGCTTGGGTGGGGGGAGTTGCTGGTGGAAATGGCACAAGGGGGAATGGGTTTCAAGCCAGCCAGCCAGCCGGCTCGTTCTGCCCCCAGCCCCAGTTCCATTCAGGGGCCTTCGTGGTTCCTTTTAAGCTCAGAGAACAACCTGTTCAGAAATCCTGCGTCACGTCTAGTCTGGCCAAAACGTGCTCCATCAGCGAGCCCCTTGTGGCTCTCCCCTCTCTCCAAACTCACAAAGCAGAGGGAGAATACAGGGGGCTGTCTTATTTATTTCCTACACCTTTCCTCCAGGGAGCTCAAGACACTGTACATTGTTCTCCCTTTCCGCCATTTTACCCTCACATCAACCCTGCAAGGTCAATTAGGCGGAGAAAGAGGGAGCCATTTGACCAAGGTCACCCAACGAGCTTTGCAGCCGAGCAGGAATTTGAACCTTGGTCTCCCCCAGGTGCTAGTCTGACACTCTGACCACTACGTCTTGGTCTGCCTTGACGAGTGCTGCCTGCTCTGGTCGTCCCCGGCCTGCCTGGTGCCGTCCAACGGCAGGTGCCAAGCGTTGAATCTTTGAGCCTTACACAAGGAATGCATGCGGCATACGCTCAGCGGAATTTGCCTTCAGGGAAAACAGTTTTTATTGGGGATACACAAACCGGCGCCTCAAATCACATCCAGATATGAAGCACCTGACAAGGCCATCGCAGAATCTCCCTCGATCTCCGTATGTGAAGCAAGTCAACATTAACCAACCGCAACATCGTGACCCAACCACAACCGGAGGGCAAATCAGTCGAGCTGGCGGTGGGAATGAGCAGCGCTTCCGCGATATGACGGCGGCTAGGTGCTACTCTGGCAGGAAGAAGAAAGGGGGGCATGTGAGACATCCGCCACAGAGACATAAATCTTTATCTGCTGGCTCTCTGTGTTCTTTCTTGGGAGAAACCAGCTTGAAGGCACGCAAGCGACCGAAAAGAAATGCTGCTCCGGTGACTCATAAGCCACAAATAGTTGGGGGGGAGAATAAAAGGCAAGTAGAACAATGTTCTCTCACCTTCCCACCCACGCCAGGAAACATTTAGTTATCTTTCTAATATTACAACCAGGGAATCATTCAGGTATAGCATGGCATGCACAGGGGGGACGGACACACCACTACTTAGCTGGGATCAAAATGCAGCGTACCAGAGAATCACATAGCATGCTAGGGAAGCAGAGGCTTGACAACCATATGTCAGGAGTGCTCTGATGGTGTTTCCTGCTTGGCAGGGGGTTGGACTCGATGGCCCTTGTGGTCTCTTCCAACTCTATGATTCTATGATTCTATGACCCAAGAACCTCAGGGCTGTATTCAACTAACTTTTACTCAGAGTAGACCCTCTGGAATTAATGGCCAGGAGTAACTTAGTTCCATTAATCTCTGCGGGTCTACAGTGAGTAAAAGTTTGTTTCTTCATTTCTACAAAAGTGTAAGCAGGTAATCCTCATGGCTCCACAGAAAAAAAAAATCTAAAGATGCACCAGCACATAAAAGCTTAAGAGAACATCTACCATCTTTGCTCATGAGGCACAGCGGGATCAAGCAGTCCATATCTGTCTGTCTGTCTGTCTGTCTGTCTGTCTGTCTATCTATTATCTGAACTCATCTGCTACAGGTGACTGTGGGACAAAGGCAAGGCACTCGGGTATCTTACTGTCCTGGAAAAGAGTGTTCTTCAAGGATTTCCCTATCCAAGGGACCTTGGCATGAGTTCATTCTTCTTATGGTTTCTCCAGATCACTTTCTTCCCTGGGAGCGGCTGCCGAGACCATATAACACTGGTCTTGAAAGACCTACATTGGCTCCCAGTATGTTTCCGAGCACAATTCAAAGTGTTGGTGTTGACCTTTAAAGCCCTAAACAGCCTCGGTCCAGTATATCTGAAGGAGCGTCTCCACCTCCATCGTTCTGCCCAGGCACTGAGGTCCAGCTCCGAGGGCCTTCTGGCGGTTCCCTCAATGCAAGAGGCCAAGTTACAGGGAACCAGGCAGAGGGCCTTCTCGGTGGTGGCGCCCGCCCTGTGGAACACCCTCCCATCAGATGTCAAAGCGATAAACAACTACCTGACATTCAAAAGACATCTGAAAGCAGCCCTGTTCAGGGAAGTTTTTAATATGTGACATTTTAGTGTATTTTTCATCTTGTTGGAAGCTGCCCAGAGTGGCTGGGGAAACCCAGCCAGATGGGCGGGGTACAAATAATAAATTATTATTATTATTATTATTATTATTATTATTATTCCCTGCTCAAGAACCCGTGCAGCTGTTAACTCCACTGTCGTGCAAGACTGAAAACTATTTGCCCAGCGTGGAGCTTCATTTATGGAGCTACCACGTTTTCAGAGCATCCACACATTTTCTTGTCATTTCCTCTCTCAGCCACTGTGAGCATCTGCGTGGGCTGCAGCTGCACAAAAGACAAGGGCATCAGTGGATGGCAACACAAAGAGTTGGGGCTGATGCTAAGCTGTGCCTGAACAGGAACCCAGAAGGAGGCCCTGCTGAAACTGCTTGGAAACTGCCAAAAATGAAGAGTGAAAGGTAAGTAAAATGCCGTATTTTTCGCTTTATAACACGCACCAGACCATAACACGCACGTAGTTTTTAGAGGAGGAAAATCCGTAGGCATGCCACCCGTAGGCATTCCCTCCATAACACGCACAGACATTTCCCCTTACTAGGAGGAAAAAAGTGAGTGTTATGGTGCAAAAAATACGGTAAATAAATCCCCTCTTCACCGGAACCCAGGGGCCAAATGCAGCTCTCCCGGCCTCTGTCTGGGCACCCACCTCAGTGGCCCTGATCCGTGCCCTCTTTCAAGTGCTTTTGGTCAGCTGGAATGTATCCTTGAACTGCATTGTGTTTTAAAATGCCTGGAGAACAGAGGGGTGTTTGTACAAAAACCTGAGTTTGGGCTGGAATGCAGCCTACAGAGCAAAGGCGTGAATTGCCCCCGCCTGCTTGTTGTCTCTGTCCCTACGCACCATTTGCATGTGGCCCCTGGAAAGTTGCCCACAAGGGAATGTGGCCCTTGGCTCCTCAACCCTGATCTAGCCTTGCTTCTTATATCAGCCAGCCAGTTGCTTCTAAGAATCATACAAGCAGGCTTCACAAAGGTGATGGCCGTCCCGTGGGGTTCTGACTCCAGCAGGTGGGACTCGGGAGTTAGACTGCGACTAAACATGGAGGCTCTATTTCTCTACCATGGCTAACACCTGCTGATGATAGACTTCCTCAAGCAAGAGCCCTGCTGCATGAGACCATGGATCTAACTACAGTGGTGCCTCGCAAGACGAAAAGAATCCGTTCCGCGAGTCTCTTCGTCTTGCGGTTTTTTTCGTCTTGCGAAGCAAGCCCATTAGCGGATTAGCGCTATTAGCGCTATTAGCAGTTTAGCGGCTATTAGCGGCTATTAAAGGCTTAAGGGATTAGCGGATTAGCTGCTAAAAGGCTATTAGCGGCTTAGATCAGCTGATAAGCGGCTTAGATCAGCTGTTAAGCGGCTTAGCAAACAGCTGTTAAGCGGCTTAGGGGCTTGGGAAAAAGGGGGGGAGGGGAAAAAACCCCAGGAATCACAAGACATTTTCGTCTTGTGAAGCAAGCCCATAGCAAATTCGTTTTGCGAAGCACCTCTGCAGACGGAAAACCCTTTCGTCTTGCGGGTTTTCCGTCTTGCGAGGCATTCGTCTTGCGGGGCACCACTGTAGTTCAGCATCCTGTTTGCAACAGCAGCCAGCCAGGCGGCTTCCAAGATGCTTGCAAACCGGGAATGAAGACACACAAACACACACACACACACACATCTCTTTGTTCCTGATGCAGTTTATCTGTACCATTTCAAGGCAACATCTCTTTAACAGAAGGGGCCTAACTTCAGGGAAGTCAATTCCCACCTCAACCTCCTCTCTGGGCAACGCTTGGACACCCTGACACTTTTATAGCCCTCCTAAAGTGAACGTCGTGCTATACAGAGAGGCAACCAGAACTATATACACGCAGGTTGGATTTACGTGGCACCTTCTAAAACACATTCGCCCCCTTGCAAAAAGGGGGTGGGAAACCTTCTCCCCCCTCCACCACTGCGGAGGGCTGCTTGCTCTTTGGGGACCCTCCCTTAACACTAAGCATAATTACTGGCCCAAAAATAACAATTAAAAAAATGAACACAAGAGTATTGTCTCTGCTCTGCTTCCACAGCTGGAGGCAGCAGGAGAGAATGTGCTCTTGCGCTCGGATCCTGCTTGCAAATTTCCCGCAGGCACCTGGTTGGCCACTGTGAGAACAGGATGCTGGGCTAGATGGGCCGTTGGCCTGATCCAGCCAGCTCGTCTTACATTCTTAGTCTTCCACTTCAAAAGGGGAAAACACACATTGTGCAATGGAATGATTAACTGCGGCTACAGATTTTTGCCTTTGGGCTGCAAAACACAGGCTTCTGTTTCTTTAGTGCAGCAGTCCAGACTGCCTGCTTCGAGATGCTGGTTCCCGCGGCCAGGACGAGTCAAGGACATCTGCAGTTGCTGCCCCGGAACTGGGAGACGTCTGGAAGACTTATGAGCAAGTAAATCTATCTTACACCAAATCATTTGGGCCATTAATGTCATGATTCTTTATGAGACTTGGCTTGCTTTTGGTACACTGCAGCTCCTACAAGTTTTAAATCATGTTCTGCAACTAAAGACTCTGTAAACACACAGAAAAAGATATGGGTGAAATAACAGCTTGGCCAACTTAAAGGTAAAGGTAAAGGGGACCCCTGACCATTAGGTCCAGTCACGGACGACTCTGGGGTTGCGGCGCTCATCTCACTTTATTGGCTGAGGGAGCCGGCGTACAGCCGCTTGTGGCCAGCATGACTAAGCCGCTTCTGGCGAACCAGAGCAGCACACGGAAACGCCGTTTACCTTCCCGCTGGAGCGGGACCTATTTATCTACTTGCACTTTGACGTGCTTTCGAACTGCTAGGTTGGCAGGAGCAGGGACCGAGTAATGGGAGCTCACCCCGTCGCGGGGATTCGAACCGCCGACCTTCTGATCGGCAAGTCCTAGACTGTGGTTTAACCCACAGCGCCACCCATGTCCCTTTGGCCAACTTGGACGGCTTTAAAAGATTGTTAGACAAATTCATGCAGCAAAAAGCTGCCAACGGCTACTAGTCCCTGTCACTGTGTTCTACCTTCCTTGCCAGAGGAGGTATGACTCTGAATACCAATCACTGGGAATCACAAGCAGGAAGAGTCCTGTCGCACTCGGGTCCAGGCTTGTGGGCTTCCCTTAGGCATCTGACTAGCCCCTGCGAGAACAGGATGCTGGACCAGCCGAGAGCCCTGCTTACGTCCATGGCACTGATTCATACCCGTGAAATGTCACGTCTGCCCATTTGCCTCGGAACTTCCCCATTTGCAAGAAACACATTCAAAGAAAAACGCTATGAATTATTATTTGGCCCCGAAGGGCTAATTGCAATTGATGGACAAAAGCTACAGTGGAATGTGAACATTTAGAGGAACAGACAACTTCAGAAGGGTGGATTCCCCTTCTTTGGAGTTTTCTAAACAGATGTTAGATGGCCACCTGTTAGGGAATCTTTACCTGTGATTCCCGCATTTAAGGGGTTACTCTATTCCAAACTTAAAAATGGAAAGCGTAATGCTGGTGGTCAACGAAAGAGGTTTAAAGACTCTCTCAAGGCAAATCTAAAAAAAATGTAGTATAAACACTGACAACTGGGAAACACTGGCCTGCGAGCGCTCCAGTTGGAGAACAGCCTTTACCAAAGGTGTTGTGGGTTTTGAAGATGCAAGGGAGAAACGTGCTAAGAGGAAGGCATGCTTGGCAAACCCTCACCGTGATCAACTCCTGCCTGGAAACCAATGTCCCCACTGTGGAAGGACGTGGGGATCCAGAATTAGCCTCCACAGTCACTTACGGACTCACTGTTAAAACCGTATTCATGGAAGACAATATTACTTGGCTATGAGTGATTGCCAAAGAAAAATAAAGAAGAAATAGGGGGCTGAGCCCGGTGGCCCTTGGCGTCCCTTCTGATATTATGATTCTGCAATTCTATGATAAACACGCTACTTAAGAATTTACAGGCCACTCTTTCAATAGACCATACACTTACATACCTGTCTGACAGTCGGTCTACGCTGTCCTGGGCAACACTGAAGGACTGGAGAGTCAGGATCTCAGCAGCTGAACCAACCATTCCAAGACGCCCGAGGGACCCCTCAGAGGTTTCAGTTTCAACTGCTGTTTTAGAAAAGATATGCTTCAAAATTTGGGAGGTGGGGCTTTTTCTGCCAAGTGTTTGGGCCCACGTCTCGTGTCCCGTGCCCCGCCTGCTGGTCCACCCATCTTTCAAACCCTCTTGTGGCAACAACGTTCCCCCAACCTGATGCCCTGCAGTGGGTTTGGACTACAACTCCCATCATGCTGTCTGGTGCTAATGGGAGTTGTAGTCCAAAACATCTGGATGACACCAGATTGGGGGAGTGCTAGCACCGTGATATCTAGACCAGAGCAGCATGTTCACTGATATGCCTCGGAATGGCCGACTTAAACCTAAAATTCGCGGACCTCCATCCAATCCTTACACGATGAAGAGAAGCAGAGCTCGGAGTGGCTGGGTCTCTTGCCGCTGCGGGTGGGGGGACGGGAGTTCTGCTCAGACTGGAGATGGCTGTCCCTGCTACAGGAAGAAAGGGCATCATTTTCTGGCCTGGCAAGGAAAACGAAAAGTCAAAAAGCGGTGAATGCTTGTAACTGAAAATGATTATCGTGCAAGAATTATTGCCTCCTGCATTTCCTGCAATAGAGAGGCATTTTGCATTGCAAGCTGGCTTGCCAGCACCAAAACAGCCTTGCGGTGAAGTTTCCCCCTTGTTTACCAAAGTCAGGACATTTTTGCGGAGGAGAACTCTGGGATTATGTACGCAGCTCCTTAGCAAAGCTGGGCAAAAGCCTCCTCTCAACTCATTCCACTGTGTCAGATCAAGATTTACATTTCCGTTTGATTCTGTAAGCTGAATGCCTGCACCTGCCTTATAGGAAGTCTTCCATCGGCCCATTAGCTCATTACGGTCTGCTCTAGGCTTCCGTAATCTGGTGGCTCCCTCCCATAGGTTTTCGCACTGCAGCTCCAAACAATCCTGACCGCTGGTCATGCTGGCTGGTCTAATGGGAATTGTTGTCCAACAATATGCCCAGAGATCTGCACTGGTTGCCGATTTGCTACTGGGCCAGGTTCAAGGTGTTGCGATTAGTATACAAAACCTTCATCAACTTGGGACCAGTTTACCTGCAAGATTGTCTTACCCCACATACGTCCACCTGACCACTTCCATGTAAGGAACTAGCACAGTTTTAGGTAGCACACAATACCCGTTCCACCTTTGTAAGAAATCTTTAGTGCGGCCGCACTTCCTGCCTACTGACCCCAAGCAGACACATTCCCTGTACTCTTTTGGGTGCCTGCTAAAAACACTGTTGTTTATAGACAAAAGCCTGCCCAGAAATGAAGAATGTGAACGTATGTTTCGAACTGTTTTTAGTCAATTGTTGACTTTATCTTTTGATTATTTAAAAGTTGTTTTTATGGTGATGGGAAAAGGAATTATCTGTGGGATTGAGTGTAGGTATGTTTGAACATTTTTAAGGATTGTATGAAATGTATGTTTGTATATTCACAATATGTGTGTATTAATGCTGAATTATTTTAACAATAAAAACTTTAAAAATAATAATAATAATAAAAGATTTTTTATGTATTTATTTTATAAGTAAAATAAATTGATAGAGTGGCTGGAGAAACCCAGCCAGATGGGTGGGGTATAAATAATAAATTATTATTATCATCATCATCATCATCATCTATTGAATTTATATACCACCCTATGCCCAGATGTCTCTGGGCGGTTCACAGAATAAAATCAAAATATAAAACCACAAAATACATAACCAAAATAAAAAAGCAACCCACTCGAAAACCACATTGATGGGGTTTTTTTTATGTATTGTTTTTTGTACAAAAATCAACCAGTGTATAAATTTCAGGAAATAAATACGTTTCTGTCCTTGGTATGCCTTTTTCCCCCTTCTCAGTTTGATTCCCTGGCACCATATTTGCATAAATTAACCATCCCAAAATACAGATGTGCCTTCTTCACACTGGCCAGACTGGATGTGATGCCCTCTGCCGTACTTGAGGGCAGGTACCCAAAGATTCCAACTGAGAAACGACTCTGCCCCTGTGGAGATGGCAATCCGGAAACAGCGGCTCATGTTCTCCTGTCCTGTCCCCTTTATAAGACCTGAGGAATGAGATCATCACCCCACTCCTACTCACCATCCCAGGCCGCCCATCTGCAGCCACATTGTTCTTTCTTTTATCAGATCAAAATGATCAGACAACAGCAAAGGTTGCTAGGTTGATCGAGGGTGCAATGAGATTAAGGGCCACTATCTGAACGATAATCTTGGTCATTTGATTGCCCTTTTTACCCACTGTTGTCTTTTTAATTGTATATATTGCTTGTTTTATGTTGCTATGGCCATTGGCTAATGCAAATAAAGTTTAACTATGTATCTATCTATCTACATTTCTGGATGGCACCAGATTGGGGAAGGCTGAACTCCATTCTGATGGGTAACAGCTCTGTTATTTGGATAGGAATCTTCCAGCACCAATATTTCAGAGGTGTGGGAAACTGACCATGGGTCCTTCCGCACCCAAATCATATGATCTACTCCTGAGCTATAGTCTCTGGGCTGCCAGTTCCAATCCCTGAGGGTGACAGTGAAGAAAGCACAGTACTTGTGTTTTTTGTTATTTTTTGAGATGTCCACCTTTTCCACATGTGGTTGCTGCTATTTATATGCACTTGCACTTAGACCTTTGCTTTTACCACATTATTAAAATGCGACTGAGAAATGTAAAGAGAAAGAAGGTTCATTTTATCGCATGTGGTGGGAATGCAAGAAAGTGAAAGGCTTCTGGGAAATGATATACAATGAATTGAAAAAGATATTAAAATATACATTTATAAAGAAGCCAGAGGCCTTTCTGTTAGGCATTTTAGGAAAAGAGATAAAGAGAAAGGATAGTAAGTTCTTTCAATATGCAGTGACAGCTGCAAGGGTGTTACTGGCTCAGAAATGGAAACAACAGGAAATACCGACAATGGAAGAATGGAGAAGGAAGCTGCTAGACTATGCTGAGTTGGATAAAATGACGGGGAAGATTAGATACTTAAGATACCAAAAGTTCACAGAAGACTAGGGAAAATTTGTGGAATATCTGGAGAGTATAAGTGATGGTCAAATAACGCTAGAGGGATTTTAAAAAGCACTGTGAAACGCGAGAGGTATTGTTAAAAGGGAATAGAAAAAGAAAGGTTCAAATAATGACAATACAAACCTAAGAAATGCGTAAATTAATAATGACTACGAAAGATTTACGGAAAAGCTGAAGGAAGTCCAGAAAAGAAAGATTTTGTGAAAAATTGGATGTGAAATTATTGTATGATTTGTTTTTGTTGTAAATTAATAAAAATTATTTTTTTTATAAAAAAAAAGAGAAATCAATGTAAATGGCCGCATTCTAATGACAGGGCCTGATCCGGCGAATGGCAAGGGGTTTCCTCAAATCCAGCTGAGAAAGAAATCACGAATTCCCCTGGTCTGGAGAACGCCAAATTAAATTGCCAGGTCTGAAATGTGCCTTGCAGGAAGCGGCAGGTGAAATCTGAGGCTCCCACGAGTGGCACCTGGGGCTGGTGCCCACATGACGCATCAAAAGGCCTGTGCAAGGGATTATCACAATGCTTGTGATGTTATCTACGGTTGCAGCAGCTGCGGCAGAGGTGGTACACTACAGCCACTCCATCCGTCTGGCTTGGAGCAGCTGCTGTTTGGCTATTCCTGCTCCAGGACTTCACAAGGTTGGTCCAAGGCATTTTGCAGCCTGTGGCAGAGCAGCAAATGCTCCCTGCCCGTCTCTTCCCAGACATAATAATTTAATAAGTTCTTTTTTAAAATCAAGGTGCATAGTACCTGACAGTAGCAACCCTCATTTACCTACTTTCTTTTTCTTTGCTCCATTCAAACCACCGCCGCCCGCACCTCCCTGTCATCGTTCTTCTCTTGGACTACTGCAATGTGCTCTATGTGGGGCTACCTTTGAAGGTGACCCGGAAACTGCAATTAATCCAGAATGCGGCAGCTAGACTGGTGACTGGGAGTGGCTGCCGGGACCATATAACACCGGTCCTGAGAGATCTGCATTGGCTCCCAGTACGTTTCCGAGCACAATTCAAAGTGCTGAGGCTGATGGGAGCTGGAGCCCAATGACTTAAGCATGGGCACAGGTTGCTACCTTAGGCTATTATTTACCATTTCCCAGTTTGCGTGTGACATGGCGTGCTCCAAGGGAGCCTGTCTCTGGCATAGAATATTACATCATCATCATCATTATTATTATTACTACTACAGTGGTGCCCCGCAAGACGAATGCCTCGCAAGACGGAAAACCCGCTAGACAAAAGGGTTTTCCGTTTTCAGAGGTGCTTCGCAGGACGAATTTCTCTATGGGCTTGCTTCGCAAGACGAAAACGTCTTGCGATTCTTGAGGGTTTTTTTCGCTCCCCACCCCCTTTTTCTAAGGCACTAAGCTGCTAATAGCCTTTTAGCACCTAATCCGCTAATCCCTTAAGCCTTTAATAGCCGCTAATAGCCGCTAAACCGCTAATAGCGCTAATCCGCTCATAGGGTTGCTTCGCAAGAGAGAAAACCGCTAGACGAAGAGACTCGCGGAACGGATTAATTTCGTCTTGCGAGGCACCACTGTACTACAGCAACCTTTAGTTAGCTGGAGCCTTCCAGTCGTTTTAGACTCCCAGCAGCCAGCTCAATGGTTAGGGATGACCAGAGTGGTACTCCTGCAATATCTGGAAGGCACCAGGTTGGGAAAGGCTACATTACGGTACTGAGCTGGGGGAAATGCTTTCATCATCAATTCGTTTCCCAACGCCTGGGTCTGAGAGTGCTTTGTATCTCATCTCTCTGCCACCCTGAGTTTTCACAGCCTTGTGAGTGGAAGTTGAGAGGGGAGAGAAAAAGGAGCAAAGAGGGGTAATTTCATGGCACTTATCCAGCGCATTGTTTAAATCTAACCACTTCAATGTTTCCACGCTGGCTGTTTCTGTTGCTAAGTCCTGTTAGGCCTTGCAAATGGTGACAGCGGGGGGAAAAGTAGGCAGAAAAGAAAGAGAAGCGGCAGAGAGTTTTTGAAAGCGATTACCTCTCTGCAGTGGTTGTGTGCTGTTCAAAAAGTAAAAGGGAGGGAGTGACAGCAGGTGGAAAGCTTTAGATCTCACTATATTTTTAGAAGCATAATCCACCATATTGTAATAAGGAGGACTTCTCATTTTATCGTACCCGAAAACACCTAGAAAACGAAGAAAGCCCCACCTGCTAGGAAGGGCAATGAAAAGCCTGCTATTTTGCAAATGCCTCTTCTTCACATTTATGCAGTTTAAAAGCTTCCTGCCACGCACGCTGAGATGAAACACCAACCGTGGCTGGAAATGTCATAAGAAAACCAGCAAGGGCACTTAAAAAACTAAGCAGATGACGGCCATTCCTGCAAACCAGGCCGCTCTTCCCAACGGTTCTGGCTGGCTCCCATGCTGGCTCCCTAATTTGGGTCATAATGCAAAAAGGGCTGTTGAGCCTGAGAAACAAAACCGGCTTCTTTGAACAACTATGTTCATACTGGTCAGATTTAGCTGCAATTCCTGCATTGCAAGGGATTGAACCAGCTGACCCTTTGGGTCTGATCCAGCTCTACAATTCTATGCTTCTGAGATGACGATGATGATGCCATATCACATTTTTGAGCGTCCAAAGCTTATCTGCATCATCTTGCCAGCCTTACAAACACCTCTCTGCGCTTTTGCCCTCTGCGCTGTTCCTGCTTCCTCCTGACCTTTACGCGTTGTCTCCAAGTGTTTCTTTTGGATTGAGGTTCTGCCTCTTTCTCCACACAGATTTGTACAAACATTGACAGAGCATGGATGTGAACCTGTGGCCTTTCAGATGCTGCTAGGTGACGACGGCAGGAGAGAGACGCTCACATCTGGCAAGGAACACAGGGCAGGAGGGGAGAGGCCTTGTGATTTCCCCTGCTCCTTTCCCTGAGTCACTGGCTCTTAACAGCTGTAGCTTGAGGAAGCGGCTCCAGGGCCTGGCTAGCCCAAGGTCTTTATAGGAACATGCGCAGCAAAGCCGGAGGTCGACACCAAAGGCAGGGCTTTGCCTATTCCACTCTGTTTCAAAAAATCTGCATCTGGAGACAATCCAAATATCACGGCAAAAAACCTGCAACTTGTGTCTGCATAACTTTGCCTGGATTTACTATGCTTTTGCAAGTTATGGGGAGATGCAAGGAGCTATCCCACCCCAACAAAGGGCATGTGTTGCTCTAAGTGAAAACTCCTTTTAAAAAACAAAGCAAGGGCAATGTCCTGTCTAATGCAGTTTTATTTCGTCAGAATCTTTCCATCAATCTGAATTGCATTTTCTTTGAACCAAGGTCAAAAGCAAAAGGCCTCCCAGCTTTTGGCTTGTTTGCCCAGACTTACGTTGGGTAGGCAGCCCTGTGATGGCCCGGTGTCACAGGTCTCTGGAGGGGCTCGTCAATGCTTTGCGGGATGCTGGGGACCGGCTTCTTCTTCGCTTTCGGTGTGTTGGTCATGATCTGAAATGAGGAGGAGAGATCAGCTGCACTAAACAGAGACCTCAGGAGGGGGACGCATCCTGAGTCCATGCTAGTGCTTGTCCAAAGGCCAGGTGTAGTGGGAAGGAAGAAGAGGGTCAAGTCTTGTCCCGCCTCCCCCAACACATGGAGGCAACGTTCTAAGGCTTATTAGGCAAATCAGTGCCTTTCTTTAAAGAAAAAAAGAAGGCAACGTTCTAAGGCTTATTAGGCTATTGCTACTAAAATCTGAACTATGTCTTCAGGTTGGGTAAAAGGGAGGGAGGTATGCTCAGTTTGTCATTTTTCTCTTTTTGATACATAACTCAAAATACAAATTTTTGGTAAGCATCATACCCAAAGCCGCTACTTACTCCCAAGTATTCCGTGGTCAGGAGCTTCTCCCCCGACAACTCCCCCTGTTGAGGCTGCAACACTTCGTCTTTGTCCAGGTCGGCCTCCATGCTGTTGTGGTCTTCCTGCCATGACATGAAAGCAGAGAGTCAGGGACCCCTAAGAGCTGGGACAGTTCTCAGGTCACGGGAATAAACCATGTGACAGGCAAAGCCAATGAGATGCAGTGCATGGCTCCCAATGCCGAGCAGTGTCTTCATCAGGCAAAAGCTGCTCAGCAATTAAGGCAGACATAAAGTTACAGTTCTGTCAGGTAGTCGGGCAAGGTGTCACCGTGGTTCTGCTCCTGCCTAGAAGGTCATCTCCAGAGCACAGAAGCAGGTAGCCACTCTTCAGTCCACAACAGTTAAGTTATGGTGTTCCATAGGGTTTCATTCTGTCCCCAGTGCTATCCACCACCCTAAGTCACTGAAGACAACCTTTAGGAGATTTTAGGCAAAGAGCCATCAGCTCACTGATGGGACCCAGCTCTATTTCTCTGTATTGTCTGAGTTGGGAGATGCTGTGCAGGTTTTGGGCTGGTTTCTGATCAGGATCAATAAAGTGAAACTGGATCTGAAGAAGGTGGAGGCTCTGTGGAGAGGTGGTTCCCTTGTCTGGGGCGTTGGAGAAGTTGCCTGTTCTGGACAGGGCTGAGCTCACTCTGAAGGAGCAAGTGCACGGTCTGGGGTGCTCCTAGCCCCTGTGCCACACTTGTTCTCTGACGTTACCTGAAGCAGCATGGAAGCAGCCATGGAAGTAGGGGCAGCCATGCCGCCCAGACAACAAGCACACAGGGGTTATGCCAGCTCAACGCAAGCTGGCTGGCAAGGGGAACACCCTGCAAATCAGTGGTTCCCAAACGCTTTTGGTCCACCACCCCTTTGGTTCCATCAACACATCTCCAGTACCCCCTACCCTATAAAAAGCATTCTTCAGAATAGCGGTTTGCATGACCCACTAAGGAAGCTTATGACTTAATAACATTCAGCAACAATTGCACATTCGTTCAAAATCCAATTAGAACTATTTAGTTTAATCTATTCAACAAAATAGGTGAACCTGATCTAGTGCTACAAGTTTTTCAATGTCTGATAGTCATTGACCCCTTCAGAGGTCCCCTGCTGCTCGCTTGTCTCTTAGCACCCCTCTAGGTGATCCCCCCCCCCCCAGGGGGCAATGCGACCCCTTTGGGAACCACCGCTGTAAATCATCAAGGTGGCCGCAGACTTTTGAGTATGGCATGCTTGGATTTTACTGTGCCTTTTACACGAATTGCCCAAATCCATGCTGAAAGGAAGCAGAAAGCAATAAAACTGTAGTGTCATCTCCAGAGTGACAAAGGCCAGAAGAAATAAACCCAGAACACTGGTATCACTGTTCACTGGGAGTAAACCGTCGCTGATGCAAGGAGGGGGGGCTGAAATCTGCATAGGCTTCCAAAATAGGGGCTGTTTGCAAAGGTGAGCTTTGCAGGAACAAGAACAGGAGATCCATACAAGGGAAACCGGCCAAACAAATCCCCACTGAAGCTAACTCAATTCCGCCGCAGCTCTGACAAAATGTTCTTTCTAAACAGTTAAATGAAATTAGCCAAATAAATTGCCACCAGAGTTTGCAGGCTATTTGTACAATGAAGGCATTGAGCAGACATGCAAAGCCCATGATTTTCATTCCCTGATTTACACCAAATACTACACAGCATCCTTGTGAGTCTCCCTCTGTGCAGCGGGTGGGAGGAATTAAACTCACCAACTGCTGCAGCAATTAAAACAACGGGCAGGATTAACGTGCCCCGGGAGTGGAAGCCCCGCACAAGGACTCCCACTTGAGCAAAGGGGCTCTTCCCACCGTTGCCCCCCAAAATTGGCTCAGCAGAGGAAAGGAGGTAATTCGGTCTGAAAAGCTGAAACACTTGTGTAGACAGAATGTTCGTCATGGCATAATGCTGAATTCGACCGATTTTTAAAATTGCTAACAATTATTATTTATGTGGTGGCACTTTAGAGAGTTACATAAGCGAAAACCTGGCAGGTCTCTGCCCCAAGAGGCTTACAATTTAAAGTTCAATTGCTGCGGGAAGGGCGAAGATGACACAGGCAGACGGAGGGAGGGGCGGAGGGAGGGAGGGAGGGAGGGAGGGAGGGAGGGAGGGAGGGAGGAGACAGCCATAACCAAGGGTGATCATGTGAAGAAAAAGAAGAAAATTGTAACTTAATTCAGGCTATCGGCTCAAATGTGATTTGGAAGATCACGAAAATGTTGTGAGCTCACCCTTCCTTCCTTCCTTCCTTCCTTCCTTCCTTCCTTCCTTCCTTCCTTCCTCCCTCCCTCCCTCCCTCCCTCCCTTCCTTCCTTCCTTCCTTCCTTCCTCTCTCCTGTCTTCTTTCTCCATTTCCTGCTCAGCACCAACCATAGTTTTTCATGAATTCCAAAATGGCACACCATAGATAGTGCTTGATCTCCAAAGCAGAATCAGAAACAAACCATCTGGCATTTAAGGCACCGCCTTTCCCACAGGCCTGGGACTCGTCCAGCCTCAGTATCACAGGCTAAACTCACTCGGGGTGCAGATGGGCTTGTTGCAGGATCCTGGCTCCTCACCCCAAAGGTGAAGCCTGACCTAGGGCTTGGTGCAGGTTCTCCTGGTCTTCCTCTGACGAGGAACCCCCTAGCCGATCCATGCCACTCTGTTGTGTTTTACTGCATTTTAATAACAGATTTTTTATATATATTGTGATTTTAAACTGTTCCAAGACACCTGTAAGTAGTGCGCTGGCGCTAGAAGAAAGGGGTAGAAAATGTTACGTCAATAAAAAATAATCACGGGAACAGAAAGCCTCCTCCTTGGCACAGTTTGGGAGGATGGCATTTTGTTTCCTGGGTTACGGAAAGAATGTGTTGACATAAGTTCACACCTTTCTTGACACTGACAAATGGAGTAGGTTTGTGGTTTCAGGATGCTTCTACATCCTTCAACTCTTCCTCTTGCAGGCTAAGACCTTGGTAGACACAGGTCAGTCCCTTACACAATTTCACCACCTCACAACAGCAGATTATTCCTTCCTGCATTCTGAAAGGAGAAGGGGTCCAACCGCTTGCCGTGTGTCAACAAACGACTATTTGCTCAGAAACCAGGAACAATATCCTGCAAGAAGCTGGTAAGTATCCCTGGTGACATTCAGGAGGTCATGGCCTGCAAACCCATTTTGCAATCCAAGGATTAAACCTGCCCAAGCGGAGGAATAGAATTACAAGCGTAAGAACAGAAAAGGCCTGGCTCTCAACTGGACGGAGAGAACTCGGATTTCAGTCTCTGCCAAAATCGTTAATGCTTAAATCATTACGGTGCAGAGGCAAGGCTTAAAAGGCACATTAGGTGAACCGCACGGCCGGAGGCAAGCTAAGAAGTTGATCCAACAAGCCACAGGCCACCCTGCCGCTTCCTTTTGAAGCGTGGGGTGGGCACAACCTTTGGTGCAGCCAATGACAGGGGTCCTGAGACTGGGCAAGCAATTGGGTGCTCTGTGACCTAGGAGGCGGAGATGGTTCCAGTGCCCAATTGGCATCCTGACTGTCACCAGGGACATCACTGATAGGAGGAAGTGCTGGAGGTGGCTCCACGGTGGGAGGGTCTTTGGGAGGGTCCTGGCTATCAGGGTGTGGTAGCAGAAGAGTACAAGGATGCTATTGTCCAATGGATAATTCAACTACAGCAGATGACAGCGGCAGCCTTGCTGGTTCAATCAGAAGTCTATCCTCTCAAGAATTCCCACTTCTCCCCTGCTCATCCAAAAAAATGAATAACTCTCTAGTCTTGGTCAACAAAAGCAGATTACCCACAGGGCAAAGGTCAAACACACGCATCTCTTCACACATGCAAAGGGGAAAGAGTCAGTGTGGGCACTGTGCTCTATCTGGATTCAAACCACTTATCAGATATGAAGTTACTATCTCTCTGCCAGGAGCCAAGTTGCACTATGGGCCTATTGTGTAGACAAAAAGAGATTAAGGTGCAAGAGATTCAGTGGTCTATGTATGCTAGACATGAGCTGTGGACCTCAATCAGATCATACCCATAAGTCAAGGCCAAACAGCCCATATGCAGAAGAGCTGGTCAGCTGTGGGCAAACATTTCCCACCCACCCCAACCAGAAAAAGGTCTTAGTCCTCATTCTACAAAAAGGCAACCTGTCCAGTACTGTTAAAAGATGTACCAGGGAACTGAAACTCACAGCCTAGCTTAACGCAAGCAAAGAGAATCAGGATCCTGGGTCATTGTAGCAGTCTGCAAGTCATCCTTCACACATTCAGGTTTGGGGTTCCCGTGCCCCCCCCAAACTGTCTCACTATGTTTGCTAATCAGACACGTTCACAGTGCTTCAAAAACCTGGAAAACCTGCTTGACTAGAGATCAGAAAGGTCAAGAAAAAATTGACATGCATCAGTCAAAGATGCTTCATTCATACTATCTACAGTCCTGTGAAAAACAACCATTGCTACACAGCCAAAGAGCTAGAAGCACAGCAATTGGGGTGTGGGGGTGTGTGACTTCTCTTACACAAATAAGTAAACTGTAAAGCTTAGAACTGCTTGCCTTTCCACGCTGGTGAATGAAAGGTGCTCTGTAACTTGGAAGGTGAAACGGGAATGCGCTCTTAGGAATATTTTACAATCCTCCCATCAGTCGCAGTGGGCCCTAAACAGGAGACCTTCTCAGTGGGCTCTGCCCCAAGTCTTTCGGGTATTTCCAGGTATTCCCAAACTAGCGCCTCATCTTCCCTTTAAATAGCCCACAGAGCTTGTCCTTTTTGACTTGCTGAACATGAGACAGAGACATTTGCTTTGGCAAATGATCCTTTCAAGACCACAAATTTCACACTATTTATATCCCAGTATTTTTCCAGGAATTTCTCACCAGTTGTCATCGTGCTGGCACAGATGCACCAGATTTTGCTGCAGTGGAGGAATGCAAACAGGGCGGGTGGAGGCTTATTATCAGAGCATCTTCTTTAAAACGTGCTCCGCAGGTTGGCCTGGTAATTAAGACAGGTCAGCACGTCCACATAACAAGCCCAAGGATTAGGACAGAGCTAAAACTGTTTCGCTTTTTTGTGCATGCTTTGGCAGTGTCAAAAAACACCTCCCCTTTCTGATGATTTTTCAACACTCCTTGCAAACATGCTCATTTATTCATTTGAATTGCCCCTCACCAAATTGCCTTCAGTGACCCGTCCAAGGCTAATAAAATGCTTTGTGATTTCACTTCATGCTGTGACCTCACCAGAACTGATATAAACTATGCCATCCCACTCAATATAGGATTCCTAACTGGATGGAATGAGCCATGTGACTATATTCAGGAAGAAGACTTGGGGAGGGGATGAAGAGGAACAGTGTGACAGGGAAACACCTAGGCCCAAATCCTGACTCTGTGGCTTCAGGGAAGTTTCTCTTCACCCCACCCCCACCCCTCAGCATCTCAGATGCAAAAGTACAGAGTTTTGTCCATCTTGTTCTGGAGAGTGAGATGAGCCCATTTCTGGAGGTCCAGGGTACCTAAGGGATCACCCAAACCCTTGTACCGCAGCTCAAACACTCAGATAATCCGCAGAAGCATCACTGGTCATTCCCTGAGTTGATGAGGCTCCACCATGAACCCCCAAATTGGGGTTCCCTCCAAATCTGTGCCAAACTTTTGCAGTGTTTTGCAGCAAAAAAAACCCCTTTTTGCAGCACCCCACCAATTCATCAATTGCTACTCAAACCTGGGGTCATAGCTATCAATCCTAGGTTTAAGAAGCAATTGCTCCGTTTGTGGTGAGTGGCAAAAGACAGGGTTTTAACTGCAAAAAAAAACCAAACGTACAAAAACAAACCTGCAAAACTTTGGCATGGGTTTGCAGAGAATCCCAACTTTTGTAGTTCGTATTTATTGGGCCCATAAACGGAGCCTCCGGCGTCACTGGCCCAGTCCTGTGGAATACGATGCCTTCTGTGCCAACTTTTTAACATCTGCTGAGAAGTTTTCTAGTCTGCCAGGCCTTTGCAGGCAATTAATAATACATCCAGCCACAATGGTGAAGTGTTAAGTCTTTTTTTTTTATACTGCTTATATTGTATGGGATTGTTTTTATTGCTGTAAAACCACTGTGATGTGTGACATAGTGGTATAGAAATATTTTTATAAATAAATAAACCCAGCCACCAAGTTCAGCTGAAGCCTCGGGGTTTTTTTGCCTCTGCAATCGTCAGGTGAAAGTGCAGAGCCACGGTGGGTCTTTGCTTTCTGACGGCAGCTCAGAGTTGAAAGCAGGAGACAGAGATTCATTCCTCTGAGCAGCCATCAGGTGTAGAGAGGGAGAAGATAGATGCAACTCTAGCTCTCATCATCTCTAGCTCCCAACTGGAGGATGTAGGTGCCCCAGGACTTGCTTGGTAACCTTTAAAGCCCTACACGGCCTAGGACCCTCGTACCTACGGGACCGCCTCTCCTGGTATGCCCCACAGAGAAACCTACGGTCTGCAAATAAAAACATCCTGAAGGTCCCAGGCCTCAGAGAGGTTAGGCTGGCCTCAACTAGAGCCAGGGCTTTCTCGGCTGTGGCTCCAATCTGGTGGAACGCGCTGTCACAAGAGACTAGGGCCCTGCGGGACTTGACATCTTTCCGCAGGGCCTGTAAGACAGAGCTGTTCCACAAGGCCTTTGGTCAGGGCGCAGCCTGACCCCCTCCTCTGGCAATCTGCACAGGGTCCTGCTTAATGGTTGCCATCAATTTGATTTTAATGAATTTTTATAATGGAAGGTTTTTAGAATGTTTGATTATTTTCATTGTTGTTAGCCGCCCTGAGCCCAGCTTTGGCTGGGGAGGGCAGGGTATAAATAAAATTTATTATTATTATTGGTAGAGCAAGTGGACCTGTCTCCACCTCTCACCTCCAGCTTGCAAAACCCCTCCAAGTCTTGGCAGCTTCAAACCAACAGGTGGACAGAGGGGCAGTAAATCCCCCTGCCTAATGTCATGCTTAGTCCCACAGGTAGAGGAAGAGGCCAAGGCAAGAAGCTGCCCTTCTGGGAGGCAGGAGCTGGTAACACAAACTTTTTGTTGGCTAGCACAGTGTAATGGTTCTAGGGGTTGCTAGTGCGTAAACTTGTCCCAACGTCTGGCTGGGTTGCCTGAGTGAACCTTTCCTGTCCGGGCAGCCACTCGCCTGTGACCGTCTCAATCGCTGGCAGAATCCGTCAGTGGGCATTTCTTAAACTTCTTCCAGCAAAGAAGTTCTTTGACGCCCAGTCTCCGCCTACTCTCCCTGCGAGGAAGCCTTCTGCGCAAGGAGGGCGTGGGCAGCGGAGGACCCCTTCTCTCCCCGCTGGTCTCCAGCAAGGAGTCATGGGATCGCCTCGCCGCTTCCCCCATCTGCCCCCCTTCTCCACTGGAGCTACGCTGATTCTCTCCCCCAGAAGATGGGCTGCCCCTCCCACTCCCGGGACGCTCTCTGGGATCCCTTTGGAGCTTGCTCTCTCCCTCGGACACTGATGGGAGTTCCCTGACACGGCTAGCCAAAATTGAGCGACCCAGAAATGTTATGGGGCGCAGAGATATTATGACGGTCAAGTATTCCAGCCTCATGTGGGGCACAGTGAGCTCCTAAGACTTTCAGGCATCCAGCTTATAAAACTTACCTCATCATTATCTTCCTTCTCCTCATCATCAGACTCGGCGCTATCATCCAATGGATCTTCTAGAAGGAAACAAGATGAAACATAAGAGAAAATGAGCACAGCAGTTTGCTTCAGCAGAAGTCCCCACCACCACCACTACCCTCATTTTCGACACTGACTGATATTTTTACTCTCTTTGGGCATGTTCCAAAGGGGACACTTCCCTGCACAAGCCATAATGAAAGCAGTGCTGTGTTAAGACATTTGGCCCAACCATTTCCCATCGCTTTATAGAGGGGTGGCCTTAAAATGCCCTCGGAAGTTCTTTGCAATTGGGGTGGGGTGCTAGGCAAAGCTGTAACATTTTGTGTTGGGGTTGCTCATGGCAGCAGAGGTGAGGCAGCAGACAGACGCAATCTTTCTCTTGCAGAACAGTGCTTGGGGCAACAGCGGAACTGTGGGGAGTAGCAGCTTGGTGATATTCCTTCTGGCAAGCCTCCAGGGGAGAGGGTTTAAAAGAACAACAACATCCAAGAACGGCCACATAAAACTTGAAATCATGATAAGCATCGCTCCCTTTGGGACACTGGCATTTGCAAGGAGGAATGCTGCCAAGCTGCTGCTTCTTGTCCAAAGTTTTTCAGGTAAGAGAAAGACTGACCCTCTGCTGCCTTCTTATAAGAAGAGCCCGTTGGGTCAGGCCAATGGCCCATCCAGTCCAGCATCCTGTTCTCAGAGTGGCCAACCAGATGACCATCCAGCCTCTGCTTAAAAACCTCCAATGAAGGAGAGTGTCCACTGCTATCAGATGCTGGTGTGGTTGCTTGGGAGCAAACAAGCAAGACTCCAACCTGTCTTTTCCAGGCTTTATTATCTGTACAAACTACCATATTTTTGCCCTATAGGACACACTGGCCCATAGGACACACCTCCTTTTTTGGGGGGGGGGGGAATGAATAAAAAAATAATAATTCCCCCCCCCAGCCGCGGGGCTGGGGCGGGGGAAGCCCAGGCTTCCCCCGACCCCAGAACAGGCTGCTATCCGCAAGCCTTCCCGCCGGGCTCGCAAGGCTTGCAGACACCTGCGCGAAGCACGGGGCGCCCTCTGGAGGGCGCCCCGTGCTCCAGGCAGCAGACTGCTATCCGCAGCCTAGGGAGCCCTGCGGGAACTCCCATGGGCTCCCCAGGCTTGCTGATAGCTTCTGAAGCCTGGAGAGCGAGAGGGGTCGGTGCGCACCAACCCCTCTCACTCTCCAAGCTTCAGTGAAAGCCTGCATTCGCCCCATAGGACGCACACAGATTTCCCCTTCATTTTTGGAGGGGGAAAAGTGCGTCCTATGGGGCGAAAAATACGGTATTTACAGTGCAGAGCGTCGCAAGTCCATGTCTGCTCAGTCGCTAGCAGACTCTGGGAGTGGGCAGTCCTTATACTTTCCCCAGCATAACAACCGTGTGACCCCCAACCTTCTCCTCCTCTCTCTGCGCCAAAGACTACTGCGCAGAACGGGCGCTGGCAAAGGGGGACTCGCCTCCCCTCCGCTTTGCTCAGGCTTGGTGCTGAGGCTCTCCCTAGCATCTTCTGATCCTTGCACCCCCTCCCCACTGGAGGTGTGGTTTCCCTCCTCGCCAGAAGAAGAACTACTTCGCAAGACCTTCGGAGGCTCCCTGTAACACAACTGCCCTTCCACCTCTCGCCTCTGAGCTGATGGCAGTTCCCTGACAACTGCCTTCCAAGAAAGTCCATTCCACTGTCAAAACAGCCCATGCCATCAGAAAGTTCTTCCTACTGTTTAATGTTCCTAATATATGTGTGCTTCTAGATGAGTGTTTATTGTGGGAAGGGTGCTCCACATGCATGTAAATTTTCCAGGGAAGATTACTTAAGTTAAAAAAAAAACATTTATATTAACACAACAACTTGTTTATTGCAGTAAGATCCTGCCTGGAAGTGCTCTAAGACACCTAACTCCTCCATAATTTGTAATCTAAATGTATTTGCAAGCTGAGAAATGACTAGCTGAGTCACAATACAGTTCAGCTCACAGCTAGTGGCTATTTTGCTCGTGGCCAAACTATAGTATTCAAGCACATTGCTGCAAAATTTCCACTGATATGTTAAATGAATCGTGCTCTGCAGCTGACCACACAGAACAATCACGTGACTGCCTCATGATGGGCTGAAAGGCGACACAGAGATGAAATTGCCATGCTAAAAGCTGCAATCCTAGTTCACTTACCAAGAAGTAAGTCTGGCTGAAATAAGTGGGCCTTATTCATGAGTAAACACAATTACTGCGATGCGGTAAGGCAGCAATCATAAGCACAATTACTTGGAAGTAAGCGCCAATGAACTCAGTGGAGTTTACCTGCAAGTGAACAGGTTTAGGAAAATGCTGCCAGGCTGCAATCGTCTGGAAGTCTTTCCAAATGAAATCAGTGGGGTTTACTTCTATGTATACGTGGTTATCATCGCAAGGGTTGTGTGAATTGATCCTAGAAGACGCACCTTCTGTTTCAGCTTTAAAACATCTGCTGAAAAAGTTTCTATTCCAGGGGAGATCAGGTAAGTTTAAGAAACATGTTGCCAACAACCCATTTGTTTTAAGTCTATTTCCATTAGGCTTATGCAGGGAATTAAAAGCACGTATTTTATTTCATTTCATTTCATTTCTATACCCGAAGGTCTCAGGGCGGTTCACATAAAGGACCACATACATAAAATCAAAATACAAACAACAACCCAGTAAAGAAAAAAAAACACACCCTAAAAAGAGCCAGCATTTCAAAAAGGTTATAGGATGTAGATCAGGTCAGGCAAAGGCCTGGTTAAAAAGGAACCTTTTCGTCTGGCACCTAAAGGTGTATAGTGAAGGTGCCTGGTGAACTTCCCTGGGCAAGTTCCATAATATTTCCATAATAGCTAGCTGATTTCTGATCTTAACATTTTAAATGTTTTTTTATTGCATGATTTTGCATAAAATTATAAAGACTTATGGTTTTTAAAAAATGAATAGTGGTATATAAACATTGATGCTCTCGGTATGAAACCCCCTAGCCTGCCTTCTTCCAGTCCTTTGCCTGAGAGCAACAAAAGCTTTCTAATAAAGATTTTCAGCCCAGATGCGACTGTGTGTCCCTCTGACCTGATTTAAGCTGCTTGATAATAAACTCAATCTGCTGGATCATATCAGCGTTTCCTTCCTCGATGTAGCAGCGCAGAATGTCTTCCATTTCCTGGACGGGTTGGAAAACAGAGCCGTGTCAGTGGATCATATGGGTGACCTCAGCAAAGGGTCATTTCACTGGTTTGTTTAGCTTCAGAAAAGAACGTTGCGGTGGGAGAGCTGTGCCCAACTGCAGACATTCTGTTCTCTCCATCCACCAGAGCAGTGCCTGGCCATGGGAGGGGAAAAGCAGACATATTTCTGACACCTAAGTCAAACACAGAATGATTTAAGACTGGGTGTGCTGACCCCTGCAATTTCTCCAAATGCGGGAAACTCGACTGCATAATGTGTAACAGTGAAAACTCTCAAACAAATGTGGTTCACAGCTTCTCAAAGTCTTCCATATCTCGCAGAGGCCAAACCAGAACAAATACCCAAATAGCACTTTGAGTAGGGTTTTTTTCCAGCCGGAACTCACCAGCACTCAGTTCCGGCACCTCTCAGATGGGTGCCACTGCCATTCTAAGAGAACAAGGGAGGTGTTCATGGTGAGTTCTGGCACGTCTTTTTCTAAAAAAATAGCACTGCGTACAGGAACTTATTAAAAGTCACCAAGTAGCAAGCTAGCCTTTAGCTGCTCCTAATACAAGTATAGTATTAGGTATTGTATCCCATTTGTCCTCACTGCCTTGTCGTGGTGAAGGGGCTTGAATAACTCAGAGAAGCTATGAGCTATGCCGTGCAGGGCCACCCAAGATGGAGAGGTCATAGTGGAGAGTTTTGACCAAACGTGATCCACCTGGAGCAGGAACCGGCAAGCCACTCCAGTACCCCTGCCAAGAAAACTCCATGGACAAAGACAACAGGCATATAAAAGTTATGACGCTGGAAGATGAGCCCCTCAGGTCGGAAGGCGTCCAACATGCTACTGAGGAAGAGCGGAGGACAAGTACAAGTAGATTCAGAGCTGATGAAGCGGCTGGGCCAAAGCCGAAAAGGACGCTCAGTTGCGGATATGCATGGAAGTCCAATGCTGTAAAGAAAAATATTGCATAGGAACCTGGAATGTAAGAACCATGAACCTTGGTAAGCTGGGATGTGGTCAAAAATGAGATGGCAAGAATAAATATTGACATCCTGGGCATCAGTGAACTAAAATGGACGGGAATAGGCGAATTCAGTTTGGATGACCATCATATATCTACTACTGTGGGCAAGAATCCCGTAAAAGAAATGGAGTGGCCCTCATAGTCAACAAAAGAGTGGCGAAAGCTGTACTGGGATGCAATCTCAAAAATGATACAATGATCTTGATACGAATCCAAGGCAGACCTTTTAACATCACAGTAATCCAAGTTTATGCACCAACCACTGGTGCTGAAGAAGCTGAAATTGACCAGTTCTATGAAGACTTATAAGACCTTATAGAATTGACACCAAAGAAGGATGTTCTTCTCATTATAGGGGATTGGAATGCTAAAGTAGGGAGTCAAGAGATAAAAGGAACAACTGGTAAGTTTGGCCTTGGAGAGCAAAATGAAGCAGGGCAAAGGCTAACAGAGTTCTGTCAAGAGAACAAGCTGGTCATCACAAACACTCTTTTCCAACAACACAAGAGACGACTCTACACATGGACATCACCAGATGGGAAGCATTGAAATCTGATTGATTATATTCTCTGCAGCCAAAGATGGAGAAGCTCTATACAGTCAGCAAAAACAAGACCTGGAGCTGACTGTGGCTCAGATCATCAGCTTCTTATAGCAAAATTCAAGCTTAAACTGAAGAAAGTAGAAAAAACCACTGGGCCGGTAAGAAACAATCGAAATCAAGTCCCTTATGAATACACAGTGGAAGTGAGGAACAAGTTTAAGGATTAAGATTTGGTGGACAGAGTGCCTGAAGAACTATGGATGGAGGCTCATAAAATTCTACAGGAGACAGCAACGAAAACCATCCCAATGAAAAGGAAATGCAAGAAAGCAAAGTGGCTGTCCAACAAGGCTTTACAAATAGCAGGGGAGAGAAGGCAAGCAAAATGCAAGGGAGATAGTTAAAGATACAGGAAATTGAATGCAGATTTCCAAAAAATAGCAAGGAGAGACAAGAAGGCCTTCTTAAACGAGCAATGTAAAGAAATAGAGGAAACAACAGAATGGGAAAAACCAGAGATCTGTTCAAGAAAATTGGAGATATGAAAGGAACATTTCGTACAAAGATTACCATAATAAAGGACAAAAGTGGTAAGGACCTAACAGAAGCAGAAGACATCAAGAAGAGGTGGCAAGAATACACAGAGGAATTATACCAGAAAGATATGGATGTCTCGTACACCCCAGGTAGTGTGGTTTCTGACCTTGAGCCAGACATCCTGGAGAGTGAAGTCAAATGGGCCATAGAAAGCACTGCAAATAACAAGGCCAGTGGAAGCGATGATATTCCAGCTGAGCTATTTAAAATTTTAAAAGATGGTGCTGTTAAGGTGCTACACTCAATATGCCAGCAAGTTTGGAAAACTCAGCAGTGGCCAGAGGACTGGAGAAGATCAGTCTACATCCCAATCCCAAAAAAGGGCAATGCCAAAGAATGCTCCAACTACCACACAATTACACTCATTTCACACGCTAGCAAGGTTATGCTTAAAATTCTACAAGGCAGGCTCAAGCAGTATGTGGACCGAGAACTCCCAGAAATGCAAGCTGGATTTCGAAGGGGCAGAGGAACCAGAGACCACATTTCAAACATGCGCTGGATTATGGAGAAAGCTAGAGAGTTCCAGAAAGACATCTACTTCTGCTTCATTGACTATGCAAAAGCCTTTGACTGTGTCGATCACAGCAAACTATGGCAAGTTCTTAAAGAAATGGGAGTGCCTGATCACCTCATCTGTCTCCTGAGAAATCTCTATGTGGGACAAGAAGCTACAGTTAGAACTGGATATGGAACAACTGATTGGTTCAAAATTGGGAAAGGAGTACAACAAGGCTGTATATTGTCTCTCTGTTTATTAAACTTATATGCAGAATTCATCATGCGAAAGGCTGGGCTCCATGATCACCGCAGATGGTGACAGCAGTCACGAAATTAAAAGACACCTGCTTCTTGGGAGAAAAGCAATGACAAATCTAGACAGCATCTTAAAAAGCAGAGACATAACCTTGCCAACAAAGGTCCATATAGTTAAAGCTATGGTTTTCCCAGTAGTGATGTATGGAAGTGAGAGTTGGACCATAAAGAAGGCTGATCGCAGAAGAATGAATGCTTTTGAATTCTGGTGCTGAAGGAGACTCTTGAGAGTCCCATGGACTGCAAGAAGATCAAACCTATCCATTCTGAAGGAAACCAGCCCTGAGTGCTCACTGGAAGGACAGATCCTGAAGCTGAGGCTCCAAGACTTTGGCCGCCTCCCTGGAAAAGACCCTGAAGTTGGGAAAGATGGAGGGCACAAGGAGAAGGGAACGACAGAGGACAAGATGGTTGGACAGTGTTCTCAAAGCTACCAGCATGAGTTTGACCAAACTGCGGGAGGCAGTGGAACACAGGAGTGCCTGGCATGCTCTGGTCCATGGGGTCATGAAGAGTCGGACACGACTAAACAACTAAACAACAACAACAACATCCCATTTGTCCATTAGGGAGGAAAAATCCAAACATGTCTGCTTGCATTTTTTGCCTGTTAGAAGTTGCCAAGCCAATAATAAGATTCTAAGTTAAGAACATCAAAGCTTCTCCTGGGGAGATTCTTCCATCTTTCCTTCTCAAGTGATACAAGATGAGTTGATGGTGAGTAGCAATTTAAAAACAAAGCCATTTGATCCACCAATTTAAAAACCCTGCTGCAGTGTGTTCACAGATAGCTTTTTAGAATAGGCTAGGGGAGATAAGATAAGAATCACAGGCAAGAACACAAACATCCATCAGGCTTACACTTAAAACGGATTTCACATAATGGCACAGACCCAGAGTGAGAGCTAGCGCAAATCAGAACAGATACCAGCTTTTGTTGGGCTGTTTAGTTGTGGTGTATTGTTATCTCCCACCAAAACATTTCTGCAGAAGGCAATTCATCACCTCTTCCCATTCAGCAAGACCAACTTACAAGGATAGCGTACTGCCTCTTTCACAATGCCCTGCGGTTCCATTAAAGCCCTAATTTAACACAGATAACTTCTTGCAAGGGATGGAATTGATTCAGCCTACACCATTCTGTGACCTTGCAAATGTTACTTACGAAGCAGCTGGCAAAACTCAGCCTCGGCCCAAGCCCACTCAGCAGCACTGCAGCTGCTGGCAACACGCTCAGATCCTAAGTGGACAGAGCACCAGAACATGGAAGATCAACACTGCTGATGGGCCTCAGGCTTTGAGGTCATGGCTTGTGTTCAGAAAAAGGCGAGAGAGAAACAGAATGCCAACTCAGGTGTGCTTGCGTTGTCATTTTGCCATGCATTTACTGAAAAAACTACCATCCCTGGGAAGGCCCATATACCTGGAGGGTGGGACCATTCCCTCCCTGAAGATGTGCTTTATTTTGGTTGCAATCTGATGTGCACATAGTTAGAAGAAAAACCCAGTGACAATGAAGTCAAAGGTACTCCCTGCTGGGTAAATATACTTCAAACAAAGCTGTTAACACTTGCAGTTCTGAGCAATGAAGGAAACAAATTCCCACAGCCATCTTGATCTCCAGCATGAGAAAAGATTGCTGGACTGGAGGGGCCTTCGATCTTATCCATCAGAGATATTCTGAATGTTAAAGGGACAAGGTGGAGACCTCTGGGATTTGGAGTAAGTGAAAGGACAGATTCGTAGTAAGCACAGGTAACTCACTGGGAATGGGTACCCATTAAGGGAGACCTTAATACAGAATGTGTGGATTAACCAAGTAGTTGCTCTGGAAATTACCATGGAGGTAAATTGAATTTCCCTTAAAAAGCAGCATGGGATCACATCATGGGGAAACAACAGCCATGCTACTGGGGGCATAGTATCATTCTGTCAGGACACCCACGAAGGAGGGGGCTGAGATCTTCAGAAACCAAGTATCCCATTGAGGCATGAGACCTTTTCAAGAAAGGAAAAAATACAACTTAAAAGCGAAGTATTGCAATTGAAAGTGCGGCAATTATTAGGAAATCCTAGCTTTCTCTCATTCACTGCTGCTGACTTAGCCCCTTGCTTTGTTTAGAGCAAATAAACAGCAGCCCGGGCTCCCTCACCATTGCTCGAGCTTCTTCTCGTATGGATGGAATAGCGAGGATGCTGTAAAGTGCCCCATTCACGTACGGATGAATCTGCAAATGAAAAGCAATGTATAAGCCCATTTCCCACCATCTGAGACACTGTCTGATGCTCATCCTCTCCCTCTTCTGTCCCACCTGCCCTCAAGAACCACATCTTCAGCAATGCCTTTCCAAGCTGCCCTGGACCTTGTTCCTCCTTAACTCACCATGTAGTATTATGGCTAAAAGTGCAATGTACAAGCCAGGAAATCCCCAGGTCATACCGTATTTTTCGCTCTATAAGACGCACTTTTTCCCTCCTAAAAAGTAAGGGGAAATGTGTGCGCGTCTTATGGAGCGAATGCAGGCTGCGTTGCTTTCGCTGAAGCCAGAACTGCAAGAGGGATTGCTGCGCAGCAATCCCTCTTGCTGTTCTGGCTTCAGGGATAGCCGCGCAAAGGCTCTTCAACAACATTTGATTCAGAATATTTTTTTTCTTGTTTTCCTCCTCTAAAAACTAGGTACTCTTATAGAGTGAAAAATATGGTATTTCACTTCCACCATTAACTCAATTGGAGACCTTAGGCAAGCCAACCTCTCTGAGTCTCTATCCGCAGGGTGCAATTTGGAGGGATTAAGCCTGACCTATCTTGCAAAGGTGTATAAGATCAGAATACAAAGAATAAGATAAGAATATGAAACCCTTTGAATACGAAACACTATCCGTTTTAGTCATGAGATGTTCCACACAAGTGTTCTCAAAGCCGCTTAAATAAAAAGTGAACACACCATAAAAACACAGCAATAAAAAATATTCATGTTTCCTGTCGCAATTGAACTGATTTATCTACAAAGTCCTAAATGGCTTGTGACCAGGATGCTTAAAAGACTGTCACTACCACCTGACCCTTGTCATTCACTAAGGTGGTGGTTCTCAAACTTTTTTCTCTGGACCACACTTTCAGAAAACAATTTGCTTGTGCTATACCCAGTTTTTTTTATTGATAAAGAAATATATTGGGAAACAAAAAGAAACACCCGCTAGCAGTGCTTCATTTATAACACAGAACTCAACTATTTTATAATATGATCACAGGACATCCAGAAAGTTTAAAACAATGCAGCTACATAAGAACAGGAATCATTCTCAAAGTATAATTATAAACGAGCATCTTGCATTCAGTATGCACCTTAAGTATGTACACAAACGCAATGGAAGGTGTGAGCTTGATTTTGCTGGGAAATCTCATTTATATATCAGGTCTAATTTGAGACAAACAAATTCTCATCTCCTCATCAACACAGAGAGGCCTTTCTCTTTTCTGATCTTTCACATTTGTCAAAGTTGAAAGTACCTGTTCACTACAGTATGTCCTGGAAAACTGCAAAAGAATAGCCAATGGCGTGGATACTATACTATACGTCATTGAAATGATCCATTTTTTCTTTGATTGCCCTTGAATCTTCTCGCCATCTTCTCCTGCCAAACCAGTGTGGTGCGGCACGCCCTTTGAGAACCACTGCACTAAAGTGCCACCATCTAAAGCAGTGGTGGCCAAACTTGGCCTTCCAGAAGTTTGTTGGACTACAACTCCCATCATCCCTAGCTAACAGGACCAGTGGCCAGGGATGATGGGAACTGTAGTCCTAAAACAGCTGGAGGGCCAAGTTTGGCCACCACTGGTCTAAAGCGTGGTTGACGGGAAGGAAGGATACGGTTTTCCACCACTGAACCCTGGCTGTGGAATTCTTTGCTCCACAAGAGTTCTCCAGTCCTACAGTTCCAGGTACAAAGGCAACCTTCTCCAAACCGGAGCCTAACCCTAACCCTAACCCTAACCTTCTCCAAACCGGAGCCCGCCAACTGTTTTGGACTTAAGTTCCCATCAGCCGCTGCCACCAAGGCGCTGCTGCTATTAATGCAATACTTTCAGTTTGCAAATTGACCTCCAAAGGCACAGAAGCCGGTGGCTCTGTGTCCTGACATCTCCAGAAGCTGAGATCTGGAATCATGAGAGCAACATGTGCGTTTCTGAAGAAGGACCGCGTGACACAGAGTGTTGTGACTCAGGGTCAGAGAGATACTTTGAAGATAATTCCAGGAACTGGCAGTCTGGAATCCAAATGGGCTTGGTAAGAACGATACAGCTGTCTGACATTTCTTACTTTTTCTGTTACCCTTTGAGAATTCTAAAAAGAGGGTGGAGGGAAGAAGAGTGCCTTTGCAGTGTCCAGATAATTTCCCAAGATGAAGAACTTCTATTCGCCACCAAGGTATTTTCAGAAACAGTCACACACCCAGGTTTTTATTTGCAATAAATAGAAGATGTTCTGTTTTGATTTCTAAAAGTGTTTTATCTTTGCCTCCTTCCTTCTTTATACCTGCAAGCATTAGCTATAAAATTACCTCGTGGTTCTCGTGGCCAAGGAGATCTGAGAGAACTTTGAGTACCTCGTTTGCAATGTTCACACACATTTTCTTCCCTGTGGAGGTTCAAAACACAGAGACAAAACACCATCGAGTCAAAAGCATTCCTTAGAAGAAGAAGAAGATGGCATTTTGATTTCCCCCAGACCCATTCATATGACCTGGCTACCCTTCGAGATCTTAACTGCCTTGAGCCCCTGTTAGGGAAAAATGGGAGGTATAAATAAATATATAAGAAGTAGAAGACAAAGAAGAAGAATTAACGGCACAACCTTTGGGATTTTTGAGATTTAGACCAGGAAGAGCCTGACGGATCAGGCCAAGTTACAGGGAACCAGGCAGAGGGCCTTCTCGGTAGTGGCACCTGCCCTCTGGAATGCCCTCCCATCAGATGTCAAATAGAACAACTACTACCAGACTTTTAGAAGACATCTGAAGGCAGCCCTGTTTAGGGAAGCTTTTAATGTTTGATGCATTACTGTATTTTAATATTTTGTTGGAAGCCGCCCAGAGTGGCTGGGGAAGCCCAGCCAGATGGGTGGGGTATAAATAATACATCATCATCATCATCATCATCATTATTATTATTATTACCCATCTAGCCTAGCATCCTGCTCTGACAGTGGTCTACCAGATACCTGAGGGAAAAGCTGGAAGACATCATTTTGGCTACCACAGAAGTAAATGCTACTGAGTTGGATGTGCTAATGGTCTGGCTCAGTAGAAGGCACCAGGGAGGGTGGGAGGTGCTTGTGGGGTTTTCTGCCTCAGGTGCCAAAGAGGTTGGCTATTATTAGGAACCAGGAGCAGGACTGCAATTTGCTTCAGGCAGCAAAACCTCTTGTGCTGGCACTAGGTCAGCATTGTCTAGGGTTGAGTCTTTCCCACTCTCTGCTTACCTGATCCAATTTGGATAATATACAAGCCATTTTATCCGCACTGTGTTTCCAAACCAATTCCCAACAGACATCTGAGCAAACTAACCCAAGTCCTATTAGGCCACCTTTGACATAGAATAGAATCATAGAGTTGGAAGAGACCACAAGGGCCATCGAGTCCAACCCCCTGCCAAGCAGGAAACACCATCAGAGCACTCCTGACATATGGTTGTCAAGCCTCTGCTTAAAGACCTCCAAAGAAGGAGACTCCACCACACTCCTTGGCAGCAAATTCCACTGTCGAACAGCTCTTACTGTCAGGAAGTTCTTCCTAATGTTTAGGTGGAATCTTCTTTCTTGTAGTTTGGATCCATTGCTCCGTGTCCGCTTCTCTGGAGCAGCAGAAAACAACCTTTCTCCCTCCTCTAGGTGACATCCTTTTATATATTTGAACATGGCTATCATATCACCCCTTAACCTCCTCTTCTCCAGGCTAAACATGCCCAGCTCCCTTAGTCATTCCTCATAAGGCATCATTTCCAGGCCTTTGACCATTTTGGTTGCCCTCCTCTGGACACGTTCCAGTTTGTCAGTGTCCTTCTTGAACTGTGGTGCCCAGAACTGGACATGGGTGTTATTGAAAGGCCTTTGCCCCACCGATTCCTGCCTCAGGGCCCCCTCCCCACTGGGATGTGCCCCACCCCACCCCAGAAAGCTCACCATGGGGAAATGCAGTCCCCAGGCTAAAAAAAAGGTCTCCCATCCCTGCTGCACATAATATTTCCTTACACAAACTGAAAGATACCTGAGCTCCGAAGGCAGAGGTTCATGAGCAAGGCTACGGAGTAGGCCAAAGTATAATCGGACATGCTGTCTGTATCTTTTAGTGCATCCACCAACCACAGGATAAGCCCATCTTTGATCATAGTCGACTGCAGAGCCCGCCTGGGAATTCAAAGACAGCGAAAAACATTTGTTTGTTGATTATTCTTAATAATCAATTAATAATCTCTGTGAGAACAGGATGCTGAGGTAGATGGACCTCTGACCCGATTCTGCAGGGCTCCTCTTAACATTCAAAAGTCTGCCACTTGAAATCCATCACCTCCACTTAGCTTGCATCCAGTGAGAAAATTTGCAAGATACAATCTCCTGGAATAGCTAATTTGTGGCACATTGTGATCCCATCGCACAGTGGAGCATTTCACAAGACTGCTCCGCATGCTAACTGCAGGAAAAGCCAGCTCATGATGTCTTAAACTGTGTACAAAGTGGTCCCATGAAATAGCCCTAAATCAGTTATCAGGGTGAGAAGAAGGAACCCAGAAGGAAAGTTGGGGCTTTTTTTTCTGTTTTTAAGCTACGAAGCCATAAATAGTCCCGATAGCAAGGCAGTTAATGTTTCACTCCCTTCTTTATGCCTCCGTCGCTCTCACCCCTTTCTTCAAATGCTAAAATAAACCATGACCCATAAAAAGAGCTAATGAAGGGATGTATTTATGGTTATTGCAGCAGCTGATAATGCTGGGGCCTATTTTCTCCTTTCTCCAGACAGGCCCTTGGCTTATTTAACTCTTTCCTCACCCAGCTTACTCTGCTTGGCGTAAGGTGCCACCAGTGGACACTCCTGCCAATTACTCAAAACTCAATGTACTCTGAACGCACGTGACCTAACATATTCCGCCCCCCAACGAACGAAGGAGGCAGCTGAGAAACATTCAAACACAATGATTCCAAAGTTGGATACAAACATTTGTGCCCCTGCTGCTTTTCAAAAAGATTGCAAGCTTCAGCTGCCACAGACATAGCAGCCAAGGAGGAAGGCAGTCGGATCGTTATTGTCATGAAGTAGTGATCCTGTGAGCAAGTATTGCTGGAGAGGGAGGGTCAGGCATTTGGTAACAATTAGTCCCCAAAGTGGGAATATGCAATGGGGCTGGCTGGTTGCCAGCATTCCCCAGCCCCTATAAATCTTTGCTGTACTGTTTTTAACATTTGATTGGGAGCCGCCCAGAGTGGCTAGGGAGACTCAGCCAGATGGGCGGGGTATAAATGATAAATTATTATTATTACAGTGGTGCCCCGCAAGACGAATGCCTCGCAAGACGGAAAACCCGCTAGACGAAAGGGTTTTCCGTTTTTCGATGCACTTCGCAGGACGAATTTCCCTAGGGGCTTGCTTCGCAAGACGAAAATGTCTTGCGAGTCTTGAGATTTTTTTCCGCTCCCCACCCCCTTTTTCTAAGCCGCTAAACCGCTAATAGCCTTTTAGCAGCTAATCCGCTAATCCGCTAAGCCTTTAATAGCCGCTAATAGCCGCTAAACCGCTAATAGTGCTAATCCGCTAATAGGGTTGCTTCGCAAGACAAAAAAACCGCTAGACGAAGAGACTCGCAGAACGAATTAATTTCGTCTTGCGAGGCACCACTGTATTATTATTATTATTATTATTACTATTATTATTATTATTATTACTACTACTACTATTATTATTATTATTATTATTACTACCTGCCAGGGAAGGGAGAGAAAACACCGTGTTTTAGACTTGCTGTTTCATGTTCTGTAGCTGGTGCTAGCCAATAAAGCCTGGTAACCCGTTTGGTGCCTGCGTGTGACTGATTAGTAGCTTGGAGGGAGGACTCGGGAAAGCGGCCCCCCTCCCTTGACAATTGTCACCCTAGTGCTGTTTCAGCTACGCTGGCTCAGAACTGGCTTTCAAATCCGAATTCACAGTGCCCCAAACAGTCCGGGACCAGGATACAGTGGCGTAGGGAGTCCCAGTGGCACCAGGGATGGGCGCCCGCAAGCGCCACTCCACAGGGTGGGACATTCTGGGGGCGGGGTGTGCCACCGAAGCTGCGTCCCTCCCAGGAGTCCTCCACCTAGAGGGCAGGTACCAGCCCAGCGCTGCCTTTTGGGGACAGCTGAGGGGGAGGCAATAGGTGTGGGACTGGAAGGTGCTGCACCTTTGGGTCTGGTGTGTCGCCCCCAAGGTAAGTGCGGCCTGGTGTGCCCCACTCCTTCCTCTGCCACTGCCAGGATACCTTAAGGACCGCCTCTTCCTGTGTGAAGCTGCTCTTGGAGTCAATAAATGAATGAAGGCCCTGTTGGGTCTCCTCCGTCCCCCACTGTCTCAACTATACACAGCAGGGCCTTCTCAGTGGCCAGTCCTAGGCTGCGGAAGGCCCCTTGCAAAAAGGCCTGCATGTCTAGCTCATTTCCCAGAAGGCGGAAGAAGTAACAAGGGGATCTTCTATCTTGGACCTGGGCCTCACTAACAAGGAGGAACTGATCTAAAGGGCCGTCACATGAAAGATGTAGAAGCTTTTTTTCTGCCGCTCCAGAGGGTGGGACCCAAACTGTTGGATTCAAGTTACAAGAAAGGAGATTCCAACTAAACATCAGAAATAACTTTCTGACAGTAACATAAGTTCAACAGTGGAGCAGGCTACATTTCAGTGCAAAAGACAACAAATCTAGCCCCTCCCTGGATTATAAGATTTGCATCATATAATCACTTTATATTTAAGAATAACAGATAATTGTTCAGTCAAGTATGTTTATTTCTTTGTTAGATATCATGTCACTGATTCTCTCTAAGGCAGGCTTCCTCAAACTTGGCCCGCCAGATGTGTTGAGACTACAATTCCCATCATCCCTGACCACTGGTCCTGCTAGCTAGGGATCATGGGAGTTGTAGGCTAAAAAACATCTGGAGGGCCGAGTTTGAGGAAGCCTGCTTAAAAAAGGCTTTAAAAAGGTTACTTTCACAAGTCTACTGCTTTAATCAATCCTCTATTGTTTGGCATAATATATTTTTCCCAAAGTGTGTAATGAGGATGCATGGTTCACGTACGTATTTCTCCCCAATATGGTTTGTTTTAATGTTCTGTCTGTATAAATATCAAGAAGTATGCGCAATGATCACTAAAATGAGATAAAGGGATGCGTAAGTTGAGGATGATTATGCGGGAAAAGGCAAATCACTTTGCCAACCAAGCTCCCTCTGAGCTCTCTTCCTCCTCCGGCTCTAAGCGATGCTCCTGTCATCAGCTCTGGAGTGCTCTGATGACAGTTATATGAAAATCAGGCCTTCTTTCGTCCCTGAATGCAACCTAACAAGCCTGCATTTCCTTTCCTGCCGCCAGCAGGGCCCCTCTGCTTTCATCACCTGAGGCTGAGTTTCTGCAAAGCCCCCAGGACGTTCTCTCGGGTAAGGGAATACTTGTCTTCGGCTTTCAGCCTTTCTTCCAGCATTCGGAGCAGCCGGGGATTCTGGGAAAGGTAGATTCGGCCTGGATAAAACAGGGCGAAGAATGAGACAGAGGAGAGCATCTCGGGGAAGGAACAGGCCCCTGAGATACAGTTTCTAAACGATTCTTGCAAGATTCATCCCAAATTGTTTATATTACCCTTGCTGGGTTTCCCCCCTTGGATCTTGATTCTCTTTCTTGTGCATTGCTGCGAACGGACAGACCATTTCTACAACCAGAACTTGAGGATAACCTTGGCTGCATCAGAGGGAAAAGTGGAACAGCAATTGGCCTGGCTAAGACCAAGTCTTCTCCACGAACTGCCCCCACCTCCACTTGGCCATTCCACTTGGTTGCATTGGAGAGAAGAAGAGTTTGGATTTGATATCCCGCCTTTCACTCCCTTTAAGGAGCTAACATTCTCCTTTCCCTTCCTCCCCCACAACAAACACTCTGTGAGGTGAGTGGGGCTGAGAGACTTCAGAGAAGTGTGACTGGCCCAAGGTCACCCAGCAGCTGCATGTGGAGGAGCGGAGACGCGAACCCGGTTCACCAGATTACAAGACTACCGCTCTCAACCACTACACCACACTGGCTCTCAGAGGTGAGGCTACAAGGCCTCTTCCACTGGCTTGGCTAGAACCGTGTCATCTGTCTCCTTCTGTCTAATAACCATCCCCACTAGGAGCCACTCCCACCAGGTGGCATCCGAGGGATTGCTGGGAGAGTGAGCCCCCACTTCATCCACCCGGCTAGGCCAGCTGCCATGTGATCCTTCCCTCCCAGGACTGTTTCATTCATTGGTCACAGAGCTTAGATTTAATTACTTTCCTCTAACCTCACTGCCCCCTTTCCCTTTCGTAAGATCTATATTAAATGGTAAACCATCATTTTAAAACTGTGAGCCGCCTTGGCTGAATTGACAGAAAGCCCATATATAAAGGCAATAAAGAATTTAGAAGGCAAATCAGCTGTACCTGGGCAAACGTAAGAGTCTCTCTTTAAACATTTATTCTCTTTCTATTGGCCTTACAGCTGCCTCAGCACCCAACGTCACCTCCCTGCCCTCTGTTTTATGGGAAACCCTACATCTGATGAAATCAAGTTTTGTGCAATTTAAAAGCCTGCTTCCAGCACTTCCGGATGCCCTTTGACCCAATAAAAGTACTGTCTCGCGTGCTTTCCAGTTCTTCTTCTGCAGTCAATACACCTCTAGAGCACCCACCAAGGAGCTGGACTTTAAACAAGCCCTCAATAGGGACAAAAGATGATGAACTTCCACACAATGAACTTCCAGGCACAATAACAATGAACGTTGTTTGGACTCTTTTCCCACAAGCACCCTGCCCCATAATCTTAAGCTTCTCCTCCAATCTCAAGCCAAGATCTGCATGCGTGTCTGCACATGCACCAAAGAATCTCGGCTGTGCCATTGAGTAGCCAGGCTGCACATACAGTGGTAACTCGTGTTACGTACTTAATCAGTTCCGGAGGTCCATTCGTAACCGGAAACTGCTCATAACACGAGGTGCGCTTTCACTAATGGTGCCTCCCGTTGCTGCTGCGCCGCCAGAACGCGACTTCCGCTCGCATCCCGGGGCAAAGTTCGCAACAAGGGGCATCTATTTACGGGTTAGCAGAGCATATAACCCGAAGCATTTGTGAGGAGGGTGGTACATAACACGAGGTACCACTGTATATGGTTTCATCCAAGATGCTGGCTGGCAGATGCCCCGTGCAATGGCATTCCGTCAAACTGCAAGATCTACAGCGCAGTCCAGCCACAGACCTTGATGCCACATATCTCTGCATCACACTGCACCACACACCAGGCTGCCCGTCCTTATGTCCTGCCATCTCAGAGTGCCTTCACTGCTTTACGCCAGTTTCCCACAAAAAGGCATAAAGGGCACAAACTGAAGCCATCAGATGTCAAGGAGATAAAGAACTACACAACTTTTTAGAAGACATCTGAAGGCAAGTTCTTAATGTCTGGCGTTTTATTATGTTTGCGCTGGAAGCCACCTATTATCATTAGTAAAAAAAGTAAAGGTACCCCTGCCCGTACGGGCCAGTTGTGTCCGACTCTAGGGTTGTGCGCTCATCTCGCTCAAGAGGCCGGGAGCCGGCGCCGTCCGAAGACACTTCCGGGTCACGTAGCCAGCGTGACGAAGCTGCATCTGGCGAGCCAGCACCAGCGCCGCACACGGAAACGCCATTTACCTTCCCGCTATAAAGCGGCACCTATTTATCTACTTGCACTTAGGGGTGCTTTCGAACTGCTAGGTGGGCAGGAGCAGGGACGGAGCAACGGGAGCTCACCCCGCCGCGGGGATTCGAACCGCCGACCTTACGATCAGCAAGTCCTAGGCACTGAGGCTTTACCCACAGCACCACCCGCATCCCTTATCATTAGTAGTAGTAGTAGTATTAATTTAGGGATGCTGAAAATAATTGTGAATGTGACAATTCTATCGATACTAAAATCGCTCTGAGTTTGCCACGTAATAAAAGGCCTCATCCAACAGGCCTGCAAGTCAGGTACTTATTGGAGGAGAGAGCCTGCATTACAGCCAAGTCTCCTCCTGGGCTGGAAACCATGTGAGCTTAAGAAAACCAATCCCCTCCCCTGCCTGCTGTTTGGCTCCCAAGACCTGCTATACGGGCAATTCATCACTAACAGGGACCACCTCTTCATTGCACCTCGGTGGAAGTATGCATACTCTGCATGCAGAGGGTGCTATGCCATTCCATGTCTGCGAAAGTCCTCATCTCTGATCCTGGAGCACTGCTGCTTGTCAGTGTAGACTGGGATGGCTAACCTGTGGCCCCTCCACATGTTGATGGACTGCAACTCCCATCGCCCCTGACCATTGCCTATTGGCTGGCTGGGGTAAGAGTCAAGCAACAGCTAGAGGCCTGCAGGACAGCCACCTCTGGTGTATACAATACTGAGCTTGGTGGGCTGATGCTCAGATTCAATATATGGTGGGTTTCTATGATAGCTTCAGACTGACTGGTGTGTTCCACTTCCTTGCCAGCAATGGGTCTTAAGCACTGGCTCCCTTGGCCTGAAGCAAAATGTGTGTCGCGTCCCACAGTCGCCTTTGACTGGACTTAACCGTCTGGGGGTCATTTACCTTACCTTAAGCACTGACACAACCCATTAGGACACTTACATATACAGTGGTACCTCAGGTTACAGATGCTTCAGGTTACATACGCTTCAGGTAACAGACTCTGCTAACCCAGAAATAGTGCTTCAGGTTAAGAACTTTGCTTCAGGATGAGAACAGAAATTGTGCTCCAGCGGTGCAGCGACAGCAGGAGGCCCCATTAGCTAAAGTGGTGCTTCAGGTTAAGAACAGTTTCAGGTTAAGAACGGACCTCTGGAAAAAATTAAGTACTTAACCCGAGGTACCACTGTAAATACTACGAGCCAACAGAGTTGAAAAACAGCTACCTTGGTAGCCATTCTCTTCTTACCTTCAGCCAGTGAAGCAAATGCATTGATAAGCCTGGCTGTATATTGACGGACAACCTCGCTCTTTGACTGTATTAGCATTAACACGCTTCTCTGCAGGAGACAAAAAGACAATTCAGTGCTTGAGTCTTGAAATTATATCTATCTATAGATATATCTCAAGAAGATCAAACACATCCATTCTTAAGGAAATCAGCCCTGAGTGCTCACTGGAAGGACAGATCGTGAAGCTGAGGCTCCAATACTTTGGCCACCTCATGAGAAGAGAAGACTCCCTGGAAAAGACCCTGATGCTGGGAAAGATGGAGGGCACAAGGAGAAGGAGACGACAGAGGACGAGATGGTTAGACAGTGTTCTTGAAGCTACAAACATGAATCTGACCAAACTGTGGGAGGCAGTGGAAGACAGGAGTGCCTGGCGTACTCTGGTCCATGGGGTCACGAAGAGTCGGACACGACTAAACGACTAAACAACAACAACAACATAGATATATCTCAATGAGATATATATCTCGGCAAAGACTGTGTCACAAGTAGCTGAGTTGTACAAAGAGAGGCATCTCTGCTGATTATTAGGCAAATGGGTGCCACGCCCTCGTCTGATGCTGGCTTGCGGGGAGCTAGATTCCTAGGACAGGGGGCTGACTAAACTCAGGAGGGTTAAGGTAGCAGTCAGATATCAGGGCACCCTAGAAACGAAGAAGCTGGGGTGAGGCCCAGTGAGGCAATCTAGAAGAGGGTGGTTCCCGTATCTGTGAGGCAAATCCAAGGACACAGGAGAGCAGTCGAAAGGTGTGTGGGGTTTTCCAAGGGCAGGGCGTGAGCAGGGATCCAGGAGGAAAGGGCAGGAAGCAGGAACAAGAAACTGGGCTGCACTGAGCTAAGGCCTGTGGTGTTATTCCAACAACAAGCAGTTTTCAAGTGGGAACTTGTGTGGCCTGATCTTCCAGGCAGAGTAACAATATTTAGCCCAGCCACCAAGTTTCTCTGCTTCTAAGCAGACCCTCTTCTTCCCAAGAAAGCCGGTTCTGATGTGCCTTGTGCCTTCGATGGGTGGCTTCCTGTGCCAGCACCTTCTGACACTGGCATTCCCAGAAAGCTAGCTGTGGGCTCTCCCACTGATCTCCCACTGATGGCCAATGCTCACCTGGACATTGCTGTAGCAGTCCAGAAGATCGTTGTTGATATAAGCCTGGAGAACGGTGTCTCTCTGCTCACCAGGATGGGATGTTGTCAGGCGCTATAAAAGAAGCACGGAGGAACAAGCATCAAGCGCACAGCTATCATCTATAATTAGAGAAATTATTTAGGCACAAGAAGGCAGTAATAATAATAATAATAATAATAATAATAATAATAATAATAATTTATTATTTGTACCCCGCCCATCTGGCTGGGTTTCCCCAGCCACTCTGGGCGGCTTCCAACAAAGATGAAAAATACACTAAAATGTCACATATTAAAAACTTCCCTGAACAGGGCTGCCTTCAGATGTCTTCTGAATGTCAGGTAGTTGTTTATCGCTTTGACATCTGATGGGAGGGCGTTCCACAGGGCGGGCGCCACCACCGAGAAGGCCCTCTGCCTGGTTCCCTGTAACTTGGCCTCTCGCAGTGAGGGAACCGCCAGAAGGCCCTCGGAGCTGGACCTCAGTGTCCGGGCAGAACGATGGGGGTGGAGACGCTCCTTCAGGTATACAGGACTGAAGCCATTTAGGGCTTTAAAGGTCAGCACCAACACTTTGAATTGTGCTCGGAAACGTACTGGGAGCCAATGTAGGTCTTTCAGGACCAGTGTTATATGGTCTCGGCGGCCGCTCCCAGTCACCAGTCTAGCTGCTGCATTCTGGATTAGTTGTAGTTTCCGGGTCACCTTCAAAGGTAGCGCCACGTAGAGCGCATTGCAGTAGTCCTAGCGGGAGATAACCAGAGCATGCACCACTCTGGCGAGGCAGTCCGCAGGCAGATAAGGTCACAGCCTACGTACCAGATGGAGCTGGTAAACAGCTGCCCTGGACACAGAATTGACCTGTGCCTCCATGGACAGCTGTCAGTCCAAAATGACTCCCAGGCTGCGCACCTGGTCCTTCAGGGGCACAGTTACCCCATTCAGGACCAGGGAGTCCTCCACATCTGCCTGCCTCCTGTCCCCCAAAAACAGTACTTCTGTCTTGTCAGGATTCAACCTCAATCTGTTAGCCGCCATCCATCCTCCAACCGCCTCCAGACAGCACTTCCTCATCATCCTTCTCTGCTAAACAATCATCCTCCAGGGCCGGCTCAAGACATTTTGTTAGCTGAGGCCGAAGTCAAGATGACACCCACTACCAAATCCTACAGAAGCCAACCAGGCTTGCAGTTCAGTCCTACATTGATGCTGGCAATAGGGCAGCAACCTCATTCCTTTCAACTTATGGAAGAAGGCTAGCTTGTGGGTTGCAGGCCAGGCCATGCATGGTACGTACAGCTCTATCCTCCAACATCTCACCACCACTCTTGGCCCCTACCCACAACTACTGCCACCGAGGTAGCTGCCTCACTCTTCTAAACAGCAGGAGTTATGTAGCTTGCCAAAGGTGTAGACCTTCTGCATTTACACCAAAAATACATAAACTAGTACTGGGCTGAGAATTCAGCATCCAAAGAAACTCAGATTTTTCTTCTTCTTTTGGTTAAAAAATAAAATAAAGCCCTCCTCACTCAGAATTACACTAAAATGAGAGACTTGTGAGAGGGTCTAGGCAGCAACAATGTAGGAACATTTTGAGAGAAGGTCCACCTTCCCTCCAAGGTCATCAGCTTGATTGCTCTGTTCCTTGCCAATTGGGTCGAACAAGGGAAGGATGGATGCTCTAGGAAGCAGCACCAGCCCTGCATCAACTGGAAGCTGGTTCGTTAGGGCTCACTGCCCCACTGATGGCAGTCTGCCCTTACCCAGTTCACACCCAGCGGTGGAGAAAGAAGAAGAAGAAGACGAAGAAGAAGAGGAGTCTGGATTTGATATCCTGCTTTATCCCTACCCAAAGGAGTCTCAAAGTGGCTCACAATCTCCTAGAATCATAGAATCATAGAGTTGGAAGAGACCACAAGGGCCATCGTGTCCAACCCCCTGCCAAGCAGGAAACACCATCAGAGCACTCCTGACATATGGTTGTCAAGCCTCTGCTTAAAGACCTCCAAAGAAGGAGACTCCACCACACTCCTTGGCAGCAAATTCCACTGTCGAACAGCTCTTACTGTCAGGAAGTTCTTCCTAATGTTTAGGTGGAATCTTCTTTCTTGTAGTTTGGATCCATTGCTCCGTGTCCGCTTCTCTGGAGCAGCAGAAAACAACCTTTCTCCCTCCTCTATGTGACATCCTTTTATATATTTGAACATGGCTATCATATCACCCCTTAACCACCTCTTCTCCAGGCTAAACATGCCCAGCTCCCTTAGCCGTTCCTCATAAGGCATCGTTTCCAGGCCTTGAACCATTTTGGTTGCCCTCCTCTGGACACGTTCCAGTTTGTCAGTGTCCTTCTTGAACTGTGGTGCCCAGAACTGGACACAGTACTCCAGGTGAGGTCTGACCAGAGCAGAATACAGTGGCACTATTACTTCCCTTGATCTAGATGCTATACTCCTATTGATGCAGCCCAGAATTGCATTGGCTTTTTTAGCTTCCCTTCCCCCCCCACATCAAACACTCTGTGAGGTGAGTGGGGCTGAGAGACTTCAGAGAAGCGTGACTAGCCCAAGGTCACCCAGCAGCTGCATGTGGAGGAGCAGGGAAGCGAACCCGGTTCACCAGATTACGAGTCCACCGCTCTTAACCACTACACCACACTAGCTCTCGGGCACCTGGGGCAGTGTGCCTGGGGCGGCACAGGTCGCCCATAGGGGCAGGGTGCACCGTGGGGCCTCCAGAGCCTGTCTGCCTCCTCCCACTCAGCTGCCCTACAGCTGGGGGGGGGAAGAGGCAACGGGCAGACCGTTTGGGCAGAGCAGAGCCTGCACACGCCCAAGCCACTGTGTCTCTCCCAGGAGACACGTGTGGCTTGGGCGCGCTGCAGGTCCTGTGGTGAGTGCCGCCCAGCATTTTGTCCCCCCCCCCCCCCGTGGTGATACCCAGGGCGGCCTGCACCCACCGCACCCCCCTTCATCCGCCCCTGTTCACACCTGCCTGCCTTCTTATTTGTAACCAGTTCAGGGAATTGCCCTGCCTGTCAGCTTCCTCCCCTTCCTTAGTCTCTGTGCTGCCCTTGTGAAACTGAGCAGGGAGCAGGATGGGGCAAAACTCAACTTACCGTATTTTTCGTCCCATAGGACGCTCCGTCCCATAGGACACACCTAGTTTTTTGGGGGGGAAATAAAGGAAAACATTTTTTCCTTTATTTCCCCCCCAAAACCAGGTCGGGGAAACTGAACCAGATCGAGGAACAGCGGGATGGCGGCGCTGCGCCTCCCTGCTGTCCCCCGAGCTTGTGAGGCTGGCCTATGTTTGCCCGGCGTGCGGGGCGCTCTCCCGCAGGGCTGCCTAGGCTGCGGATGTGTTCCCGAAGCGCCGGGCGCTCTGCTTTCAGCGAGCCCGGTGCTCCGGGAAGCAGGCTGCTATCCGCAGCCTAGACAGCCCTGCAGGAACTAGGCTGCGGATGTCTTCCTGAAGCCTGGAGAGCGAGAGGGGTCGGTGCGCACCCACCCCTCTCGATCTCCAAGCTTCAGCGAAAGCCTGCATTCACCCCATAGGACGCACATAGATTTCCCCTTCATTTTTGGAGGGGAAAAAGTGCGTCCTATAGGGCGAAAAATACGGTAGTTGGCTCCGCCTGTCCGTGTCTCTGGCTCCCCCTCCTCCCGGTTTCTCCGCCTTCTGCCCTCCCACTTCCACTGTACCAGCCAGCAATCTCTGCTGCTCAAACTTAATCTCAGTGGGTGCTACGTCACATGAAGCCTCTCCATTTCCCCCCTTAACCAACCTCCCTTTTCAGCTACTCAAATGGTTTTCTGTGACATGGAATTCAAATTTCCCCTCTGCATGTTCAAAGACTGGAAAGGGGCCAGAGTGAATTCTCAACCCTGAAAGTCAAACAGGGTGAGGCAGTGCAGCCCAAAGACAACAGCAAGCAGAATTTGGGACAGTCAAATTTGGCAAGAGAGGCCAATTAATATCCAGGACTTGGAATGCTGCAACATCTTTTGGTGAGGACGGGGTGACGTCATATTCCTTGCAAGAGATGCACCTCTCTGTTCTCTAGCTCACCCACCCAGCGCAATGCCTGCAGCAAGAAGGTTTTCAGGCGGTCGCTCCCTTCAACCAGGTCTTTCTTTAGCTTCTCGTAATCCAAAGATGGCAAGAGCGGCACCTCCTGCATTTTCCTGCATGGCAAAATGAGAAAAGATGCACTCATGAAAAGCATAGTGATTTCTTTCAAAGTTGCACGTTGATCCAGCCGAGTGAGACATTTGGAGATGGAAAACCTGTGCAAGGAATGAACCACTTCAGATCAAAGGTCTGAATATACCTCCATATTAAAAAATGAATTCTTACACATAAAAAGGTAAGGGAAAGGTAGCCAGCGTGGTATAGTGGTTAAGAGTGGTGGACTCGTAATCTGGTGAACTGGGTTCGCTTCCCCGCTCCTCCACCTGCAGCTGCTGGGTGACCTTGGGCCAGTCACACTTCTCTGAAGTCTCTCAGCCCCACTCACCTCACAGAGTGTTTGTTGTGGGGGAGGAAGGGAAAGGAGATTGTTAGCTGCTTTGAGACTCCTTAAGGGGAGTGAAAGGCGGGATATCAAATCCAAACTCCTTCTTCTTCTAAGGCAGGGCTAAAAACCCATCTCCATGACCTGCTAGCTTTCCGTGTGCAGGGATTTAATTTTTTTCCAAGGAGGAACATTACATCATGTGAATGCCCACCTGCCTTTTGAAGTGGTACAGTCCACAGAGGCTTACCGCTTTTGTCTGACTTAGTGCACAGTATGTCCCCAGACATTAGGGTTAGCTCCATCCCAAGATGCAGACTCTGCTCCTTTACAGATAAGCACAGTCCCGTGATCCTCTGCCCTGCGACCCACTGTGTCTGAAAGGTTTCGATTGTTTCAAGCACCCCTATGACCACCACTGACACAAGCTTGCAACTACTTTTTCAGGTTACCCCAGACTGGTTTCCACTCAAGTGGGATTAGAAGGACAGGAAGTTGTGGAGTACACTCACTTCCAGGGCCGTCTTACCCATAGGTGCCAGGGGTACGGGGCACCCAAGCGCTGGGTTCTCAGGGGCACCAGGCCGAGAGTCTGGGGACCGAGAGTTGAGTCCGGGGAAGAGCCCGTTCGTTGGTCGGAGCGCTGCGACGGGCTCTGCACCGCAAGTTCGGGGGCGACTGAGCCAGAGAGATGCTGAGGCGGCTGGCCAGCTCCAACCTCCAGCTTCGCGCTGTTAGGATATTTCTGTTCCACCTTAAGAGGGAGCAGGCTTTGAGTCACAGAGTCTGCGTATTTCCTGTTTTCACAGGATGTTTATGTTGTGTCTTTGCTTTCGTTTCTCTCTCTCTGCCGGAAACTCTCAAGCAGGCAGTCGTGTTTTTCTTTGTTCTGATCAACACTGAATAAACTTCTATATAATGCTCTCCTGACTGCATCTTTCGCTGTGCATATCTGCTGATAAGAGCGTGCATCGGCTCTAGAATGTGGGAAGCTATTTCTAGAGCTCGTGTCGCTAATTGCTGATATTGCATGTCTACGGGAGATCGATGGACGTCCGGAGACGACGTGGAGGTCAAGATGGACTTTGTCTCCCTGGCAGTATCCCAACACTGCGTGCCTGGGACTGGGCAACGGGGGGGGGGGGGGCACTGGGCGGATCTTTGCACCCTGGCACTGCATATGCTTAAGACAGCCCTGCTCACTTCCAAGAGGGTCAGATGAATGAAAGGAGTCTCCATTTCAGCTTTGACTTCTCAGTGCATTTCAGGTTACTGCCCAAATTATGCTTTTTTAAAAAAAGAATAACAAATTTAAAAGAAAATTACTTACACAGGAACTAACGATGCTCTTAACATTGTTGAGGCCTGTAGTTAAAAAACAGAGAGACAGGGAGAAAGGGAGATTTAAAAAAATTAATCAAGATTTTCTTGGTTTACCAAAGTACGTGCATTGTCTCTTTTTCAGGTTGTGTTTTCTACAAATCAGTTACATTTGTTGTGAGACATTAGTGCTGTATGCAATATAAGGTTGGGGAAGAAAAGATGGGGTGGTGGTAAAACTTACATTCTTTTATTTAGTTTATGTTTGGGGTTTTGTGTCTGCATCACTTTGGTAGGTTCGAGAGAGAGAGAGAAAAAGACTAAGGCCAAACCAAACCTTGGGTTTTTCTCATGGCTACCAATACTCTTCCAAAATACAGTTTGGAAACCTTTATTAAAAATGTAGCTTGCATCCAAGGCAGTTGTGATAAATTGAAAAACACCATAAAAGATCTAGGATGATAAAGGCACTGCAAAAAAAAAACTGCTAATCAGTGAAATAAGCAAAAAATAAAAATCACCATTGATCATTATCATGAAATGGAGAGGGAGGAGGGCACCCTCATCATAATCCAAAAGTTTTGAGGGAGGGGGTATTTTAAAGACCTAAAGACAAGAAGCCTAGCTGAGGTTTCTAAAAGTCTGGAGAGGGAATTCCATCAGGCTAGCACCACCACTGCCCACAAATCTGGCCTCAGATAGATTTCACTCAAGATTACTTACTGCAGATTAATTATACGGTCTGCTAAGAGATCCCCAGTATGCAATCTTGTTTTATGAATTTAAGGACAAAGGGATGCTATATATATATATATATATATATATATGCAGGTTTTGGTGTCCTCGGGTGTCTTCCCGTGTAAAAGTTGGGGTGTCTGGGCGACGTTTCGACGAGGTCTCACTCGTCATCTTCAGGCTGGTGCTTTCGGCTTCTTGTTACTGGAACAGAGCAGGATCTCAGTGTTTGAGTTCCTATAAATACTGTTGAGGAGGTGTGGTGTATAGCCTCCAATGTTCTGGGCAGAGAGGAGGTTCCCAGGCTAGTGTGCCTTTTCTTCTTTTGTTCCTTAATTACTTGAGGGATATCTTGAGTGATTTCTTGAGTGATTTCCTGAATCCCACTTAGGTGGGTCATTAGGTGTGGATTAGTTGCTAAAGCCTTCGTGTTTTGAACTCTTGAACTTTGTGAAGAGTTTTTCTGAGAAGATGGCTGTACTGCACTTGGTTGTGCTCTGGCTTGGCTTCGTGTGTAGGGGCGAGCTGTGGTTTTGTGGCCTGTGCCAGCCAGATCTGTGTAGGGATTGCAGGGGGGTGCAGCATCCGGAGGTGCCACCCTGGTTTGGCTACTGGATGGTGTCTGTAATTTATCTGTGGAGAGGGTCTGGGTTTGGGTCTGGTGTGGTTGATTGGTGATGGCGTTCTGTGTGCCTCTGGATCTGGTGTCAGATTTTGTGGGGAGGGCTAATTTCCAGATGTCTGGCAAGCGGGATGTGTCGTCACGCTTGTTCATGTTGTGAGGGTGTTTCTCTATCTCGATGGCTTCCATGATTATTCTCTTGTGGTGATGTTCCATGTTAAAGAGCAATTTGGACTCTGCAAAATTAATTTCGTGTCCTGTTTCTTTCATGTGTTGGAAAAGAGAGGAAGTTTTTTCTTCTTTTTTGACGGCATTCTTGTGTTCTGCGATCCGTGCATTTATTCGTCTGTTTGTTTGTCCAATGTACGTGGCTGGGCAGACTTTGCAGGGTATTTCATAGACCCCTTGGTTTTCCAACTGAATTTTATCCTTGGGGTTTCTGAGGATAAAAGGATAAAATTCAGTTGGAAAACCAAGGGGTCTATGAAATACCCTGCAAAGTCTGCCCAGCCACGTACATTGGACAAACAAACAGACGAATAAATGCACGGATCGCAGAACACAAGAATGCCGTCAAAAAAGAAGAAAAAACTTCCTCTCTTTTCCAACACATGAAAGAAACAGGACACGAAATTAATTTTGCAGAGTCCAAATTGCTCTTTAACATGGAACATCACCACAAGAGAATAATCATGGAAGCCATCGAGATAGAGAAACACCCTCACAACATGAACAAGCGTGACGACACATCCCGCTTGCCAGACATCTGGAAATTAGCCCTCCCCACAAAATCTGACACCAGATCCAGAGGCACACAGAACGCCATCACCAATCAACCACACCAGACCCAAACCCAGACCCTCTCCACAGATAAATTACAGACACCATCCAGTAGCCAAACCAGGGTGGCACCTCCGGATGCTGCACCCCCCTGCAATCCCTACACAGATCTGGCTGGCACAGGCCACAAAACCACAGCTCGCCCCTACACACGAAGCCAAGCCAGAGCACAACCAAGTGCAGTACAGCCATCTTCTCAGAAAAACTCTTCACAAAGTTCAAGAGTTCAAAACACGAAGGCTTTAGCAACTAATCCACACCTAATGACCCACCTAAGTGGGATTCAGGAAATCACTCAAGAAATCACTCAAGATATCCCTCAAGTAATTAAGGAACAAAAGAAGAAAAGGCACACTAGCCTGGGAACCTCCTCTCTGCCCAGAACATTGGAGGCTATACACCACACCTCCTCAACAGTATTTATAGGAACTCAAACACTGAGATCCTGCTCTGTTCCAGTAACAAGAAGCCGAAAGCACCAGCCTGAAGATGACGAGTGAGACCTCGTCGAAACGTCGCCCAGACACCCCAACTTTTACACGGGAAGACACCCGAGGACACCAAAACCTGCATTCCTGTACCCGTGAAAATCTACGAAAGCATATATATATATATATATATATATGGCAGACCAGGGTGTTACTAGCCCAGAGATGGAAGGAAGAGACAGCCCCGAACAGAAGAATGGCAAACCAAGTTGATGGACTATCCAAAATGGCAAATCAAGAAGGAATCAGGAATCAAGAAGACAAGAAATTTTAAAAAGAATGGGAAATGTTTATAATGTATATACAAAATCATTGTAAACAGGTCAAAACATTAGCAGGATTTTAAATACACTTGTAATGTAACAGAATGGATAGATAATTTAGGAAGATGAAAAATTGGAGAAGTATGGATATGCAGTTGAAAACAGAATCAAAAGGACGCATGGAAGGGATGGGGGGAAGTCAGGAGATTCAGAGTAATCTCGATATTTGGATTTTGTACTGTTTTTTGATGTACCGTATTTTTCCGTGTATAAGACTAAGTTTTTTTCTTTAAAAATCATGCTAAAAAATGGGGGGCGTCTTATAAATGGGTAGTGCATAGGGTGGGCCTTTGATTGGTCGCTGCTGTGGCTGTTAGCGGCTATTGTGCTCAAATTTGCCGCAGTATCAAATGGGTGGTGTTGATTGGTTGATACTGCGGCAAATTTGAGTCCCCCAAAATAGGAAGCGTCTTATACATGGGGGCATCTTATACATGGAAAAGTATGGTATGTTTATTCTCAAATAAAAGGATTATGAAAAAGTGAAAAATAATAATAATAAGCAGACCGCACAAGACTCAGGCACAAGACTCATGCATGCTCATTGCTCTGTCATATGGAGGACTCAAACAGCCAAGGACTCTGAAGACCACTTCAAGTGGGAACTGTTAAGCCCTGGGAACTCAAGTGTAATACAATCCCAGCAGCTTGTTCTGGGGAACAGCTTGAACAGAATAAGCTTCTAGATCATCCTCAAGGTCCTGTGTGGTTATTAAGGGAACAAACTCTACTCACAGGCTTAACAAGCATCTATCAAACAGGACAATTTGGAGGAACAAGAAGTTGGAAACAGAGTTAAGAAAGGTCCAGGAGAAAAGATAAGCTTTTTCAGATGGGGTTTAAATACTTGCAAGGAGGAGAGAGGGATGTAAGTGTTGGAAGCAAGAAGGGGAAGAGTTTGGGATAAACTGAGCAAACAGATCCAAACAGAACGGATGGAGATTCAAGATGGAAGGAGCTCAAGGCTTAGGCCAAAGAAAAGCACCAGGACAATGACGGCAGGAGAGCAAGTAAAGAGGAGGAAAAAGAAGTGACCAAAGCAAAAGCTTACGATTTCAATTGGCACAAACAAACCAGAAATTCTCCCAGAGTACCTTGCCTACAAATCCGTAACTGACAACAGAAGCATTACGGGTTTTCAAGATGACTTGGGACTGTAAAGTTAGGTGCCTGAGAAAGGGAGGACCTTTCTTCAATGCAGCGATCCCAAACTACACATAAATAATAATAATAATAATAATAATAATAATAATAATAATAATAATGTCAGGGGTTCAGGAGCAGAGGCACAGGAGAGGGAGGAAATGGAGAGCGAGGGGGAGGAGTCCGAAGGAAATGTCAGCGATGACAGCAATCCGAGTTCTCTGAGTCTTTCCAGTGACTCGGAGGATTCACAGAAAGGGGCCCCCATAGTCAGGGCAAGAGGAGTGCCCAAGGAGACACCTCGGGAAGAAGGGGCCAGAGGGGACTCAGAGAGCAGCAGCTGGAAATCAGGACCAGCGTCCCCCCCAGAGTGCAGTAGGGGGGAGGAGTCCCAGGCATCGGGATCAGGTGGCGCGCGGGCAGCGGGAGAACAGGAGGCAGGAGTGACCACACCCCCGTCAGGGAGCGAGGAAACGGTCGTCAGGAAAGTTAAACGCGCGCGTGCGCCAAGTTCAAATGTACAGGAGGGCGGCACGGTGGGCAGCCCG